>NW_026646813.1:0-680975 GCF_949987535.1 Balaenoptera acutorostrata | reverse complement strand
AGAAAGGAGCTGTGTTTAAAAGTAAAAATGGAGGTACCATTCAATCCAGCAGGCGCACCATTGGACCTCTCCCCTGAGAAGACAAGCATCGAGAAGACACAGGCCGCAAAAGCTGCAGAGCAGCCTTATTCACAATAGCCAAGACCGGGAAGCAATCAAAATGTCCAACAACAGGTGAATAGATAAAGAAGAAGTGGTCCATGTACACAATGGAATATTAGCCCTGGAAAAAAATGAACTATTGCTCTCTGAGGCACCACAAACGAGTCTGGAGATAATCACGAAACATGAGGTAAGTCGGAAAGGAAAAGACCTATATTCTATGATATCACTTATAGGCGTTATCTAGTAACTGAGAGAAATGAACATATTTCCACAGAGAAAGACACTCACAGACTTCGAAAAGAAACTATGCTCATCTAAAAGGAAAGGTGGGGGGAATGGATAAATTAAGATTAGTGTTACTATGTGTATACAAACACATATTATATACATATCTCAAAAAGACCGACCATATAGCAAGGGAGGTCTGCGGAACACTCTGGAACATTTTATATGGGAAGAGGATCTGTACTTGAATAGACATATATAATGTACAAATGAACCAGATTGTGTACGTCTAGGACAAACAATATTCTAAGGTTTACACCCATTAAAAATTTTTTTTAACCCAAGAAGAAATAATGAGACATAAACTTTTGGGGGTCTCTCCATGCACATTCCAATGTAATTTACAGCCTAGGAACACGAGTTCCAGAAAGGCTCTGCTGCCCTAGTACCCAGATTTGGGAATGGAGAAATGCTGCCTCCTTGAGGCCACTTCCCACAACAGCAGCTTTAAACCCACTGCTAAAGGTCACTAAATATTTACCGAACTTGCAGTTCGGTAAAAGACACCTGCTCTCTAAAAAAATTCTGGGGTGGAAAATCGACCAAAAATTTCAAAAGAGGGCAACCTTCCAAGAAGACAATTTCAAGAGTTATATTGTACTTCCAATTGTTTCCTTTTTTTAACAGAAAAGTAAATGGTGGAGAAAAATGATGAGTTTTACGAATTTTCAAAGACATGCAAACCCAAATTACAAAAACCTATCAGCTCACAGCAGCCAGAAGGGCCATTAGCATAAATGCTGCAAACAATAAATGCTGAAGCGATTGTGGAGAAATGCGTACCCTCGATTCTAAGGGGGACGTGGTAAGAGCCACTAATGAAAACACAAAGAAGGTGCTTTGAAAAGGGAAACACGGTGCTACCAGTCAATCAATCACACCCACTGCTGGGCCTATCACCTGAGAAAATGAGAATCAAAACGTCACAGGCTGGCAATCCTGCACTCCAACAATATTTACCATAGCCCACACTTGGAAGCAATGAAAATGTCCATCAACCGAGGAATGCACAAAGTAGAATTGCTCCTCGTACACAGTGGAAAATTACTCCAATAAAAATAAAAATTAAATTTAAAAATCCAACCAAAGTAAGGAGCCATCAGCTTGTGTGGGTTTGTCCGGGCACACTCCACTCTAATTTAGAACCGAGAAACACCACAGGCCGCAAGGGCTTTTCCCTAGTTGTCAGGGTGAGGGACATAAAAAGGCTGCCGCCCTCTGGCAGTTACCTTCAAAAGCAGCTTTAGAGCCTGTGCTAATGGTCATTTCATAGGAACAAGTACTGCAGAACTGTAAATGAAACCTGCCCTCAAAATGTCTTGAGGGAGGTAATGACCAAAACACTTCACAATGTGACACATACTTAAAGAGAACACTTTGAAGAACTAAGGGGTAATCACAGCTCGAAAAATAAAAAGGACATACCTTAAAGCTCAATTTCAACGGATGATGAGGCACATTCGAATTCAACCACAGAGAGGTATCAGCTCACACTTGTCAGAATAACCATCAGCAAGAAAACTACAAACAATAAATGCTGAAGGTGTTGTGGAGAAATGCATACCCTCAACTTCAAAGGGGACGTAACTTGGAAAGGGCCACCAATGAGAACAGAATGGAGGTGCCTTCAAAAGGTAAACATTGAGCTACCATATGATCCAGCAGGCCCACTCCTCGACGTGTAACCTAAGAAGAGAGAATTGGAAAGACACAGGCAGGCAAATCTGCATGGCACAATATTACGATAGACAAGATATGGAAGTAACCAAAAAGTCCACCAACAGATGGGTGGACAAAGAACAACTCCTCCATGTACAGATGGAATATTCGCTAGTGAAAAAAATGAAACAATGCCATTTGCAGCACCATAGATGCGTCTAGACGTAATCACGCCACCTGTAGTAAGTGAGAAAGCAAAAGACACATATCCTATCATATCACTTTTAAGAGTTACATAAAAATTGATACCAATGAAGATATTTCCACAGAGAAAGGCAATCACAGATTCATTAAAAAACTTATGGTTCACCAAATAGAAAGGGATGAGGATTGGATACATTACCATATTGGGGTTAACAGAGATATACAAACCATGTGAAATATATAACCGCCAAAGACGTACGGAAGACCAGGAGAAGACTACTCAACATTGTGTCATAACCTACATGGGAAAAGGATGCGAGGAAGAAGAGATACATGTATACGTGTGAAAGAACCACATCTTGCACACCTAGAACAAACAAACCATTGTAATCCTATTTGCTGGGATAAAAAATAAAAAGTAAATTACAAATATGAACAAGAAGTAATGAGACATAAACTTAAAGGGCTTTTTCCTGGCACATTCCATTCTAATTTACAACCTAGAACACCACTTCCATTAAGGCTCCGTTTCCCTCGTAACCAAATTTGGTAAAGGGGAAATGCTGCCACCTTGTGGCCGTGTCCTGCAAGAACAGCTTTAAACTCACAGCTAATGGTCACTTAACATTCACAAGGACTCAGGGCTGTAAAGGACACCTGCCCTAAAAAATTGTGCTGAAGTAGGGAATGGACAAAAAAATTCAAAACAGGCAAATGTTTCAAGAAGAGAGTATGAAGAGTTAAGTTTTACTCACGCTCTTTTTAAAAAAAGGAAAATGCATAAAAGCTCAACCTCAGGGAGTGTTAGACCCATGCAATCTAATCTACAAAAAGTTTCAACTTACACCAGTCGACTGGCCATCAGCAAACGTCTACAATCAATAAATGCTGAAGGGATTTTAGAGAACTGTGTACCCTCTACCTGCAGGTGAGAGGTAAAGGGGTAACAGCCAATAATGAGAACAGAAAGGAGCTGTGTTTAAAAGTAAAAATGGAGGTACCATTCAATCCAGCAGGCGCACCATTGGACCTCTCCCCTGAGAAGACAAGCATCGAGAAGACACAGGCCGCAAAAGCTGCAGAGCAGCCTTATTCACAATAGCCAAGACCGGGAAGCAATCAAAATGTCCAACAACAGGTGAATAGATAAAGAAGAAGTGGTCCATGTACACAATGGAATATTAGCCCTGGAAAAAAATGAACTATTGCTCTCTGAGGCACCACAAACGAGTCTGGAGATAATCACGAAACATGAGGTAAGTCGGAAAGGAAAAGACCTATATTCTATGATATCACTTATAGGCGTTATCTAGTAACTGAGAGAAATGAACATATTTCCACAGAGAAAGACACTCACAGACTTCGAAAAGAAACTATGCTCATCTAAAAGGAAAGGTGGGGGGAATGGATAAATTAAGATTAGTGTTACTATGTGTATACAAACACATATTATATACATATCTCAAAAAGACCGACCATATAGCAAGGGAGGTCTGCGGAACACTCTGGAACATTTTATATGGGAAGAGGATCTGTACTTGAATAGACATATATAATGTACAAATGAACCAGATTGTGTACGTCTAGGACAAACAATATTCTAAGGTTTACACCCATTAAAAATTTTTTTTAACCCAAGAAGAAATAATGAGACATAAACTTTTGGGGGTCTCTCCATGCACATTCCAATGTAATTTACAGCCTAGGAACACGAGTTCCAGAAAGGCTCTGCTGCCCTAGTACCCAGATTTGGGAATGGAGAAATGCTGCCTCCTTGAGGCCACTTCCCACAACAGCAGCTTTAAACCCACTGCTAAAGGTCACTAAATATTTACCGAACTTGCAGTTCGGTAAAAGACACCTGCTCTCTAAAAAAATTCTGGGGTGGAAAATCGACCAAAAATTTCAAAAGAGGGCAACCTTCCAAGAAGACAATTTCAAGAGTTATATTGTACTTCCAATTGTTTCCTTTTTTTAACAGAAAAGTAAATGGTGGAGAAAAATGATGAGTTTTACGAATTTTCAAAGACATGCAAACCCAAATTACAAAAACCTATCAGCTCACAGCAGCCAGAAGGGCCATTAGCATAAATGCTGCAAACAATAAATGCTGAAGCGATTGTGGAGAAATGCGTACCCTCGATTCTAAGGGGGACGTGGTAAGAGCCACTAATGAAAACACAAAGAAGGTGCTTTGAAAAGGGAAACACGGTGCTACCAGTCAATCAATCACACCCACTGCTGGGCCTATCACCTGAGAAAATGAGAATCAAAACGTCACAGGCTGGCAATCCTGCACTCCAACAATATTTACCATAGCCCACACTTGGAAGCAATGAAAATGTCCATCAACCGAGGAATGCACAAAGTAGAATTGCTCCTCGTACACAGTGGAAAATTACTCCAATAAAAATAAAAATTAAATTTAAAAATCCAACCAAAGTAAGGAGCCATCAGCTTGTGTGGGTTTGTCCGGGCACACTCCACTCTAATTTAGAACCGAGAAACACCACAGGCCGCAAGGGCTTTTCCCTAGTTGTCAGGGTGAGGGACATAGAAAGGCTGCCGCCCTCTGGCAGTTACCTTCAAAAGCAGCTTTAGAGCCTGTGCTAATGGTCATTTCATAGGAACAAGTACTGCAGAACTGTAAATGAAACCTGCCCTCAAAATGTCTTGAGGGAAGTAATGACCAAAACACTTCAAAATGTGACACATACTTAAAGAGAACACTTTGAAGAACTAAGGGGTAATCACAGCTCGAAAAATAAAAAGGACATACCTTAAAGCTCAATTTCAACGGATGATGAGGCACATTCGAATTCAACCACAGAGAGGTATCAGCTCACACTTGTCAGAATAACCATCAGCAAGAAAACTACAAACAATAAATGCTGAAGGTGTTGTGGAGAAATGCATACCCTCAACTTCAAAGGGGACGTAACTTGGAAAGGGCCACCAATGAGAACAGAATGGAGGTGCCTTCAAAAGGTAAACATTGAGCTACCATATGATCCAGCAGGCCCACTCCTCGACGTGTAACCTAAGAAGAGAGAATTGGAAAGACACAGGCAGGCAAATCTGCATGGCACAATATTACGATAGACAAGATATGGAAGTAACCAAAAAGTCCACCAACAGATGGGTGGACAAAGAACAACTCCTCCATGTACAGATGGAATATTCGCTAGTGAAAAAAATGAAACAATGCCATTTGCAGCACCATAGATGCGTCTAGACGTAATCACGCCACCTGTAGTAAGTGAGAAAGCAAAAGACACATATCCTATCATATCACTTTTAAGAGTTACATAAAAATTGATACCAATGAAGATATTTCCACAGAGAAAGGCAATCACAGATTCATTAAAAAACTTATGGTTCACCAAATAGAAAGGGATGAGGATTGGATACATTACCATATTGGGGTTAACAGAGATATACAAACCATGTGAAATATATAACCGCCAAAGACGTACGGAAGACCAGGAGAAGACTACTCAACATTGTGTCATAACCTACATGGGAAAAGGATGCGAGGAAGAAGAGATACATGTATACGTGTGAAAGAACCACATCTTGCACACCTAGAACAAACAAACCATTGTAATCCTATTTGCTGGGATAAAAAATAAAAAGTAAATTACAAATATGAACAAGAAGTAATGAGACATAAACTTAAAGGGCTTTTTCCTGGCACATTCCATTCTAATTTACAACCTAGAACACCACTTCCATTAAGGCTCCGTTTCCCTCGTAACCAAATTTGGTAAAGGGGAAATGCTGCCACCTTGTGGCCGTGTCCTGCAAGAACAGCTTTAAACTCACAGCTAATGGTCACTTAACATTCACAAGGACTCAGGGCTGTAAAGGACACCTGCCCTAAAAAATTGTGCTGAAGTAGGGAATGGACAAAAAAATTCAAAACAGGCAAATGTTTCAAGAAGAGAGTATGAAGAGTTAAGTTTTACTCACGCTCTTTTTAAAAAAAGGAAAATGCATAAAAGCTCAACCTCAGGGAGTGTTAGACCCATGCAATCTAATCTACAAAAAGTTTCAACTTACACCAGTCGACTGGCCATCAGCAAACGTCTACAATCAATAAATGCTGAAGGGATTTTAGAGAACTGTGTACCCTCTACCTGCAGGTGAGAGGTAAAGGGGTAACAGCCAATAATGAGAACAGAAAGGAGCTGTGTTTAAAAGTAAAAATGGAGGTACCATTCAATCCAGCAGGCGCACCATTGGACCTCTCCCCTGAGAAGACAAGCATCGAGAAGACACAGGCCGCAAAAGCTGCAGAGCAGCCTTATTCACAATAGCCAAGACCGGGAAGCAATCAAAATGTCCAACAACAGGTGAATAGATAAAGAAGAAGTGGTCCATGTACACAATGGAATATTAGCCCTGGAAAAAAATGAACTATTGCTCTCTGAGGCACCACAAACGAGTCTGGAGATAATCACGAAACATGAGGTAAGTCGGAAAGGAAAAGACCTATATTCTATGATATCACTTATAGGCGTTATCTAGTAACTGAGAGAAATGAACATATTTCCACAGAGAAAGACACTCACAGACTTCGAAAAGAAACGATGCTCATCTAAAAGGAAAGGTGGGGGGAATGGATAAATTAAGATTAGTGTTACTATGTGTATACAAACACATATTATATACATATCTCAAAAAGACCGACCATATAGCAAGGGAGGTCTGCGGAACACTCTGGAACATTTTATATGGGAAGAGGATCTGTACTTGAATAGACATATATAATGTACAAATGAACCAGATTGTGTACGTCTAGGACCAACAATATTCTAAGGTTTACACCCATTAAAAATTTTTTTTAACCCAAGAAGAAATAATGAGACATAAACTTTTGGGGGTCTCTCCATGCACATTCCAATGTAATTTACAGCCTAGGAACACGAGTTCCAGAAAGGCTCTGCTGCCCTAGTACCCAGATTTGGGAATGGAGAAATGCTGCCTCCTTGAGGCCACTTCCCACAACAGCAGCTTTAAACCCACTGCTAAAGGTCACTAAATATTTACCGAACTTGCAGTTCGGTAAAAGACACCTGCTCTCTAAAAAAATTCTGGGGTGGAAAATCGACCAAAAATTTCAAAAGAGGGCAACCTTCCAAGAAGACAATTTCAAGAGTTATATTGTACTTCCAATTGTTTCCTTTTTTTAACAGAAAAGTAAATGGTGGAGAAAAATGATGAGTTTTACGAATTTTCAAAGACATGCAAACCCAAATTACAAAAACCTATCAGCTCACAGCAGCCAGAAGGGCCATTAGCATAAATGCTGCAAACAATAAATGCTGAAGCGATTGTGGAGAAATGCGTACCCTCGATTCTAAGGGGGACGTGGTAAGAGCCACTAATGAAAACACAAAGAAGGTGCTTTGAAAAGGGAAACACGGTGCTACCAGTCAATCAATCACACCCACTGCTGGGCCTATCACCTGAGAAAATGAGAATCAAAACGTCACAGGCTGGCAATCCTGCACTCCAACAATATTTACCATAGCCCACACTTGGAAGCAATGAAAATGTCCATCAACCGAGGAATGCACAAAGTAGAATTGCTCCTCGTACACAGTGGAAAATTACTCCAATAAAAATAAAAATTAAATTTAAAAATCCAACCAAAGTAAGGAGCCATCAGCTTGTGTGGGTTTGTCCGGGCACACTCCACTCTAATTTAGAACCGAGAAACACCACAGGCCGCAAGGGCTTTTCCCTAGTTGTCAGGGTGAGGGACATAGAAAGGCTGCCGCCCTCTGGCAGTTACCTTCAAAAGCAGCTTTAGAGCCTGTGCTAATGGTCATTTCATAGGAACAAGTACTGCAGAACTGTAAATGAAACCTGCCCTCAAAATGTCTTGAGGGAAGTAATGACCAAAACACTTCACAATGTGACACATACTTAAAGAGAACACTTTGAAGAACTAAGGGGTAATCACAGCTCGAAAAATAAAAAGGACATACCTTAAAGCTCAATTTCAACGGATGATGAGGCACATTCGAATTCAACCACAGAGAGGTATCAGCTCACACTTGTCAGAATAACCATCAGCAAGAAAACTACAAACAATAAATGCTGAAGGTGTTGTGGAGAAATGCATACCCTCAACTTCAAAGGGGACGTAACTTGGAAAGGGCCACCAATGAGAACAGAATGGAGGTGCCTTCAAAAGGTAAACATTGAGCTACCATATGATCCAGCAGGCCCACTCCTCGACGTGTAACCTAAGAAGAGAGAATTGGAAAGACACAGGCAGGCAAATCTGCATGGCACAATATTACGATAGACAAGATATGGAAGTAACCAAAAAGTCCACCAACAGATGGGTGGACAAAGAACAACTCCTCCATGTACAGATGGAATATTCGCTAGTGAAAAAAATGAAACAATGCCATTTGCAGCACCATAGATGCGTCTAGACGTAATCACGCCACCTGTAGTAAGTGAGAAAGCAAAAGACACATATCCTATCATATCACTTTTAAGAGTTACATAAAAATTGATACCAATGAAGATATTTCCACAGAGAAAGGCAATCACAGATTCATTAAAAAACTTATGGTTCACCAAATAGAAAGGGATGAGGATTGGATACATTACCATATTGGGGTTAACAGAGATATACAAACCATGTGAAATATATAACCGCCAAAGACGTACGGAAGACCAGGAGAAGACTACTCAACATTGTGTCATAACCTACATGGGAAAAGGATGCGAGGAAGAAGAGATACATGTATACGTGTGAAAGAACCACATCTTGCACACCTAGAACAAACAAACCATTGTAATCCTATTTGCTGGGATAAAAAATAAAAAGTAAATTACAAATATGAACAAGAAGTAATGAGACATAAACTTAAAGGGCTTTTTCCTGGCACATTCCATTCTAATTTACAACCTAGAACACCACTTCCATTAAGGCTCCGTTTCCCTCGTAACCAAATTTGGTAAAGGGGAAATGCTGCCACCTTGTGGCCGTGTCCTGCAAGAACAGCTTTAAACTCACAGCTAATGGTCACTTAACATTCACAAGGACTCAGGGCTGTAAAGGACACCTGCCCTAAAAAATTGTGCTGAAGTAGGGAATGGACAAAAAAATTCAAAACAGGCAAATGTTTCAAGAAGAGAGTATGAAGAGTTAAGTTTTACTCACGCTCTTTTTAAAAAAAGGAAAATGCATAAAAGCTCAACCTCAGGGAGTGTTAGACCCATGCAATCTAATCTACAAAAAGTTTCAACTTACACCAGTCGACTGGCCATCAGCAAACGTCTACAATCAATAAATGCTGAAGGGATTTTAGAGAACTGTGTACCCTCTACCTGCAGGTGAGAGGTAAAGGGGTAACAGCCAATAATGAGAACAGAAAGGAGCTGTGTTTAAAAGTAAAAATGGAGGTACCATTCAATCCAGCAGGCGCACCATTGGACCTCTCCCCTGAGAAGACAAGCATCGAGAAGACACAGGCCGCAAAAGCTGCAGAGCAGCCTTATTCACAATAGCCAAGACCGGGAAGCAATCAAAATGTCCAACAACAGGTGAATAGATAAAGAAGAAGTGGTCCATGTACACAATGGAATATTAGCCCTGGAAAAAAATGAACTATTGCTCTCTGAGGCACCACAAACGAGTCTGGAGATAATCACGAAACATGAGGTAAGTCGGAAAGGAAAAGACCTATATTCTATGATATCACTTATAGGCGTTATCTAGTAACTGAGAGAAATGAACATATTTCCACAGAGAAAGACACTCACAGACTTCGAAAAGAAACTATGCTCATCTAAAAGGAAAGGTGGGGGGAATGGATAAATTAAGATTAGTGTTACTATGTGTATACAAACACATATTATATACATATCTCAAAAAGACCGACCATATAGCAAGGGAGGTCTGCGGAACACTCTGGAACATTTTATATGGGAAGAGGATCTGTACTTGAATAGACATATATAATGTACAAATGAACCAGATTGTGTACGTCTAGGACAAACAATATTCTAAGGTTTACACCCATTAAAAATTTTTTTTAACCCAAGAAGAAATAATGAGACATAAACTTTTGGGGGTCTCTCCATGCACATTCCAATGTAATTTACAGCCTAGGAACACGAGTTCCAGAAAGGCTCTGCTGCCCTAGTACCCAGATTTGGGAATGGAGAAATGCTGCCTCCTTGAGGCCACTTCCCACAACAGCAGCTTTAAACCCACTGCTAAAGGTCACTAAATATTTACCGAACTTGCAGTTCGGTAAAAGACACCTGCTCTCTAAAAAAATTCTGGGGTGGAAAATCGACCAAAAATTTCAAAAGAGGGCAACCTTCCAAGAAGACAATTTCAAGAGTTATATTGTACTTCCAATTGTTTCCTTTTTTTAACAGAAAAGTAAATGGTGGAGAAAAATGATGAGTTTTACGAATTTTCAAAGACATGCAAACCCAAATTACAAAAACCTATCAGCTCACAGCAGCCAGAAGGGCCATTAGCATAAATGCTGCAAACAATAAATGCTGAAGCGATTGTGGAGAAATGCGTACCCTCGATTCTAAGGGGGACGTGGTAAGAGCCACTAATGAAAACACAAAGAAGGTGCTTTGAAAAGGGAAACACGGTGCTACCAGTCAATCAATCACACCCACTGCTGGGCCTATCACCTGAGAAAATGAGAATCAAAACGTCACAGGCTGGCAATCCTGCACTCCAACAATATTTACCATAGCCCACACTTGGAAGCAATGAAAATGTCCATCAACCGAGGAATGCACAAAGTAGAATTGCTCCTCGTACACAGTGGAAAATTACTCCAATAAAAATAAAAATTAAATTTAAAAATCCAACCAAAGTAAGGAGCCATCAGCTTGTGTGGGTTTGTCCGGGCACACTCCACTCTAATTTAGAACCGAGAAACACCACAGGCCGCAAGGGCTTTTCCCTAGTTGTCAGGGTGAGGGACATAGAAAGGCTGCCGCCCTCTGGCAGTTACCTTCAAAAGCAGCTTTAGAGCCTGTGCTAATGGTCATTTCATAGGAACAAGTACTGCAGAACTGTAAATGAAACCTGCCCTCAAAATGTCTTGAGGGAGGTAATGACCAAAACACTTCACAATGTGACACATACTTAAAGAGAACACTTTGAAGAACTAAGGGGTAATCACAGCTCGAAAAATAAAAAGGACATGCCTTAAAGCTCAATTTCAACGGATGATGAGGCACATTCGAATTCAACCACAGAGAGGTATCAGCTCACACTTGTCAGAATAACCATCAGCAAGAAAACTACAAACAATAAATGCTGAAGGTGTTGTGGAGAAATGCATACCCTCAACTTCAAAGGGGACGTAACTTGGAAAGGGCCACCAATGAGAACAGAATGGAGGTGCCTTCAAAAGGTAAACATTGAGCTACCATATGATCCAGCAGGCCCACTCCTCGACGTGTAACCTAAGAAGAGAGAATTGGAAAGACACAGGCAGGCAAATCTGCATGGCACAATATTACGATAGACAAGATATGGAAGTAACCAAAAAGTCCACCAACAGATGGGTGGACAAAGAACAACTCCTCCATGTACAGATGGAATATTCGCTAGTGAAAAAAATGAAACAATGCCATTTGCAGCACCATAGATGCGTCTAGACGTAATCACGCCACCTGTAGTAAGTGAGAAAGCAAAAGACACATATCCTATCATATCACTTTTAAGAGTTACATAAAAATTGATACCAATGAAGATATTTCCACAGAGAAAGGCAATCACAGATTCATTAAAAAACTTATGGTTCACCAAATAGAAAGGGATGAGGATTGGATACATTACCATATTGGGGTTAACAGAGATATACAAACCATGTGAAATATATAACCGCCAAAGACGTACGGAAGACCAGGAGAAGACTACTCAACATTGTGTCATAACCTACATGGGAAAAGGATGCGAGGAAGAAGAGATACATGTATACGTGTGAAAGAACCACATCTTGCACACCTAGAACAAACAAACCATTGTAATCCTATTTGCTGGGATAAAAAATAAAAAGTAAATTACAAATATGAACAAGAAGTAATGAGACATAAACTTAAAGGGCTTTTTCCTGGCACATTCCATTCTAATTTACAACCTAGAACACCACTTCCATTAAGGCTCCGTTTCCCTCGTAACCAAATTTGGTAAAGGGGAAATGCTGCCACCTTGTGGCCGTGTCCTGCAAGAACAGCTTTAAACTCACAGCTAATGGTCACTTAACATTCACAAGGACTCAGGGCTGTAAAGGACACCTGCCCTAAAAAATTGTGCTGAAGTAGGGAATGGACAAAAAAATTCAAAACAGGCAAATGTTTCAAGAAGAGAGTATGAAGAGTTAAGTTTTACTCACGCTCTTTTTAAAAAAAGGAAAATGCATAAAAGCTCAACCTCAGGGAGTGTTAGACCCATGCAATCTAATCTACAAAAAGTTTCAACTTACACCAGTCGACTGGCCATCAGCAAACGTCTACAATCAATAAATGCTGAAGGGATTTTAGAGAACTGTGTACCCTCTACCTGCAGGTGAGAGGTAAAGGGGTAACAGCCAATAATGAGAACAGAAAGGAGCTGTGTTTAAAAGTAAAAATGGAGGTACCATTCAATCCAGCAGGCGCACCATTGGACCTCTCCCCTGAGAAGACAAGCATCGAGAAGACACAGGCCGCAAAAGCTGCAGAGCAGCCTTATTCACAATAGCCAAGACCGGGAAGCAATCAAAATGTCCAACAACAGGTGAATAGATAAAGAAGAAGTGGTCCATGTACACAATGGAATATTAGCCCTGGAAAAAAATGAACTATTGCTCTCTGAGGCACCACAAACGAGTCTGGAGATAATCACGAAACATGAGGTAAGTCGGAAAGGAAAAGACCTATATTCTATGATATCACTTATAGGCGTTATCTAGTAACTGAGAGAAATGAACATATTTCCACAGAGAAAGACACTCACAGACTTCGAAAAGAAACTATGCTCATCTAAAAGGAAAGGTGGGGGGAATGGATAAATTAAGATTAGTGTTACTATGTGTATACAAACACATATTATATACATATCTCAAAAAGACCGACCATATAGCAAGGGAGGTCTGCGGAACACTCTGGAACATTTTATATGGGAAGAGGATCTGTACTTGAATAGACATATATAATGTACAAATGAACCAGATTGTGTACGTCTAGGACAAACAATATTCTAAGGTTTACACCCATTAAAAATTTTTTTTAACCCAAGAAGAAATAATGAGACATAAACTTTTGGGGGTCTCTCCATGCACATTCCAATGTAATTTACAGCCTAGGAACACGAGTTCCAGAAAGGCTCTGCTGCCCTAGTACCCAGATTTGGGAATGGAGAAATGCTGCCTCCTTGAGGCCACTTCCCACAACAGCAGCTTTAAACCCACTGCTAAAGGTCACTAAATATTTACCGAACTTGCAGTTCGGTAAAAGACACCTGCTCTCTAAAAAAATTCTGGGGTGGAAAATCGACCAAAAATTTCAAAAGAGGGCAACCTTCCAAGAAGACAATTTCAAGAGTTATATTGTACTTCCAATTGTTTCCTTTTTTTAACAGAAAAGTAAATGGTGGAGAAAAATGATGAGTTTTACGAATTTTCAAAGACATGCAAACCCAAATTACAAAAACCTATCAGCTCACAGCAGCCAGAAGGGCCATTAGCATAAATGCTGCAAACAATAAATGCTGAAGCGATTGTGGAGAAATGCGTACCCTCGATTCTAAGGGGGACGTGGTAAGAGCCACTAATGAAAACACAAAGAAGGTGCTTTGAAAAGGGAAACACGGTGCTACCAGTCAATCAATCACACCCACTGCTGGGCCTATCACCTGAGAAAATGAGAATCAAAACGTCACAGGCTGGCAATCCTGCACTCCAACAATATTTACCATAGCCCACACTTGGAAGCAATGAAAATGTCCATCAACCGAGGAATGCACAAAGTAGAATTGCTCCTCGTACACAGTGGAAAATTACTCCAATAAAAATAAAAATTAAATTTAAAAATCCAACCAAAGTAAGGAGCCATCAGCTTGTGTGGGTTTGTCCGGGCACACTCCACTCTAATTTAGAACCGAGAAACACCACAGGCCGCAAGGGCTTTTCCCTAGTTGTCAGGGTGAGGGACATAGAAAGGCTGCCGCCCTCTGGCAGTTACCTTCAAAAGCAGCTTTAGAGCCTGTGCTAATGGTCATTTCATAGGAACAAGTACTGCAGAACTGTAAATGAAACCTGCCCTCAAAATGTCTTGAGGGAAGTAATGACCAAAACACTTCACAATGTGACACATACTTAAAGAGAACACTTTGAAGAACTAAGGGGTAATCACAGCTCGAAAAATAAAAAGGACATACCTTAAAGCTCAATTTCAACGGATGATGAGGCACATTCGAATTCAACCACAGAGAGGTATCAGCTCACACCTGTCAGAATAACCATCAGCAAGAAAACTACAAACAATAAATGCTGAAGGTGTTGTGGAGAAATGCATACCCTCAACTTCAAAGGGGACGTAACTTGGAAAGGGCCACCAATGAGAACAGAATGGAGGTGCCTTCAAAAGGTAAACATTGAGCTACCATATGATCCAGCAGGCCCACTCCTCGACGTGTAACCTAAGAAGAGAGAATTGGAAAGACACAGGCAGGCAAATCTGCATGGCACAATATTACGATAGACAAGATATGGAAGTAACCAAAAAGTCCACCAACAGATGGGTGGACAAAGAACAACTCCTCCATGTACAGATGGAATATTCGCTAGTGAAAAAAATGAAACAATGCCATTTGCAGCACCATAGATGCGTCTAGACGTAATCACGCCACCTGTAGTAAGTGAGAAAGCAAAAGACACATATCCTATCATATCACTTTTAAGAGTTACATAAAAATTGATACCAATGAAGATATTTCCACAGAGAAAGGCAATCACAGATTCATTAAAAAACTTATGGTTCACCAAATAGAAAGGGATGAGGATTGGATACATTACCATATTGGGGTTAACAGAGATATACAAACCATGTGAAATATATAACCGCCAAAGACGTACGGAAGACCAGGAGAAGACTACTCAACATTGTGTCATAACCTACATGGGAAAAGGATGCGAGGAAGAAGAGATACATGTATACGTGTGAAAGAACCACATCTTGCACACCTAGAACAAACAAACCATTGTAATCCTATTTGCTGGGATAAAAAATAAAAAGTAAATTACAAATATGAACAAGAAGTAATGAGACATAAACTTAAAGGGCTTTTTCCTGGCACATTCCATTCTAATTTACAACCTAGAACACCACTTCCATTAAGGCTCCGTTTCCCTCGTAACCAAATTTGGTAAAGGGGAAATGCTGCCACCTTGTGGCCGTGTCCTGCAAGAACAGCTTTAAACTCACAGCTAATGGTCACTTAACATTCACAAGGACTCAGGGCTGTAAAGGACACCTGCCCTAAAAAATTGTGCTGAAGTAGGGAATGGACAAAAAAATTCAAAACAGGCAAATGTTTCAAGAAGAGAGTATGAAGAGTTAAGTTTTACTCACGCTCTTTTTAAAAAAAGGAAAATGCATAAAAGCTCAACCTCAGGGAGTGTTAGACCCATGCAATCTAATCTACAAAAAGTTTCAACTTACACCAGTCGACTGGCCATCAGCAAACGTCTACAATCAATAAATGCTGAAGGGATTTTAGAGAACTGTG
Source organism: Balaenoptera acutorostrata (assembly GCF_949987535.1). NCBI lineage: Eukaryota > Metazoa > Chordata > Mammalia > Artiodactyla > Balaenopteridae > Balaenoptera > Balaenoptera acutorostrata. The sequence goes on along the minus strand of NW_026646813.1, from coordinate 664,942 downwards.
TACCCTCTACCTGCAGGTGAGAGGTAAAGGGGTAACAGCCAATAATGAGAACAGAAAGGAGCTGTGTTTAAAAGTAAAAATGGAGGTACCATTCAATCCAGCAGGCGCACCATTGGACCTCTCCCCTGAGAAGACAAGCATCGAGAAGACACAGGCCGCAAAAGCTGCAGAGCAGCCTTATTCACAATAGCCAAGACCGGGAAGCAATCAAAATGTCCAACAACAGGTGAATAGATAAAGAAGAAGTGGTCCATGTACACAATGGAATATTAGCCCTGGAAAAAAATGAACTATTGCTCTCTGAGGCACCACAAACGAGTCTGGAGATAATCACGAAACATGAGGTAAGTCGGAAAGGAAAAGACCTATATTCTATGATATCACTTATAGGCGTTATCTAGTAACTGAGAGAAATGAACATATTTCCACAGAGAAAGACACTCACAGACTTCGAAAAGAAACTATGCTCATCTAAAAGGAAAGGTGGGGGGAATGGATAAATTAAGATTAGTGTTACTATGTGTATACAAACACATATTATATACATATCTCAAAAAGACCGACCATATAGCAAGGGAGGTCTGCGGAACACTCTGGAACATTTTATATGGGAAGAGGATCTGTACTTGAATAGACATATATAATGTACAAATGAACCAGATTGTGTACGTCTAGGACAAACAATATTCTAAGGTTTACACCCATTAAAAATTTTTTTTAACCCAAGAAGAAATAATGAGACATAAACTTTTGGGGGTCTCTCCATGCACATTCCAATGTAATTTACAGCCTAGGAACACGAGTTCCAGAAAGGCTCTGCTGCCCTAGTACCCAGATTTGGGAATGGAGAAATGCTGCCTCCTTGAGGCCACTTCCCACAACAGCAGCTTTAAACCCACTGCTAAAGGTCACTAAATATTTACCGAACTTGCAGTTCGGTAAAAGACACCTGCTCTCTAAAAAAATTCTGGGGTGGAAAATCGACCAAAAATTTCAAAAGAGGGCAACCTTCCAAGAAGACAATTTCAAGAGTTATATTGTACTTCCAATTGTTTCCTTTTTTTAACAGAAAAGTAAATGGTGGAGAAAAATGATGAGTTTTACGAATTTTCAAAGACATGCAAACCCAAATTACAAAAACCTATCAGCTCACAGCAGCCAGAAGGGCCATTAGCATAAATGCTGCAAACAATAAATGCTGAAGCGATTGTGGAGAAATGCGTACCCTCGATTCTAAGGGGGACGTGGTAAGAGCCACTAATGAAAACACAAAGAAGGTGCTTTGAAAAGGGAAACACGGTGCTACCAGTCAATCAATCACACCCACTGCTGGGCCTATCACCTGAGAAAATGAGAATCAAAACGTCACAGGCTGGCAATCCTGCACTCCAACAATATTTACCATAGCCCACACTTGGAAGCAATGAAAATGTCCATCGACCGAGGAATGCACAAAGTAGAAGTGCTCCTCGTACACAGTGGAAAATTACTCCAATAAAAATAAAAATTAAATTTAAAAATCCAACCAAAGTAAGGAGCCATCAGCTTGTGTGGGTTTGTCCGGGCACACTCCACTCTAATTTAGAACCGAGAAACACCACAGGCCGCAAGGGCTTTTCCCTAGTTGTCAGGGTGAGGGACATAGAAAGGCTGCCGCCCTCTGGCAGTTACCTTCAAAAGCAGCTTTAGAGCCTGTGCTAATGGTCATTTCATAGGAACAAGTACTGCAGAACTGTAAATGAAACCTGCCCTCAAAATGTCTTGAGGGAAGTAATGACCAAAACACTTCACAATGTGACACATACTTAAAGAGAACACTTTGAAGAACTAAGGGGTAATCACAGCTCGAAAAATAAAAAGGACATACCTTAAAGCTCAATTTCAACGGATGATGAGGCACATTCGAATTCAACCACAGAGAGGTATCAGCTCACACTTGTCAGAATAACCATCAGCAAGAAAACTACAAACAATAAATGCTGAAGGTGTTGTGGAGAAATGCATACCCTCAACTTCAAAGGGGACGTAACTTGGAAAGGGCCACCAATGAGAACAGAATGGAGGTGCCTTCAAAAGGTAAACATTGAGCTACCATATGATCCAGCAGGCCCACTCCTCGACGTGTAACCTAAGAAGAGAGAATTGGAAAGACACAGGCAGGCAAATCTGCATGGCACAATATTACGATAGACAAGATATGGAAGTAACCAAAAAGTCCACCAACAGATGGGTGGACAAAGAACAACTCCTCCATGTACAGATGGAATATTCGCTAGTGAAAAAAATGAAACAATGCCATTTGCAGCACCATAGATGCGTCTAGACGTAATCACGCCACCTGTAGTAAGTGAGAAAGCAAAAGACACATATCCTATCATATCACTTTTAAGAGTTACATAAAAATTGATACCAATGAAGATATTTCCACAGAGAAAGGCAATCACAGATTCATTAAAAAACTTATGGTTCACCAAATAGAAAGGGATGAGGATTGGATACATTACCATATTGGGGTTAACAGAGATATACAAACCATGTGAAATATATAACCGCCAAAGACGTACGGAAGACCAGGAGAAGACTACTCAACATTGTGTCATAACCTACATGGGAAAAGGATGCGAGGAAGAAGAGATACATGTATACGTGTGAAAGAACCACATCTTGCACACCTAGAACAAACAAACCATTGTAATCCTATTTGCTGGGATAAAAAATAAAAAGTAAATTACAAATATGAACAAGAAGTAATGAGACATAAACTTAAAGGGCTTTTTCCTGGCACATTCCATTCTAATTTACAACCTAGAACACCACTTCCATTAAGGCTCCGTTTCCCTCGTAACCAAATTTGGTAAAGGGGAAATGCTGCCACCTTGTGGCCGTGTCCTGCAAGAACAGCTTTAAACTCACAGCTAATGGTCACTTAACATTCACAAGGACTCAGGGCTGTAAAGGACACCTGCCCTAAAAAATTGTGCTGAAGTAGGGAATGGACAAAAAAATTCAAAACAGGCAAATGTTTCAAGAAGAGAGTATGAAGAGTTAAGTTTTACTCACGCTCTTTTTAAAAAAAGGAAAATGCATAAAAGCTCAACCTCAGGGAGTGTTAGACCCATGCAATCTAATCTACAAAAAGTTTCAACTTACACCAGTCGACTGGCCATCAGCAAACGTCTACAATCAATAAATGCTGAAGGGATTTTAGAGAACTGTGTACCCTCTACCTGCAGGTGAGAGGTAAAGGGGTAACAGCCAATAATGAGAACAGAAAGGAGCTGTGTTTAAAAGTAAAAATGGAGGTACCATTCAATCCAGCAGGCGCACCATTGGACCTCTCCCCTGAGAAGACAAGCATCGAGAAGACACAGGCCGCAAAAGCTGCAGAGCAGCCTTATTCACAATAGCCAAGACCGGGAAGCAATCAAAATGTCCAACAACAGGTGAATAGATAAAGAAGAAGTGGTCCATGTACACAATGGAATATTAGCCCTGGAAAAAAATGAACTATTGCTCTCTGAGGCACCACAAACGAGTCTGGAGATAATCACGAAACATGAGGTAAGTCGGAAAGGAAAAGACCTATATTCTATGATATCACTTATAGGCGTTATCTAGTAACTGAGAGAAATGAACATATTTCCACAGAGAAAGACACTCACAGACTTCGAAAAGAAACTATGCTCATCTAAAAGGAAAGGTGGGGGGAATGGATAAATTAAGATTAGTGTTACTATGTGTATACAAACACATATTATATACATATCTCAAAAAGACCGACCATATAGCAAGGGAGGTCTGCGGAACACTCTGGAACATTTTATATGGGAAGAGGATCTGTACTTGAATAGACATATATAATGTACAAATGAACCAGATTGTGTACGTCTAGGACAAACAATATTCTAAGGTTTACACCCATTAAAAATTTTTTTTAACCCAAGAAGAAATAATGAGACATAAACTTTTGGGGGTCTCTCCATGCACATTCCAATGTAATTTACAGCCTAGGAACACGAGTTCCAGAAAGGCTCTGCTGCCCTAGTACCCAGATTTGGGAATGGAGAAATGCTGCCTCCTTGAGGCCACTTCCCACAACAGCAGCTTTAAACCCACTGCTAAAGGTCACTAAATATTTACCGAACTTGCAGTTCGGTAAAAGACACCTGCTCTCTAAAAAAATTCTGGGGTGGAAAATCGACCAAAAATTTCAAAAGAGGGCAACCTTCCAAGAAGACAATTTCAAGAGTTATATTGTACTTCCAATTGTTTCCTTTTTTTAACAGAAAAGTAAATGGTGGAGAAAAATGATGAGTTTTACGAATTTTCAAAGACATGCAAACCCAAATTACAAAAACCTATCAGCTCACAGCAGCCAGAAGGGCCATTAGCATAAATGCTGCAAACAATAAATGCTGAAGCGATTGTGGAGAAATGCGTACCCTCGATTCTAAGGGGGACGTGGTAAGAGCCACTAATGAAAACACAAAGAAGGTGCTTTGAAAAGGGAAACACGGTGCTACCAGTCAATCAATCACACCCACTGCTGGGCCTATCACCTGAGAAAATGAGAATCAAAACGTCACAGGCTGGCAATCCTGCACTCCAACAATATTTACCATAGCCCACACTTGGAAGCAATGAAAATGTCCATCAACCGAGGAATGCACAAAGTAGAATTGCTCCTCGTACACAGTGGAAAATTACTCCAATAAAAATAAAAATTAAATTTAAAAATCCAACCAAAGTAAGGAGCCATCAGCTTGTGTGGGTTTGTCCGGGCACACTCCACTCTAATTTAGAACCGAGAAACACCACAGGCCGCAAGGGCTTTTCCCTAGTTGTCAGGGTGAGGGACATAGAAAGGCTGCCGCCCTCTGGCAGTTACCTTCAAAAGCAGCTTTAGAGCCTGTGCTAATGGTCATTTCATAGGAACAAGTACTGCAGAACTGTAAATGAAACCTGCCCTCAAAATGTCTTGAGGGAAGTAATGACCAAAACACTTCACAATGTGACACATACTTAAAGAGAACACTTTGAAGAACTAAGGGGTAATCACAGCTCGAAAAATAAAAAGGACATACCTTAAAGCTCAATTTCAACGGATGATGAGGCACATTCGAATTCAACCACAGAGAGGTATCAGCTCACACTTGTCAGAATAACCATCAGCAAGAAAACTACAAACAATAAATGCTGAAGGTGTTGTGGAGAAATGCATACCCTCAACTTCAAAGGGGACGTAACTTGGAAAGGGCCACCAATGAGAACAGAATGGAGGTGCCTTCAAAAGGTAAACATTGAGCTACCATATGATCCAGCAGGCCCACTCCTCGACGTGTAACCTAAGAAGAGAGAATTGGAAAGACACAGGCAGGCAAATCTGCATGGCACAATATTACGATAGACAAGATATGGAAGTAACCAAAAAGTCCACCAACAGATGGGTGGACAAAGAACAACTCCTCCATGTACAGATGGAATATTCGCTAGTGAAAAAAATGAAACAATGCCATTTGCAGCACCATAGATGCGTCTAGACGTAATCACGCCACCTGTAGTAAGTGAGAAAGCAAAAGACACATATCCTATCATATCACTTTTAAGAGTTACATAAAAATTGATACCAATGAAGATATTTCCACAGAGAAAGGCAATCACAGATTCATTAAAAAACTTATGGTTCACCAAATAGAAAGGGATGAGGATTGGATACATTACCATATTGGGGTTAACAGAGATATACAAACCATGTGAAATATATAACCGCCAAAGACGTACGGAAGACCAGGAGAAGACTACTCAACATTGTGTCATAACCTACATGGGAAAAGGATGCGAGGAAGAAGAGATACATGTATACGTGTGAAAGAACCACATCTTGCACACCTAGAACAAACAAACCATTGTAATCCTATTTGCTGGGATAAAAAATAAAAAGTAAATTACAAATATGAACAAGAAGTAATGAGACATAAACTTAAAGGGCTTTTTCCTGGCACATTCCATTCTAATTTACAACCTAGAACACCACTTCCATTAAGGCTCCGTTTCCCTCGTAACCAAATTTGGTAAAGGGGAAATGCTGCCACCTTGTGGCCGTGTCCTGCAAGAACAGCTTTAAACTCACAGCTAATGGTCACTTAACATTCACAAGGACTCAGGGCTGTAAAGGACACCTGCCCTAAAAAATTGTGCTGAAGTAGGGAATGGACAAAAAAATTCAAAACAGGCAAATGTTTCAAGAAGAGAGTATGAAGAGTTAAGTTTTACTCACGCTCTTTTTAAAAAAAGGAAAATGCATAAAAGCTCAACCTCAGGGAGTGTTAGACCCATGCAATCTAATCTACAAAAAGTTTCAACTTACACCAGTCGACTGGCCATCAGCAAACGTCTACAATCAATAAATGCTGAAGGGATTTTAGAGAACTGTGTACCCTCTACCTGCAGGTGAGAGGTAAAGGGGTAACAGCCAATAATGAGAACAGAAAGGAGCTGTGTTTAAAAGTAAAAATGGAGGTACCATTCAATCCAGCAGGCGCACCATTGGACCTCTCCCCTGAGAAGACAAGCATCGAGAAGACACAGGCCGCAAAAGCTGCAGAGCAGCCTTATTCACAATAGCCAAGACCGGGAAGCAATCAAAATGTCCAACAACAGGTGAATAGATAAAGAAGAAGTGGTCCATGTACACAATGGAATATTAGCCCTGGAAAAAAATGAACTATTGCTCTCTGAGGCACCACAAACGAGTCTGGAGATAATCACGAAACATGAGGTAAGTCGGAAAGGAAAAGACCTATATTCTATGATATCACTTATAGGCGTTATCTAGTAACTGAGAGAAATGAACATATTTCCACAGAGAAAGACACTCACAGACTTCGAAAAGAAACTATGCTCATCTAAAAGGAAAGGTGGGGGGAATGGATAAATTAAGATTAGTGTTACTATGTGTATACAAACACATATTATATACATATCTCAAAAAGACCGACCATATAGCAAGGGAGGTCTGCGGAACACTCTGGAACATTTTATATGGGAAGAGGATCTGTACTTGAATAGACATATATAATGTACAAATGAACCAGATTGTGTACGTCTAGGACAAACAATATTCTAAGGTTTACACCCATTAAAAATTTTTTTTAACCCAAGAAGAAATAATGAGACATAAACTTTTGGGGGTCTCTCCATGCACATTCCAATGTAATTTACAGCCTAGGAACACGAGTTCCAGAAAGGCTCTGCTGCCCTAGTACCCAGATTTGGGAATGGAGAAATGCTGCCTCCTTGAGGCCACTTCCCACAACAGCAGCTTTAAACCCACTGCTAAAGGTCACTAAATATTTACCGAACTTGCAGTTCGGTAAAAGACACCTGCTCTCTAAAAAAATTCTGGGGTGGAAAATCGACCAAAAATTTCAAAAGAGGGCAACCTTCCAAGAAGACAATTTCAAGAGTTATATTGTACTTCCAATTGTTTCCTTTTTTTAACAGAAAAGTAAATGGTGGAGAAAAATGATGAGTTTTACGAATTTTCAAAGACATGCAAACCCAAATTACAAAAACCTATCAGCTCACAGCAGCCAGAAGGGCCATTAGCATAAATGCTGCAAACAATAAATGCTGAAGCGATTGTGGAGAAATGCGTACCCTCGATTCTAAGGGGGACGTGGTAAGAGCCACTAATGAAAACACAAAGAAGGTGCTTTGAAAAGGGAAACACGGTGCTACCAGTCAATCAATCACACCCACTGCTGGGCCTATCACCTGAGAAAATGAGAATCAAAACGTCACAGGCTGGCAATCCTGCACTCCAACAATATTTACCATAGCCCACACTTGGAAGCAATGAAAATGTCCATCAACCGAGGAATGCACAAAGTAGAAGTGCTCCTCGTACACAGTGGAAAATTACTCCAATAAAAATAAAAATTAAATTTAAAAATCCAACCAAAGTAAGGAGACATCAGCTTGTGTGGGTTTGTCCGGGCACACTCCACTCTAATTTAGAACCGAGAAAAACCACAGGCCGCAAGGGCTTTTCCCTAGTTGTCAGGGTGAGGGACATAGAAAGGCTGCCGCCCTCTGGCAGTTACCTTCAAAAGCAGCTTTAGAGCCTGTGCTAATGGTCATTTCATAGGAACAAGTACTGCAGAACTGTAAATGAAACCTGCCCTCAAAATGTCTTGAGGGAAGTAATGACCAAAACACTTCAAAATGTGACACATACTTAAAGAGAACACTTTGAAGAACTAAGGGGTAATCACAGCTCGAAAAATAAAAAGGACATGCCTTAAAGCTCAATTTCAACGGATGATGAGGCACATTCGAATTCAACCACAGAGAGGTATCAGCTCACACTTGTCAGAATAACCATCAGCAAGAAAACTACAAACAATAAATGCTGAAGGTGTTGTGGAGAAATGCATACCCTCAACTTCAAAGGGGACGTAACTTGGAAAGGGCCACCAATGAGAACAGAATGGAGGTGCCTTCAAAAGGTAAACATTGAGCTACCATATGATCCAGCAGGCCCACTCCTCGACGTGTAACCTAAGAAGAGAGAATTGGAAAGACACAGGCAGGCAAATCTGCATGGCACAGTATTACGATAGCCAAGATATGGAAGTAACCAAAAAGTCCACCAACAGATGGGTGGACAAAGAACAACTCCTCCATGTACAGATGGAATATTCGCTAGTGAAAAAAATGAAACAATGCCATTTGCAGCACCATAGATGCGTCTAGACGTAATCACGCCACCTGTAGTAAGTGAGAAAGCAAAAGACACATATCCTATCATATCACTTTTAAGAGTTACATAAAAATTGATACCAATGAAGATATTTCCACAGAGAAAGGCAATCACAGATTCATTAAAAAACTTATGGTTCACCAAATAGAAAGGGATGAGGATTGGATACATTACCATATTGGGGTTAACAGAGATATACAAACCATGTGAAATATATAACCGCCAAAGACGTACGGAAGACCAGGAGAAGACTACTCAACATTGTGTCATAACCTACATGGGAAAAGGATGCGAGGAAGAAGAGATACATGTATACGTGTGAAAGAACCACATCTTGCACACCTAGAACAAACAAACCATTGTAATCCTATTTGCTGGGATAAAAAATAAAAAGTAAATTACAAATATGAACAAGAAGTAATGAGACATAAACTTAAAGGGCTTTTTCCTGGCACATTCCATTCTAATTTACAACCTAGAACACCACTTCCATTAAGGCTCCGTTTCCCTCGTAACCAAATTTGGTAAAGGGGAAATGCTGCCACCTTGTGGCCGTGTCCTGCAAGAACAGCTTTAAACTCACAGCTAATGGTCACTTAACATTCACAAGGACTCAGGGCTGTAAAGGACACCTGCCCTAAAAAATTGTGCTGAAGTAGGGAATGGACAAAAAAATTCAAAACAGGCAAATGTTTCAAGAAGAGAGTATGAAGAGTTAAGTTTTACTCACGCTCTTTTTAAAAAAAGGAAAATGCATAAAAGCTCAACCTCAGGGAGTGTTAGACCCATGCAATCTAATCTACAAAAAGTTTCAACTTACACCAGTCGACTGGCCATCAGCAAACGTCTACAATCAATAAATGCTGAAGGGATTTTAGAGAACTGTGTACCCTCTACCTGCAGGTGAGAGGTAAAGGGGTAACAGCCAATAATGAGAACAGAAAGGAGCTGTGTTTAAAAGTAAAAATGGAGGTACCATTCAATCCAGCAGGCGCACCATTGGACCTCTCCCCTGAGAAGACAAGCATCGAGAAGACACAGGCCGCAAAAGCTGCAGAGCAGCCTTATTCACAATAGCCAAGACCGGGAAGCAATCAAAATGTCCAACAACAGGTGAATAGATAAAGAAGAAGTGGTCCATGTACACAATGGAATATTAGCCCTGGAAAAAAATGAACTATTGCTCTCTGAGGCACCACAAACGAGTCTGGAGATAATCACGAAACATGAGGTAAGTCGGAAAGGAAAAGACCTATATTCTATGATATCACTTATAGGCGTTATCTAGTAACTGAGAGAAATGAACATATTTCCACAGAGAAAGACACTCACAGACTTCGAAAAGAAACTATGCTCATCTAAAAGGAAAGGTGGGGGGAATGGATAAATTAAGATTAGTGTTACTATGTGTATACAAACACATATTATATACATATCTCAAAAAGACCGACCATATAGCAAGGGAGGTCTGCGGAACACTCTGGAACATTTTATATGGGAAGAGGATCTGTACTTGAATAGACATATATAATGTACAAATGAACCAGATTGTGTACGTCTAGGACAAACAATATTCTAAGGTTTACACCCATTAAAAATTTTTTTTAACCCAAGAAGAAATAATGAGACATAAACTTTTGGGGGTCTCTCCATGCACATTCCAATGTAATTTACAGCCTAGGAACACGAGTTCCAGAAAGGCTCTGCTGCCCTAGTACCCAGATTTGGGAATGGAGAAATGCTGCCTCCTTGAGGCCACTTCCCACAACAGCAGCTTTAAACCCACTGCTAAAGGTCACTAAATATTTACCGAACTTGCAGTTCGGTAAAAGACACCTGCTCTCTAAAAAAATTCTGGGGTGGAAAATCGACCAAAAATTTCAAAAGAGGGCAACCTTCCAAGAAGACAATTTCAAGAGTTATATTGTACTTCCAATTGTTTCCTTTTTTTAACAGAAAAGTAAATGGTGGAGAAAAATGATGAGTTTTACGAATTTTCAAAGACATGCAAACCCAAATTACAAAAACCTATCAGCTCACAGCAGCCAGAAGGGCCATTAGCATAAATGCTGCAAACAATAAATGCTGAAGCGATTGTGGAGAAATGCGTACCCTCGATTCTAAGGGGGACGTGGTAAGAGCCACTAATGAAAACACAAAGAAGGTGCTTTGAAAAGGGAAACACGGTGCTACCAGTCAATCAATCACACCCACTGCTGGGCCTATCACCTGAGAAAATGAGAATCAAAACGTCACAGGCTGGCAATCCTGCACTCCAACAATATTTACCATAGCCCACACTTGGAAGCAATGAAAATGTCCATCGACCGAGGAATGCACAAAGTAGAAGTGCTCCTCGTACACAGTGGAAAATTACTCCAATAAAAATAAAAATTAAATTTAAAAATCCAACCAAAGTAAGGAGCCATCAGCTTGTGTGGGTTTGTCCGGGCACACTCCACTCTAATTTAGAACCGAGAAACACCACAGGCCGCAAGGGCTTTTCCCTAGTTGTCAGGGTGAGGGACATAGAAAGGCTGCCGCCCTCTGGCAGTTACCTTCAAAAGCAGCTTTAGAGCCTGTGCTAATGGTCATTTCATAGGAACAAGTACTGCAGAACTGTAAATGAAACCTGCCCTCAAAATGTCTTGAGGGAAGTAATGACCAAAACACTTCACAATGTGACACATACTTAAAGAGAACACTTTGAAGAACTAAGGGGTAATCACAGCTCGAAAAATAAAAAGGACATACCTTAAAGCTCAATTTCAACGGATGATGAGGCACATTCGAATTCAACCACAGAGAGGTATCAGCTCACACTTGTCAGAATAACCATCAGCAAGAAAACTACAAACAATAAATGCTGAAGGTGTTGTGGAGAAATGCATACCCTCAACTTCAAAGGGGACGTAACTTGGAAAGGGCCACCAATGAGAACAGAATGGAGGTGCCTTCAAAAGGTAAACATTGAGCTACCATATGATCCAGCAGGCCCACTCCTCGACGTGTAACCTAAGAAGAGAGAATTGGAAAGACACAGGCAGGCAAATCTGCATGGCACAATATTACGATAGACAAGATATGGAAGTAACCAAAAAGTCCACCAACAGATGGGTGGACAAAGAACAACTCCTCCATGTACAGATGGAATATTCGCTAGTGAAAAAAATGAAACAATGCCATTTGCAGCACCATAGATGCGTCTAGACGTAATCACGCCACCTGTAGTAAGTGAGAAAGCAAAAGACACATATCCTATCATATCACTTTTAAGAGTTACATAAAAATTGATACCAATGAAGATATTTCCACAGAGAAAGGCAATCACAGATTCATTAAAAAACTTATGGTTCACCAAATAGAAAGGGATGAGGATTGGATACATTACCATATTGGGGTTAACAGAGATATACAAACCATGTGAAATATATAACCGCCAAAGACGTACGGAAGACCAGGAGAAGACTACTCAACATTGTGTCATAACCTACATGGGAAAAGGATGCGAGGAAGAAGAGATACATGTATACGTGTGAAAGAACCACATCTTGCACACCTAGAACAAACAAACCATTGTAATCCTATTTGCTGGGATAAAAAATAAAAAGTAAATTACAAATATGAACAAGAAGTAATGAGACATAAACTTAAAGGGCTTTTTCCTGGCACATTCCATTCTAATTTACAACCTAGAACACCACTTCCATTAAGGCTCCGTTTCCCTCGTAACCAAATTTGGTAAAGGGGAAATGCTGCCACCTTGTGGCCGTGTCCTGCAAGAACAGCTTTAAACTCACAGCTAATGGTCACTTAACATTCACAAGGACTCAGGGCTGTAAAGGACACCTGCCCTAAAAAATTGTGCTGAAGTAGGGAATGGACAAAAAAATTCAAAACAGGCAAATGTTTCAAGAAGAGAGTATGAAGAGTTAAGTTTTACTCACGCTCTTTTTAAAAAAAGGAAAATGCATAAAAGCTCAACCTCAGGGAGTGTTAGACCCATGCAATCTAATCTACAAAAAGTTTCAACTTACACCAGTCGACTGGCCATCAGCAAACGTCTACAATCAATAAATGCTGAAGGGATTTTAGAGAACTGTGTACCCTCTACCTGCAGGTGAGAGGTAAAGGGGTAACAGCCAATAATGAGAACAGAAAGGAGCTGTGTTTAAAAGTAAAAATGGAGGTACCATTCAATCCAGCAGGCGCACCATTGGACCTCTCCCCTGAGAAGACAAGCATCGAGAAGACACAGGCCGCAAAAGCTGCAGAGCAGCCTTATTCACAATAGCCAAGACCGGGAAGCAATCAAAATGTCCAACAACAGGTGAATAGATAAAGAAGAAGTGGTCCATGTACACAATGGAATATTAGCCCTGGAAAAAAATGAACTATTGCTCTCTGAGGCACCACAAACGAGTCTGGAGATAATCACGAAACATGAGGTAAGTCGGAAAGGAAAAGACCTATATTCTATGATATCACTTATAGGCGTTATCTAGTAACTGAGAGAAATGAACATATTTCCACAGAGAAAGACACTCACAGACTTCGAAAAGAAACTATGCTCATCTAAAAGGAAAGGTGGGGGGAATGGATAAATTAAGATTAGTGTTACTATGTGTATACAAACACATATTATATACATATCTCAAAAAGACCGACCATATAGCAAGGGAGGTCTGCGGAACACTCTGGAACATTTTATATGGGAAGAGGATCTGTACTTGAATAGACATATATAATGTACAAATGAACCAGATTGTGTACGTCTAGGACAAACAATATTCTAAGGTTTACACCCATTAAAAATTTTTTTTAACCCAAGAAGAAATAATGAGACATAAACTTTTGGGGGTCTCTCCATGCACATTCCAATGTAATTTACAGCCTAGGAACACGAGTTCCAGAAAGGCTCTGCTGCCCTAGTACCCAGATTTGGGAATGGAGAAATGCTGCCTCCTTGAGGCCACTTCCCACAACAGCAGCTTTAAACCCACTGCTAAAGGTCACTAAATATTTACCGAACTTGCAGTTCGGTAAAAGACACCTGCTCTCTAAAAAAATTCTGGGGTGGAAAATCGACCAAAAATTTCAAAAGAGGGCAACCTTCCAAGAAGACAATTTCAAGAGTTATATTGTACTTCCAATTGTTTCCTTTTTTTAACAGAAAAGTAAATGGTGGAGAAAAATGATGAGTTTTACGAATTTTCAAAGACATGCAAACCCAAATTACAAAAACCTATCAGCTCACAGCAGCCAGAAGGGCCATTAGCATAAATGCTGCAAACAATAAATGCTGAAGCGATTGTGGAGAAATGCGTACCCTCGATTCTAAGGGGGACGTGGTAAGAGCCACTAATGAAAACACAAAGAAGGTGCTTTGAAAAGGGAAACACGGTGTTACCAGTCAATCAATCACACCCACTGCTGGGCCTATCACCTGAGAAAATGAGAATCAAAACGTCACAGGCTGGCAATCCTGCACTCCAACAATATTTACCATAGCCCACACTTGGAAGCAATGAAAATGTCCATCAACCGAGGAATGCACAAAGTAGAAGTGCTCCTCGTACACAGTGGAAAATTACTCCAATAAAAATAAAAATTAAATTTAAAAATCCAACCAAAGTAAGGAGACATCAGCTTGTGTGGGTTTGTCCGGGCACACTCCACTCTAATTTAGAACCGAGAAAAACCACAGGCCGCAAGGGCTTTTCCCTAGTTGTCAGGGTGAGGGACATAGAAAGGCTGCCGCCCTCTGGCAGTTACCTTCAAAAGCAGCTTTAGAGCCTGTGCTAATGGTCATTTCATAGGAACAAGTACTGCAGAACTGTAAATGAAACCTGCCCTCAAAATGTCTTGAGGGAAGTAATGACCAAAACACTTCAAAATGTGACACATACTTAAAGAGAACACTTTGAAGAACTAAGGGGTAATCACAGCTCGAAAAATAAAAAGGACATGCCTTAAAGCTCAATTTCAACGGATGATGAGGCACATTCGAATTCAACCACAGAGAGGTATCAGCTCACACTTGTCAGAATAACCATCAGCAAGAAAACTACAAACAATAAATGCTGAAGGTGTTGTGGAGAAATGCATACCCTCAACTTCAAAGGGGACGTAACTTGGAAAGGGCCACCAATGAGAACAGAATGGAGGTGCCTTCAAAAGGTAAACATTGAGCTACCATATGATCCAGCAGGCCCACTCCTCGACGTGTAACCTAAGAAGAGAGAATTGGAAAGACACAGGCAGGCAAATCTGCATGGCACAGTATTACGATAGCCAAGATATGGAAGTAACCAAAAAGTCCACCAACAGATGGGTGGACAAAGAACAACTCCTCCATGTACAGATGGAATATTCGCTAGTGAAAAAAATGAAACAATGCCATTTGCAGCACCATAGATGCGTCTAGACGTAATCACGCCACCTGTAGTAAGTGAGAAAGCAAAAGACACATATCCTATCATATCACTTTTAAGAGTTACATAAAAATTGATACCAATGAAGATATTTCCACAGAGAAAGGCAATCACAGATTCATTAAAAAACTTATGGTTCACCAAATAGAAAGGGATGAGGATTGGATACATTACCATATTGGGGTTAACAGAGATATACAAACCATGTGAAATATATAACCGCCAAAGACGTACGGAAGACCAGGAGAAGACTACTCAACATTGTGTCATAACCTACATGGGAAAAGGATGCGAGGAAGAAGAGATACATGTATACGTGTGAAAGAACCACATCTTGCACACCTAGAACAAACAAACCATTGTAATCCTATTTGCTGGGATAAAAAATAAAAAGTAAATTACAAATATGAACAAGAAGTAATGAGACATAAACTTAAAGGGCTTTTTCCTGGCACATTCCATTCTAATTTACAACCTAGAACACCACTTCCATTAAGGCTCCGTTTCCCTCGTAACCAAATTTGGTAAAGGGGAAATGCTGCCACCTTGTGGCCGTGTCCTGCAAGAACAGCTTTAAACTCACAGCTAATGGTCACTTAACATTCACAAGGACTCAGGGCTGTAAAGGACACCTGCCCTAAAAAATTGTGCTGAAGTAGGGAATGGACAAAAAAATTCAAAACAGGCAAATGTTTCAAGAAGAGAGTATGAAGAGTTAAGTTTTACTCACGCTCTTTTTAAAAAAAGGAAAATGCATAAAAGCTCAACCTCAGGGAGTGTTAGACCCATGCAATCTAATCTACAAAAAGTTTCAACTTACACCAGTCGACTGGCCATCAGCAAACGTCTACAATCAATAAATGCTGAAGGGATTTTAGAGAACTGTGTACCCTCTACCTGCAGGTGAGAGGTAAAGGGGTAACAGCCAATAATGAGAACAGAAAGGAGCTGTGTTTAAAAGTAAAAATGGAGGTACCATTCAATCCAGCAGGCGCACCATTGGACCTCTCCCCTGAGAAGACAAGCATCGAGAAGACACAGGCCGCAAAAGCTGCAGAGCAGCCTTATTCACAATAGCCAAGACCGGGAAGCAATCAAAATGTCCAACAACAGGTGAATAGATAAAGAAGAAGTGGTCCATGTACACAATGGAATATTAGCCCTGGAAAAAAATGAACTATTGCTCTCTGAGGCACCACAAACGAGTCTGGAGATAATCACGAAACATGAGGTAAGTCGGAAAGGAAAAGACCTATATTCTATGATATCACTTATAGGCGTTATCTAGTAACTGAGAGAAATGAACATATTTCCACAGAGAAAGACACTCACAGACTTCGAAAAGAAACTATGCTCATCTAAAAGGAAAGGTGGGGGGAATGGATAAATTAAGATTAGTGTTACTATGTGTATACAAACACATATTATATACATATCTCAAAAAGACCGACCATATAGCAAGGGAGGTCTGCGGAACACTCTGGAACATTTTATATGGGAAGAGGATCTGTACTTGAATAGACATATATAATGTACAAATGAACCAGATTGTGTACGTCTAGGACAAACAATATTCTAAGGTTTACACCCATTAAAAATTTTTTTTAACCCAAGAAGAAATAATGAGACATAAACTTTTGGGGGTCTCTCCATGCACATTCCAATGTAATTTACAGCCTAGGAACACGAGTTCCAGAAAGGCTCTGCTGCCCTAGTACCCAGATTTGGGAATGGAGAAATGCTGCCTCCTTGAGGCCACTTCCCACAACAGCAGCTTTAAACCCACTGCTAAAGGTCACTAAATATTTACCGAACTTGCAGTTCGGTAAAAGACACCTGCTCTCTAAAAAAATTCTGGGGTGGAAAATCGACCAAAAATTTCAAAAGAGGGCAACCTTCCAAGAAGACAATTTCAAGAGTTATATTGTACTTCCAATTGTTTCCTTTTTTTAACAGAAAAGTAAATGGTGGAGAAAAATGATGAGTTTTACGAATTTTCAAAGACATGCAAACCCAAATTACAAAAACCTATCAGCTCACAGCAGCCAGAAGGGCCATTAGCATAAATGCTGCAAACAATAAATGCTGAAGCGATTGTGGAGAAATGCGTACCCTCGATTCTAAGGGGGACGTGGTAAGAGCCACTAATGAAAACACAAAGAAGGTGCTTTGAAAAGGGAAACACGGTGCTACCAGTCAATCAATCACACCCACTGCTGGGCCTATCACCTGAGAAAATGAGAATCAAAACGTCACAGGCTGGCAATCCTGCACTCCAACAATATTTACCATAGCCCACACTTGGAAGCAATGAAAATGTCCATCAACCGAGGAATGCACAAAGTAGAAGTGCTCCTCGTACACAGTGGAAAATTACTCCAATAAAAATAAAAATTAAATTTAAAAATCCAACCAAAGTAAGGAGACATCAGCTTGTGTGGGTTTGTCCGGGCACACTCCACTCTAATTTAGAACCGAGAAACACCACAGGCCGCAAGGGCTTTTCCCTAGTTGTCAGGGTGAGGGACATAGAAAGGCTGCCGCCCTCTGGCAGTTACCTTCAAAAGCAGCTTTAGAGCCTGTGCTAATGGTCATTTCATAGGAACAAGTACTGCAGAACTGTAAATGAAACCTGCCCTCAAAATGTCTTGAGGGAAGTAATGACCAAAACACTTCAAAATGTGACACATACTTAAAGAGAACACTTTGAAGAACTAAGGGGTAATCACAGCTCGAAAAATAAAAAGGACATGCCTTAAAGCTCAATTTCAACGGATGATGAGGCACATTCGAATTCAACCACAGAGAGGTATCAGCTCACACTTGTCAGAATAACCATCAGCAAGAAAACTACAAACAATAAATGCTGAAGGTGTTGTGGAGAAATGCATACCCTCAACTTCAAAGGGGACGTAACTTGGAAAGGGCCACCAATGAGAACAGAATGGAGGTGCCTTCAAAAGGTAAACATTGAGCTACCATATGATCCAGCAGGCCCACTCCTCGACGTGTAACCTAAGAAGAGAGAATTGGAAAGACACAGGCAGGCAAATCTGCATGGCACAGTATTACGATAGCCAAGATATGGAAGTAACCAAAAAGTCCACCAACAGATGGGTGGACAAAGAACAACTCCTCCATGTACAGATGGAATATTCGCTAGTGAAAAAAATGAAACAATGCCATTTGCAGCACCATAGATGCGTCTAGACGTAATCACGCCACCTGTAGTAAGTGAGAAAGCAAAAGACACATATCCTATCATATCACTTTTAAGAGTTACATAAAAATTGATACCAATGAAGATATTTCCACAGAGAAAGGCAATCACAGATTCATTAAAAAACTTATGGTTCACCAAATAGAAAGGGATGAGGATTGGATACATTACCATATTGGGGTTAACAGAGATATACAAACCATGTGAAATATATAACCGCCAAAGACGTACGGAAGACCAGGAGAAGACTACTCAACATTGTGTCATAACCTACATGGGAAAAGGATGCGAGGAAGAAGAGATACATGTATACGTGTGAAAGAACCACATCTTGCACACCTAGAACAAACAAACCATTGTAATCCTATTTGCTGGGATAAAAAATAAAAAGTAAATTACAAATATGAACAAGAAGTAATGAGACATAAACTTAAAGGGCTTTTTCCTGGCACATTCCATTCTAATTTACAACCTAGAACACCACTTCCATTAAGGCTCCGTTTCCCTCGTAACCAAATTTGGTAAAGGGGAAATGCTGCCACCTTGTGGCCGTGTCCTGCAAGAACAGCTTTAAACTCACAGCTAATGGTCACTTAACATTCACAAGGACTCAGGGCTGTAAAGGACACCTGCCCTAAAAAATTGTGCTGAAGTAGGGAATGGACAAAAAAATTCAAAACAGGCAAATGTTTCAAGAAGAGAGTATGAAGAGTTAAGTTTTACTCACGCTCTTTTTAAAAAAAGGAAAATGCATAAAAGCTCAACCTCAGGGAGTGTTAGACCCATGCAATCTAATCTACAAAAAGTTTCAACTTACACCAGTCGACTGGCCATCAGCAAACGTCTACAATCAATAAATGCTGAAGGGATTTTAGAGAACTGTGTACCCTCTACCTGCAGGTGAGAGGTAAAGGGGTAACAGCCAATAATGAGAACAGAAAGGAGCTGTGTTTAAAAGTAAAAATGGAGGTACCATTCAATCCAGCAGGCGCACCATTGGACCTCTCCCCTGAGAAGACAAGCATCGAGAAGACACAGGCCGCAAAAGCTGCAGAGCAGCCTTATTCACAATAGCCAAGACCGGGAAGCAATCAAAATGTCCAACAACAGGTGAATAGATAAAGAAGAAGTGGTCCATGTACACAATGGAATATTAGCCCTGGAAAAAAATGAACTATTGCTCTCTGAGGCACCACAAACGAGTCTGGAGATAATCACGAAACATGAGGTAAGTCGGAAAGGAAAAGACCTATATTCTATGATATCACTTATAGGCGTTATCTAGTAACTGAGAGAAATGAACATATTTCCACAGAGAAAGACACTCACAGACTTCGAAAAGAAACTATGCTCATCTAAAAGGAAAGGTGGGGGGAATGGATAAATTAAGATTAGTGTTACTATGTGTATACAAACACATATTATATACATATCTCAAAAAGACCGACCATATAGCAAGGGAGGTCTGCGGAACACTCTGGAACATTTTATATGGGAAGAGGATCTGTACTTGAATAGACATATATAATGTACAAATGAACCAGATTGTGTACGTCTAGGACAAACAATATTCTAAGGTTTACACCCATTAAAAATTTTTTTTAACCCAAGAAGAAATAATGAGACATAAACTTTTGGGGGTCTCTCCATGCACATTCCAATGTAATTTACAGCCTAGGAACACGAGTTCCAGAAAGGCTCTGCTGCCCTAGTACCCAGATTTGGGAATGGAGAAATGCTGCCTCCTTGAGGCCACTTCCCACAACAGCAGCTTTAAACCCACTGCTAAAGGTCACTAAATATTTACCGAACTTGCAGTTCGGTAAAAGACACCTGCTCTCTAAAAAAATTCTGGGGTGGAAAATCGACCAAAAATTTCAAAAGAGGGCAACCTTCCAAGAAGACAATTTCAAGAGTTATATTGTACTTCCAATTGTTTCCTTTTTTTAACAGAAAAGTAAATGGTGGAGAAAAATGATGAGTTTTACGAATTTTCAAAGACATGCAAACCCAAATTACAAAAACCTATCAGCTCACAGCAGCCAGAAGGGCCATTAGCATAAATGCTGCAAACAATAAATGCTGAAGCGATTGTGGAGAAATGCGTACCCTCGATTCTAAGGGGGACGTGGTAAGAGCCACTAATGAAAACACAAAGAAGGTGCTTTGAAAAGGGAAACACGGTGCTACCAGTCAATCAATCACACCCACTGCTGGGCCTATCACCTGAGAAAATGAGAATCAAAACGTCACAGGCTGGCAATCCTGCACTCCAACAATATTTACCATAGCCCACACTTGGAAGCAATGAAAATGTCCATCGACCGAGGAATGCACAAAGTAGAAGTGCTCCTCGTACACAGTGGAAAATTACTCCAATAAAAATAAAAATTAAATTTAAAAATCCAACCAAAGTAAGGAGCCATCAGCTTGTGTGGGTTTGTCCGGGCACACTCCACTCTAATTTAGAACCGAGAAACACCACAGGCCGCAAGGGCTTTTCCCTAGTTGTCAGGGTGAGGGACATAGAAAGGCTGCCGCCCTCTGGCAGTTACCTTCAAAAGCAGCTTTAGAGCCTGTGCTAATGGTCATTTCATAGGAACAAGTACTGCAGAACTGTAAATGAAACCTGCCCTCAAAATGTCTTGAGGGAAGTAATGACCAAAACACTTCACAATGTGACACATACTTAAAGAGAACACTTTGAAGAACTAAGGGGTAATCACAGCTCGAAAAATAAAAAGGACATACCTTAAAGCTCAATTTCAACGGATGATGAGGCACATTCGAATTCAACCACAGAGAGGTATCAGCTCACACTTGTCAGAATAACCATCAGCAAGAAAACTACAAACAATAAATGCTGAAGGTGTTGTGGAGAAATGCATACCCTCAACTTCAAAGGGGACGTAACTTGGAAAGGGCCACCAATGAGAACAGAATGGAGGTGCCTTCAAAAGGTAAACATTGAGCTACCATATGATCCAGCAGGCCCACTCCTCGACGTGTAACCTAAGAAGAGAGAATTGGAAAGACACAGGCAGGCAAATCTGCATGGCACAATATTACGATAGCCAAGATATGGAAGTAACCAAAAAGTCCACCAACAGATGGGTGGACAAAGAACAACTCCTCCATGTACAGATGGAATATTCGCTAGTGAAAAAAATGAAACAATGCCATTTGCAGCACCATAGATGCGTCTAGACGTAATCACGCCACCTGTAGTAAGTGAGAAAGCAAAAGACACATATCCTATCATATCACTTTTAAGAGTTACATAAAAATTGATACCAATGAAGATATTTCCACAGAGAAAGGCAATCACAGATTCATTAAAAAACTTATGGTTCACCAAATAGAAAGGGATGAGGATTGGATACATTACCATATTGGGGTTAACAGAGATATACAAACCATGTGAAATATATAACCGCCAAAGACGTACGGAAGACCAGGAGAAGACTACTCAACATTGTGTCATAACCTACATGGGAAAAGGATGCGAGGAAGAAGAGATACATGTATACGTGTGAAAGAACCACATCTTGCACACCTAGAACAAACAAACCATTGTAATCCTATTTGCTGGGATAAAAAATAAAAAGTAAATTACAAATATGAACAAGAAGTAATGAGACATAAACTTAAAGGGCTTTTTCCTGGCACATTCCATTCTAATTTACAACCTAGAACACCACTTCCATTAAGGCTCCGTTTCCCTCGTAACCAAATTTGGTAAAGGGGAAATGCTGCCACCTTGTGGCCGTGTCCTGCAAGAACAGCTTTAAACTCACAGCTAATGGTCACTTAACATTCACAAGGACTCAGGGCTGTAAAGGACACCTGCCCTAAAAAATTGTGCTGAAGTAGGGAATGGACAAAAAAATTCAAAACAGGCAAATGTTTCAAGAAGAGAGTATGAAGAGTTAAGTTTTACTCACGCTCTTTTTAAAAAAAGGAAAATGCATAAAAGCTCAACCTCAGGGAGTGTTAGACCCATGCAATCTAATCTACAAAAAGTTTCAACTTACACCAGTCGACTGGCCATCAGCAAACGTCTACAATCAATAAATGCTGAAGGGATTTTAGAGAACTGTGTACCCTCTACCTGCAGGTGAGAGGTAAAGGGGTAACAGCCAATAATGAGAACAGAAAGGAGCTGTGTTTAAAAGTAAAAATGGAGGTACCATTCAATCCAGCAGGCGCACCATTGGACCTCTCCCCTGAGAAGACAAGCATCGAGAAGACACAGGCCGCAAAAGCTGCAGAGCAGCCTTATTCACAATAGCCAAGACCGGGAAGCAATCAAAATGTCCAACAACAGGTGAATAGATAAAGAAGAAGTGGTCCATGTACACAATGGAATATTAGCCCTGGAAAAAAATGAACTATTGCTCTCTGAGGCACCACAAACGAGTCTGGAGATAATCACGAAACATGAGGTAAGTCGGAAAGGAAAAGACCTATATTCTATGATATCACTTATAGGCGTTATCTAGTAACTGAGAGAAATGAACATATTTCCACAGAGAAAGACACTCACAGACTTCGAAAAGAAACTATGCTCATCTAAAAGGAAAGGTGGGGGGAATGGATAAATTAAGATTAGTGTTACTATGTGTATACAAACACATATTATATACATATCTCAAAAAGACCGACCATATAGCAAGGGAGGTCTGCGGAACACTCTGGAACATTTTATATGGGAAGAGGATCTGTACTTGAATAGACATATATAATGTACAAATGAACCAGATTGTGTACGTCTAGGACAAACAATATTCTAAGGTTTACACCCATTAAAAATTTTTTTTAACCCAAGAAGAAATAATGAGACATAAACTTTTGGGGGTCTCTCCATGCACATTCCAATGTAATTTACAGCCTAGGAACACGAGTTCCAGAAAGGCTCTGCTGCCCTAGTACCCAGATTTGGGAATGGAGAAATGCTGCCTCCTTGAGGCCACTTCCCACAACAGCAGCTTTAAACCCACTGCTAAAGGTCACTAAATATTTACCGAACTTGCAGTTCGGTAAAAGACACCTGCTCTCTAAAAAAATTCTGGGGTGGAAAATCGACCAAAAATTTCAAAAGAGGGCAACCTTCCAAGAAGACAATTTCAAGAGTTATATTGTACTTCCAATTGTTTCCTTTTTTTAACAGAAAAGTAAATGGTGGAGAAAAATGATGAGTTTTACGAATTTTCAAAGACATGCAAACCCAAATTACAAAAACCTATCAGCTCACAGCAGCCAGAAGGGCCATTAGCATAAATGCTGCAAACAATAAATGCTGAAGCGATTGTGGAGAAATGCGTACCCTCGATTCTAAGGGGGACGTGGTAAGAGCCACTAATGAAAACACAAAGAAGGTGCTTTGAAAAGGGAAACACGGTGCTACCAGTCAATCAATCACACCCACTGCTGGGCCTATCACCTGAGAAAATGAGAATCAAAACGTCACAGGCTGGCAATCCTGCACTCCAACAATATTTACCATAGCCCACACTTGGAAGCAATGAAAATGTCCATCAACCGAGGAATGCACAAAGTAGAAGTGCTCCTCGTACACAGTGGAAAATTACTCCAATAAAAATAAAAATTAAATTTAAAAATCCAACCAAAGTAAGGAGACATCAGCTTGTGTGGGTTTGTCCGGGCACACTCCACTCTAATTTAGAACCGAGAAAAACCACAGGCCGCAAGGGCTTTTCCCTAGTTGTCAGGGTGAGGGACATAGAAAGGCTGCCGCCCTCTGGCAGTTACCTTCAAAAGCAGCTTTAGAGCCTGTGCTAATGGTCATTTCATAGGAACAAGTACTGCAGAACTGTAAATGAAACCTGCCCTCAAAATGTCTTGAGGGAAGTAATGACCAAAACACTTCAAAATGTGACACATACTTAAAGAGAACACTTTGAAGAACTAAGGGGTAATCACAGCTCGAAAAATAAAAAGGACATGCCTTAAAGCTCAATTTCAACGGATGATGAGGCACATTCGAATTCAACCACAGAGAGGTATCAGCTCACACTTGTCAGAATAACCATCAGCAAGAAAACTACAAACAATAAATGCTGAAGGTGTTGTGGAGAAATGCATACCCTCAACTTCAAAGGGGACGTAACTTGGAAAGGGCCACCAATGAGAACAGAATGGAGGTGCCTTCAAAAGGTAAACATTGAGCTACCATATGATCCAGCAGGCCCACTCCTCGACGTGTAACCTAAGAAGAGAGAATTGGAAAGACACAGGCAGGCAAATCTGCATGGCACAGTATTACGATAGCCAAGATATGGAAGTAACCAAAAAGTCCACCAACAGATGGGTGGACAAAGAACAACTCCTCCATGTACAGATGGAATATTCGCTAGTGAAAAAAATGAAACAATGCCATTTGCAGCACCATAGATGCGTCTAGACGTAATCACGCCACCTGTAGTAAGTGAGAAAGCAAAAGACACATATCCTATCATATCACTTTTAAGAGTTACATAAAAATTGATACCAATGAAGATATTTCCACAGAGAAAGGCAATCACAGATTCATTAAAAAACTTATGGTTCACCAAATAGAAAGGGATGAGGATTGGATACATTACCATATTGGGGTTAACAGAGATATACAAACCATGTGAAATATATAACCGCCAAAGACGTACGGAAGACCAGGAGAAGACTACTCAACATTGTGTCATAACCTACATGGGAAAAGGATGCGAGGAAGAAGAGATACATGTATACGTGTGAAAGAACCACATCTTGCACACCTAGAACAAACAAACCATTGTAATCCTATTTGCTGGGATAAAAAATAAAAAGTAAATTACAAATATGAACAAGAAGTAATGAGACATAAACTTAAAGGGCTTTTTCCTGGCACATTCCATTCTAATTTACAACCTAGAACACCACTTCCATTAAGGCTCCGTTTCCCTCGTAACCAAATTTGGTAAAGGGGAAATGCTGCCACCTTGTGGCCGTGTCCTGCAAGAACAGCTTTAAACTCACAGCTAATGGTCACTTAACATTCACAAGGACTCAGGGCTGTAAAGGACACCTGCCCTAAAAAATTGTGCTGAAGTAGGGAATGGACAAAAAAATTCAAAACAGGCAAATGTTTCAAGAAGAGAGTATGAAGAGTTAAGTTTTACTCACGCTCTTTTTAAAAAAAGGAAAATGCATAAAAGCTCAACCTCAGGGAGTGTTAGACCCATGCAATCTAATCTACAAAAAGTTTCAACTTACACCAGTCGACTGGCCATCAGCAAACGTCTACAATCAATAAATGCTGAAGGGATTTTAGAGAACTGTGTACCCTCTACCTGCAGGTGAGAGGTAAAGGGGTAACAGCCAATAATGAGAACAGAAAGGAGCTGTGTTTAAAAGTAAAAATGGAGGTACCATTCAATCCAGCAGGCGCACCATTGGAGCTCTCCCCTGAGAAGACAAGCATCGAGAAGACACAGGCCGCAAAAGCTGCAGAGCAGCCTTATTCACAATAGCCAAGACCGGGAAGCAATCAAAATGTCCAACAACAGGTGAATAGATAAAGAAGAAGTGGTCCATGTACACAATGGAATATTAGCCCTGGAAAAAAATGAACTATTGCTCTCTGAGGCACCACAAACGAGTCTGGAGATAATCACGAAACATGAGGTAAGTCGGAAAGGAAAAGACCTATATTCTATGATATCACTTATAGGCGTTATCTAGTAACTGAGAGAAATGAACATATTTCCACAGAGAAAGACACTCACAGACTTCGAAAAGAAACTATGCTCATCTAAAAGGAAAGGTGGGGGGAATGGATAAATTAAGATTAGTGTTACTATGTGTATACAAACACATATTATATACATATCTCAAAAAGACCGACCATATAGCAAGGGAGGTCTGCGGAACACTCTGGAACATTTTATATGGGAAGAGGATCTGTACTTGAATAGACATATATAATGTACAAATGAACCAGATTGTGTACGTCTAGGACAAACAATATTCTAAGGTTTACACCCATTAAAAATTTTTTTTAACCCAAGAAGAAATAATGAGACATAAACTTTTGGGGGTCTCTCCATGCACATTCCAATGTAATTTACAGCCTAGGAACACGAGTTCCAGAAAGGCTCTGCTGCCCTAGTACCCAGATTTGGGAATGGAGAAATGCTGCCTCCTTGAGGCCACTTCCCACAACAGCAGCTTTAAACCCACTGCTAAAGGTCACTAAATATTTACCGAACTTGCAGTTCGGTAAAAGACACCTGCTCTCTAAAAAAATTCTGGGGTGGAAAATCGACCAAAAATTTCAAAAGAGGGCAACCTTCCAAGAAGACAATTTCAAGAGTTATATTGTACTTCCAATTGTTTCCTTTTTTTAACAGAAAAGTAAATGGTGGAGAAAAATGATGAGTTTTACGAATTTTCAAAGACATGCAAACCCAAATTACAAAAACCTATCAGCTCACAGCAGCCAGAAGGGCCATTAGCATAAATGCTGCAAACAATAAATGCTGAAGCGATTGTGGAGAAATGCGTACCCTCGATTCTAAGGGGGACGTGGTAAGAGCCACTAATGAAAACACAAAGAAGGTGCTTTGAAAAGGGAAACACGGTGCTACCAGTCAATCAATCACACCCACTGCTGGGCCTATCACCTGAGAAAATGAGAATCAAAACGTCACAGGCTGGCAATCCTGCACTCCAACAATATTTACCATAGCCCACACTTGGAAGCAATGAAAATGTCCATCAACCGAGGAATGCACAAAGTAGAAGTGCTCCTCGTACACAGTGGAAAATTACTCCAATAAAAATAAAAATTAAATTTAAAAATCCAACCAAAGTAAGGAGCCATCAGCTTGTGTGGGTTTGTCCGGGCACACTCCACTCTAATTTAGAACCGAGAAACACCACAGGCCGCAAGGGCTTTTCCCTAGTTGTCAGGGTGAGGGACATAGAAAGGCTGCCGCCCTCTGGCAGTTACCTTCAAAAGCAGCTTTAGAGCCTGTGCTAATGGTCATTTCATAGGAACAAGTACTGCAGAACTGTAAATGAAACCTGCCCTCAAAATGTCTTGAGGGAAGTAATGACCAAAACACTTCAAAATGTGACACATACTTAAAGAGAACACTTTGAAGAACTAAGGGGTAATCACAGCTCGAAAAATAAAAAGGACATGCCTTAAAGCTCAATTTCAACGGATGATGAGGCACATTCGAATTCAACCACAGAGAGGTATCAGCTCACACTTGTCAGAATAACCATCAGCAAGAAAACTACAAACAATAAATGCTGAAGGTGTTGTGGAGAAATGCATACCCTCAACTTCAAAGGGGACGTAACTTGGAAAGGGCCACCAATGAGAACAGAATGGAGGTGCCTTCAAAAGGTAAACATTGAGCTACCATATGATCCAGCAGGCCCACTCCTCGACGTGTAACCTAAGAAGAGAGAATTGGAAAGACACAGGCAGGCAAATCTGCATGGCACAGTATTACGATAGCCAAGATATGGAAGTAACCAAAAAGTCCACCAACAGATGGGTGGACAAAGAACAACTCCTCCATGTACAGATGGAATATTCGCTAGTGAAAAAAATGAAACAATGCCATTTGCAGCACCATAGATGCGTCTAGACGTAATCACGCCACCTGTAGTAAGTGAGAAAGCAAAAGACACATATCCTATCATATCACTTTTAAGAGTTACATAAAAATTGATACCAATGAAGATATTTCCACAGAGAAAGGCAATCACAGATTCATTAAAAAACTTATGGTTCACCAAATAGAAAGGGATGAGGATTGGATACATTACCATATTGGGGTTAACAGAGATATACAAACCATGTGAAATATATAACCGCCAAAGACGTACGGAAGACCAGGAGAAGACTACTCAACATTGTGTCATAACCTACATGGGAAAAGGATGCGAGGAAGAAGAGATACATGTATACGTGTGAAAGAACCACATCTTGCACACCTAGAACAAACAAACCATTGTAATCCTATTTGCTGGGATAAAAAATAAAAAGTAAATTACAAATATGAACAAGAAGTAATGAGACATAAACTTAAAGGGCTTTTTCCTGGCACATTCCATTCTAATTTACAACCTAGAACACCACTTCCATTAAGGCTCCGTTTCCCTCGTAACCAAATTTGGTAAAGGGGAAATGCTGCCACCTTGTGGCCGTGTCCTGCAAGAACAGCTTTAAACTCACAGCTAATGGTCACTTAACATTCACAAGGACTCAGGGCTGTAAAGGACACCTGCCCTAAAAAATTGTGCTGAAGTAGGGAATGGACAAAAAAATTCAAAACAGGCAAATGTTTCAAGAAGAGAGTATGAAGAGTTAAGTTTTACTCACGCTCTTTTTAAAAAAAGGAAAATGCATAAAAGCTCAACCTCAGGGAGTGTTAGACCCATGCAATCTAATCTACAAAAAGTTTCAACTTACACCAGTCGACTGGCCATCAGCAAACGTCTACAATCAATAAATGCTGAAGGGATTTTAGAGAACTGTGTACCCTCTACCTGCAGGTGAGAGGTAAAGGGGTAACAGCCAATAATGAGAACAGAAAGGAGCTGTGTTTAAAAGTAAAAATGGAGGTACCATTCAATCCAGCAGGCGCACCATTGGAGCTCTCCCCTGAGAAGACAAGCATCGAGAAGACACAGGCCGCAAAAGCTGCAGAGCAGCCTTATTCACAATAGCCAAGACCGGGAAGCAATCAAAATGTCCAACAACAGGTGAATAGATAAAGAAGAAGTGGTCCATGTACACAATGGAATATTAGCCCTGGAAAAAAATGAACTATTGCTCTCTGAGGCACCACAAACGAGTCTGGAGATAATCACGAAACATGAGGTAAGTCGGAAAGGAAAAGACCTATATTCTATGATATCACTTATAGGCGTTATCTAGTAACTGAGAGAAATGAACATATTTCCACAGAGAAAGACACTCACAGACTTCGAAAAGAAACTATGCTCATCTAAAAGGAAAGGTGGGGGGAATGGATAAATTAAGATTAGTGTTACTATGTGTATACAAACACATATTATATACATATCTCAAAAAGACCGACCATATAGCAAGGGAGGTCTGCGGAACACTCTGGAACATTTTATATGGGAAGAGGATCTGTACTTGAATAGACATATATAATGTACAAATGAACCAGATTGTGTACGTCTAGGACAAACAATATTCTAAGGTTTACACCCATTAAAAATTTTTTTTAACCCAAGAAGAAATAATGAGACATAAACTTTTGGGGGTCTCTCCATGCACATTCCAATGTAATTTACAGCCTAGGAACACGAGTTCCAGAAAGGCTCTGCTGCCCTAGTACCCAGATTTGGGAATGGAGAAATGCTGCCTCCTTGAGGCCACTTCCCACAACAGCAGCTTTAAACCCACTGCTAAAGGTCACTAAATATTTACCGAACTTGCAGTTCGGTAAAAGACACCTGCTCTCTAAAAAAATTCTGGGGTGGAAAATCGACCAAAAATTTCAAAAGAGGGCAACCTTCCAAGAAGACAATTTCAAGAGTTATATTGTACTTCCAATTGTTTCCTTTTTTTAACAGAAAAGTAAATGGTGGAGAAAAATGATGAGTTTTACGAATTTTCAAAGACATGCAAACCCAAATTACAAAAACCTATCAGCTCACAGCAGCCAGAAGGGCCATTAGCATAAATGCTGCAAACAATAAATGCTGAAGCGATTGTGGAGAAATGCGTACCCTCGATTCTAAGGGGGACGTGGTAAGAGCCACTAATGAAAACACAAAGAAGGTGCTTTGAAAAGGGAAACACGGTGCTACCAGTCAATCAATCACACCCACTGCTGGGCCTATCACCTGAGAAAATGAGAATCAAAACGTCACAGGCTGGCAATCCTGCACTCCAACAATATTTACCATAGCCCACACTTGGAAGCAATGAAAATGTCCATCAACCGAGGAATGCACAAAGTAGAATTGCTCCTCGTACACAGTGGAAAATTACTCCAATAAAAATAAAAATTAAATTTAAAAATCCAACCAAAGTAAGGAGCCATCAGCTTGTGTGGGTTTGTCCGGGCACACTCCACTCTAATTTAGAACCGAGAAACACCACAGGCCGCAAGGGCTTTTCCCTAGTTGTCAGGGTGAGGGACATAGAAAGGCTGCCGCCCTCTGGCAGTTACCTTCAAAAGCAGCTTTAGAGCCTGTGCTAATGGTCATTTCATAGGAACAAGTACTGCAGAACTGTAAATGAAACCTGCCCTCAAAATGTCTTGAGGGAAGTAATGACCAAAACACTTCAAAATGTGACACATACTTAAAGAGAACACTTTGAAGAACTAAGGGGTAATCACAGCTCGAAAAATAAAAAGGACATACCTTAAAGCTCAATTTCAACGGATGATGAGGCACATTCGAATTCAACCACAGAGAGGTATCAGCTCACACTTGTCAGAATAACCATCAGCAAGAAAACTACAAACAATAAATGCTGAAGGTGTTGTGGAGAAATGCATACCCTCAACTTCAAAGGGGACGTAACTTGGAAAGGGCCACCAATGAGAACAGAATGGAGGTGCCTTCAAAAGGTAAACATTGAGCTACCATATGATCCAGCAGGCCCACTCCTCGACGTGTAACCTAAGAAGAGAGAATTGGAAAGACACAGGCAGGCAAATCTGCATGGCACAATATTACGATAGACAAGATATGGAAGTAACCAAAAAGTCCACCAACAGATGGGTGGACAAAGAACAACTCCTCCATGTACAGATGGAATATTCGCTAGTGAAAAAAATGAAACAATGCCATTTGCAGCACCATAGATGCGTCTAGACGTAATCACGCCACCTGTAGTAAGTGAGAAAGCAAAAGACACATATCCTATCATATCACTTTTAAGAGTTACATAAAAATTGATACCAATGAAGATATTTCCACAGAGAAAGGCAATCACAGATTCATTAAAAAACTTATGGTTCACCAAATAGAAAGGGATGAGGATTGGATACATTACCATATTGGGGTTAACAGAGATATACAAACCATGTGAAATATATAACCGCCAAAGACGTACGGAAGACCAGGAGAAGACTACTCAACATTGTGTCATAACCTACATGGGAAAAGGATGCGAGGAAGAAGAGATACATGTATACGTGTGAAAGAACCACATCTTGCACACCTAGAACAAACAAACCATTGTAATCCTATTTGCTGGGATAAAAAATAAAAAGTAAATTACAAATATGAACAAGAAGTAATGAGACATAAACTTAAAGGGCTTTTTCCTGGCACATTCCATTCTAATTTACAACCTAGAACACCACTTCCATTAAGGCTCCGTTTCCCTCGTAACCAAATTTGGTAAAGGGGAAATGCTGCCACCTTGTGGCCGTGTCCTGCAAGAACAGCTTTAAACTCACAGCTAATGGTCACTTAACATTCACAAGGACTCAGGGCTGTAAAGGACACCTGCCCTAAAAAATTGTGCTGAAGTAGGGAATGGACAAAAAAATTCAAAACAGGCAAATGTTTCAAGAAGAGAGTATGAAGAGTTAAGTTTTACTCACGCTCTTTTTAAAAAAAGGAAAATGCATAAAAGCTCAACCTCAGGGAGTGTTAGACCCATGCAATCTAATCTACAAAAAGTTTCAACTTACACCAGTCGACTGGCCATCAGCAAACGTCTACAATCAATAAATGCTGAAGGGATTTTAGAGAACTGTGTACCCTCTACCTGCAGGTGAGAGGTAAAGGGGTAACAGCCAATAATGAGAACAGAAAGGAGCTGTGTTTAAAAGTAAAAATGGAGGTACCATTCAATCCAGCAGGCGCACCATTGGACCTCTCCCCTGAGAAGACAAGCATCGAGAAGACACAGGCCGCAAAAGCTGCAGAGCAGCCTTATTCACAATAGCCAAGACCGGGAAGCAATCAAAATGTCCAACAACAGGTGAATAGATAAAGAAGAAGTGGTCCATGTACACAATGGAATATTAGCCCTGGAAAAAAATGAACTATTGCTCTCTGAGGCACCACAAACGAGTCTGGAGATAATCACGAAACATGAGGTAAGTCGGAAAGGAAAAGACCTATATTCTATGATATCACTTATAGGCGTTATCTAGTAACTGAGAGAAATGAACATATTTCCACAGAGAAAGACACTCACAGACTTCGAAAAGAAACTATGCTCATCTAAAAGGAAAGGTGGGGGGAATGGATAAATTAAGATTAGTGTTACTATGTGTATACAAACACATATTATATACATATCTCAAAAAGACCGACCATATAGCAAGGGAGGTCTGCGGAACACTCTGGAACATTTTATATGGGAAGAGGATCTGTACTTGAATAGACATATATAATGTACAAATGAACCAGATTGTGTACGTCTAGGACCAACAATATTCTAAGGTTTACACCCATTAAAAATTTTTTTTAACCCAAGAAGAAATAATGAGACATAAACTTTTGGGGGTCTCTCCATGCACATTCCAATGTAATTTACAGCCTAGGAACACGAGTTCCAGAAAGGCTCTGCTGCCCTAGTACCCAGATTTGGGAATGGAGAAATGCTGCCTCCTTGAGGCCACTTCCCACAACAGCAGCTTTAAACCCACTGCTAAAGGTCACTAAATATTTACCGAACTTGCAGTTCGGTAAAAGACACCTGCTCTCTAAAAAAATTCTGGGGTGGAAAATCGACCAAAAATTTCAAAAGAGGGCAACCTTCCAAGAAGACAATTTCAAGAGTTATATTGTACTTCCAATTGTTTCCTTTTTTTAACAGAAAAGTAAATGGTGGAGAAAAATGATGAGTTTTACGAATTTTCAAAGACATGCAAACCCAAATTACAAAAACCTATCAGCTCACAGCAGCCAGAAGGGCCATTAGCATAAATGCTGCAAACAATAAATGCTGAAGCGATTGTGGAGAAATGCGTACCCTCGATTCTAAGGGGGACGTGGTAAGAGCCACTAATGAAAACACAAAGAAGGTGCTTTGAAAAGGGAAACACGGTGCTACCAGTCAATCAATCACACCCACTGCTGGGCCTATCACCTGAGAAAATGAGAATCAAAACGTCACAGGCTGGCAATCCTGCACTCCAACAATATTTACCATAGCCCACACTTGGAAGCAATGAAAATGTCCATCAACCGAGGAATGCACAAAGTAGAATTGCTCCTCGTACACAGTGGAAAATTACTCCAATAAAAATAAAAATTAAATTTAAAAATCCAACCAAAGTAAGGAGCCATCAGCTTGTGTGGGTTTGTCCGGGCACACTCCACTCTAATTTAGAACCGAGAAACACCACAGGCCGCAAGGGCTTTTCCCTAGTTGTCAGGGTGAGGGACATAGAAAGGCTGCCGCCCTCTGGCAGTTACCTTCAAAAGCAGCTTTAGAGCCTGTGCTAATGGTCATTTCATAGGAACAAGTACTGCAGAACTGTAAATGAAACCTGCCCTCAAAATGTCTTGAGGGAAGTAATGACCAAAACACTTCAAAATGTGACACATACTTAAAGAGAACACTTTGAAGAACTAAGGGGTAATCACAGCTCGAAAAATAAAAAGGACATACCTTAAAGCTCAATTTCAACGGATGATGAGGCACATTCGAATTCAACCACAGAGAGGTATCAGCTCACACTTGTCAGAATAACCATCAGCAAGAAAACTACAAACAATAAATGCTGAAGGTGTTGTGGAGAAATGCATACCCTCAACTTCAAAGGGGACGTAACTTGGAAAGGGCCACCAATGAGAACAGAATGGAGGTGCCTTCAAAAGGTAAACATTGAGCTACCATATGATCCAGCAGGCCCACTCCTCGACGTGTAACCTAAGAAGAGAGAATTGGAAAGACACAGGCAGGCAAATCTGCATGGCACAATATTACGATAGACAAGATATGGAAGTAACCAAAAAGTCCACCAACAGATGGGTGGACAAAGAACAACTCCTCCATGTACAGATGGAATATTCGCTAGTGAAAAAAATGAAACAATGCCATTTGCAGCACCATAGATGCGTCTAGACGTAATCACGCCACCTGTAGTAAGTGAGAAAGCAAAAGACACATATCCTATCATATCACTTTTAAGAGTTACATAAAAATTGATACCAATGAAGATATTTCCACAGAGAAAGGCAATCACAGATTCATTAAAAAACTTATGGTTCACCAAATAGAAAGGGATGAGGATTGGATACATTACCATATTGGGGTTAACAGAGATATACAAACCATGTGAAATATATAACCGCCAAAGACGTACGGAAGACCAGGAGAAGACTACTCAACATTGTGTCATAACCTACATGGGAAAAGGATGCGAGGAAGAAGAGATACATGTATACGTGTGAAAGAACCACATCTTGCACACCTAGAACAAACAAACCATTGTAATCCTATTTGCTGGGATAAAAAATAAAAAGTAAATTACAAATATGAACAAGAAGTAATGAGACATAAACTTAAAGGGCTTTTTCCTGGCACATTCCATTCTAATTTACAACCTAGAACACCACTTCCATTAAGGCTCCGTTTCCCTCGTAACCAAATTTGGTAAAGGGGAAATGCTGCCACCTTGTGGCCGTGTCCTGCAAGAACAGCTTTAAACTCACAGCTAATGGTCACTTAACATTCACAAGGACTCAGGGCTGTAAAGGACACCTGCCCTAAAAAATTGTGCTGAAGTAGGGAATGGACAAAAAAATTCAAAACAGGCAAATGTTTCAAGAAGAGAGTATGAAGAGTTAAGTTTTACTCACGCTCTTTTTAAAAAAAGGAAAATGCATAAAAGCTCAACCTCAGGGAGTGTTAGACCCATGCAATCTAATCTACAAAAAGTTTCAACTTACACCAGTCGACTGGCCATCAGCAAACGTCTACAATCAATAAATGCTGAAGGGATTTTAGAGAACTGTGTACCCTCTACCTGCAGGTGAGAGGTAAAGGGGTAACAGCCAATAATGAGAACAGAAAGGAGCTGTGTTTAAAAGTAAAAATGGAGGTACCATTCAATCCAGCAGGCGCACCATTGGACCTCTCCCCTGAGAAGACAAGCATCGAGAAGACACAGGCCGCAAAAGCTGCAGAGCAGCCTTATTCACAATAGCCAAGACCGGGAAGCAATCAAAATGTCCAACAACAGGTGAATAGATAAAGAAGAAGTGGTCCATGTACACAATGGAATATTAGCCCTGGAAAAAAATGAACTATTGCTCTCTGAGGCACCACAAACGAGTCTGGAGATAATCACGAAACATGAGGTAAGTCGGAAAGGAAAAGACCTATATTCTATGATATCACTTATAGGCGTTATCTAGTAACTGAGAGAAATGAACATATTTCCACAGAGAAAGACACTCACAGACTTCGAAAAGAAACTATGCTCATCTAAAAGGAAAGGTGGGGGGAATGGATAAATTAAGATTAGTGTTACTATGTGTATACAAACACATATTATATACATATCTCAAAAAGACCGACCATATAGCAAGGGAGGTCTGCGGAACACTCTGGAACATTTTATATGGGAAGAGGATCTGTACTTGAATAGACATATATAATGTACAAATGAACCAGATTGTGTACGTCTAGGACAAACAATATTCTAAGGTTTACACCCATTAAAAATTTTTTTTAACCCAAGAAGAAATAATGAGACATAAACTTTTGGGGGTCTCTCCATGCACATTCCAATGTAATTTACAGCCTAGGAACACGAGTTCCAGAAAGGCTCTGCTGCCCTAGTACCCAGATTTGGGAATGGAGAAATGCTGCCTCCTTGAGGCCACTTCCCACAACAGCAGCTTTAAACCCACTGCTAAAGGTCACTAAATATTTACCGAACTTGCAGTTCGGTAAAAGACACCTGCTCTCTAAAAAAATTCTGGGGTGGAAAATCGACCAAAAATTTCAAAAGAGGGCAACCTTCCAAGAAGACAATTTCAAGAGTTATATTGTACTTCCAATTGTTTCCTTTTTTTAACAGAAAAGTAAATGGTGGAGAAAAATGATGAGTTTTACGAATTTTCAAAGACATGCAAACCCAAATTACAAAAACCTATCAGCTCACAGCAGCCAGAAGGGCCATTAGCATAAATGCTGCAAACAATAAATGCTGAAGCGATTGTGGAGAAATGCGTACCCTCGATTCTAAGGGGGACGTGGTAAGAGCCACTAATGAAAACACAAAGAAGGTGCTTTGAAAAGGGAAACACGGTGCTACCAGTCAATCAATCACACCCACTGCTGGGCCTATCACCTGAGAAAATGAGAATCAAAACGTCACAGGCTGGCAATCCTGCACTCCAACAATATTTACCATAGCCCACACTTGGAAGCAATGAAAATGTCCATCAACCGAGGAATGCACAAAGTAGAATTGCTCCTCGTACACAGTGGAAAATTACTCCAATAAAAATAAAAATTAAATTTAAAAATCCAACCAAAGTAAGGAGCCATCAGCTTGTGTGGGTTTGTCCGGGCACACTCCACTCTAATTTAGAACCGAGAAACACCACAGGCCGCAAGGGCTTTTCCCTAGTTGTCAGGGTGAGGGACATAGAAAGGCTGCCGCCCTCTGGCAGTTACCTTCAAAAGCAGCTTTAGAGCCTGTGCTAATGGTCATTTCATAGGAACAAGTACTGCAGAACTGTAAATGAAACCTGCCCTCAAAATGTCTTGAGGGAAGTAATGACCAAAACACTTCAAAATGTGACACATACTTAAAGAGAACACTTTGAAGAACTAAGGGGTAATCACAGCTCGAAAAATAAAAAGGACATACCTTAAAGCTCAATTTCAACGGATGATGAGGCACATTCGAATTCAACCACAGAGAGGTATCAGCTCACACTTGTCAGAATAACCATCAGCAAGAAAACTACAAACAATAAATGCTGAAGGTGTTGTGGAGAAATGCATACCCTCAACTTCAAAGGGGACGTAACTTGGAAAGGGCCACCAATGAGAACAGAATGGAGGTGCCTTCAAAAGGTAAACATTGAGCTACCATATGATCCAGCAGGCCCACTCCTCGACGTGTAACCTAAGAAGAGAGAATTGGAAAGACACAGGCAGGCAAATCTGCATGGCACAATATTACGATAGACAAGATATGGAAGTAACCAAAAAGTCCACCAACAGATGGGTGGACAAAGAACAACTCCTCCATGTACAGATGGAATATTCGCTAGTGAAAAAAATGAAACAATGCCATTTGCAGCACCATAGATGCGTCTAGACGTAATCACGCCACCTGTAGTAAGTGAGAAAGCAAAAGACACATATCCTATCATATCACTTTTAAGAGTTACATAAAAATTGATACCAATGAAGATATTTCCACAGAGAAAGGCAATCACAGATTCATTAAAAAACTTATGGTTCACCAAATAGAAAGGGATGAGGATTGGATACATTACCATATTGGGGTTAACAGAGATATACAAACCATGTGAAATATATAACCGCCAAAGACGTACGGAAGACCAGGAGAAGACTACTCAACATTGTGTCATAACCTACATGGGAAAAGGATGCGAGGAAGAAGAGATACATGTATACGTGTGAAAGAACCACATCTTGCACACCTAGAACAAACAAACCATTGTAATCCTATTTGCTGGGATAAAAAATAAAAAGTAAATTACAAATATGAACAAGAAGTAATGAGACATAAACTTAAAGGGCTTTTTCCTGGCACATTCCATTCTAATTTACAACCTAGAACACCACTTCCATTAAGGCTCCGTTTCCCTCGTAACCAAATTTGGTAAAGGGGAAATGCTGCCACCTTGTGGCCGTGTCCTGCAAGAACAGCTTTAAACTCACAGCTAATGGTCACTTAACATTCACAAGGACTCAGGGCTGTAAAGGACACCTGCCCTAAAAAATTGTGCTGAAGTAGGGAATGGACAAAAAAATTCAAAACAGGCAAATGTTTCAAGAAGAGAGTATGAAGAGTTAAGTTTTACTCACGCTCTTTTTAAAAAAAGGAAAATGCATAAAAGCTCAACCTCAGGGAGTGTTAGACCCATGCAATCTAATCTACAAAAAGTTTCAACTTACACCAGTCGACTGGCCATCAGCAAACGTCTACAATCAATAAATGCTGAAGGGATTTTAGAGAACTGTGTACCCTCTACCTGCAGGTGAGAGGTAAAGGGGTAACAGCCAATAATGAGAACAGAAAGGAGCTGTGTTTAAAAGTAAAAATGGAGGTACCATTCAATCCAGCAGGCGCACCATTGGACCTCTCCCCTGAGAAGACAAGCATCGAGAAGACACAGGCCGCAAAAGCTGCAGAGCAGCCTTATTCACAATAGCCAAGACCGGGAAGCAATCAAAATGTCCAACAACAGGTGAATAGATAAAGAAGAAGTGGTCCATGTACACAATGGAATATTAGCCCTGGAAAAAAATGAACTATTGCTCTCTGAGGCACCACAAACGAGTCTGGAGATAATCACGAAACATGAGGTAAGTCGGAAAGGAAAAGACCTATATTCTATGATATCACTTATAGGCGTTATCTAGTAACTGAGAGAAATGAACATATTTCCACAGAGAAAGACACTCACAGACTTCGAAAAGAAACTATGCTCATCTAAAAGGAAAGGTGGGGGGAATGGATAAATTAAGATTAGTGTTACTATGTGTATACAAACACATATTATATACATATCTCAAAAAGACCGACCATATAGCAAGGGAGGTCTGCGGAACACTCTGGAACATTTTATATGGGAAGAGGATCTGTACTTGAATAGACATATATAATGTACAAATGAACCAGATTGTGTACGTCTAGGACCAACAATATTCTAAGGTTTACACCCATTAAAAATTTTTTTTAACCCAAGAAGAAATAATGAGACATAAACTTTTGGGGGTCTCTCCATGCACATTCCAATGTAATTTACAGCCTAGGAACACGAGTTCCAGAAAGGCTCTGCTGCCCTAGTACCCAGATTTGGGAATGGAGAAATGCTGCCTCCTTGAGGCCACTTCCCACAACAGCAGCTTTAAACCCACTGCTAAAGGTCACTAAATATTTACCGAACTTGCAGTTCGGTAAAAGACACCTGCTCTCTAAAAAAATTCTGGGGTGGAAAATCGACCAAAAATTTCAAAAGAGGGCAACCTTCCAAGAAGACAATTTCAAGAGTTATATTGTACTTCCAATTGTTTCCTTTTTTTAACAGAAAAGTAAATGGTGGAGAAAAATGATGAGTTTTACGAATTTTCAAAGACATGCAAACCCAAATTACAAAAACCTATCAGCTCACAGCAGCCAGAAGGGCCATTAGCATAAATGCTGCAAACAATAAATGCTGAAGCGATTGTGGAGAAATGCGTACCCTCGATTCTAAGGGGGACGTGGTAAGAGCCACTAATGAAAACACAAAGAAGGTGCTTTGAAAAGGGAAACACGGTGCTACCAGTCAATCAATCACACCCACTGCTGGGCCTATCACCTGAGAAAATGAGAATCAAAACGTCACAGGCTGGCAATCCTGCACTCCAACAATATTTACCATAGCCCACACTTGGAAGCAATGAAAATGTCCATCAACCGAGGAATGCACAAAGTAGAATTGCTCCTCGTACACAGTGGAAAATTACTCCAATAAAAATAAAAATTAAATTTAAAAATCCAACCAAAGTAAGGAGCCATCAGCTTGTGTGGGTTTGTCCGGGCACACTCCACTCTAATTTAGAACCGAGAAACACCACAGGCCGCAAGGGCTTTTCCCTAGTTGTCAGGGTGAGGGACATAGAAAGGCTGCCGCCCTCTGGCAGTTACCTTCAAAAGCAGCTTTAGAGCCTGTGCTAATGGTCATTTCATAGGAACAAGTACTGCAGAACTGTAAATGAAACCTGCCCTCAAAATGTCTTGAGGGAAGTAATGACCAAAACACTTCAAAATGTGACACATACTTAAAGAGAACACTTTGAAGAACTAAGGGGTAATCACAGCTCGAAAAATAAAAAGGACATACCTTAAAGCTCAATTTCAACGGATGATGAGGCACATTCGAATTCAACCACAGAGAGGTATCAGCTCACACTTGTCAGAATAACCATCAGCAAGAAAACTACAAACAATAAATGCTGAAGGTGTTGTGGAGAAATGCATACCCTCAACTTCAAAGGGGACGTAACTTGGAAAGGGCCACCAATGAGAACAGAATGGAGGTGCCTTCAAAAGGTAAACATTGAGCTACCATATGATCCAGCAGGCCCACTCCTCGACGTGTAACCTAAGAAGAGAGAATTGGAAAGACACAGGCAGGCAAATCTGCATGGCACAATATTACGATAGACAAGATATGGAAGTAACCAAAAAGTCCACCAACAGATGGGTGGACAAAGAACAACTCCTCCATGTACAGATGGAATATTCGCTAGTGAAAAAAATGAAACAATGCCATTTGCAGCACCATAGATGCGTCTAGACGTAATCACGCCACCTGTAGTAAGTGAGAAAGCAAAAGACACATATCCTATCATATCACTTTTAAGAGTTACATAAAAATTGATACCAATGAAGATATTTCCACAGAGAAAGGCAATCACAGATTCATTAAAAAACTTATGGTTCACCAAATAGAAAGGGATGAGGATTGGATACATTACCATATTGGGGTTAACAGAGATATACAAACCATGTGAAATATATAACCGCCAAAGACGTACGGAAGACCAGGAGAAGACTACTCAACATTGTGTCATAACCTACATGGGAAAAGGATGCGAGGAAGAAGAGATACATGTATACGTGTGAAAGAACCACATCTTGCACACCTAGAACAAACAAACCATTGTAATCCTATTTGCTGGGATAAAAAATAAAAAGTAAATTACAAATATGAACAAGAAGTAATGAGACATAAACTTAAAGGGCTTTTTCCTGGCACATTCCATTCTAATTTACAACCTAGAACACCACTTCCATTAAGGCTCCGTTTCCCTCGTAACCAAATTTGGTAAAGGGGAAATGCTGCCACCTTGTGGCCGTGTCCTGCAAGAACAGCTTTAAACTCACAGCTAATGGTCACTTAACATTCACAAGGACTCAGGGCTGTAAAGGACACCTGCCCTAAAAAATTGTGCTGAAGTAGGGAATGGACAAAAAAATTCAAAACAGGCAAATGTTTCAAGAAGAGAGTATGAAGAGTTAAGTTTTACTCACGCTCTTTTTAAAAAAAGGAAAATGCATAAAAGCTCAACCTCAGGGAGTGTTAGACCCATGCAATCTAATCTACAAAAAGTTTCAACTTACACCAGTCGACTGGCCATCAGCAAA
Source organism: Balaenoptera acutorostrata (assembly GCF_949987535.1). Taxonomy (NCBI): domain Eukaryota; kingdom Metazoa; phylum Chordata; class Mammalia; order Artiodactyla; family Balaenopteridae; genus Balaenoptera; species Balaenoptera acutorostrata. The sequence continues at coordinate 623,164 of NW_026646813.1, read as the reverse complement.
CGTCTACAATCAATAAATGCTGAAGGGATTTTAGAGAACTGTGTACCCTCTACCTGCAGGTGAGAGGTAAAGGGGTAACAGCCAATAATGAGAACAGAAAGGAGCTGTGTTTAAAAGTAAAAATGGAGGTACCATTCAATCCAGCAGGCGCACCATTGGACCTCTCCCCTGAGAAGACAAGCATCGAGAAGACACAGGCCGCAAAAGCTGCAGAGCAGCCTTATTCACAATAGCCAAGACCGGGAAGCAATCAAAATGTCCAACAACAGGTGAATAGATAAAGAAGAAGTGGTCCATGTACACAATGGAATATTAGCCCTGGAAAAAAATGAACTATTGCTCTCTGAGGCACCACAAACGAGTCTGGAGATAATCACGAAACATGAGGTAAGTCGGAAAGGAAAAGACCTATATTCTATGATATCACTTATAGGCGTTATCTAGTAACTGAGAGAAATGAACATATTTCCACAGAGAAAGACACTCACAGACTTCGAAAAGAAACTATGCTCATCTAAAAGGAAAGGTGGGGGGAATGGATAAATTAAGATTAGTGTTACTATGTGTATACAAACACATATTATATACATATCTCAAAAAGACCGACCATATAGCAAGGGAGGTCTGCGGAACACTCTGGAACATTTTATATGGGAAGAGGATCTGTACTTGAATAGACATATATAATGTACAAATGAACCAGATTGTGTACGTCTAGGACAAACAATATTCTAAGGTTTACACCCATTAAAAATTTTTTTTAACCCAAGAAGAAATAATGAGACATAAACTTTTGGGGGTCTCTCCATGCACATTCCAATGTAATTTACAGCCTAGGAACACGAGTTCCAGAAAGGCTCTGCTGCCCTAGTACCCAGATTTGGGAATGGAGAAATGCTGCCTCCTTGAGGCCACTTCCCACAACAGCAGCTTTAAACCCACTGCTAAAGGTCACTAAATATTTACCGAACTTGCAGTTCGGTAAAAGACACCTGCTCTCTAAAAAAATTCTGGGGTGGAAAATCGACCAAAAATTTCAAAAGAGGGCAACCTTCCAAGAAGACAATTTCAAGAGTTATATTGTACTTCCAATTGTTTCCTTTTTTTAACAGAAAAGTAAATGGTGGAGAAAAATGATGAGTTTTACGAATTTTCAAAGACATGCAAACCCAAATTACAAAAACCTATCAGCTCACAGCAGCCAGAAGGGCCATTAGCATAAATGCTGCAAACAATAAATGCTGAAGCGATTGTGGAGAAATGCGTACCCTCGATTCTAAGGGGGACGTGGTAAGAGCCACTAATGAAAACACAAAGAAGGTGCTTTGAAAAGGGAAACACGGTGCTACCAGTCAATCAATCACACCCACTGCTGGGCCTATCACCTGAGAAAATGAGAATCAAAACGTCACAGGCTGGCAATCCTGCACTCCAACAATATTTACCATAGCCCACACTTGGAAGCAATGAAAATGTCCATCAACCGAGGAATGCACAAAGTAGAATTGCTCCTCGTACACAGTGGAAAATTACTCCAATAAAAATAAAAATTAAATTTAAAAATCCAACCAAAGTAAGGAGCCATCAGCTTGTGTGGGTTTGTCCGGGCACACTCCACTCTAATTTAGAACCGAGAAACACCACAGGCCGCAAGGGCTTTTCCCTAGTTGTCAGGGTGAGGGACATAGAAAGGCTGCCGCCCTCTGGCAGTTACCTTCAAAAGCAGCTTTAGAGCCTGTGCTAATGGTCATTTCATAGGAACAAGTACTGCAGAACTGTAAATGAAACCTGCCCTCAAAATGTCTTGAGGGAAGTAATGACCAAAACACTTCAAAATGTGACACATACTTAAAGAGAACACTTTGAAGAACTAAGGGGTAATCACAGCTCGAAAAATAAAAAGGACATACCTTAAAGCTCAATTTCAACGGATGATGAGGCACATTCGAATTCAACCACAGAGAGGTATCAGCTCACACTTGTCAGAATAACCATCAGCAAGAAAACTACAAACAATAAATGCTGAAGGTGTTGTGGAGAAATGCATACCCTCAACTTCAAAGGGGACGTAACTTGGAAAGGGCCACCAATGAGAACAGAATGGAGGTGCCTTCAAAAGGTAAACATTGAGCTACCATATGATCCAGCAGGCCCACTCCTCGACGTGTAACCTAAGAAGAGAGAATTGGAAAGACACAGGCAGGCAAATCTGCATGGCACAATATTACGATAGACAAGATATGGAAGTAACCAAAAAGTCCACCAACAGATGGGTGGACAAAGAACAACTCCTCCATGTACAGATGGAATATTCGCTAGTGAAAAAAATGAAACAATGCCATTTGCAGCACCATAGATGCGTCTAGACGTAATCACGCCACCTGTAGTAAGTGAGAAAGCAAAAGACACATATCCTATCATATCACTTTTAAGAGTTACATAAAAATTGATACCAATGAAGATATTTCCACAGAGAAAGGCAATCACAGATTCATTAAAAAACTTATGGTTCACCAAATAGAAAGGGATGAGGATTGGATACATTACCATATTGGGGTTAACAGAGATATACAAACCATGTGAAATATATAACCGCCAAAGACGTACGGAAGACCAGGAGAAGACTACTCAACATTGTGTCATAACCTACATGGGAAAAGGATGCGAGGAAGAAGAGATACATGTATACGTGTGAAAGAACCACATCTTGCACACCTAGAACAAACAAACCATTGTAATCCTATTTGCTGGGATAAAAAATAAAAAGTAAATTACAAATATGAACAAGAAGTAATGAGACATAAACTTAAAGGGCTTTTTCCTGGCACATTCCATTCTAATTTACAACCTAGAACACCACTTCCATTAAGGCTCCGTTTCCCTCGTAACCAAATTTGGTAAAGGGGAAATGCTGCCACCTTGTGGCCGTGTCCTGCAAGAACAGCTTTAAACTCACAGCTAATGGTCACTTAACATTCACAAGGACTCAGGGCTGTAAAGGACACCTGCCCTAAAAAATTGTGCTGAAGTAGGGAATGGACAAAAAAATTCAAAACAGGCAAATGTTTCAAGAAGAGAGTATGAAGAGTTAAGTTTTACTCACGCTCTTTTTAAAAAAAGGAAAATGCATAAAAGCTCAACCTCAGGGAGTGTTAGACCCATGCAATCTAATCTACAAAAAGTTTCAACTTACACCAGTCGACTGGCCATCAGCAAACGTCTACAATCAATAAATGCTGAAGGGATTTTAGAGAACTGTGTACCCTCTACCTGCAGGTGAGAGGTAAAGGGGTAACAGCCAATAATGAGAACAGAAAGGAGCTGTGTTTAAAAGTAAAAATGGAGGTACCATTCAATCCAGCAGGCGCACCATTGGACCTCTCCCCTGAGAAGACAAGCATCGAGAAGACACAGGCCGCAAAAGCTGCAGAGCAGCCTTATTCACAATAGCCAAGACCGGGAAGCAATCAAAATGTCCAACAACAGGTGAATAGATAAAGAAGAAGTGGTCCATGTACACAATGGAATATTAGCCCTGGAAAAAAATGAACTATTGCTCTCTGAGGCACCACAAACGAGTCTGGAGATAATCACGAAACATGAGGTAAGTCGGAAAGGAAAAGACCTATATTCTATGATATCACTTATAGGCGTTATCTAGTAACTGAGAGAAATGAACATATTTCCACAGAGAAAGACACTCACAGACTTCGAAAAGAAACTATGCTCATCTAAAAGGAAAGGTGGGGGGAATGGATAAATTAAGATTAGTGTTACTATGTGTATACAAACACATATTATATACATATCTCAAAAAGACCGACCATATAGCAAGGGAGGTCTGCGGAACACTCTGGAACATTTTATATGGGAAGAGGATCTGTACTTGAATAGACATATATAATGTACAAATGAACCAGATTGTGTACGTCTAGGACAAACAATATTCTAAGGTTTACACCCATTAAAAATTTTTTTTAACCCAAGAAGAAATAATGAGACATAAACTTTTGGGGGTCTCTCCATGCACATTCCAATGTAATTTACAGCCTAGGAACACGAGTTCCAGAAAGGCTCTGCTGCCCTAGTACCCAGATTTGGGAATGGAGAAATGCTGCCTCCTTGAGGCCACTTCCCACAACAGCAGCTTTAAACCCACTGCTAAAGGTCACTAAATATTTACCGAACTTGCAGTTCGGTAAAAGACACCTGCTCTCTAAAAAAATTCTGGGGTGGAAAATCGACCAAAAATTTCAAAAGAGGGCAACCTTCCAAGAAGACAATTTCAAGAGTTATATTGTACTTCCAATTGTTTCCTTTTTTTAACAGAAAAGTAAATGGTGGAGAAAAATGATGAGTTTTACGAATTTTCAAAGACATGCAAACCCAAATTACAAAAACCTATCAGCTCACAGCAGCCAGAAGGGCCATTAGCATAAATGCTGCAAACAATAAATGCTGAAGCGATTGTGGAGAAATGCGTACCCTCGATTCTAAGGGGGACGTGGTAAGAGCCACTAATGAAAACACAAAGAAGGTGCTTTGAAAAGGGAAACACGGTGCTACCAGTCAATCAATCACACCCACTGCTGGGCCTATCACCTGAGAAAATGAGAATCAAAACGTCACAGGCTGGCAATCCTGCACTCCAACAATATTTACCATAGCCCACACTTGGAAGCAATGAAAATGTCCATCAACCGAGGAATGCACAAAGTAGAATTGCTCCTCGTACACAGTGGAAAATTACTCCAATAAAAATAAAAATTAAATTTAAAAATCCAACCAAAGTAAGGAGCCATCAACTTGTGTGGGTTTGTCCGGGCACACTCCACTCTAATTTAGAACCGAGAAACACCACAGGCCGCAAGGGCTTTTCCCTAGTTGTCAGGGTGAGGGACATAGAAAGGCTGCCGCCCTCTGGCAGTTACCTTCAAAAGCAGCTTTAGAGCCTGTGCTAATGGTCATTTCATAGGAACAAGTACTGCAGAACTGTAAATGAAACCTGCCCTCAAAATGTCTTGAGGGAAGTAATGACCAAAACACTTCAAAATGTGACACATACTTAAAGAGAACACTTTGAAGAACTAAGGGGTAATCACAGCTCGAAAAATAAAAAGGACATACCTTAAAGCTCAATTTCAACGGATGATGAGGCACATTCGAATTCAACCACAGAGAGGTATCAGCTCACACTTGTCAGAATAACCATCAGCAAGAAAACTACAAACAATAAATGCTGAAGGTGTTGTGGAGAAATGCATACCCTCAACTTCAAAGGGGACGTAACTTGGAAAGGGCCACCAATGAGAACAGAATGGAGGTGCCTTCAAAAGGTAAACATTGAGCTACCATATGATCCAGCAGGCCCACTCCTCGACGTGTAACCTAAGAAGAGAGAATTGGAAAGACACAGGCAGGCAAATCTGCATGGCACAATATTACGATAGACAAGATATGGAAGTAACCAAAAAGTCCACCAACAGATGGGTGGACAAAGAACAACTCCTCCATGTACAGATGGAATATTCGCTAGTGAAAAAAATGAAACAATGCCATTTGCAGCACCATAGATGCGTCTAGACGTAATCACGCCACCTGTAGTAAGTGAGAAAGCAAAAGACACATATCCTATCATATCACTTTTAAGAGTTACATAAAAATTGATACCAATGAAGATATTTCCACAGAGAAAGGCAATCACAGATTCATTAAAAAACTTATGGTTCACCAAATAGAAAGGGATGAGGATTGGATACATTACCATATTGGGGTTAACAGAGATATACAAACCATGTGAAATATATAACCGCCAAAGACGTACGGAAGACCAGGAGAAGACTACTCAACATTGTGTCATAACCTACATGGGAAAAGGATGCGAGGAAGAAGAGATACATGTATACGTGTGAAAGAACCACATCTTGCACACCTAGAACAAACAAACCATTGTAATCCTATTTGCTGGGATAAAAAATAAAAAGTAAATTACAAATATGAACAAGAAGTAATGAGACATAAACTTAAAGGGCTTTTTCCTGGCACATTCCATTCTAATTTACAACCTAGAACACCACTTCCATTAAGGCTCCGTTTCCCTCGTAACCAAATTTGGTAAAGGGGAAATGCTGCCACCTTGTGGCCGTGTCCTGCAAGAACAGCTTTAAACTCACAGCTAATGGTCACTTAACATTCACAAGGACTCAGGGCTGTAAAGGACACCTGCCCTAAAAAATTGTGCTGAAGTAGGGAATGGACAAAAAAATTCAAAACAGGCAAATGTTTCAAGAAGAGAGTATGAAGAGTTAAGTTTTACTCACGCTCTTTTTAAAAAAAGGAAAATGCATAAAAGCTCAACCTCAGGGAGTGTTAGACCCATGCAATCTAATCTACAAAAAGTTTCAACTTACACCAGTCGACTGGCCATCAGCAAACGTCTACAATCAATAAATGCTGAAGGGATTTTAGAGAACTGTGTACCCTCTACCTGCAGGTGAGAGGTAAAGGGGTAACAGCCAATAATGAGAACAGAAAGGAGCTGTGTTTAAAAGTAAAAATGGAGGTACCATTCAATCCAGCAGGCGCACCATTGGACCTCTCCCCTGAGAAGACAAGCATCGAGAAGACACAGGCCGCAAAAGCTGCAGAGCAGCCTTATTCACAATAGCCAAGACCGGGAAGCAATCAAAATGTCCAACAACAGGTGAATAGATAAAGAAGAAGTGGTCCATGTACACAATGGAATATTAGCCCTGGAAAAAAATGAACTATTGCTCTCTGAGGCACCACAAACGAGTCTGGAGATAATCACGAAACATGAGGTAAGTCGGAAAGGAAAAGACCTATATTCTATGATATCACTTATAGGCGTTATCTAGTAACTGAGAGAAATGAACATATTTCCACAGAGAAAGACACTCACAGACTTCGAAAAGAAACTATGCTCATCTAAAAGGAAAGGTGGGGGGAATGGATAAATTAAGATTAGTGTTACTATGTGTATACAAACACATATTATATACATATCTCAAAAAGACCGACCATATAGCAAGGGAGGTCTGCGGAACACTCTGGAACATTTTATATGGGAAGAGGATCTGTACTTGAATAGACATATATAATGTACAAATGAACCAGATTGTGTACGTCTAGGACAAACAATATTCTAAGGTTTACACCCATTAAAAATTTTTTTTAACCCAAGAAGAAATAATGAGACATAAACTTTTGGGGGTCTCTCCATGCACATTCCAATGTAATTTACAGCCTAGGAACACGAGTTCCAGAAAGGCTCTGCTGCCCTAGTACCCAGATTTGGGAATGGAGAAATGCTGCCTCCTTGAGGCCACTTCCCACAACAGCAGCTTTAAACCCACTGCTAAAGGTCACTAAATATTTACCGAACTTGCAGTTCGGTAAAAGACACCTGCTCTCTAAAAAAATTCTGGGGTGGAAAATCGACCAAAAATTTCAAAAGAGGGCAACCTTCCAAGAAGACAATTTCAAGAGTTATATTGTACTTCCAATTGTTTCCTTTTTTTAACAGAAAAGTAAATGGTGGAGAAAAATGATGAGTTTTACGAATTTTCAAAGACATGCAAACCCAAATTACAAAAACCTATCAGCTCACAGCAGCCAGAAGGGCCATTAGCATAAATGCTGCAAACAATAAATGCTGAAGCGATTGTGGAGAAATGCGTACCCTCGATTCTAAGGGGGACGTGGTAAGAGCCACTAATGAAAACACAAAGAAGGTGCTTTGAAAAGGGAAACACGGTGCTACCAGTCAATCAATCACACCCACTGCTGGGCCTATCACCTGAGAAAATGAGAATCAAAACGTCACAGGCTGGCAATCCTGCACTCCAACAATATTTACCATAGCCCACACTTGGAAGCAATGAAAATGTCCATCAACCGAGGAATGCACAAAGTAGAATTGCTCCTCGTACACAGTGGAAAATTACTCCAATAAAAATAAAAATTAAATTTAAAAATCCAACCAAAGTAAGGAGCCATCAGCTTGTGTGGGTTTGTCCGGGCACACTCCACTCTAATTTAGAACCGAGAAACACCACAGGCCGCAAGGGCTTTTCCCTAGTTGTCAGGGTGAGGGACATAGAAAGGCTGCCGCCCTCTGGCAGTTACCTTCAAAAGCAGCTTTAGAGCCTGTGCTAATGGTCATTTCATAGGAACAAGTACTGCAGAACTGTAAATGAAACCTGCCCTCAAAATGTCTTGAGGGAAGTAATGACCAAAACACTTCAAAATGTGACACATACTTAAAGAGAACACTTTGAAGAACTAAGGGGTAATCACAGCTCGAAAAATAAAAAGGACATACCTTAAAGCTCAATTTCAACGGATGATGAGGCACATTCGAATTCAACCACAGAGAGGTATCAGCTCACACTTGTCAGAATAACCATCAGCAAGAAAACTACAAACAATAAATGCTGAAGGTGTTGTGGAGAAATGCATACCCTCAACTTCAAAGGGGACGTAACTTGGAAAGGGCCACCAATGAGAACAGAATGGAGGTGCCTTCAAAAGGTAAACATTGAGCTACCATATGATCCAGCAGGCCCACTCCTCGACGTGTAACCTAAGAAGAGAGAATTGGAAAGACACAGGCAGGCAAATCTGCATGGCACAATATTACGATAGACAAGATATGGAAGTAACCAAAAAGTCCACCAACAGATGGGTGGACAAAGAACAACTCCTCCATGTACAGATGGAATATTCGCTAGTGAAAAAAATGAAACAATGCCATTTGCAGCACCATAGATGCGTCTAGACGTAATCACGCCACCTGTAGTAAGTGAGAAAGCAAAAGACACATATCCTATCATATCACTTTTAAGAGTTACATAAAAATTGATACCAATGAAGATATTTCCACAGAGAAAGGCAATCACAGATTCATTAAAAAACTTATGGTTCACCAAATAGAAAGGGATGAGGATTGGATACATTACCATATTGGGGTTAACAGAGATATACAAACCATGTGAAATATATAACCGCCAAAGACGTACGGAAGACCAGGAGAAGACTACTCAACATTGTGTCATAACCTACATGGGAAAAGGATGCGAGGAAGAAGAGATACATGTATACGTGTGAAAGAACCACATCTTGCACACCTAGAACAAACAAACCATTGTAATCCTATTTGCTGGGATAAAAAATAAAAAGTAAATTACAAATATGAACAAGAAGTAATGAGACATAAACTTAAAGGGCTTTTTCCTGGCACATTCCATTCTAATTTACAACCTAGAACACCACTTCCATTAAGGCTCCGTTTCCCTCGTAACCAAATTTGGTAAAGGGGAAATGCTGCCACCTTGTGGCCGTGTCCTGCAAGAACAGCTTTAAACTCACAGCTAATGGTCACTTAACATTCACAAGGACTCAGGGCTGTAAAGGACACCTGCCCTAAAAAATTGTGCTGAAGTAGGGAATGGACAAAAAAATTCAAAACAGGCAAATGTTTCAAGAAGAGAGTATGAAGAGTTAAGTTTTACTCACGCTCTTTTTAAAAAAAGGAAAATGCATAAAAGCTCAACCTCAGGGAGTGTTAGACCCATGCAATCTAATCTACAAAAAGTTTCAACTTACACCAGTCGACTGGCCATCAGCAAACGTCTACAATCAATAAATGCTGAAGGGATTTTAGAGAACTGTGTACCCTCTACCTGCAGGTGAGAGGTAAAGGGGTAACAGCCAATAATGAGAACAGAAAGGAGCTGTGTTTAAAAGTAAAAATGGAGGTACCATTCAATCCAGCAGGCGCACCATTGGACCTCTCCCCTGAGAAGACAAGCATCGAGAAGACACAGGCCGCAAAAGCTGCAGAGCAGCCTTATTCACAATAGCCAAGACCGGGAAGCAATCAAAATGTCCAACAACAGGTGAATAGATAAAGAAGAAGTGGTCCATGTACACAATGGAATATTAGCCCTGGAAAAAAATGAACTATTGCTCTCTGAGGCACCACAAACGAGTCTGGAGATAATCACGAAACATGAGGTAAGTCGGAAAGGAAAAGACCTATATTCTATGATATCACTTATAGGCGTTATCTAGTAACTGAGAGAAATGAACATATTTCCACAGAGAAAGACACTCACAGACTTCGAAAAGAAACTATGCTCATCTAAAAGGAAAGGTGGGGGGAATGGATAAATTAAGATTAGTGTTACTATGTGTATACAAACACATATTATATACATATCTCAAAAAGACCGACCATATAGCAAGGGAGGTCTGCGGAACACTCTGGAACATTTTATATGGGAAGAGGATCTGTACTTGAATAGACATATATAATGTACAAATGAACCAGATTGTGTACGTCTAGGACCAACAATATTCTAAGGTTTACACCCATTAAAAATTTTTTTTAACCCAAGAAGAAATAATGAGACATAAACTTTTGGGGGTCTCTCCATGCACATTCCAATGTAATTTACAGCCTAGGAACACGAGTTCCAGAAAGGCTCTGCTGCCCTAGTACCCAGATTTGGGAATGGAGAAATGCTGCCTCCTTGAGGCCACTTCCCACAACAGCAGCTTTAAACCCACTGCTAAAGGTCACTAAATATTTACCGAACTTGCAGTTCGGTAAAAGACACCTGCTCTCTAAAAAAATTCTGGGGTGGAAAATCGACCAAAAATTTCAAAAGAGGGCAACCTTCCAAGAAGACAATTTCAAGAGTTATATTGTACTTCCAATTGTTTCCTTTTTTTAACAGAAAAGTAAATGGTGGAGAAAAATGATGAGTTTTACGAATTTTCAAAGACATGCAAACCCAAATTACAAAAACCTATCAGCTCACAGCAGCCAGAAGGGCCATTAGCATAAATGCTGCAAACAATAAATGCTGAAGCGATTGTGGAGAAATGCGTACCCTCGATTCTAAGGGGGACGTGGTAAGAGCCACTAATGAAAACACAAAGAAGGTGCTTTGAAAAGGGAAACACGGTGCTACCAGTCAATCAATCACACCCACTGCTGGGCCTATCACCTGAGAAAATGAGAATCAAAACGTCACAGGCTGGCAATCCTGCACTCCAACAATATTTACCATAGCCCACACTTGGAAGCAATGAAAATGTCCATCAACCGAGGAATGCACAAAGTAGAATTGCTCCTCGTACACAGTGGAAAATTACTCCAATAAAAATAAAAATTAAATTTAAAAATCCAACCAAAGTAAGGAGCCATCAGCTTGTGTGGGTTTGTCCGGGCACACTCCACTCTAATTTAGAACCGAGAAACACCACAGGCCGCAAGGGCTTTTCCCTAGTTGTCAGGGTGAGGGACATAGAAAGGCTGCCGCCCTCTGGCAGTTACCTTCAAAAGCAGCTTTAGAGCCTGTGCTAATGGTCATTTCATAGGAACAAGTACTGCAGAACTGTAAATGAAACCTGCCCTCAAAATGTCTTGAGGGAAGTAATGACCAAAACACTTCAAAATGTGACACATACTTAAAGAGAACACTTTGAAGAACTAAGGGGTAATCACAGCTCGAAAAATAAAAAGGACATACCTTAAAGCTCAATTTCAACGGATGATGAGGCACATTCGAATTCAACCACAGAGAGGTATCAGCTCACACTTGTCAGAATAACCATCAGCAAGAAAACTACAAACAATAAATGCTGAAGGTGTTGTGGAGAAATGCATACCCTCAACTTCAAAGGGGACGTAACTTGGAAAGGGCCACCAATGAGAACAGAATGGAGGTGCCTTCAAAAGGTAAACATTGAGCTACCATATGATCCAGCAGGCCCACTCCTCGACGTGTAACCTAAGAAGAGAGAATTGGAAAGACACAGGCAGGCAAATCTGCATGGCACAATATTACAATAGACAAGATATGGAAGTAACCAAAAAGTCCACCAACAGATGGGTGGACAAAGAACAACTCCTCCATGTACAGATGGAATATTCGCTAGTGAAAAAAATGAAACAATGCCATTTGCAGCACCATAGATGCGTCTAGACGTAATCACGCCACCTGTAGTAAGTGAGAAAGCAAAAGACACATATCCTATCATATCACTTTTAAGAGTTACATAAAAATTGATACCAATGAAGATATTTCCACAGAGAAAGGCAATCACAGATTCATTAAAAAACTTATGGTTCACCAAATAGAAAGGGATGAGGATTGGATACATTACCATATTGGGGTTAACAGAGATATACAAACCATGTGAAATATATAACCGCCAAAGACGTACGGAAGACCAGGAGAAGACTACTCAACATTGTGTCATAACCTACATGGGAAAAGGATGCGAGGAAGAAGAGATACATGTATACGTGTGAAAGAACCACATCTTGCACACCTAGAACAAACAAACCATTGTAATCCTATTTGCTGGGATAAAAAATAAAAAGTAAATTACAAATATGAACAAGAAGTAATGAGACATAAACTTAAAGGGCTTTTTCCTGGCACATTCCATTCTAATTTACAACCTAGAACACCACTTCCATTAAGGCTCCGTTTCCCTCGTAACCAAATTTGGTAAAGGGGAAATGCTGCCACCTTGTGGCCGTGTCCTGCAAGAACAGCTTTAAACTCACAGCTAGTGGTCACTTAACATTCACAAGGACTCAGGGCTGTAAAGGACACCTGCCCTAAAAAATTGTGCTGAAGTAGGGAATGGACAAAAAAATTCAAAACAGGCAAATGTTTCAAGAAGAGAGTATGAAGAGTTAAGTTTTACTCACGCTCTTTTTAAAAAAAGGAAAATGCATAAAAGCTCAACCTCAGGGAGTGTTAGACCCATGCAATCTAATCTACAAAAAGTTTCAACTTACACCAGTCGACTGGCCATCAGCAAACGTCTACAATCAATAAATGCTGAAGGGATTTTAGAGAACTGTGTACCCTCTACCTGCAGGTGAGAGGTAAAGGGGTAACAGCCAATAATGAGAACAGAAAGGAGCTGTGTTTAAAAGTAAAAATGGAGGTACCATTCAATCCAGCAGGCGCACCATTGGACCTCTCCCCTGAGAAGACAAGCATCGAGAAGACACAGGCCGCAAAAGCTGCAGAGCAGCCTTATTCACAATAGCCAAGACCGGGAAGCAATCAAAATGTCCAACAACAGGTGAATAGATAAAGAAGAAGTGGTCCATGTACACAATGGAATATTAGCCCTGGAAAAAAATGAACTATTGCTCTCTGAGGCACCACAAACGAGTCTGGAGATAATCACGAAACATGAGGTAAGTCGGAAAGGAAAAGACCTATATTCTATGATATCACTTATAGGCGTTATCTAGTAACTGAGAGAAATGAACATATTTCCACAGAGAAAGACACTCACAGACTTCGAAAAGAAACTATGCTCATCTAAAAGGAAAGGTGGGGGGAATGGATAAATTAAGATTAGTGTTACTATGTGTATACAAACACATATTATATACATATCTCAAAAAGACCGACCATATAGCAAGGGAGGTCTGCGGAACACTCTGGAACATTTTATATGGGAAGAGGATCTGTACTTGAATAGACATATATAATGTACAAATGAACCAGATTGTGTACGTCTAGGACCAACAATATTCTAAGGTTTACACCCATTAAAAATTTTTTTTAACCCAAGAAGAAATAATGAGACATAAACTTTTGGGGGTCTCTCCATGCACATTCCAATGTAATTTACAGCCTAGGAACACGAGTTCCAGAAAGGCTCTGCTGCCCTAGTACCCAGATTTGGGAATGGAGAAATGCTGCCTCCTTGAGGCCACTTCCCACAACAGCAGCTTTAAACCCACTGCTAAAGGTCACTAAATATTTACCGAACTTGCAGTTCGGTAAAAGACACCTGCTCTCTAAAAAAATTCTGGGGTGGAAAATCGACCAAAAATTTCAAAAGAGGGCAACCTTCCAAGAAGACAATTTCAAGAGTTATATTGTACTTCCAATTGTTTCCTTTTTTTAACAGAAAAGTAAATGGTGGAGAAAAATGATGAGTTTTACGAATTTTCAAAGACATGCAAACCCAAATTACAAAAACCTATCAGCTCACAGCAGCCAGAAGGGCCATTAGCATAAATGCTGCAAACAATAAATGCTGAAGCGATTGTGGAGAAATGCGTACCCTCGATTCTAAGGGGGACGTGGTAAGAGCCACTAATGAAAACACAAAGAAGGTGCTTTGAAAAGGGAAACACGGTGCTACCAGTCAATCAATCACACCCACTGCTGGGCCTATCACCTGAGAAAATGAGAATCAAAACGTCACAGGCTGGCAATCCTGCACTCCAACAATATTTACCATAGCCCACACTTGGAAGCAATGAAAATGTCCATCAACCGAGGAATGCACAAAGTAGAATTGCTCCTCGTACACAGTGGAAAATTACTCCAATAAAAATAAAAATTAAATTTAAAAATCCAACCAAAGTAAGGAGCCATCAGCTTGTGTGGGTTTGTCCGGGCACACTCCACTCTAATTTAGAACCGAGAAACACCACAGGCCGCAAGGGCTTTTCCCTAGTTGTCAGGGTGAGGGACATAGAAAGGCTGCCGCCCTCTGGCAGTTACCTTCAAAAGCAGCTTTAGAGCCTGTGCTAATGGTCATTTCATAGGAACAAGTACTGCAGAACTGTAAATGAAACCTGCCCTCAAAATGTCTTGAGGGAAGTAATGACCAAAACACTTCAAAATGTGACACATACTTAAAGAGAACACTTTGAAGAACTAAGGGGTAATCACAGCTCGAAAAATAAAAAGGACATACCTTAAAGCTCAATTTCAACGGATGATGAGGCACATTCGAATTCAACCACAGAGAGGTATCAGCTCACACTTGTCAGAATAACCATCAGCAAGAAAACTACAAACAATAAATGCTGAAGGTGTTGTGGAGAAATGCATACCCTCAACTTCAAAGGGGACGTAACTTGGAAAGGGCCACCAATGAGAACAGAATGGAGGTGCCTTCAAAAGGTAAACATTGAGCTACCATATGATCCAGCAGGCCCACTCCTCGACGTGTAACCTAAGAAGAGAGAATTGGAAAGACACAGGCAGGCAAATCTGCATGGCACAATATTACGATAGACAAGATATGGAAGTAACCAAAAAGTCCACCAACAGATGGGTGGACAAAGAACAACTCCTCCATGTACAGATGGAATATTCGCTAGTGAAAAAAATGAAACAATGCCATTTGCAGCACCATAGATGCGTCTAGACGTAATCACGCCACCTGTAGTAAGTGAGAAAGCAAAAGACACATATCCTATCATATCACTTTTAAGAGTTACATAAAAATTGATACCAATGAAGATATTTCCACAGAGAAAGGCAATCACAGATTCATTAAAAAACTTATGGTTCACCAAATAGAAAGGGATGAGGATTGGATACATTACCATATTGGGGTTAACAGAGATATACAAACCATGTGAAATATATAACCGCCAAAGACGTACGGAAGACCAGGAGAAGACTACTCAACATTGTGTCATAACCTACATGGGAAAAGGATGCGAGGAAGAAGAGATACATGTATACGTGTGAAAGAACCACATCTTGCACACCTAGAACAAACAAACCATTGTAATCCTATTTGCTGGGATAAAAAATAAAAAGTAAATTACAAATATGAACAAGAAGTAATGAGACATAAACTTAAAGGGCTTTTTCCTGGCACATTCCATTCTAATTTACAACCTAGAACACCACTTCCATTAAGGCTCCGTTTCCCTCGTAACCAAATTTGGTAAAGGGGAAATGCTGCCACCTTGTGGCCGTGTCCTGCAAGAACAGCTTTAAACTCACAGCTAATGGTCACTTAACATTCACAAGGACTCAGGGCTGTAAAGGACACCTGCCCTAAAAAATTGTGCTGAAGTAGGGAATGGACAAAAAAATTCAAAACAGGCAAATGTTTCAAGAAGAGAGTATGAAGAGTTAAGTTTTACTCACGCTCTTTTTAAAAAAAGGAAAATGCATAAAAGCTCAACCTCAGGGAGTGTTAGACCCATGCAATCTAATCTACAAAAAGTTTCAACTTACACCAGTCGACTGGCCATCAGCAAACGTCTACAATCAATAAATGCTGAAGG
Organism: Balaenoptera acutorostrata; assembly: GCF_949987535.1. Lineage (NCBI taxonomy): Eukaryota > Metazoa > Chordata > Mammalia > Artiodactyla > Balaenopteridae > Balaenoptera > Balaenoptera acutorostrata. The sequence goes on along the minus strand of NW_026646813.1, from coordinate 607,053 downwards.
GATTTTAGAGAACTGTGTACCCTCTACCTGCAGGTGAGAGGTAAAGGGGTAACAGCCAATAATGAGAACAGAAAGGAGCTGTGTTTAAAAGTAAAAATGGAGGTACCATTCAATCCAGCAGGCGCACCATTGGACCTCTCCCCTGAGAAGACAAGCATCGAGAAGACACAGGCCGCAAAAGCTGCAGAGCAGCCTTATTCACAATAGCCAAGACCGGGAAGCAATCAAAATGTCCAACAACAGGTGAATAGATAAAGAAGAAGTGGTCCATGTACACAATGGAATATTAGCCCTGGAAAAAAATGAACTATTGCTCTCTGAGGCACCACAAACGAGTCTGGAGATAATCACGAAACATGAGGTAAGTCGGAAAGGAAAAGACCTATATTCTATGATATCACTTATAGGCGTTATCTAGTAACTGAGAGAAATGAACATATTTCCACAGAGAAAGACACTCACAGACTTCGAAAAGAAACTATGCTCATCTAAAAGGAAAGGTGGGGGGAATGGATAAATTAAGATTAGTGTTACTATGTGTATACAAACACATATTATATACATATCTCAAAAAGACCGACCATATAGCAAGGGAGGTCTGCGGAACACTCTGGAACATTTTATATGGGAAGAGGATCTGTACTTGAATAGACATATATAATGTACAAATGAACCAGATTGTGTACGTCTAGGACAAACAATATTCTAAGGTTTACACCCATTAAAAATTTTTTTTAACCCAAGAAGAAATAATGAGACATAAACTTTTGGGGGTCTCTCCATGCACATTCCAATGTAATTTACAGCCTAGGAACACGAGTTCCAGAAAGGCTCTGCTGCCCTAGTACCCAGATTTGGGAATGGAGAAATGCTGCCTCCTTGAGGCCACTTCCCACAACAGCAGCTTTAAACCCACTGCTAAAGGTCACTAAATATTTACCGAACTTGCAGTTCGGTAAAAGACACCTGCTCTCTAAAAAAATTCTGGGGTGGAAAATCGACCAAAAATTTCAAAAGAGGGCAACCTTCCAAGAAGACAATTTCAAGAGTTATATTGTACTTCCAATTGTTTCCTTTTTTTAACAGAAAAGTAAATGGTGGAGAAAAATGATGAGTTTTACGAATTTTCAAAGACATGCAAACCCAAATTACAAAAACCTATCAGCTCACAGCAGCCAGAAGGGCCATTAGCATAAATGCTGCAAACAATAAATGCTGAAGCGATTGTGGAGAAATGCGTACCCTCGATTCTAAGGGGGACGTGGTAAGAGCCACTAATGAAAACACAAAGAAGGTGCTTTGAAAAGGGAAACACGGTGCTACCAGTCAATCAATCACACCCACTGCTGGGCCTATCACCTGAGAAAATGAGAATCAAAACGTCACAGGCTGGCAATCCTGCACTCCAACAATATTTACCATAGCCCACACTTGGAAGCAATGAAAATGTCCATCAACCGAGGAATGCACAAAGTAGAATTGCTCCTCGTACACAGTGGAAAATTACTCCAATAAAAATAAAAATTAAATTTAAAAATCCAACCAAAGTAAGGAGCCATCAGCTTGTGTGGGTTTGTCCGGGCACACTCCACTCTAATTTAGAACCGAGAAACACCACAGGCCGCAAGGGCTTTTCCCTAGTTGTCAGGGTGAGGGACATAGAAAGGCTGCCGCCCTCTGGCAGTTACCTTCAAAAGCAGCTTTAGAGCCTGTGCTAATGGTCATTTCATAGGAACAAGTACTGCAGAACTGTAAATGAAACCTGCCCTCAAAATGTCTTGAGGGAAGTAATGACCAAAACACTTCAAAATGTGACACATACTTAAAGAGAACACTTTGAAGAACTAAGGGGTAATCACAGCTCGAAAAATAAAAAGGACATACCTTAAAGCTCAATTTCAACGGATGATGAGGCACATTCGAATTCAACCACAGAGAGGTATCAGCTCACACTTGTCAGAATAACCATCAGCAAGAAAACTACAAACAATAAATGCTGAAGGTGTTGTGGAGAAATGCATACCCTCAACTTCAAAGGGGACGTAACTTGGAAAGGGCCACCAATGAGAACAGAATGGAGGTGCCTTCAAAAGGTAAACATTGAGCTACCATATGATCCAGCAGGCCCACTCCTCGACGTGTAACCTAAGAAGAGAGAATTGGAAAGACACAGGCAGGCAAATCTGCATGGCACAATATTACGATAGACAAGATATGGAAGTAACCAAAAAGTCCACCAACAGATGGGTGGACAAAGAACAACTCCTCCATGTACAGATGGAATATTCGCTAGTGAAAAAAATGAAACAATGCCATTTGCAGTACCATAGATGCGTCTAGACGTAATCACGCCACCTGTAGTAAGTGAGAAAGCAAAAGACACATATCCTATCATATCACTTTTAAGAGTTACATAAAAATTGATACCAATGAAGATATTTCCACAGAGAAAGGCAATCACAGATTCATTAAAAAACTTATGGTTCACCAAATAGAAAGGGATGAGGATTGGATACATTACCATATTGGGGTTAACAGAGATATACAAACCATGTGAAATATATAACCGCCAAAGACGTACGGAAGACCAGGAGAAGACTACTCAACATTGTGTCATAACCTACATGGGAAAAGGATGCGAGGAAGAAGAGATACATGTATACGTGTGAAAGAACCACATCTTGCACACCTAGAACAAACAAACCATTGTAATCCTATTTGCTGGGATAAAAAATAAAAAGTAAATTACAAATATGAACAAGAAGTAATGAGACATAAACTTAAAGGGCTTTTTCCTGGCACATTCCATTCTAATTTACAACCTAGAACACCACTTCCATTAAGGCTCCGTTTCCCTCGTAACCAAATTTGGTAAAGGGGAAATGCTGCCACCTTGTGGCCGTGTCCTGCAAGAACAGCTTTAAACTCACAGCTAATGGTCACTTAACATTCACAAGGACTCAGGGCTGTAAAGGACACCTGCCCTAAAAAATTGTGCTGAAGTAGGGAATGGACAAAAAAATTCAAAACAGGCAAATGTTTCAAGAAGAGAGTATGAAGAGTTAAGTTTTACTCACGCTCTTTTTAAAAAAAGGAAAATGCATAAAAGCTCAACCTCAGGGAGTGTTAGACCCATGCAATCTAATCTACAAAAAGTTTCAACTTACACCAGTCGACTGGCCATCAGCAAACGTCTACAATCAATAAATGCTGAAGGGATTTTAGAGAACTGTGTACCCTCTACCTGCAGGTGAGAGGTAAAGGGGTAACAGCCAATAATGAGAACAGAAAGGAGCTGTGTTTAAAAGTAAAAATGGAGGTACCATTCAATCCAGCAGGCGCACCATTGGACCTCTCCCCTGAGAAGACAAGCATCGAGAAGACACAGGCCGCAAAAGCTGCAGAGCAGCCTTATTCACAATAGCCAAGACCGGGAAGCAATCAAAATGTCCAACAACAGGTGAATAGATAAAGAAGAAGTGGTCCATGTACACAATGGAATATTAGCCCTGGAAAAAAATGAACTATTGCTCTCTGAGGCACCACAAACGAGTCTGGAGATAATCACGAAACATGAGGTAAGTCGGAAAGGAAAAGACCTATATTCTATGATATCACTTATAGGCGTTATCTAGTAACTGACAGAAATGAACATATTTCCACAGAGAAAGACACTCACAGACTTCGAAAAGAAACTATGCTCATCTAAAAGGAAAGGTGGGGGGAATGGATAAATTAAGATTAGTGTTACTATGTGTATACAAACACATATTATATACATATCTCAAAAAGACCGACCATATAGCAAGGGAGGTCTGTGGAACCCTCTGTAACATTTTACATGGGAAGAGGATCTGTAGTTGAATAGATATATATTATGTGCAAATGAACCAGATTGTGTACACCTAGGACGAACAATATTCTTAGCTTTACACCAATTAAAAGTTTTTTTAACCCAAGAAGAAATAATGAGACATAAACTTATGGGGGTTTCTCCATGCACATTCCAAAGTAATTTACAGCCTATGAACACGAGTTTTAGAAAGGCTATGCTGCCCTAGTACCCAGATTTGGGAATGGAGAAATGCTGCCTCCTTGAGGCCACTTCCCACAACAGCAGCTTTAAACCCACTGCTAAAGGTCACTAAATATTTACCGAACTTGCAGTTCGGTAAAAGACACCTGCTCTCTAAAAAAATTCTGGGGTGGAAAATCGACCATAAATTTCAAAAGAGGGCAACCTTCCAAGAAGACAATTTTAAGAGTTATATTGAACTCACAATTGTTTCCTTTTTTTAACAGAAAAGAAAACGGTGGAGAAAAATGATGAGTTTTACGAATTTCCAAGACATGCAAACCCAAATTACAAAAACCTATCAGCTCACAGCAGCCAAAAGGGCCATTAGCGTAAATGCTGCAAACAATAAATGCTGAAGCGATTGTGGAGAAATGCGTACCCTCGATTCTAAGGGGGACGTGGTAAGAGCCACTAATGAAAACACAAAGAAGGTGCTTTGAAAAGGGAAACACGGTGCTACCAGTCAATCAATCACACCCACTGCTGGGCCTATCACCTGAGAAAATGAGAATCAAAAAGTCACAGGCTGGCAATCCTGCACTCCAACAATATTTACCATAGCCAACACTTGGAAGCAATGAAAATGTCCATCAACCGAGGAATGCACAAAGTAGAAGTGGTCCACGTACACAGTGGAAAATTACTCCAATAAAAAATAAAAATTAAATTTAAAAATCCAATAAAAGTAAGGAGACATCAGCTTGTGTGTGTTTGTCCGGGCACACTCCACTCTAATTTAGAACCGAGAAAAACCACAGGCCGCAAGGGCTTTTCCCTAGTATCAGCGTTTGGAATGTAGAAAGTTAGCAGCCTTGTGGCAGTTACCTGCAAAAGCAGTTTAAAGCCTCTGCTAATGGTCACTTCATATGAACAAGTACTGTAGGGCTATTAATGAAACCTGCCCTCAAAATGTCTTGAGGGAGGTAATGGCCAAAACATTTCAAAATTTGATGCATACTTTAAGAAACCACTTTGAAGAACTAAGCTGCAATTACAGCTTGAAAAATAAAAATGACGTGCCTTAAAGCTCAATTGCCACGGAATATGAGACACATGCAAATTCAACCATAAAGAGGTGTCAGCTCACACCCGTCAGAATAACCATCAGCATAAACTACAAAGAATAAATGCTGAAAGTGCTGTGGAGAAATGCATACCCTCAACTTTAAGTGGGACGTAACCTGGAAAGAGCCACTAATGATAACTGAATGGAGGTACCTTTAAAAGGTAAACACTGAGCTACCATATGACCTAGCAGACCTATTCCTGGACCTATAACCGACGAAGACAGAATTGGAAGGACACAGGCAGGCAAATCTGCAATGTATACTATTACAATAGCCAAAATATGGAAGTAACCAAAAAGTCCACTGAGAAATGGGTGGACAAAGAAGAACTGCTACCTGTACAGATGGAATAAGAGATAGTGAAAAAATGAAACAATGCCATTTGCAGCACCATAGATGAGTCTAGAGGTAATCACACAACTTGTAGTAAGTGAGAAAGTGAAAGACACATATCCTATCATATCAGATATAGTTGTTACCTAAAAAGTGATACAAACGAAGATATTTCCACAGAGAAAGGCAATCACAGATTCATTAAAGAAACTTATGGTTCACCCAATGGAAATGTTTGAGGATTGGATACATTACCATATTGAGGTTAACAGAGACATATAAACACATGTGAAATATATAATCACCAAAGACCTACAGAATACCAAGAGTAGACTACTCTACATTGTGTCATAAACTACATGGGAGAAGGATCCGAAGAAGAATAAATATATGTATATATGTGAAAGAACCACATCTTGCACACCTAGAACAAACAAAACATTGTAATCAAGTTTGCTGTGATAAAAAATAAAAATTAAGTTAAAAATACGAACAAGAAGTAATGAGACATAAACTTAAAGGGCTTTTTCCTGGCACATTCCATTCTAATTTGCAACCTAGAACACCACTTCCAGTAAGGCTCTGTTCCCATAGTAACCAGATTTGTTGAAGGAGAAATGCTGCCACCTTGTGGCCGTTTCCCGCAAGAGCGGCTTTAAACCCACAGCTAATGGTCACTTATAATTCACAAGGACTCAGGGCTGTAAAGTACACCTGCCGTCAAGAATTCTGCTGAGGTAGGGAACGGACAAAAAAATTTAATACAGGCAAATTTTTCAATAAAATACTGTGAAGAGGTAAGTATTACTCACTGTCTTTAAAAAAAAGGAGAATGGATTAAGGCTCAACCTCAGGAATTATTAGACTCATGCAATCTAATCAACAAAAAGGTTTCCAATCACACCAGTCGACTGACCATCAGCAAAAACTCTACAAACTATAAATGCTGATGCAGTTGCAGAGAATTGTGTGTCCTCTAGCTGCTGGTGAGATGCAAAGTGGTTAACAGCCAGTAATGAGAACAGAAAAGAGCTGCATTTAAAAGGAAAAATTTAGGTACCATTCAATCCAGCAGGCACACCATTGGACCTCTCACCAGAGAAGACAAGTATCGAGAAGACACAGGTTGCAAAAGCTGCAGTGCAGCATTATTCACAATAGCCAAGGCAGTGAAGCGATAAAAATATCCATCAACAAGTGAATGGATATAGAATAAGTGGTCCAGGTACACAATGGAATATTAGCCATGGAAAACAATGAAACCCTGCTCTTTGAGGCACCACAAATGAGCCTGGATATAATCACAAATCATGAGGTAAGTCGGAACACAAAAGACTTATATCCTATGATATCACTTATAGGCGTTATCTAATAACTGACACAAATGAACACAATTCACAGAGAAATACACTCACAAACTTTGAAAACCAACTTTGCTCATCTAAAGGGAAAGGTGGGGGGAATGGATAAATGAAGATTAGTGTTACTATATGATATGGATATGATCCAAATACATATTATACACATATTACAAAAAGACCGACCATATAACAAGGGAGGTCTACAGAACACTCTGTAATAATTTACATGGTAAGAGGATTTCTACATAAATAGATATAAATAATGTGTAAATGAACCAGAGTGTGTACACCTTGGTCAAACAACATTCTAACCATTACCCTGATTTAAAAAATTAAAACAGCGAAAAAGAATTAATCAGACATAAACTTATGGGGCATTTTCCAGCCCATTCCATTCAAATTTACAACCTAGGAAAACGACTTCCAGAACGGCTCTGCTGCCCTAGTAACCAGATTTGGTAACGGAGAAATGCTGCTGCCTTGTGGCCGTTTCGAACAACAGCAGCTTAAGCCTAGTGCTAATGGTCCCTAAATATTCACACTCATTGCAGGCCTGTAAATGAAACCTACATTTCAAGACAATCCTGGGGTTGAAAATTGACCAAAAAATTCAAAAGAGGGCAACGTTCCAGGAAGACACTTACAAGACGGATATTGTACTCACACTTTTTTTTCTTTTTTCTTTTAACAGAAAAGAAAAAGGTGTGGAAAAATGATGAATTTTAGAATATTTAACGACATGCATACCCATATTACAAATACCTATCAGCTCACAGCAGTCAGAATGGCCATTAGCAAAAATGCTGCAAAAAATACATGCTGAAGGGATTGTGGAGAAATGCGTACCCTCGGTTGTAAGGGGGGGCATGTTAAGAGTCACTAATGAAAACACATTGTAGGTGCTTTGAAAAGGGAAACATTGAGCTACCAGTCAATCAATCAAAACCACTGCTGGACCTATCACCTGAGAAAATGAGAATCAAAAAGTCACAGGCTGGTAATCCTTCACTCCAGCAATATATACCATAGCCAACACTTGGAAGCAATGAAAATGTCCATCAACCGAGGAATGCACCAAGAAGAAGTGGTCCATGTACACAATGGAATATTACTCCAATACTAAATATAAATTAAATTTAAACAAACAAACAAAAGTAAGGAGACATCTGCATTTGTGGGTTTATCCGGGCACATTGCACTCTAATTTATAACCGAGGAACACCACAGGCCGGAAGGTCTGTTTCCCTAGTTACCAGAGTGGGGAACGTAGAAAGGCTGCCACCCTCTGGCCGTTACCGCAAAAGCAGGTTTAAAGCCTGTGCTAATGGTCACTTCATATGAACAAGTAATGTAGGGCTGTAAATGAAAACTGCCCTCAAAATGTCTCGAGGGAGGTAATGGCCAAAATTTTTTAAAATGTGACACATACTTTAAGAAAACACCTTGAAGAACTAAGCTGTAATCACTGTTTGATAAATTAAAAGGACACACTTTAAAACTCAATTTCAACAGATTATGGGACAAATGCAAATTCAACCACAAAGCGGTATCAGCTCACACCTGTCAGAATAACCCTCAGCAAGAAAACTACAAACAATAAATACTGAAGGTGTTTTGGAGAAATGCATACCCTCAACTTTAAGTTGGACGGAACCTGGAAAGAGCCACTAATGAGAACTGAATGGTGGTGCCTTTAAAACGTACACACTGAGTTACCATATGATACAGCAAGCCCACTCCTTGGACTATAACATAAGAAGATAGAACTGGAAAGACACAGGCAAGCAAATGTGTATTGCAGCAGTATTACAATAGCCAAGACACGGAGACAACCAAAAAGTCCATCAAGAGGTGCGTGGCCAAAGAAGAACTGGTACATGTACAGATGGAATATTAGCCAGGGGAAAAAATAACACAATGCCATTTGCAGCACCATGTATGATTCTTGAGGTAATCAGGCAAATTGTACTAAGTCAGAAAGCAAAAGACACATGTCCTATAATATCACTTATAGGTCTTAGCTAAAAATTGATACCAATGAAGATATTTCCACAGAGAAATGCAATCACAGATTCACTAAACTAACTTATGGCTCACCAAATGGAAAGGTGTGAGGATTGGATGCATTAGGATATTGGGGTTAACATAGATATAGAAACAAATGTGAAATGTGTAATCACCAAAGACCTACGTAATACCAAAAGAAGATTACTCAACATTGTATCATAACCTACATGGGAAAATGATCCAAAGAAGAATAGATATATGTATATGTTTAAAAGAACCACATCTTGCACACCTAGAAGAAACAAAACATTTTAATCAAATTTGCTCTGATAAAAAATAAAAATTAAATTAAAAAAAGAAAAAGAAGTAATGAGAAATAAACTTACGGGGCTTTTTGCTGGCACATTGCATTCTAATTTACAACCAGAACATGACTTCCATTAAGGCTCTGCCATCACTAATAAAGCAGCTTTATAATCAATGCTGAAGGTAGCTTAAAAGAAGTCTCACTAATTATTGATAGTAACAAGAAAACAAAGAAAAGTAAAAATCTCACTGCAAAAAGTATACATAGAGTAAGTCAAGGTAGATCAAACACTTATTAAACTTCTGTAAAGAATAAAAGACAACAGTAGTATGTTTTTTTAAAAAGAGAGGGCCCAAATAAATCTGAAATGAAAGAGTTGATGTTACAACAGACCCCACAGAAATACAAAGTATCCTAAGATACACACAGGGTAACTCAGGGCTCAGATTGGACAGAGCCCACTCTCCAGTCCCCTGTACATGACTTACAGGAGCCTCAGGAACTGAGGAGGGGGTCCCTGAGGAGAGGCTCAAGATAGAATATGGTAGGCATTAACATGGCTCCATTCATCTTAAACATGCCTGAACTACATTCACACGAGATGATTTTGTCCTGTATGTACATCGGCACCTCTAGTCGGAACTGCAGATCTTTGGCTTCACCACCTCTACTGACAGCATTAGCTTCACCTGCTGTGGACCGTCTCCTATAGGATTTCTAGAACCACAAAGCATCGAAGCTTCACAGGACCCAGAGTCTGTGCGACTCCACGCAGAGTCTCAGAGTCTCAACTCCACTCAGATACTCTACTCTTGGAGGGCACACACAAAGTAGTGAGCACATCAGAACCCAGGGGAAGGAGCAGTGACCCCGTAGGAGAATGACCAGAACTACCTGATAGTTTTAGAGGGTCTCCTGCAGAGGCAGGTGGTAGCTGTGGCTGTGGCTCACCGTGAGGACAACGACACTGGCAGCAGAAGTTCTGGGAAATACTCCTTGGTGTGAGCCCTCCCAGAGTCCGCCATTAGCCCCACCAAGAGCAAGGTAGGCTCCAGTGCTGGGTCACCTCAGGCGAAACTACCAACAGGGAGGGAACCCAGCCCCATGCATCAGCAGATAAGTGGATTAAACTTTTTATTAAAGTTTTATTTAATCTGCAGACAAGCAGATTAAAGCTTTGCCCACCAAAGCAACACCCAGCTCTACCCACCACCAGTCCCTCCCATCAGGAAGCTTGCACAAGCCTCTAAGATAGACTCATCCACTGGAGAGCAGACAGCAGAAGCAAGAAGAACTACAATTCTTCAGCCTGTGGAAGGAAAATCACATTCACAGAAAGATAGACAAAATGAAAAGGCAGAGGACTTTATACCAGATTAAGGAACAAGATAAAACCCTAGGATAAAAAACGAAATGAGGTGGAGATAGGGAACCTTCCAGAAAAAAGAATTCAGAATAATGATAGTGAACATGATCCAAGACCTTGGCAATAGAATGGAGGCAAAGATCGAGAAGATGCAAGAAATGCTTAACAAAGACCTAGAAGAATTAAGGAGCAAACACCTCGAAGAATTAAAGAACAAACAAACAGAGGTGAACAATATAATAACTGAAATGAAATATACACTAGAAGGAATCAGTAGCAGAATAACTGTGACAGAAGAACGGATAAGTGACCTGGAAGACAGAAAGGTGGAAATCACTGCCATGGAACAGAATAAAGAAAAAGAATGAAAATAAATGAAGACACCCTAAGAGTCCTCTGGGACAACATTAAACGCAACAACATTCACATCATAGGGGTCCCAGAAGGAGAAGAGAGAGAGAAAGGACCCGAGAATACATTTGAAGAGATTATAGTCGAAAACTTCCCTAGCATGGGAAAAGAAATAGCCACCCAAGTCCAGGAAGTGCAGAGAGTCCCAGTCAGGATAAATCAAAGGAGAAAAATGCCAAGACACATAGTAACCAAATTGACAAAAATTGAAGACAAAGAAAAATTATTGAAAGCAACAAAGGAAAAATGACAAATAACACACAAGGGAACTCCCATAAGGATAACAGCTGATTTCTCAGCAGAAAATCTACAAGCCAGAAGGGAGTGGCATAAATTTAAAGTGATGAAAGGGAAGAACCTACAACCAAGAGTACTCCACCCAGCAAGGATCTCATTCAGATTTGACAGAGAAATCATAAGCCCTACAGACAAGCAAAAGCTAAGAGAATTCAGCACCATGAAACCAGCTCTACACCAAACGCTAAAGGAACTTCTCTAAGTGGGAAACACAAGAGAAGAAAAGGACCCACCAAGACAAACCCATAACAATTAAGAAAATAGTAATAGGAACATACATATCAATAATTACCTTAAACGTGAATGGACTAAATGTTCCAACCAAAAGACACAGGCTCTCTGAATGGATACAAAAACAAGACCCATATATATGCTGTCTACAAGAGACCCATTTCAGACCTAGGGACACATACAGACTGAAAGTGAGGTGACGGAAAAATATATTCTATGCAAATGAAAATCAAAAGAAAGCTGGAGTAGCAAAACTCATATCAGATTAAATAGACTTTAAAATAAAGAATGTTACAAGAGACAAGGAAAGACACTACATAATGGTCAAGGGATCAATCCAAGAAGAAGATATAACAATTATAAATATATATGTGCCCAACATAGGAGCACCTCAATACATAAGGCAACTGCTAACAGCTATAAAAGAGGAAATCAACAGTAACACAATAATAGCAGGGGACTTTAACAGCTCACTTACACCAGTGGAGATCATCCAGACAGAAAATGAATAAGGAAACACAAGCTTTAAATGACAAAATAGACCAGATATAGTTAATTGATATTTATAGGACATTCCATCCAAAAACAGCAGATTACACGTTCTTCTCAACTGCACACGGAACATTCTCCAGGATAGATCACATCTTGGGTCACAAATGAAGCCTCAGTAAATTTAAGAAAACTGAAATCATATCAAGCAGCTGTTCCGACCACAATGCTATGAGATTAGAAATCAATAACAGGGACAAAACCGTAAAAAACACAAACACATGGAGGCTAAACAATACGTTACTAAATAACCAAGAGATCACTGAAGAAATAAAAGAGGAAATCAAAAACTACCTAGAGACAAATGACAACAAAAACACGATGATCCAAAACCTATGGGATGCAGCAAAAGCAGTTCTAAGAGGGAAGTTTATAGCAATACAAGCCTACCTCAAGAAACAAGAAAAATCTCAAATAAACAATCTAACCTTACACCTAGAGGAACTAGAGAAAGAAGAACAAAACCCAAAGTTAGTAGAATGAAAGAAATCATAAAGATCAAAGCAGAAATAAATGAAATAGAAACAAAGAAAATGAAAGCAAAGATCAATAAAACTAGAAGCCGGTTCTTTGAGAAGATAAACACAAATGATAAACCTTTAGCCAGACTCAAGAAAAAGAGGGAGAGGAATCAAATCAACAAAATTAGAAGTGAAAAAGGAGAAGTTACAACAGACACCACAGGAATACAAAGCATCCTAAGAGACTGCTACAAGCAACTCTATGCCAATAAAATGGACAACCTGGAAGAAATGGACAAATTCTTAGAAAGGGATAACCTTCCAAGACTGAACCAGGAAGAAATAGAAAATATGAACAAACCTATCACAAGCAATGAAATTGAAACTGTGATCAAAAATCTTCCAACAAACAAAAGTCCAGAACCAGATGGCATCACAGGTGAATTCTGTCAAACATTTAGAGAAGAGCTAACACCCAACCTTCTCAAATTCTTCAAAACAATTGCAGGGGAAGGAACACTCCCAAACTCATTCTATGAGACCACCGTCACCCTGATACCAAAACCAGACAAAGATACTACAAGGAAAGAAAATTATAGACCAATATCACTGATGAATATAGATGTAAAAATCCTCAACAAAATACTAGCAAACAGAATCGAACAACACATTAAAAGGATCATACACCATGATCAAGTGGGGTTTACCCCAGGGATGCAAGGATTCTTAAATATACACAAATCAATGTGATACACCATATTAACAAATTGTAGAATAAAACCATATGATCATCTCAATAGATGCAGGAAAAGATTTTGAGAAAATTCAACACCCATTTATGATAAAAACTCTGCAGAGTGTGGGCATAGAGGGAAACTACCTCAACATAATAAAGGCCATATATGACAAACCCACAGCAAACATCATTCTCAACGGTGAAAAACTGAAAACGTTTCCTTTAAGATCAGGAACAAGACGAGGATATCCACTCTCACCACTACTATTCAACATAGTTTTGGAAGTCCTAGCCATGGCAATCAGAGAAGAAAAAGAAATAAAAGGAATACAAAAAGGAAAAGAAGAAGTAAAATTGTCACTGTTTGCAGAGGACATCATATCATAGATAGAGAATCCTAAAGATGCCACCAGAAAACCACTGGAGCTAATCAATGAATTTGATAAAGTTGCAGGATACAAAATTAATGCACAGAAATTGCTTGCATTCCTATACACTAACAATGAAAGAACAGAAAGAGAAATTAAGGAAACAATCCCATTACCACTGCAACAAAAATAAAATACCTAGGAATAAACCTACCTAAGGAAGTAAAAGACCTGTACTCAGAAAACTGTAAGACACTGATGAAAGAAATCAAAGATGATATAAACAGATGGAGACATATACCATGTTCTTGGATTAGAAGAATCAATATTGTGAAAATGACTATACTACCCAAAGCAATCTACAGATTCAATGCAATCCCTATCAAAATACCTTTGGCATTTTCTACAGAACTAGAAAAAAAATCTTAAAATTTGTAGGGAGACACAAAAGACCCCGGATAGCCAAAGCAGTCTTGAGGGGAAAAAAAAAGAGCTGGAGGAATCAGACTTCCAGACTTCAGACTATATTACAAAGCTACAGTAATCAAGATAATATGGTACTGGCACAAAAACAGAAATATAGATCAATAGAACAGGATAGAAAGCACAGAGATAAACCCACGTACCTACGGTCCACTAATCTATGACAAAGGAGGCAAGGGTATACAATGGAGAAAAGACCGTGTCTTCAATAAGTGGTGCTGGGAAAACTGGACAGCTACATGTAAAAGAATGAAATTAGAACACTCCCTAACACCATACACAAAAATAAACTCAAAATGGATTAGAGACCTAAATGTAAGACCAGCCACTATAAAACTCTTAGAGGAAAACATAAGCAGAACAGTCTATGACATAAATCACAGCAAGATCCTTTTTGACCCACCTCCTAGAGAAATGGAAATAAAAACAAAAATTAAAAAATGGGACTTAATGAAATTTAAAATCTTTTGCACAGCAAAGGAAAACATAAGTAAGATGAAAAGACAACCATCAGAATGGGAGAAAATATTTTCAAATGAAGCAAATGGCAAAGGATTAACCTCCAAAAAGCAGCTCCTGTAGCTCAATATCACAAAAGCAAACAACCCAATCCAAAAATGGGCAGACCTAAACAGACATTTCTCCAAAGAAGATATACAGGTTGCCAACAAACACATGAAAGGATGTTGAACATCACTAATTATTAGAGAAATGCAAATCAAAACTACAATGAGGTATAACCTCACACCAGTCAGAATGGCCATCATCAAAAAATCTACCAACAATAAATGCTGGAGAGGCATTTATTGGAGAAAAGGGAACCCTCTTGCACTGTTGGTGGGAATGTAAATTGATATAGCCACTAGGGAGAACAGTATGGGGGTTCCTTAAAAACTAAAAATAGAACAACCGTACAACCCAGCAATCCCACTACTGGACATTTACCCTGAGAAAACCATAATTCAAAAAGAGTCATGTACCACAATGTTAATTGTAGCTCTATTTACAATAGCCAGGACATGGAAGCAACCTAAGTGTCCATCAACAGATAACTGGATAAAGAAGATGTGGCACATATATACAATGGAACATTATTCAGCCATAAAAAGAAACGAAATTGAGTTATTTGTAGTGAGGTGGATGGATCTAGAGTCTGTCCTACAGAGTGAAGTAAGTCAGAAAGAGAAAAACAAATACCGTATGTTAACACATATATATGGAATCTAAAAGAAAAAAGGTTATGAAGAACCTAGGGGCAGGAAAGGCTTAAGGACACAGACGTAGAGAAAGGACTTGAGGACACGGGGAGGGGGAAGGGTAAGCTGGGACAAAGTGAGAGAGTGGTATGGACATATATACACTACCAAATGTAAAATTGATAGCTACTGGGAAGCAGCCACATAGCACAGGGAGATCAGCTCGGTGCTTTGTGACCACCTAAAGGGGTGGGGTAAGGGAGTGAGAGGGAGGTGCAAGAGGGAGGGGATATGGTGTTATATGTATACGTTTAGCTGATTCACTTTTTTATACAGCAGAAACTAACACACAATTGTAAAGCAATTATACTCCAATAAAGATGTAAAAGGAAAAAAAAGGAAGCCCAGAGATAAACCTACACACCTATGGTCCACTAATCTATGACAAAGGAGGCAAGGATATACAATGGAGAAAAGACAGTCTCTTCAATAAGTGGTGCTGGGAAAAATGGACAGCTACATGTAAAAGAATGAAATTAGAACACTCCTTAACACCATACACAAAAAAATAAACTCAAAATGGATTAGAGACCGAAATGTAAGACCGGACACTATAAAACTCTTAGAGGAAAACATAGGAAGAATACACTTTGACAAAAAACACAACAAGATCTTTTTTGATCCACCTACTAGAGTAATGGAATAAAAAACAAAAAATAAACAAATGGGAGCAAATGAAACCTAAAAGCTTTTGCAAAGCAAAGGAAACTACAAACAAGACGAAAAGACAACCTGAGAATGGGAGAAAATATTTGCAAATGAATCAATGGACAAAGGATTAATCTCCAATATATATAAACAGCACATGCAGCTCAACAGTAAAAAAACAAACAACCCAATCCAAAAATGGGCAGATGTCATAAATAGACATTTGTCCCGAGAAGACATACAGATGGCCAAGAAGCACATGAAAAGCTGCTCAACATCACTAATTATTAGAGAAATATAAACCAAAACTACAATGAGGTATCACCTCACACAAGTTAGAATGGGCATCATCAGAAAATCTACAAACAACAAATGCTGGAGAGGGTGTGGAGAAAAGGGAACCCTCTTAAACTATCTGTGCAGATGTAAATTGATACAGTCACTATGAAGAACAGTATGGAGGTTCCTTAAAAAACTAAAAATAGAATTACCATATGACCCAGCAATCCCACTACTGGGCATATACCCAGAGGAAACCATAATTCAAAAAGATATTCACACAATGTTCATTGCAGCACTATTTACAATAGCCAGGTCATGGAAGCAACCTAAATGCCCATAGACAGATGAATGGAAAAGATGTGGTACATATATAAAATGGAATATTACTCAGCCATAAAAAGGAACGAAATTGGGTCATTTGTAGAGACGTGGATAGATCTAGAGACTGTCATACAGAGTGAAGTAAGTCAGAAAGAGAAAAAAAAAATATCATATTTAAGCGCATACATGTGGAACCTAGAAAAATGGTACAGATGAACCAGTTTGCAAGGCAGAAATAGAGACACAGATGTAGAGAACAAATGTATGGACACCAAAGGGGGAAAGTGGCAGGGTGGTGGTGGTGGGATGAATTGCAAGCCTGGGATTGACATATATACACTTATATGTATAAAATAGATAACCAATAAGAACCTGCTGTATAAAAAATGAATAAAATTAAAAAAATAAAACATAAATAATATTTTCAAAAAATAAAACAGAAAAAAAGGTTCTTTCCTTCCCATAGACGTATTTATATGAATGAATTATTGCCATGCTTATATCTATAAATACAAAAAGAGGAATAAAACCTACCTTGAACCAAAAAAGAAAAAAAAAAAAACCGAACCCACTGGTCATACAGAGGAAAACCCTATCAGGGCACTTGCTCCAGTGGTAAACAATTCTGAAGTTGGTCAGAGGTGGGGAATCGTCTCCCATGCAGCCAGCAGCCCCCCCACAAGGAGCGTCCTCATTGCAAAGCTGGGGGACCGTGAGGAGGCGTCTCTGAATAAACGTGAGGTGAGCCCCAGGCCAGCTGCTGCTGAACTTTTCCCACCCTTCCCAGGTAAAACACCTGAATGTGTGCAAAGACTTTAAAGCCTAGAGGAAGGGGCTTGGAGTCACACCAGTGACAGCACGCAGGACAACTTGGTGCCTGCAGGTCAGCCAGGATGGTCCTGGCCCCAGGCGCTCTTCTGGAAGCTTTCCATTTCCCTGCCTGAGGTACCCCTCCTGTCCCGGCCCCCACTGCTATTTTCCTTCCTCATCTCTGCCCGGGTAGAAATTCCAGCAGCAGGTGTGGGTGACACATCCTCTTCTTTAGCAGGTGGCAGCCCAGCAACTCCTGCAGAAAGTCCAGCAGAACCCCACTCACACGGGGCCACTCATAGAGCCGTGGGCGCTACTCCTTCCCACCAGCACAACCCCGAGACTGCTGACGGGGCAGAGAATATGGCGTCAGGCACAGCTGCAGAGACTTTTGCTGCCTGGAGGGGTGTTTATATTGACCTCAACCCAGGCACACCTGGGAAGGGCTGGCCGGCCGGGTCAGGCTGCCCAGGTCAGCCAATCCTCGCCCCTCAGGGGCTCAGAGTTGCAGAAAATGGGCTTTGCTGCACTGGCCAGGTCCAAGGAACAGATGTAGGGTCCCGAGAGTCAGGATAGACAAGGGGCGGCAGCCCTGGCTTGTTTTCTAATCATTTTATCTGGTCCATGAGTGGGAGACAACTTCAAGAAGACCCTCTCCTAATGAGAGGAACCCAGGAGTCAGGGAGAGGAGGGGTGGTGGATGGAGACAGAGGCCTGGTGCCCCGGCTGCAGTGGAAGCCCCTGGAAGACCAGGCGGAGGGAGGCCGCACAGAGAGAAGCCTAGGGTCACAGACCTGTCGGAGCTGATGTTTGCTAGTTCAAGCCCTGCTCTGAGGTGCTCTGTGTCAGCTCTGAGCGACAGGTGTGCTGGGGGTGCTCTGCAATGAGGGCTATGTGCACGGTTCCTGTGTGCCCAGCCCTGCCGGTGTACCTGTCCAGGGGAGCTCCATATCCAGGGAGGGGCCTGCCCATTAGAACCCCGTGAGCGGCTGGGTACCTGCCCAGGTGAGCTCTATATCCTGGGAGGGGCCTGCCCACGAGAGCCCCATGGGCTGCTGGGTACCTGCCCAGGTGAGCTCCATATCCTGGGAGGGGCCTGCCCACGAGAGCCCCGTGGGCTGCTGGCTACCTACCCAGTTGAGCTCCATATCCTGGGAGGGGCCTGCCCACGAGAGCCCCGTGGGCTGCTGGGTACCTGCCCAGGTGAGCTCCATATCCTGGGAGGGGCCTGACAATGAGAGCCCCTTGGGCTGCTGGGTACCTGCACAGGTGAGCACCATGTCATGGGAGGGGCCTGACCATGAGAGCCCCGTGGGCTGCTGGGGACCTGGTAAAGGATGCCAGGACAGTCAGTGAAGCCACAGAGGATATACATCCAGTAGTTCCTAATTCCTATACCCTGCTGGTCAGTCTACCATCCACCAGGACATGGTATTCTGTATTAGACTTCAATGATGCCTTCTTCTGTATTCCATTAGTCCCAGAGTCACAAGAAATTTTGGCTATGAGTGGCAGGACTCAACGTATAACAAAAACAATACTGCTGGGCCGTCCTGCCCCAGGGGTGCAAAAATTCCCACACCATCTTTGGGGAAACGTTAGCTAAAGCCCTAAAAGATCTACCTCGGGAGAAGGGAACCCTCCTTCAATATGCAGACGACATTCTGATCGCCAGCCCTACCAAGGAGGCCTCTGGACTACCTAGCCAATAAAAGATAGAAGGTGTCCAAGAAAAAGGCTCAAATATCACAGACTAAGGTGACCTGCCTGGGCTTCATTCTCACAGAAGAGCGGAGAAGCCCATCCCAGGAAAGGGAAGAAGCCATTTGCAGCCTCACCCTTCCTAAAACTAGAAGACAGCTTAGGGGTTCCTGGGGAGACCGGGGTTTGCTGCATCTGGATCCCTAACTACAGTCTAATAACTGGGCCTCTATATGAAACACTGAAAGGAAAAGATGATGATCCTTTTGAATAGAATCCAGAAGCGGTCTTTCAAGAAAGGAAAGAACAGTCAATTCAGACCCTTGCCCTGGACCTCCCTAATTTAGCTAAACCCTTTGACCTTTACATTCCTGGTCGAAGGCGAATCGCCCTTGGAGTATTAGTGCAAAAACTGGGACCACTTGAAATGGAACAACGCAAGAATGCCCTCCAGGCATTGGCCAGCCACCCCATCCGACCAGGATACTGGGGGTATCTAAAAACCTGGAAATGAGCAGCCCGCAAGGCCAGCTCCCTCCTAAGGGAAAAGGACGCCACTTGGTGTTCCTAACCACCCACCGTGCCCTGAAGTTGCAGGGATCGCTCCGTGGGCACAATGACCTCGAGTGAGGAGGCCCTCCAACTCCAACCTCCAGAGAGACAACCTGGGGCAACGCGCCCCCATGACAACTCGTGTGACCATCACTTGACCTGGAGCTTCTCTCAGAAAACCACAAGAGTGTGCCCCAAAAGAACAGACTATTGCTTGCAGGACTTACTGCACCCAGAGCGGAGCTAATAAACTTGGCAGGGGAACCGTAAATAACGCTGCCACCATAGAAAAGCCTACAGACACCACTGTGACGGCGACCAATGAGACCAGCTGGACTCCTGGCTACTTCAAAAGGCCGTTGACTGAGTGGCCGTCATGGTCCTGGATCACCACCGGCCCTGGACTGTCTGGGAG
Source organism: Balaenoptera acutorostrata (assembly GCF_949987535.1). Taxonomy (NCBI): domain Eukaryota; kingdom Metazoa; phylum Chordata; class Mammalia; order Artiodactyla; family Balaenopteridae; genus Balaenoptera; species Balaenoptera acutorostrata. Next base: position 587,013 of record NW_026646813.1, on the reverse strand, counting down.
TTGAGCAGGCAGGGCTCTGACACCTGGTGCTGTTTGTATGTTAATTCAGTGGCCTAACTGAAGAAAGCGCAGACTACTGGTCAGAGCATCTAGGCTGGCAGAAACCGTCAGCCTAAGGGGGCCGAACCAATGTGGAGCAGGGTAAAACCGGCCCCCCCAGCGTCCCTGCGCATCTCTTTCCTGGACCCTTAAAGGTCATTAGAATCTATAAAACTTCCAACGCTGGTGCTCAGGCAGACGAGCAGTGAGGGAGGAGGCCTTGGGACAATCAACCTCACCTGGAGGTTGCTGGGGAGAAGTCCTGCCCCTCTCCCCAGGTATGAGGACACCCAACTCAGCACGAAGCATTTACAGAAGAGGTGTCTGCACCCTCAGCGCCCCAAGAATGTGGAATGGGACAAGAGGCAGAGGAGGGGTTTGTCACCAGCAAAGCGCATTAAAAATTCCTGGGATATAAAAATAGAATCTGGGCAATAAAATAAAGTCTAACCTTTTTTTCCTTTGTGCTTTTTCTAATTTCACTTGTTCCTAGGTTTCCACAGGCAGAGGTCCCACACCCGGCACTTCAGACCCGATTTCCTAGTGCAAGATGGCTGGGCCGACACCTCAGCTCTCCGGGCCCCGTGCAGACTCCGCCACATAGAGCCTGAGCTCCAGCCAACCCAGCCCTCGAGAGCTCCGCCCCGTCCCTCCCGCCTGACGCTGACGGGATCCCTACACAGCAGCCCGGCCCACAGCCCGCGGGGGAGCGCACGCTCTCACCTCTCCATTCTCTGATCAAAATATAAAGTTTTACTTTGCTTCTGAACCAAACTCAGTCTCGATCTGTTGGCTCCAATGACACTGGGCAGGGGGACCCTTGTTGGGGCCCACTCTGCAGGATCAGTAACAGAATTTGAGAACATTGTAAGTTCAAATAATAGATGCGTGAACCAAACTGTTATTAACATAGAGCAGTGTATAAGGCTCGTGTAAAATAAGATGTTTCTAACACTTCCATTTGATATTTCCATCACTTTATTATAAGCAAGTTCAGTGGAGGGGTTTGTCGTATTTGTCAGGTCAACATTAGAGAAATGCAGTGATTTCTTTCCAAGGATGTGGATCTACTAATCTTGGCTGCAGGTTCAATCTTGTTTTGAATGATTTTCCATTGAAAATGATACCTCTCTTTCAGCTCCTGGATTTCTGCGAAGTATAAAATCTTATATATTTTATTACCAAAAGGTAAAGGTGGGAGGAGGGATAAATTAACAGTTTCGGATTAACATATACACACTTCTATGTATAAAATATATCATCAACAAGGAACTACTGTATAGCACAGAGAACTATACTCAATATTTTGTAATAACCCCTAAGGGGAAATAATCTGAAAAACAATAGATATCTATATCGACATCATGTATCAACTACAGATAAAAAGGAACCTAAAGGAGGCCGATGGCGAGCGTTTCTGACCCTGAAGACTTCACTCACCTAAATTTCGGACTCTGCTTACGGCCCCAGTCCCTTAATGAACATACATGTACCAGTGGCTTAAAAATTCACCAGATTGGGGTTCGGGGAGACACTGATTTGGAAAAATCCCTGGTGTTCTCCTTACATACATGGGAACTTTCCTACAGCTAAAACATGCCTGTGACACACAGAAGATGGTACACGGTTGGATCAGGAAGATTTTGGAAAAGGCACCTCATCTCTTAATCTCATGGTGGTCGAGTTCACCCCACCAGCCTCTTTCCTAACAATCTCCCCACTTGAGGATGTCAGCACCCTCAATGTCCTGTTGCACAGAGTTGGGAATTTGTCCACAGGATGAAGGGGAAGGAGGAGAAACAATGAGAGACAAGCCCTAGATGTTTGGACACGCAAATGTCACTCTAATTTCCAATCAGGAAGAAGAATTAAGCAAAGGCTTAGCCTGCCACCCGAAACCACAGTAGGGGCAGAAGCACACCACCGGTTTTGCGGCCAGCTCCCAAAAAAGCGAGTTAACAAATGAAGCTCAGGAAACTTCAATTCACAAATCTGCAGAATTATAAATTATGACTCTCCAAGCAAGCTGGAAATGCAAATCAGCAATGCAAAGAAGTCTCACTTCCCATCAGTCAAAGGGGACCATGCTGAAAAAAGTGTAAAAACCAGAAATGCAGGACAGGCAATGGAGAAAAGGGAGCCTTGTTAGGCTGATGCAGGGGATGTAAACTGTCAACGGCCAGTCTGTAGAAGTGTATGGTGTTTCCTAAAACATCTAAAAAACACAGCTAGAGAGCATAGGGCACTTCCACTCATGGGCGTATAAATTGGGAAATCTAAAAATCAACAAGACACGGGCACCCCAAAGTTTAGGGCTGCTCTGTTTACAAGAAACTCCAATTCGGTACACCTTAAATATCCCAGGAAAGAGAAAAATGGATAAAGAAGTTGTGGTACTTATGTACAATGGAATATCACTCAGCCATGTAATAAATGTTATAAGGCTAGTAGCAGCATGCTGACTGGATTTACGTACGACGTTTAGAAGTGAAATAAGTCACACAGAAAAAGACACTTATCATAAGATATCACTTATAGAGGGAATGTAAAAATCGCTACAAAGGACCTGTACTACAAAACAGAATAGAGCCACACATTTAGAGAACACACCATGGCTGCTTAACGGAAAGGTGAGGTGGGGTGAGGCATAAAACAAGGGTTTGAAATTACCACAGATAGCGTTCCATAAACCATATGTAACAGAGAAGCCCTATTCCTTGCTCAGTGGACTGGACTCCAAACCCCCTATTCAATGCACAAAAAATATATCTGACTAGGAAGAATCTTAAAACCTATGTATTGATATCTCTCTGTAAGTGAATCAAGTGGGTGTAAAACGGTATAAACACAGCAGTGAAAATCAGTTAAACCCCAATATAAAAATAAATTTCAAAAAAAAGCAACAAAGACATTGAAAGAGAGAGAAATTCTTACAGAGATCGTTCAGGGGCTATGAAGCAACCTGGATTGACCATATCTAGACCCACAGCTGGATTACACATAAGGCTGGAAACTGTTGGGGCTGAGAGGATTGGTGAGATTGGGTGAGCAAACGAAGACACTTTAAAGTAATACTGCGTGGTACCCATTCCATTTGTTCTAAATCTCCAGGTTCAAGGGAATCATCCTACAGCGAAAACATGCATTGGAAACCCAGATGATGATGCACCATGTGATCTGGAAAGCTTTCTAAAATGCACCTCATTTCACATCTCCTGATGCTCGGGTTCCCCCCATCCATCAGCTTTACTAAAAATCTCCCCACTTGGAGAATCAGCACTTTTAACCTATTGTTTCATACAGGTTGCAATTTGTCCTGAGGATGAACGGGATGAGGGGGAACCCATGAGAGACTAGCTCTAGGTGTTGGGACAGGCACATGTCACTCTAATTTCCCATCAGGAAGAAGAATTAACGACAGGCTCAGCCTGCTCCATGGAACCAAACTGGTGCCTGAAGCAATCCTGCGGTTTTGCAGCCAGCTCCCAAAAAAGCCATTTGAAAAATGTAGCTCAGGGGCACTGTAATTCACAACCTTGCAGGGTTATAAATGATAACTCTCATCCAAAAATATACTAAGGGGAGGCAACGAAAAGTATTTGAAAGCAAGGCAGAATTGCAGGAAACAGATTTCAGGAGGTAGATTCGAATCGCCTTTAAAGCACAAGAAAAGCGGCAAAACCTCGACAATGATGCCCTTGGCCAAAAAGGGCGTATGCGTTTTTCCTGAATATATTAATACGCCCTTTTTGGCCACCCAAACAACCTGGAAAGGCAAATCAGCGCTACAAAGAAGTCTCGCTTCCCATCGGTCAAAAGGGCCATGCTGAATAAAGTGTCAAAACCAGAAATGCCGGACAGGCCATGGAGAAACGGGGGCCTTGCTACGCTGATGGGCGGGATGTAAATTGCCAACAGCCACTCTGGAGAAGTGGACGGTGTGTCCTGAAACATCTAAAAAAACTCAGCTTAGAGAGCATAGGGCACTTCCACTCATGGGCGTAGAAATTGGGAAAACTAAAAATCAGCAAGCCACAGGCACCGCAAAGTTTAGAGCTGCTCTGTGGACAAGAACCTCCACTTCGTTACACCTTAAATATCCCAAGAAAGAGAAAACTGGATAAAGAACTTGTGGTCCTTATGTACAATGGAATATCACTCAGCCATGAAATCAACGTCATAAGGCTAGTAGCAGCATGATGAGTGGATGTTGGTACGACGATTCTAAGTGAAATAAGTCACACAGAAAAAGACACTTATCATAAGATATCACTTATAGAGGGAATGTAAAAACCGCTACACTTGAACTGAATTACAAAACAGAACAGAGTCACACGTTCAGAAAACACACTATGGCTGCTTAACGGGAAAGGTGAGGTGGGGTGATGCATAAAACAAGGGTTTCAAATGAGCTCAGATACCATTCCATAAGCCCAATATGTAATAGACAAGACCTACTTCTTGCTCAGTGAACTGGACTCAACACCCCCTATTCACCGCCCAAGAATATATCTGACTAGTAAGAATCCCAAAACCTATGTATTGCTATCTCTCTGTAAGTGAGTCAAGTGGGTGTAAAGCGACATTAACACAGCAGTGAAGAGCAGCTAAACCCCATTATAAAAATCAATTACTTTTAAAAACCCGTGAAACAAAGTCAGTGAAAGAGAGAAATTCTTACAAAATTCGTTCAGGGGCTGTGATGCCACCTGGATTGACCATATCTAGACCCACAACTGATTGAGACATAAGGGTGGACACTCTTGGGGCTGAGAGGTTTGGTGAGGTTGGGTGAGTAAACTTAGACCCTTTAAAGTAATACTGCGTGGTACCCATCCCATGGGTCCCAAATCTCCAGGTTCAAGGCCATCTTCCTACATCGAAAACATGCATGAGAAACCCAAAAGATGGTACACCGTGTGATCGGGAAAGGTTTCTAAAACGCACCTCATTTCTCATCTCCTTGTGGTCGGGTTCGCCATTCCAGCCGCTTTACTAGCAAGCTCCCTCCTTGGAGAATCAGCACCTTTAACGTCCTGTTCCGTATAGGTTGCAATTTGTCCTGAGGATGAACGGGAAGAGGGGGAACCAATGAGAGACTAGCTCTAGGTGTTGGGACAGGCACAGCTCACTCTATTTTCCCATCAGGAAGAAGAATTAACCACAGGCTCAGCCTGCCGCCCGGAACTAGAATAGTGCCCGAAGCAATCCTGCGCTTTTGCGGCCAGCTCCCAAGAAAGCGAGCTGAAAAATGAAGCTCAGGGGCACTGCAATTCAGAAACCTGCAGAGTTATGAATGATAACTCTCATCCACAAATATATTGAGGGAAGGTAACGAAGAGGATTTGAAACCAAAGCAGAATTGCAGGAAACAGATTTCAGGAGGTAGATACGAATCGCCTTTAAAGCACTGGAAAAGCGGCTAAAGCTCGACAATGATGCCCTTGGCCAAAAAGGGCGTATGCGTTTTTTCCTGAATATATTCAGGAAAAAACGCACACGACCCTTTTGGCCAACCAAGCAACCTGGAAAGGCAAATCAGCGCTACAAAGAAGTCTCGCTTCCCATCGGTCAAAAGGGCCATGCTGAATAAAGTGTCAAAACCAGAAATGCAGGACAGGCCATGGAGGAACGGGAGCCTTGCTACGCTGATGGGCGGGATGTAAATTGCCAACAGCCACTCCGGAGAAGTGGATGGTGTGTCCTGAAACATCTAAAAAACTCAGCTTAGAGAGCATAGGGCAGTTCCACTCATGGGCGTAGAAATTGGGAAAAATAAATATTAGCAAGACACAGGCACCCCAAAGTTTAGTGCTGCTCTGTTGACAAAAACCTCCACTTCGTTACACCTTAAATATCCCAGGAAAGAGAAAAATGGACAAAGAAGTTGTGGTCCTTATGTACAATGGAATATCACTCAGCCATGAAATCAACGTCATAAGGCTAGTAGCAGCATGATGAATGGATTTAGGTACGACGATTCTAAGTGAAATAAGTCACACAGAAAAAGACACTTATCCTAAGATATCACTTATAGAGGGAATGGAAAAACCGCTAACTTGAACTGAATTACAAAACAGAACAGAGTCACACGTTTAGAAAACACACTATGGCTGCTTAACGGGAAAGGTGAGGTGGGGTGATGCATAAAACAAGGGTTTCAAATGAGCTCAGATACCGTTCCATAAACCCAATATGTAATAGACAAGACCTACTCCTTGCTCAGTGAACTGGACTCAACACCCCCTATTCACCGCCCAAGAATATATCTGACTAGTAAAAATCTTAAAACCTATGTATTGCTATCTCTCTGTACGTGAGTCAAGTGGGTGTAAAGCGGCATAAACACAGCAGTGAAAAGCAGCTAAACCCCATTATAAAAATCAATTACTTTTAAAAACTCGTAAACAAAGACAGTGAAAGAGAGAGAAATTCTTACAAAATTCATTCAGGGGCTGTGATGCCACCTGGATTGACCATATCTAGACCCACAGCTGATTGAGACATAAGGGTGGACATTCTAGGTCTGAGAGGTTTGGTGAGGTTGGGTGAGCAAACGCAGACCCTTTAAAGTAATACTGGGTGGTACCCATCCCATGGGTCCCAAATCTCCAGGTTCAAGGGCATCTTCCTACATCGAAAACATGCATGAGAAACCCAGAAGATGGTACACCGTGTGATCGGGAAAGGTTTCTAAAACGCACCTCATTTCTCATCCCCTTGTGGTCGGATTCGCCATTCCAGCCACTTTACTAGCAATCTCCCTCCTTGGAGAATCAGCACCTTTAACCTCCTGTTCCGTACAGGTTGCAATTTGTCCTGAGGAAAAACCGGAAGAGGGGGAACCACTGAGAAACTAGTTCTAAGTTTTGGGACAGGCACAGGTCACTCTATTTTCCCAAAAGGAAGAAGAATTAACCACAGGCTCAGCCTGCCGCCCGGAACCAGAATAGGGCCAGAAGCAATCCCGCGCTTTTGCGGCCAGCTCCCAAGAAAAGGAGCTGAAAAATGGAGCTCAGGGGCACTGTAATTCACAAACCTGCAGAGTTAAAAATGATAACTCTCGTCCACAAATATATTGAGGGAAGGCAACGAAGAGGAATTGAAAGCAAGGCAGAATTGCAGGAAACAGATTTCAGGAGGTATATTCGAATCGCCTTTAAAGCACAGGAAAAGTGGGAAAACCTCGACAATGATGCCCTTGGCCAAAAAGGGCGTATGCGTTTTTTCCTGAATATATTCATACGCCCTTTTTGGCCAACCAAGCAACCTGGAAAGGCAAATCAGCGCTACAAAGAAGTCTCGCTTCCCATCGGTCAAAAGGGCCATGCTGAATAAAGTGCCAAAACCAGAAATGCAGGACAGGCCATCGAGAAACTGGAGCCTTTCTACGCTGATGGGCGGGATGTAAATTGCCAACAGCCACTCTGGAGAAGTGGACGGTGTGTCCTGAAACATCTAAAAAAACTCAGCTTAGAGAGCATAGGGCACTTCCACTCATGGGCGTAGAAATTGAGAAAACTCAAAATCAGCAAGCCACAGGCACCGCAAAGTTTAGGGCTGCTCTGTGGACAAGAACCTCCACTTCATTACACCTTAAATATCCCAGGAAAGAGAAAAATGGATAAAGAAGTTGTGGTCCTTATGTACAATGGAATATTCCTCAGCCATGAAATCAACGTCATAAGGCTAGTAGCAGCATGATGAGTGGATTTAGGTACGACGATTCTAAGTAAAACAAGTCACACAGAAAAAGACACTTATCCTAAGATATCACTTATAGAGGGAATGTAAAAACCGCTACACTGGAACTGAATTACAAAACAGAACAGTGTCACACGTTTAGAAAACACACTATGGCTGCTTAGCGGGAAAGGTGAGGTGGGGTGATGCATAAAACAAGGGTTTCAAATGAGCTCAGATACCGTTCCATAAACCCAATATGTAATAGACAAGACCTACTCCTTGCTCAGTGAACTGGACTCAACACCACCTATTCACCGCCCAAGAATATATCTGAGTAGTAAGAATCTTAAAACCTATGTATTGCCATCTCTCTGTAAGTGAGTCAAGTGGGTGTAAAGCGGCATACACACAGCAGTGAAAAGCAGCTAAACCCCATTATAAAAATCAATTACTTTTAAAAACCCGTGAAACAAAGACAGTGAAAGAGAGAGAAATTCTTACAAAATTCGTTCAGGGGCTGTGATGCCACCTGGATTTTCCATATCTAGACCCACAGCTGATTGAGACCTAAGGGTGGACACTCTTGGGGCTGAGAGGTTTGGTGAGGTTGGGTGAGCCAACGCAGACCCTTTAAAGTAATACTGCGTGGTACCCATCCCATGGGTCCCAAATCTCCAGGTTCAAGGGCATCTTCCTACCTCGAAAACAGGCATGAGAAACCTAGAAGATGGTACACCGTGTGATCGGGAAAGGTTTCTAAAACGCACCTCATTTCTCATCTCCTTGTGCTCGGGTTCACCATTCCAGCCGCTTTACTAGCAACCTCCCCCCTGGGAGAATCAGCACCTTTAACCTCCTGTTCCGTACAGGTTGCAATTTGTCCTGAGGATGAACGGGAAGAGGGGGAACCAATGAGAGACTAGCTCTAGGTGTTGGGACAGGCACAGCTCACTCTATTTTCCCATCAGGAAGAAGAATTAACCACAGGCTCAGCCTGCCGCCCGGAACCAGAATAGGGCCTGAAGCAATCCTGCGCTTTTGCGGCCAGCTCCCAAGAAAGCGAGCTGAAAAATGGAGCCCAGGGGCACTGCAATTCACAAACCTGCAGAGTTATAAATGATAACTCTCGTCCACAAAAATATTGAGGGAAGGCAACGAAGAGGATTTGAAAGCAAGGCAGAATTGCAGGAAACAGATTTCAGGAGGTAGATTCGAATCGCCTTTAAAGCACAGGAGAAGCGGCAAAACCTCGACAATGATGCCCTTGGCCAAAAAGGGCGTATGCGTTTTTTCCTGAATACATTCAGGAAAAAACGCATACGCCCTTTTTGGCCAACCAAGCAACCTGGAAAGGCAAATCAGCGCTACAAAGAAGTCTCGCTTCCCATCGGTCAAAAGGGCCATGCTGAATAAAGTGTCAAAACCAGAAATGCAGGACAGCCCATGGAGGAACGGGAGCCTTGCTACGCTGATGGGCGGGATGCAAATTGCCAACAGCCACTCTGGAGAGGTGGACGGTGTGTCCTGAAACATCTAAAAAACTCAGCTTAGAGAGCATGGGGCACTTCCACTCATGGGCGTAGAAATTGGGAAAACTCAAAGTCAGCAAGACACAGTTTAGGGCCCAAAGTATAGGGCTGCTCTGTTGACAAGAACCTCCACTTCGTTCCACCTTAAATATCCCAGGAAAGAGAAAAATGGATAAAGAAGTTGTGGTCCTTATGTACAATGGAATATTCCTCAGCCATGAAATCAACGTCATAAGGCTAGTAGCAGCATGATGAGTGGATTTAGGTACGACGATTCTAAGTAAAACAAGTCACACAGAAAAAGACACTTATCCTAAGATATCACTTATAGAGGGAATGTAAAAACCGCTACACTGGAACTGAATTACAAAACAGAACAGAGTTACCCGTTTAGAAAACACACTATGGCTGCTTAGCGGGAAAGGTGAGGTGGGGTGATGCATAAAACAAGGGTTTCAAATGAGCTCAGATACCGTTCCATAAACCCAATATGTAATAGACAAGACCTACTCCTTGCTCAGTGAACTGGACTCAACACCACCTATTCACCGCCCAAGAATATATCTGAGTAGTAAGAATCTTAAAACCTATGTATTGCCATCTCTCTGTAAGTGAGTCAAGTGGGTGTAAAGCGGCATACACACAGCAGTGAAAAGCAGCTAAACCCCATTATAAAAATCAATTACTTTTAAAAACCCGTGAAACAAAGACAGTGAAAGAGAGAGAAATTCTTACAAAATTCGTTCAGGGGCTGTGATGCCACCTGGATTTTCCATATCTAGACCCACAGCTGATTGAGACCTAAGGGTGGACACTCTTGGGGCTGAGAGGTTTGGTGAGGTTGGGTGAGCCAACGCAGACCCTTTAAAGTAATACTGCGTGGTACCCATCCCATGGGTCCCAAATCTCCAGGTTCAAGGGCATCTTCCTACCTCGAAAACAGGCATGAGAAACCTAGAAGATGGTACACCGTGTGATCGGGAAAGGTTTCTAAAACGCACCTCATTTCTCATCTCCTTGTGCTCGGGTTCACCATTCCAGCCGCTTTACTAGCAACCTCCCCCCTGGGAGAATCAGCACCTTTAACCTCCTGTTCCGTACAGGTTGCAATTTGTCCTGAGGATGAACGGGAAGAGGGGGAACCAATGAGAGACTAGCTCTAGGTGTTGGGACAGGCACAGCTCACTCTATTTTCCCATCAGGAAGAAGAATTAACCACAGGCTCAGCCTGCCGCCCGGAACCAGAATAGGGCCTGAAGCAATCCTGCGCTTTTGCGGCCAGCTCCCAAGAAAGCGAGCTGAAAAATGGAGCCCAGGGGCACTGCAATTCACAAACCTGCAGAGTTATAAATGATAACTCTCGTCCACAAAAATATTGAGGGAAGGCAACGAAGAGGATTTGAAAGCAAGGCAGAATTGCAGGAAACAGATTTCAGGAGGTAGATTCGAATCGCCTTTAAAGCACAGGAGAAGCGGCAAAACCTCGACAATGATGCCCTTGGCCAAAAAGGGCGTATGCGTTTTTTCCTGAATACATTCAGGAAAAAACGCATACGCCCTTTTTGGCCAACCAAGCAACCTGGAAAGGCAAATCAGCGCTACAAAGAAGTCTCGCTTCCCATCGGTCAAAAGGGCCATGCTGAATAAAGTGTCAAAACCAGAAATGCAGGACAGCCCATGGAGGAACGGGAGCCTTGCTACGCTGATGGGCGGGATGCAAATTGCCAACAGCCACTCTGGAGAGGTGGACGGTGTGTCCTGAAACATCTAAAAAACTCAGCTTAGAGAGCATAGGGCACTTCCACTCATGGGCGTAGAAATTGGGAAAACTCAAAGTCAGCAAGACACAGTTTAGGGCCCAAAGTATAGGGCTGCTCTGTTGACAAGAACCTCCACTTCGTTCCACCTTAAATATCCCAGGAAAGAGAAAAATGGATAAAGAAGTTGTGGTCCTTATGTACAATGGAATATCACTCAGCCATGAAATCAACATCATAAGGCTAGTAGGAGCATGATGAGTGGATTTAGCTACGACGATTCTAAGTGAAATAAGTCACACAGAAAACGACACTTATCCTAAGATATCAGTCATAGAGGGAATGTAAAAACCGCTTCACTTGAACTGAATTACAAAACAGAACAGTGTCACACGTTTAGAAAACACACTATGGCTGCTTAACGGGAAAGGTGAGGTGGGGTGATGCATAAAACAAGGGTTTCAAATGAGCTCAGATACCGTTCCATAAACCCAATATGTAATAGACAAGACCTACTCCGTGCTCCGTGAACTGGACTCAACACCCCCTATTCACCGCCCAAGAATATATCTGACTACTAAGAATCTTAAAACCTATGTATTGCCATCTCTCTGTAAGTGAGTCAAGTGGGTGTAAAGCGGCATACACACAGCAGTGAAAAGCAGCTAAACCCCATTATAAAAATCAATTACTTTTAAAAACCCGTGAAACAAAGACAGTGAAAGAGAGAGAAATTCTTACAAAATTCGTTCAGGGGCTGTGATGCCACCTGGATTTTCCATATCTAGACCCACAGCTGATTGAGACCTAAGGGTGGACACTCTTGGGGCTGAGAGGTTTGGTGAGGTTGGGTGAGCCAACGCAGGCCCTTTAAAGTAATACTGCGTGGTAGCCATCCCATGGGTCCCAAATCTCCAGGTTCAAGTGCATCTTCCTACCTCGAAAACAGGCATGAGAAACCCAGATGATGGTACACCGTGTGATTGGGAAAGGTTTCTAAAACGCACCTCATTTCTCATCTCCTTCTGCTCGGCTTCGCCATTCCAGCCGCTTTACTAGCAACCTCCCCCCTGGGAGAATCAGCACCTTTAACCTCCTGTTCCGTACAGGTGGCAATTTGTCCTGAGGATGAACGGGAAGAGGGGGAACCAATGAGAGACTAGCTCTAGGTGTTGGGACAGGCACAGCTCACTCTATTTTCCCATCAGGAAGAAGAATTAACCACAGGCTCAGCCTGCCGCCCGGAACCAGAATAGGGCCTAAAGCAATCCTGCGCTTTTGCGGCCAGCTCCCAAGAAAGCGAGCTGAAAAATGGAGCCCAGAGGCACTGCAATTCACAAACCTACAGAGTTATAAATGATAACTCTCGTCCACAAAAATATTGAGGGAAGGCAACGAAGAGGATTTGAAAGCAAGGCAGAATTGCAGGAAACAGATTTCAGGAGGTAGATTCGAATCGCCTTTAAAGCACAGGAGAAGCGGCAAAACCTCGACAATGATGCCCTTGGCCAAAAAGGGCGTATGCGTTTTTTCCTGAATATATTCAGGAAAAAACGCATACGCCCTTTTTGGCCAACCAAGCAACCTGGAAAGGCAAATCAGCGCTACAAAGAAGTCTCGCTTCCCATCGGTCAAAAGGGCCATGCTGAATAAAGTGTCAAAACCAGAAATGCAGGACAGCCCATGGAGGAACGGGAGCCTTGCTACGCTGATGGGCGGGATGCAAATTGCCAACAGCCACTCTGGAGAAGTGGACGGTGTGTCCTGAAACATCTAAAAAACTCAGCTTAGAGAGCATAGGGCACTTCCACTCATGGGCGTAGAAATTGGGAAAACTCAAAATCAGCAAGACACAGTTTAGGGCCCAAAGTTTAGGGCTGCTCTGTTGACAAGAACCTCCACTTCATTCCACCTTAAATATCCCAGGAAAGAGAAAAATGGATAAAGAAGTTGTGGTCCTTATGTACAATGGAATATCACTCAGCCATGAAATCAACGTCATAAGGCTAGTAGGAGCATGATGAGTGGATTTAGCTACGACGATTGTAAGTGAAATAAGTCACACAGAAAACGACACTTATCCTAAGATATCAGTTATAGAGGGAATGTAAAAACCGCTTCACTTGAACTGAATTACAAAACAGAACAGTGTCACACGTTTAGAAAACACACTATGGCTGCTTAACGGGAAAGGTGAGGTGGGGTGATGCATAAAACAAGGGTTTCAAATGAGCTCAGGTACCGTCCCATAAACCCAATATGTAATAGACAAGACCTACTCCTTGCTCCGTGAACTGGACTCAACACCCCCTATTCACCGCCCAAGAATATACCTGACTAGTAAGAATCTTAAAACCTATGTATTGCCATCTCTCTGTAAGTGAGTCAAGTGGGTGTAAAGCGGCATACACACAGCAGTGAAAAGCAGCTAAACCCCATTATAAAAATCAATTACTTTTAAAAACCCGTGAAACAAAGACAGTGAAAGAGAGAGAAATTCTTAGGAAATTCGTTCAGGGGCTGTGATGCCACCTGGATTTTCCATATCTAGACCCACAGCTGATTGAGACCTAAGGGTGGACACTCTTGGGGCTGAGAGGTTTGGTGAGGTTGGGTGAGCCAACGCAGGCCCTTTAAAGTAATACTGCGTGGTAGCCATCCCATGGGTCCCAAATCTCCAGGTTCAAGGGCATCTTCCTACCTCGAAAACAGGCATGAGAAACCCAGATGATGGTACACCGTGTGATCGGGAAAGGTTTCTAAAACGCACCTCATTTCTCATCTCCTTCTGCTCGGCTTCGCCATTCCAGCCGCTTTACTAGCAACCTCCCCCCTGGGAGAATCAGCACCTTTAACCTCCTGTTCCGTACAGGTTGCAATTTGTCCTGAGGATGAACGGGAAGAGGGGGAACCAATGAGAGACTAGCTCTAGGTGTTGGGACAGGCACAGCTCACTCTATTTTCCCATCAGGAAGAAGAATTAACCACAGGCTCAGCCTGCCGCCCGGAACCAGAATAGGGCCTGAAGCAATCCTGCGCTTTTGCGGCCAGCTCCCAAGAAAGCGAGCTGAAAAATGGAGCTCAGGGGCACTGCAATTCACAAACCTGCAGAGTTATAAATGATAACTCTCGTCCACAAAAATATTGAGGGAAGGCAACGAAGAGGATTTGAAAGCAAGGCAGAATTGCAGGAAACAGATTTCAGGAGGTAGATTCAAATCGCCTTTAAAGCACAGGAGAAGCGGCAAAACCTCGACAATGATGCCCTTGGCCAAAAAGGGCGTATGCGTTTTTTCCTGAATGTATTCAGGAAAAAACACATACGCCCTTTTTGGCCAACCAAGCAACCTGGAAAGGCAAATCAGCGCTACAAAGAAGTCTCGCTTCCCATCGGTCAAAAGGGCCATGTTGAATAAAGTGTCAAAACCAGAAATGCAGGACAGGCCATGGAGGAACGGGAGCCTTGCTACGCTGATGGGCGGGATGGAAATTGCCAACAGCCACTCTGGAGAAGTGGACGGTGTGTCCTGAAACATCTAAAAAACTCAGCTTAGGGAGCATAGGGCACTTCCACTCATGGGCGTAGAAATTGGGAAAACTCAAAATCAGCAAGACACAGTTTAGGGCCCAAAGTTTAGGGCTGCTCTGTTGACAAGAACCTCCACTTCGTTCCACCTTAAATATCCCAGGAAAGAGAAAAATGGATAAAGAAGTTGTGGTCCTTATGTACAATGGAATATCACTCAGCCATGAAATCAACATCATAAGGCTAGTAGGAGCATGATGAGTGGATTTAGCTACGACGATTCTAAGTGAAATAAGTCACACAGAAAAGGACACTTATCCTAAGATATCAGTCATAGAGGGAATGTAAAAACCGCTTCACTTGAACTGAATTACAAAACAGAACAGTGTCACACGTTTAGAAAACACACTATGGCTGCTTAACGGGAAAGGTGAGGTGGGGTGATGCATAAAACAAGGGTTTCAAATGAGCTCAGATACCGTTCCATAAACCCAATATGTAATAGACAAGACCTACTCCTTGCTCCGTGAACTGGACTCAACACCCCCTATTCACCGCCCAAGAATATACCTGACTAGTAAGAATCTTAAAACCTATGTATTGCCATCTCTCTGTAAGTGAGTCAAGTGGGTGTAAAGCGGCATACACACAGCAGTGAAAAGCAGCTAAACCCCATTATAAAAATCAATTACTTTTAAAAACCCGTGAAACAAAGACAGTGAAAGAGAGAGAAATTCTTAGGAAATTCGTTCAGGGGCTGTGATGCCACCTGGATTTTCCATATCTAGACCCACAGCTGATTGAGACCTAAGGGTGGACACTCTTGGGGCTGAGAGGTTTGGTGAGGTTGGGTGAGCCAACGCAGGCCCTTTAAAGTAATACTGCGTGGTAGCCATCCCATGGGTCCCAAATCTCCAGGTTCAAGGGCATCTTCCTACCTCGAAAACAGGCATGAGAAACCCAGATGATGGTACACCGTGTGATCGGGAAAGGTTTCTAAAACGCACCTCATTTCTCATCTCCTTCTGCTCGGCTTCGCCATTCCAGCCGCTTTACTAGCAACCTCCCCCCTGGGAGAATCAGCACCTTTAACCTCCTGTTCCGTACAGGTTGCAATTTGTCCTGAGGATGAACGGGAAGAGGGGGAACCAATGAGAGACTAGCTCTAGGTGTTGGGACAGGCACAGCTCACTCTATTTTCCCATCAGGAAGAAGAATTAACCACAGGCTCAGCCTGCCGCCCGGAACCAGAATAGGGCCTGAAGCAATCCTGCGCTTTTGCGGCCAGCTCCCAAGAAAGCGAGCTGAAAAATGGAGCTCAGGGGCACTGCAATTCACAAACCTGCAGAGTTATAAATGATAACTCTCGGCCACAAAAATATTGAGGGAAGGCAACGAAGAGGATTTGAAAGCACGGCAGAATTGCAGGAAACAGATTTCAGGAGGTAGATTCGAATCGCCTTTAAAGCACAGGAGAAGCGGCAAAAACCTCGACAATGATGCCCTTGGCCAAAAAGGGCGTATGCGTTTTTTCCTGAATATATTCAGGAAAAAACGCATACGCCCTTTTTGGCCAACCAAGCAACCTGCAAAGGCAAATCAGCGCTACAAAGAAGTCTCGCTTCCCATCGGTCAAAAGGGCCATGCTGAATAAAGTGTCAAAACCAGAAATGCAGGACAGGCCATGGAGGAACGGGAGCCTTGCTACGCTGATGGGCGGGATGGAAATTGCCAACAGCCACTCTGGAGAAGTGGACGGTGTGTCCTGAAACATCTAAAAAACTCAGCTTAGGGAGCATAGGGCACTTCCACTCATGGGCGTAGAAATTGGGAAAACTCAAAATCAGCAAGACACAGTTTAGGGCCCAAAGTTTAGGGCTGCTCTGTTGACAAGAACCTCCACTTCGTTCCACCTTAAATATCCCAGGAAAGAGAAAAATGGATAAAGAAGTTGTGGTCCTTATGTACAATGGAATATCACTCAGCCATGAAATCAACATCATAAGGCTAGTAGGAGCATGATGAGTGGATTTAGCTACGACGATTCTAAGTGAAATAAGTCACACAGAAAAGGACACTTATCCTAAGATATCAGTCATAGAGGGAATGTAAAAACCGCTTCACTTGAACTGAATTACAAAACAGAACAGTGTCACACGTTTAGAAAACACACTATGGCTGCTTAACGGGAAAGGTGAGGTGGGGTGATGCATAAAACAAGGGTTTCAAATGAGCTCAGATACCGTTCCATAAACCCAATATGTAATAGACAAGACCTACTCCTTGCTCCGTGAACTGGACTCAACACCCCCTATTCACCGCCCAAGAATATACCTGACTAGTAAGAATCTTAAAACCTATGTATTGCCATCTCTCTGTAAGTGAGTCAAGTGGGTGTAAAGCGGCATACACACAGCAGTGAAAAGCAGCTAAACCCCATTATAAAAATCAATTACTTTTAAAAACCCGTGAAACAAAGACAGTGAAAGAGAGAGAAATTCTTAGGAAATTCGTTCAGGGGCTGTGATGCCACCTGGATTTTCCATATCTAGACCCACAGCTGATTGAGACCTAAGGGTGGACACTCTTGGGGCTGAGAGGTTTGGTGAGGTTGGGTGAGCCAACGCAGGCCCTTTAAAGTAATACTGCGTGGTAGCCATCCCATGGGTCCCAAATCTCCAGGTTCAAGGGCATCTTCCTACCTCGAAAACAGGCATGAGAAACCCAGATGATGGTACACCGTGTGATCGGGAAAGGTTTCTAAAACGCACCTCATTTCTCATCTCCTTCTGCTCGGCTTCGCCATTCCAGCCGCTTTACTAGCAACCTCCCCCCTGGGAGAATCAGCACCTTTAACCTCCTGTTCCGTACAGGTTGCAATTTGTCCTGAGGATGAACGGGAAGAGGGGGAACCAATGAGAGACTAGCTCTAGGTGTTGGGACAGGCACAGCTCACTCTATTTTCCCATCAGGAAGAAGAATTAACCACAGGCTCAGCCTGCCGCCCGGAACCAGAATAGGGCCTGAAGCAATCCTGCGCTTTTGCGGCCAGCTCCCAAGAAAGCGAGCTGAAAAATGGAGCTCAGGGGCACTGCAATTCACAAACCTGCAGAGTTATAAATGATAACTCTCGGCCACAAAAATATTGAGGGAAGGCAACGAAGAGGATTTGAAAGCACGGCAGAATTGCAGGAAACAGATTTCAGGAGGTAGATTCGAATCGCCTTTAAAGCACAGGAGAAGCGGCAAAAACCTCGACAATGATGCCCTTGGCCAAAAAGGGCGTATGCGTTTTTTCCTGAATATATTCAGGAAAAAACGCATACGCCCTTTTTGGCCAACCAAGCAACCTGCAAAGGCAAATCAGCGCTACAAAGAAGTCTCGCTTCCCATCGGTCAAAAGGGCCATGCTGAATAAAGTGTCAAAACCAGAAATGCAGGACAGGCCATGGAGGAACGGGAGCCTTGCTACGCTGATGGGCGGGATGGAAATTGCCAACAGCCACTCTGGAGAAGTGGACGGTGTGTCCTGAAACATCTAAAAAACTCAGCTTAGGGAGCATAGGGCACTTCCACTCATGGGCGTAGAAATTGGGAAAACTCAAAATCAGCAAGACACAGTTTAGGGCCCAAAGTTTAGGGCTGCTCTGTTGACAAGAACCTCCACTTCGTTCCACCTTAAATATCCCAGGAAAGAGAAAAATGGATAAAGAAGTTGTGGTCCTTATGTACAATGGAATATCACTGAGCCATGAAATCAACATCATAAGGCTAGTAGGAGCATGATGAGTGGATTTAGCTACGACGATTCTAAGTGAAATAAGTCACACAGAAAAGGACACTTATCCTAAGATATCAGTCATAGAGGGAATGTAAAAACCGCTTCACTTGAACTGAATTACAAAACAGAACAGTGTCACACGTTTAGAAAACACACTATGGCTGCTTAACGGGAAAGGTGAGGTGGGGTGATGCATAAAACAAGGGTTTCAAATGAGCTCAGATACCGTTCCATAAACCCAATATGTAATAGACAAGACCTACTCCTTGCTCCGTGAACTGGACTCAACACCCCCTATTCACCGCCCAAGAATATACCTGACTAGTAAGAATCTTAAAACCTATGTATTGCCATCTCTCTGTAAGTGAGTCAAGTGGGTGTAAAGCGGCATACACACAGCAGTGAAAAGCAGCTAAACCCCATTATAAAAATCAATTACTTTTAAAAACCCGTGAAACAAAGACAGTGAAAGAGAGAGAAATTCTTAGGAAATTCGTTCAGGGGCTGTGATGCCACCTGGATTTTCCATATCTAGACCCACAGCTGATTGAGACCTAAGGGTGGACACTCTTGGGGCTGAGAGGTTTGGTGAGGTTGGGTGAGCCAACGCAGGCCCTTTAAAGTAATACTGCGTGGTAGCCATCCCATGGGTCCCAAATCTCCAGGTTCAAGGGCATCTTCCTACCTCGAAAACAGGCATGAGAAACCCAGATGATGGTACACCGTGTGATCGGGAAAGGTTTCTAAAACGCACCTCATTTCTCATCTCCTTCTGCTCGGCTTCGCCATTCCAGCCGCTTTACTAGCAACCTCCCCCCTGGGAGAATCAGCACCTTTAACCTCCTGTTCCGTACAGGTTGCAATTTGTCCTGAGGATGAACGGGAAGAGGGGGAACCAATGAGAGACTAGCTCTAGGTGTTGGGACAGGCACAGCTCACTCTATTTTCCCATCAGGAAGAAGAATTAACCACAGGCTCAGCCTGCCGCCCGGAACCAGAATAGGGCCTGAAGCAATCCTGCGCTTTTGCGGCCAGCTCCCAAGAAAGCGAGCTGAAAAATGGAGCTCAGGGGCACTGCAATTCACAAACCTGCAGAGTTATAAATGATAACTCTCGTCCACAAAAATATTGAGGGAAGGCAACGAAGAGGATTTGAAAGCACGGCAGAATTGCAGGAAACAGATTTCAGGAGGTAGATTCGAATCGCCTTTAAAGCACAGGAGAAGCGGCAAAAACCTCGACAATGATGCCCTTGGCCAAAAAGGGCGTATGCGTTTTTTCCTGAATATATTCAGGAAAAAACGCATACGCCCTTTTTGGCCAACCAAGCAACCTGCAAAGGCAAATCAGCGCTACAAAGAAGTCTCGCTTCCCATCGGTCAAAAGGGCCATGCTGAATAAAGTGTCAAAACCAGAAATGCAGGACAGGCCATGGAGGAACGGGAGCCTTGCTACGCTGATGGGCGGGATGGAAATTGCCAACAGCCACTCTGGAGAAGTGGACGGTGTGTCCTGAAACATCTAAAAAACTCAGCTTAGAGAGCATAGGGCACTTCCACTCATGGGCGTAGAAATTGGGAAAACTCAAAATCAGCAAGACACAGTTTAGGGCCCAAAGTTTAGGGCTGCTCTGTTGACAAGAACCTCCACTTCGTTCCACCTTAAATATCCCAGGAAAGAGAAAAATGGATAAAGAAGTTGTGGTCCTTATGTACAATGGAATATCACTCAGCCATGAAATCAACATCATAAGGCTAGTAGGAGCATGATGAGTGGATTTAGCTACGACGATTCTAAGTGAAATAAGTCACACAGAAAACGACACTTATCCTAAGATATCAGTTATAGAGGGAATGTAAAAACCGCTTCACTTGAACTGAATTACAAAACAGAACAGTGTCACACGTTTAGAAAACACACTATGGCTGCTTAACGGGAAAGGTGAGGTGGGGTGATGCATAAAACAAGGGTTTCAAATGAGCTCAGATACCGTCCCATAAACCCAATATGTAATAGACAAGACCTACTCCTTGCTCCGTGAACTGGACTCAACACCCCCTATTCACCGCCCAAGAATATACCTGACTAGTAAGAATCTTAAAACCTATGTATTGCCATCTCTCTGTAAGTGAGTCAAGTGGGTGTAAAGCGGCATACACACAGCAGTGAAAAGCAGCTAAACCCCATTATAAAAATCAATTACTTTTAAAAACCCGTGAAACAAAGACAGTGAAAGAGAGAGAAATTCTTAGGAAATTCGTTCAGGGGCTGTGATGCCACCTGGATTTTCCATATCTAGACCCACAGCTGATTGAGACCTAAGGGTGGACACTCTTGGGGCTGAGAGGTTTGGTGAGGTTGGGTGAGCCAACGCAGGCCCTTTAAAGTAATACTGCGTGGTAGCCATCCCATGGGTCCCAAATCTCCAGGTTCAAGGGCATCTTCCTACCTCGAAAACAGGCATGAGAAACCCAGATGATGGTACACCGTGTGATCGGGAAAGGTTTCTAAAACGCACCTCATTTCTCATCTCCTTCTGCTCGGCTTCGCCATTCCAGCCGCTTTACTAGCAACCTCCCCCCTGGGAGAATCAGCACCTTTAACCTCCTGTTCCGTACAGGTTGCAATTTGTCCTGAGGATGAACGGGAAGAGGGGGAACCAATGAGAGACTAGCTCTAGGTGTTGGGACAGGCACAGCTCACTCTATTTTCCCATCAGGAAGAAGAATTAACCACAGGCTCAGCCTGCCGCCCGGAACCAGAATAGGGCCTGAAGCAATCCTGCGCTTTTGCGGCCAGCTCCCAAGAAAGCGAGCTGAAAAATGGAGCTCAGGGGCACTGCAATTCACAAACCTGCAGAGTTATAAATGATAACTCTCGTCCACAAAAATATTGAGGGAAGGCAACGAAGAGGATTTGAAAGCAAGGCAGAATTGCAGGAAACAGATTTCAGGAGGTAGATTCGAATCGCCTTTAAAGCACAGGAGAAGCGGCAAAACCTCGACAATGATGCCCTTGGCCAAAAAGGGCGTATGCGTTTTTTTCCTGAATATATTCAGGAAAAAACGCATACGCCCTTTTTGGTCAACCAAGCAACCTTGAAAGGCAAATCAGCGCTACAAAGAAGTCTCGCTTCCCATCGGTCAAAAGGGCCATGCTGAATAAAGTGTCAAAACCAGAAATGCAGGACAGGCCATGGAGGAACGGGAGCCTTGCTACGCTGATGGGCGGGATGGAAATTGCCAACAGCCACTCTGGAGAAGTGGACGGTGTGTCCTGAAACATCTAGAAAACTCAGCTTAGGGAGCATAGGGCACTTCCACTCATGGGCGTAGAAATTGGGAAAACTCAAAATCAGCAAGACACAGTTTAGGGCCCAAAGTTTAGGGCTGCTCTGTTGACAAGAACCTCCACTTCGTTCCACCTTAAATATCCCAGGAAAGAGAAAAATGGATAAAGAAGTTGTGGTCCTTATGTACAATGGAATATCACTCAGCCATGAAATCAACATCATAAGGCTAGTAGGAGCATGATGAGTGGATTTAGCTATGACGATTCTAAGTGAAATAAGTCACACAGAAAAGGACACTTATCCTAAGATATCAGTCATAGAGGGAATGTAAAAACCGCTTCACTTGAACTGAATTACAAAACAGAACAGTGTCACACGTTTAGAAAACACACTATGGCTGCTTAACGGGAAAGGTGAGGTGGGGTGATGCATAAAACAAGGGTTTCAAATGAGCTCAGATACCGTTCCATAAACCCAATATGTAATAGACAAGACCTACTCCTTGCTCCGTGAACTGGACTCAACACCCCCTATTCACCGCCCAAGAATATACCTGACTAGTAAGAATCTTAAAACCTATGTATTGCCATCTCTCTGTAAGTGAGTCAAGTGGGTGTAAAGCGGCATACACACAGCAGTGAAAAGCAGCTAAACCCCATTATAAAAATCAATTACTTTTAAAAACCCGTGAAACAAAGACAGTGAAAGAGAGAGAAATTCTTAGGAAATTCGTTCAGGGGCTGTGATGCCACCTGGATTTTCCATATCTAGACCCACAGCTGATTGAGACCTAAGGGTGGACACTCTTGGGGCTGAGAGGTTTGGTGAGGTTGGGTGAGCCAACGCAGGCCCTTTAAAGTAATACTGCGTGGTAGCCATCCCATGGGTCCCAAATCTCCAGGTTCAAGGGCATCTTCCTACCTCGAAAACAGGCATGAGAAACCCAGATGATGGTACACCGTGTGATCGGGAAAGGTTTCTAAAACGCACCTCATTTCTCATCTCCTTCTGCTCGGCTTCGCCATTCCAGCCGCTTTACTAGCAACCTCCCCCCTGGGAGAATCAGCACCTTTAACCTCCTGTTCCGTACAGGTTGCAATTTGTCCTGAGGATGAACGGGAAGAGGGGGAACCAATGAGAGACTAGCTCTAGGTGTTGGGACAGGCACAGCTCACTCTATTTTCCCATCAGGAAGAAGAATTAACCACAGGCTCAGCCTGCCGCCCGGAACCAGAATAGGGCCTGAAGCAATCCTGCGCTTTTGCGGCCAGCTCCCAAGAAAGCGAGCTGAAAAATGGAGCTCAGGGGCACTGCAATTCACAAACCTGCAGAGTTATAAATGATAACTCTCGTCCACAAAAATATTGAGGGAAGGCAACGAAGAGGATTTGAAAGCACGGCAGAATTGCAGGAAACAGATTTCAGGAGGTAGATTCGAATCGCCTTTAAAGCACAGGAGAAGCGGCAAAAACCTCGACAATGATGCCCTTGGCCAAAAAGGGCGTATGCGTTTTTTCCTGAATATATTCAGGAAAAAACGCATACGCCCTTTTTGGCCAACCAAGCAACCTGCAAAGGCAAATCAGCGCTACAAAGAAGTCTCGCTTCCCATCGGTCAAAAGGGCCATGCTGAATAAAGTGTCAAAACCAGAAATGCAGGACAGGCCATGGAGGAACGGGAGCCTTGCTACGCTGATGGGCGGGATGGAAATTGCCAACAGCCACTCTGGAGAAGTGGACGGTGTGTCCTGAAACATCTAAAAAACTCAGCTTAGAGAGCATAGGGCACTTCCACTCATGGGCGTAGAAATTGGGAAAACTCAAAATCAGCAAGACACAGTTTAGGGCCCAAAGTTTAGGGCTGCTCTGTTGACAAGAACCTCCACTTCGTTCCACCTTAAATATCCCAGGAAAGAGAAAAATGGATAAAGAAGTTGTGGTCCTTATGTACAATGGAATATCACTCAGCCATGAAATCAACATCATAAGGCTAGTAGGAGCATGATGAGTGGATTTAGCTACGACGATTCTAAGTGAAATAAGTCACACAGAAAACGACACTTATCCTAAGATATCAGTTATAGAGGGAATGTAAAAACCGCTTCACTTGAACTGAATTACAAAACAGAACAGTGTCACACGTTTAGAAAACACACTATGGCTGCTTAACGGGAAAGGTGAGGTGGGGTGATGCATAAAACAAGGGTTTCAAATGAGCTCAGATACCGTCCCATAAACCCAATATGTAATAGACAAGACCTACTCCTTGCTCCGTGAACTGGACTCAACACCCCCTATTCACCGCCCAAGAATATACCTGACTAGTAAGAATCTTAAAACCTATGTATTGCCATCTCTCTGTAAGTGAGTCAAGTGGGTGTAAAGCGGCATACACACAGCAGTGAAAAGCAGCTAAACCCCATTATAAAAATCAATTACTTTTAAAAACCCGTGAAACAAAGACAGTGAAAGAGAGAGAAATTCTTAGGAAATTCGTTCAGGGGCTGTGATGCCACCTGGATTTTCCATATCTAGACCCACAGCTGATTGAGACCTAAGGGTGGACACTCTTGGGGCTGAGAGGTTTGGTGAGGTTGGGTGAGCCAACGCAGGCCCTTTAAAGTAATACTGCGTGGTAGCCATCCCATGGGTCCCAAATCTCCAGGTTCAAGGGCATCTTCCTACCTCGAAAACAGGCATGAGAAACCCAGATGATGGTACACCGTGTGATCGGGAAAGGTTTCTAAAACGCACCTCATTTCTCATCTCCTTCTGCTCGGCTTCGCCATTCCAGCCGCTTTACTAGCAACCTCCCCCCTGGGAGAATCAGCACCTTTAACCTCCTGTTCCGTACAGGTTGCAATTTGTCCTGAGGATGAACGGGAAGAGGGGGAACCAATGAGAGACTAGCTCTAGGTGTTGGGACAGGCACAGCTCACTCTATTTTCCCATCAGGAAGAAGAATTAACCACAGGCTCAGCCTGCCGCCCGGAACCAGAATAGGGCCTGAAGCAATCCTGCGCTTTTGCGGCCAGCTCCCAAGAAAGCGAGCTGAAAAATGGAGCTCAGGGGCACTGCAATTCACAAACCTGCAGAGTTATAAATGATAACTCTCGTCCACAAAAATATTGAGGGAAGGCAACGAAGAGGATTTGAAAGCAAGGCAGAATTGCAGGAAACAGATTTCAGGAGGTAGATTCGAATCGCCTTTAAAGCACAGGAGAAGCGGCAAAACCTCGACAATGATGCCCTTGGCCAAAAAGGGCGTATGCGTTTTTTTCCTGAATATATTCAGGAAAAAACGCATACGCCCTTTTTGGTCAACCAAGCAACCTTGAAAGGCAAATCAGCGCTACAAAGAAGTCTCGCTTCCCATCGGTCAAAAGGGCCATGCTGAATAAAGTGTCAAAACCAGAAATGCAGGACAGGCCATGGAGGAACGGGAGCCTTGCTACGCTGATGGGCGGGATGGAAATTGCCAACAGCCACTCTGGAGAAGTGGACGGTGTGTCCTGAAACATCTAGAAAACTCAGCTTAGGGAGCATAGGGCACTTCCACTCATGGGCGTAGAAATTGGGAAAACTCAAAATCAGCAAGACACAGTTTAGGGCCCAAAGTTTAGGGCTGCTCTGTTGACAAGAACCTCCACTTCGTTCCACCTTAAATATCCCAGGAAAGAGAAAAATGGATAAAGAAGTTGTGGTCCTTATGTACAATGGAATATCACTCAGCCATGAAATCAACATCATAAGGCTAGTAGGAGCATGATGAGTGGATTTAGCTATGACGATTCTAAGTGAAATAAGTCACACAGAAAACGACACTTATCCTAAGATATCAGTCATAGAGGGAATGTAAAAACCGCTTCACTTGAACTGAATTACAAAACAGAACAGTGTCACACGTTTAGAAAACACACTATGGCTGCTTAACGGGAAAGGTGAGGTGGGGTGATGCATAAAACAAGGGTTTCAAATGAGCTCAGATACCGTTCCATAAACCCAATATGTAATAGACAAGACGTACTCCTTGCTCCGTGAACTGGACTCAACACCCCCTATTCACCGCCCAAGAATATACCTGACTAGTAAGAATCTTAAAACCTATGTATTGCCATCTCTCTGTAAGTGAGTCAAGTGGGTGTAAAGCGGCATACACACAGCAGTGAAAAGCAGCTAAACCCCATTATAAAAATCAATTACTTTTAAAAACCCGTGAAACAAAGACAGTGAAAGAGAGAGAAATTCTTAGGAAATTCGTTCAGGGGCTGTGATGCCACCTGGATTTTCCATATCTAGACCCACAGCTGATTGAGACCTAAGGGTGGACACTCTTGGGGCTGAGAGGTTTGGTGAGGTTGGGTGAGCCAACGCAGGCCCTTTAAAGTAATACTGCGTGGTAGCCATCCAATGGGTCCCAAATCTCCAGGTTCAAGGGCATCTTCCTACCTCGAAAACAGGCATGAGAAACCCAGATGATGGTACACCGTGTGATCGGGAAAGGTTTCTAAAACGCACCTCATTTCTCATCTCCTTCTGCTCGGCTTCGCCATTCCAGCCGCTTTACTAGCAACCTCCCCCCTGGGAGAATCAGCACCTTTAACCTCCTGTTCCGTACAGGTTGCAATTTGTCCTGAGGATGAACGGGAAGAGGGGGAACCAATGAGAGACTAGCTCTAGGTGTTGAGACAGGCACAGCTCACTCTATTTTCCCATCAGGAAGAAGAATTAACCACAGGCTCAGCCTGCCGCCCGGAACCAGAATAGGGCCTGAAGCAATCCTGCGCTTTTGCGGCCAGCTCCCAAGAAAGCGAGCTGAAAAATGGAGCTCAGGGGCACTGCAATTCACAAACCTGCAGAGTTATAAATGATAACTCTCGTCCACAAAAATATTGAGGGAAGGCAACGAAGAGGATTTGAAAGCAAGGCAGAATTGCAGGAAACAGATTTCAGGAGGTAGATTCGAATCGCCTTTAAAGCACAGGAGAAGCGGCAAAAACCTCGACAATGATGCCCTTGGCCAAAAAGGGCGTATGCGTTTTTTCCTGAATATATTCAGGAAAAAACGCATACGCCCTTTTTGGCCAACCAAGCAACCTGCAAAGGCAAATCAGCGCTACAAAGAAGTCTCGCTTCCCATCGGTCAAAAGGGCCATGCTGAATAAAGTGTCAAAACCAGAAATGCAGGACAGGCCATGGAGGAACGGGAGCCTTGCTACGCTGATGGGCGGGATGGAAATTGCCAACAGCCACTCTGGAGAAGTGGACGGTGTGTCCTGAAACATCTAAAAAACTCAGCTTAGAGAGCATAGGGCACTTCCACTCATGGGCGTAGAAATTGGGAAAACTCAAAATCAGCAAGACACAGTTTAGGGCCCAAAGTTTAGGGCTGCTCTGTTGACAAGAACCTCCACTTCGTTCCACCTTAAATATCCCAGGAAAGAGAAAAATGGATAAAGAAGTTGTGGTCCTTATGTACAATGGAATATCACTCAGCCATGAAATCAACATCATAAGGCTAGTAGGAGCATGATGAGTGGATTTAGCTACGACGATTCTAAGTGAAATAAGTCACACAGAAAAGGACACTTATCCTAAGATATCAGTCATAGAGGGAATGTAAAAACCGCTTCACTTGAACTGAATTACAAAACAGAACAGTGTCACACGTTTAGAAAACACACTATGGCTGCTTAACGGGAAAGGTGAGGTGGGGTGATGCATAAAACAAGGGTTTCAAATGAGCTCAGATACCGTTCCATAAACCCAATATGTAATAGACAAGACCTACTCCTTGCTCCGTGAACTGGACTCAACACCCCCTATTCACCGCCCAAGAATATACCTGACTAGTAAGAATCTTAAAACCTATGTATTGCCATCTCTCTGTAAGTGAGTCAAGTGGGTGTAAAGCGGCATACACACAGCAGTGAAAAGCAGCTAAACCCCATTATAAAAATCAATTACTTTTAAAAACCCGTGAAACAAAGACAGTGAAAGAGAGAGAAATTCTTAGGAAATTCGTTCAGGGGCTGTGATGCCACCTGGATTTTCCATATCTAGACCCACAGCTGATTGAGACCTAAGGGTGGACACTCTTGGGGCTGAGAGGTTTGGTGAGGTTGGGTGAGCCAACGCAGGCCCTTTAAAGTAATACTGCGTGGTAGCCATCCCATGGGTCCCAAATCTCCAGGTTCAAGGGCATCTTCCTACCTCGAAAACAGGCATGAGAAACCCAGATGATGGTACACCGTGTGATCGGGAAAGGTTTCTAAAACGCACCTCATTTCTCATCTCCTTCTGCTCGGCTTCGCCATTCCAGCCGCTTTACTAGCAACCTCCCCCCTGGGAGAATCAGCACCTTTAACCTCCTGTTCCGTACAGGTTGCAATTTGTCCTGAGGATGAACGGGAAGAGGGGGAACCAATGAGAGACTAGCTCTAGGTGTTGGGACAGGCACAGCTCACTCTATTTTCCCATCAGGAAGAAGAATTAACCACAGGCTCAGCCTGCCGCCCGGAACCAGAATAGGGCCTGAAGCAATCCTGCGCTTTTGCGGCCAGCTCCCAAGAAAGCGAGCTGAAAAATGGAGCTCAGGGGCACTGCAATTCACAAACCTGCAGAGTTATAAATGATAACTCTCGTCCACAAAAATATTGAGGGAAGGCAACGAAGAGGATTTGAAAGCAAGGCAGAATTGCAGGAAACAGATTTCAGGAGGTAGATTCGAATCGCCTTTAAAGCACAGGAGAAGCGGCAAAACCTCGACAATGATGCCCTTGGCCAAAAAGGGCGTATGCGTTTTTTCCTGAATGTATTCAGGAAAAAACGCATACGCCCTTTTTGGCCAACCAAGCAACCTGGAAAGGCAAATCAGCGCTACAAAGAAGTCTCGCTTCCCATCGGTCAAAAGGGCCATGCTGAATAAAGTGTCAAAACCAGAAATGCAGGACAGGCCATGGAGGAACGGGAGCCTTGCTACGCTGATGGGCGGGATGGAAATTGCCAACAGCCACTCTGGAGAAGTGGACGGTGTGTCCTGAAACATCTAAAAAACTCAGCTTAGGGAGCATAGGGCACTTCCACTCATGGGCGTAGAAATTGGGAAAACTCAAAATCAGCAAGACACAGTTTAGGGCCCAAAGTTTAGGGCTGCTCTGTTGACAAGAACCTCCACTTCGTTCCACCTTAAATATCCCAGGAAAGAGAAAAATGGATAAAGAAGTTGTGGTCCTTATGTACAATGGAATATCACTCAGCCATGAAATCAACATCATAAGGCTAGTAGGAGCATGATGAGTGGATTTAGCTACGACGATTCTAAGTGAAATAAGTCACACAGAAAAGGACACTTATCCTAAGATATCAGTCATAGAGGGAATGTAAAAACCGCTTCACTTGAACTGAATTACAAAACAGAACAGTGTCACACGTTTAGAAAACACACTATGGCTGCTTAACGGGAAAGGTGAGGTGGGGTGATGCATAAAACAAGGGTTTCAAATGAGCTCAGATACCGTTCCATAAACCCAATATGTAATAGACAAGACCTACTCCTTGCTCCGTGAACTGGACTCAACACCCCCTATTCACCGCCCAAGAATATACCTGACTAGTAAGAATCTTAAAACCTATGTATTGCCATCTCTCTGTAAGTGAGTCAAGTGGGTGTAAAGCGGCATACACACAGCAGTGAAAAGCAGCTAAACCCCATTATAAAAATCAATTACTTTTAAAAACCCGTGAAACAAAGACAGTGAAAGAGAGAGAAATTCTTAGGAAATTCGTTCAGGGGCTGTGATGCCACCTGGATTTTCCATATCTAGACCCACAGCTGATTGAGACCTAAGGGTGGACACTCTTGGGGCTGAGAGGTTTGGTGAGGTTGGGTGAGCCAACGCAGGCCCTTTAAAGTAATACTGCGTGGTAGCCATCCCATGGGTCCCAAATCTCCAGGTTCAAGGGCATCTTCCTACCTCGAAAACAGGCATGAGAAACCCAGATGATGGTACACCGTGTGATCGGGAAAGGTTTCTAAAACGCACCTCATTTCTCATCTCCTTCTGCTCGGCTTCGCCATTCCAGCCGCTTTACTAGCAACCTCCCCCCTGGGAGAATCAGCACCTTTAACCTCCTGTTCCGTACAGGTTGCAATTTGTCCTGAGGATGAACGGGAAGAGGGGGAACCAATGAGAGACTAGCTCTAGGTGTTGGGACAGGCACAGCTCACTCTATTTTCCCATCAGGAAGAAGAATTAACCACAGGCTCAGCCTGCCGCCCGGAACCAGAATAGGGCCTGAAGCAATCCTGCGCTTTTGCGGCCAGCTCCCAAGAAAGCGAGCTGAAAAATGGAGCTCAGGGGCACTGCAATTCACAAACCTGCAGAGTTATAAATGATAACTCTCGTCCACAAAAATATTGAGGGAAGGCAACGAAGAGGATTTGAAAGCAAGGCAGAATTGCAGGAAACAGATTTCAGGAGGTAGATTCGAATCGCCTTTAAAGCACAGGAGAAGCGGCAAAACCTCGACAATGATGCCCTTGGCCAAAAAGGGCGTATGCGTTTTTTCCTGAATGTATTCAGGAAAAAACGCATACGCCCTTTTTGGCCAACCAAGCAACCTGGAAAGGCAAATCAGCGCTACAAAGAAGTCTCGCTTCCCATCGGTCAAAAGGGCCATGCTGAATAAAGTGTCAAAACCAGAAATGCAGGACAGGCCATGGAGGAACGGGAGCCTTGCTACGCTGATGGGCGGGATGGAAATTGCCAACAGCCACTCTGGAGAAGTGGACGGTGTGTCCTGAAACATCTAAAAAACTCAGCTTAGGGAGCATAGGGCACTTCCACTCATGGGCGTAGAAATTGGGAAAACTCAAAATCAGCAAGACACAGTTTAGGGCCCAAAGTTTAGGGCTGCTCTGTTGACAAGAACCTCCACTTCGTTCCACCTTAAATATCCCAGGAAAGAGAAAAATGGATAAAGAAGTTGTGGTCCTTATGTACAATGGAATATCACTCAGCCATGAAATCAACATCATAAGGCTAGTAGGAGCATGATGAGTGGATTTAGCTACGACGATTCTAAGTGAAATAAGTCACACAGAAAAGGACACTTATCCTAAGATATCAGTCATAGAGGGAATGTAAAAACCGCTTCACTTGAACTGAATTACAAAACAGAACAGTGTCACACGTTTAGAAAACACACTATGGCTGCTTAACGGGAAAGGTGAGGTGGGGTGATGCATAAAACAAGGGTTTCAAATGAGCTCAGATACCGTTCCATAAACCCAATATGTAATAGACAAGACCTACTCCTTGCTCCGTGAACTGGACTCAACACCCCCTATTCACCGCCCAAGAATATACCTGACTAGTAAGAATCTTAAAACCTATGTATTGCCATCTCTCTGTAAGTGAGTCAAGTGGGTGTAAAGCGGCATACACACAGCAGTGAAAAGCAGCTAAACCCCATTATAAAAATCAATTACTTTTAAAAACCCGTGAAACAAAGACAGTGAAAGAGAGAGAAATTCTTAGGAAATTCGTTCAGGGGCTGTGATGCCACCTGGATTTTCCATATCTAGACCCACAGCTGATTGAGACCTAAGGGTGGACACTCTTGGGGCTGAGAGGTTTGGTGAGGTTGGGTGAGCCAACGCAGGCCCTTTAAAGTAATACTGCGTGGTAGCCATCCCATGGGTCCCAAATCTCCAGGTTCAAGGGCATCTTCCTA
The DNA here is from genome assembly GCF_949987535.1 of Balaenoptera acutorostrata. NCBI lineage: Eukaryota > Metazoa > Chordata > Mammalia > Artiodactyla > Balaenopteridae > Balaenoptera > Balaenoptera acutorostrata. The sequence continues at coordinate 555,665 of NW_026646813.1, read as the reverse complement.
CCTCGAAAACAGGCATGAGAAACCCAGATGATGGTACACCGTGTGATCGGGAAAGGTTTCTAAAACGCACCTCATTTCTCATCTCCTTCTGCTCGGCTTCGCCATTCCAGCCGCTTTACTAGCAACCTCCCCCCTGGGAGAATCAGCACCTTTAACCTCCTGTTCCGTACAGGTTGCAATTTGTCCTGAGGATGAACGGGAAGAGGGGGAACCAATGAGAGACTAGCTCTAGGTGTTGGGACAGGCACAGCTCACTCTATTTTCCCATCAGGAAGAAGAATTAACCACAGGCTCAGCCTGCCGCCCGGAACCAGAATAGGGCCTGAAGCAATCCTGCGCTTTTGCGGCCAGCTCCCAAGAAAGCGAGCTGAAAAATGGAGCTCAGGGGCACTGCAATTCACAAACCTGCAGAGTTATAAATGATAACTCTCGTCCACAAAAATATTGAGGGAAGGCAACGAAGAGGATTTGAAAGCACGGCAGAATTGCAGGAAACAGATTTCAGGAGGTAGATTCGAATCGCCTTTAAAGCACAGGAGAAGTGGCAAAAACCTCGACAATGATGCCCTTGGCCAAAAAGGGCGTATGCGTTTTTTCCTGAATATATTCAGGAAAAAACGCATACGCCCTTTTTGGCCAACCAAGCAACCTGCAAAGGCAAATCAGCGCTACAAAGAAGTCTCGCTTCCCATCGGTCAAAAGGGCCATGCTGAATAAAGTGTCAAAACCAGAAATGCAGGACAGGCCATGGAGGAACGGGAGCCTTGCTACGCTGATGGGCGGGATGGAAATTGCCAACAGCCACTCTGGAGAAGTGGACGGTGTGTCCTGAAACATCTAAAAAACTCAGCTTAGAGAGCATAGGGCACTTCCACTCATGGGCGTAGAAATTGGGAAAACTCAAAATCAGCAAGACACAGTTTAGGGCCCAAAGTTTAGGGCTGCTCTGTTGACAAGAACCTCCACTTCGTTCCACCTTAAATATCCCAGGAAAGAGAAAAATGGATAAAGAAGTTGTGGTCCTTATGTACAATGGAATATCACTCAGCCATGAAATCAACATCATAAGGCTAGTAGGAGCATGATGAGTGGATTTAGCTACGACGATTCTAAGTGAAATAAGTCACACAGAAAACGACACTTATCCTAAGATATCAGTTATAGAGGGAATGTAAAAACCGCTTCACTTGAACTGAATTACAAAACAGAACAGTGTCACCCGTTTAGAAAACACACTATGGCTGCTTAACGGGAAAGGTGAGGTGGGGTGATGCATAAAACAAGGGTTTCAAATGAGCTCAGATACCGTTCCATAAACCCAATATGTAATAGACAAGACCTACTCCTTGCTCCGTGAACTGGACTCAACACCCCCTATTCACCGCCCAAGAATATACCTGACTAGTAAGAATCTTAAAACCTATGTATTGCCATCTCTCTGTAAGTGAGTCAAGTGGGTGTAAAGCGGCATACACACAGCAGTGAAAAGCAGCTAAACCCCATTATAAAAATCAATTACTTTTAAAAACCCGTGAAACAAAGACAGTGAAAGAGAGAGAAATTCTTAGGAAATTCGTTCAGGGGCTGTGATGCCACCTGGATTTTCCATATCTAGACCCACAGCTGATTGAGACCTAAGGGTGGACACTCTTGGGGCTGAGAGGTTTGGTGAGGTTGGGTGAGCCAACGCAGGCCCTTTAAAGTAATACTGCGTGGTAGCCATCCCATGGGTCCCAAATCTCCAGGTTCAAGGGCATCTTCCTACCTCGAAAACAGGCATGAGAAACCCAGATGATGGTACACCGTGTGATCGGGAAAGGTTTCTAAAACGCACCTCATTTCTCATCTCCTTCTGCTCGGCTTCGCCATTCCAGCCGCTTTACTAGCAACCTCCCCCCTGGGAGAATCAGCACCTTTAACCTCCTGTTCCGTACAGGTTGCAATTTGTCCTGAGGATGAACGGGAAGAGGGGGAACCAATGAGAGACTAGCTCTAGGTGTTGGGACAGGCACAGCTCACTCTATTTTCCCATCAGGAAGAAGAATTAACCACAGGCTCAGCCTGCCGCCCGGAACCAGAATAGGGCCTGAAGCAATCCTGCGCTTTTGCGGCCAGCTCCCAAGAAAGCGAGCTGAAAAATGGAGCTCAGGGGCACTGCAATTCACAAACCTGCAGAGTTATAAATGATAACTCTCGTCCACAAAAATATTGAGGGAAGGCAACGAAGAGGATTTGAAAGCAAGGCAGAATTGCAGGAAACAGATTTCAGGAGGTAGATTCGAATCGCCTTTAAAGCACAGGAGAAGCGGCAAAACCTCGACAATGATGCCCTTGGCCAAAAAGGGCGTATGCGTTTTTTCCTGAATGTATTCAGGAAAAAACGCATACGCCCTTTTTGGCCAACCAAGCAACCTGGAAAGGCAAATCAGCGCTACAAAGAAGTCTCGCTTCCCATCGGTCAAAAGGGCCATGCTGAATAAAGTGTCAAAACCAGAAATGCAGGACAGGCCATGGAGGAACGGGAGCCTTGCTACGCTGATGGGCGGGATGGAAATTGCCAACAGCCACTCTGGAGAAGTGGACGGTGTGTCCTGAAACATCTAAAAAACTCAGCTTAGGGAGCATAGGGCACTTCCACTCATGGGCGTAGAAATTGGGAAAACTCAAAATCAGCAAGACACAGTTTAGGGCCCAAAGTTTAGGGCTGCTCTGTTGACAAGAACCTCCACTTCGTTCCACCTTAAATATCCCAGGAAAGAGAAAAATGGATAAAGAAGTTGTGGTCCTTATGTACAATGGAATATCACTCAGCCATGAAATCAACATCATAAGGCTAGTAGGAGCATGATGAGTGGATTTAGCTACGACGATTCTAAGTGAAATAAGTCACACAGAAAAGGACACTTATCCTAAGATATCAGTCATAGAGGGAATGTAAAAACCGCTTCACTTGAACTGAATTACAAAACAGAACAGTGTCACACGTTTAGAAAACACACTATGGCTGCTTAACGGGAAAGGTGAGGTGGGGTGATGCATAAAACAAGGGTTTCAAATGAGCTCAGATACCGTTCCATAAACCCAATATGTAATAGACAAGACCTACTCCTTGCTCCGTGAACTGGACTCAACACCCCCTATTCACCGCCCAAGAATATACCTGACTAGTAAGAATCTTAAAACCTATGTATTGCCATCTCTCTGTAAGTGAGTCAAGTGGGTGTAAAGCGGCATACACACAGCAGTGAAAAGCAGCTAAACCCCATTATAAAAATCAATTACTTTTAAAAACCCGTGAAACAAAGACAGTGAAAGAGAGAGAAATTCTTAGGAAATTCGTTCAGGGGCTGTGATGCCACCTGGATTTTCCATATCTAGACCCACAGCTGATTGAGACCTAAGGGTGGACACTCTTGGGGCTGAGAGGTTTGGTGAGGTTGGGTGAGCCAACGCAGGCCCTTTAAAGTAATACTGCGTGGTAGCCATCCCATGGGTCCCAAATCTCCAGGTTCAAGGGCATCTTCCTACCTCGAAAACAGGCATGAGAAACCCAGATGATGGTACACCGTGTGATCGGGAAAGGTTTCTAAAACGCACCTCATTTCTCATCTCCTTCTGCTCGGCTTCGCCATTCCAGCCGCTTTACTAGCAACCTCCCCCCTGGGAGAATCAGCACCTTTAACCTCCTGTTCCGTACAGGTTGCAATTTGTCCTGAGGATGAACGGGAAGAGGGGGAACCAATGAGAGACTAGCTCTAGGTGTTGGGACAGGCACAGCTCACTCTATTTTCCCATCAGGAAGAAGAATTAACCACAGGCTCAGCCTGCCGCCCGGAACCAGAATAGGGCCTGAAGCAATCCTGCGCTTTTGCGGCCAGCTCCCAAGAAAGCGAGCTGAAAAATGGAGCTCAGGGGCACTGCAATTCACAAACCTGCAGAGTTATAAATGATAACTCTCGTCCACAAAAATATTGAGGGAAGGCAACGAAGAGGATTTGAAAGCACGGCAGAATTGCAGGAAACAGATTTCAGGAGGTAGATTCGAATCGCCTTTAAAGCACAGGAGAAGCGGCAAAAACCTCGACAATGATGCCCTTGGCCAAAAAGGGCGTATGCGTTTTTTCCTGAATATATTCAGGAAAAAACGCATACGCCCTTTTTGGCCAACCAAGCAACCTGCAAAGGCAAATCAGCGCTACAAAGAAGTCTCGCTTCCCATCGGTCAAAAGGGCCATGCTGAATAAAGTGTCAAAACCAGAAATGCAGGACAGGCCATGGAGGAACGGGAGCCTTGCTACGCTGATGGGCGGGATGGAAATTGCCAACAGCCACTCTGGAGAAGTGGACGGTGTGTCCTGAAACATCTAAAAAACTCAGCTTAGAGAGCATAGGGCACTTCCACTCATGGGCGTAGAAATTGGGAAAACTCAAAATCAGCAAGACACAGTTTAGAGCCCAAAGTTTAGGGCTGCTCTGTTGACAAGAACCTCCACTTCGTTCCACCTTAAATATCCCAGGAAAGAGAAAAATGGATAAAGAAGTTGTGGTCCTTATGTACAATGGAATATCACTCAGCCATGAAATCAACATCATAAGGCTAGTAGGAGCATGATGAGTGGATTTAGCTACGACGATTCTAAGTGAAATAAGTCACACAGAAAACGACACTTATCCTAAGATATCAGTTATAGAGGGAATGTAAAAACCGCTTCACTTGAACTGAATTACAAAACAGAACAGTGTCACACGTTTAGAAAACACACTATGGCTGCTTAACGGGAAAGGTGAGGTGGGGTGATGCATAAAACAAGGGTTTCAAATGAGCTCAGATACCGTTCCATAAACCCAATATGTAATAGACAAGACCTACTCCTTGCTCCGTGAACTGGACTCAACACCCCCTATTCACCGCCCAAGAATATACCTGACTAGTAAGAATCTTAAAACCTATGTATTGCCATCTCTCTGTAAGTGAGTCAAGTGGGTGTAAAGCGGCATACACACAGCAGTGAAAAGCAGCTAAACCCCATTATAAAAATCAATTACTTTTAAAAACCCGTGAAACAAAGACAGTGAAAGAGAGAGAAATTCTTAGGAAATTCGTTCAGGGGCTGTGATGCCACCTGGATTTTCCATATCTAGACCCACAGCTGATTGAGACCTAAGGGTGGACACTCTTGGGGCTGAGAGGTTTGGTGAGGTTGGGTGAGCCAACGCAGACCCTTTAAAGTAATACTGCGTGGTACCCATCCCATGGGTCCCAAATCTCCAGGTTCAAGGGCATCTTCCTACCTCGAAAACAGGCATGAGAAACCCAGATGATGGTACACCGTGTGATCGGGAAAGGTTTCTAAAACGCACCTCATTTCTCATCTCCTTCTGCTCGGCTTCGCCATTCCAGCCGCTTTACTAGCAACCTCCCCCCTGGGAGAATCAGCACCTTTAACCTCCTGTTCCGTACAGGTTGCAATTTGTCCTGAGGATGAACGGGAAGAGGGGGAACCAATGAGAGACTAGCTCTAGGTGTTGGGACAGGCACAGCTCACTCTATTTTCCCATCAGGAAGAAGAATTAACCACAGGCTCAGCCTGCCGCCCGGAACCAGAATAGGGCCTGAAGCAATCCTGCGCTTTTGCGGCCAGCTCCCAAGAAAGCGAGCTGAAAAATGGAGCTCAGGGGCACTGCAATTCACAAACCTGCAGAGTTATAAATGATAACTCTCGTCCACAAAAATATTGAGGGAAGGCAACGAAGAGGATTTGAAAGCACGGCAGAATTGCAGGAAACAGATTTCAGGAGGTAGATTCGAATCGCCTTTAAAGCACAGGAGAAGCGGCAAAAACCTCGACAATGATGCCCTTGGCCAAAAAGGGCGTATGCGTTTTTTCCTGAATATATTCAGGAAAAAACGCATACGCCCTTTTTGGCCAACCAAGCAACCTGCAAAGGCAAATCAGCGCTACAAAGAAGTCTCGCTTCCCATCGGTCAAAAGGGCCATGCTGAATAAAGTGTCAAAACCAGAAATGCAGGACAGGCCATGGAGGAACGGGAGCCTTGCTACGCTGATGGGCGGGATGGAAATTGCCAACAGCCACTCTGGAGAAGTGGACGGTGTGTCCTGAAACATCTAAAAAACTCAGCTTAGAGAGCATAGGGCACTTCCACTCATGGGCGTAGAAATTGGGAAAACTCAAAATCAGCAAGACACAGTTTAGAGCCCAAAGTTTAGGGCTGCTCTGTTGACAAGAACCTCCACTTCGTTCCACCTTAAATATCCCAGGAAAGAGAAAAATGGATAAAGAAGTTGTGGTCCTTATGTACAATGGAATATCACTCAGCCATGAAATCAACATCATAAGGCTAGTAGGAGCATGATGAGTGGATTTAGCTACGACGATTCTAAGTGAAATAAGTCACACAGAAAACGACACTTATCCTAAGATATCAGTTATAGAGGGAATGTAAAAACCGCTTCACTTGAACTGAATTACAAAACAGAACAGTGTCACACGTTTAGAAAACACACTATGGCTGCTTAACGGGAAAGGTGAGGTGGGGTGATGCATAAAACAAGGGTTTCAAATGAGCTCAGATACCGTTCCATAAACCCAATATGTAATAGACAAGACCTACTCCTTGCTCCGTGAACTGGACTCAACACCCCCTATTCACCGCCCAAGAATATACCTGACTAGTAAGAATCTTAAAACCTATGTATTGCCATCTCTCTGTAAGTGAGTCAAGTGGGTGTAAAGCGGCATACACACAGCAGTGAAAAGCAGCTAAACCCCATTATAAAAATCAATTACTTTTAAAAACCCGTGAAACAAAGACAGTGAAAGACAGAGAAATTCTTAGGAAATTCGTTCAGGGGCTGTGATGCCACCTGGATTTTCCATATCTAGACCCACAGCTGATTGAGACCTAAGGGTGGACACTCTTGGGGCTGAGAGGTTTGGTGAGGTTGGGTGAGCCAACGCAGACCCTTTAAAGTAATACTGCGTGGTACCCATCCCATGGGTCCCAAATCTCCAGGTTCAAGGGCATCTTCCTACCTCGAAAACAGGCATGAGAAACCCAGATGATGGTACACCGTGTGATCGGGAAAGGTTTCTAAAACGCACCTCATTTCTCATCTCCTTCTGCTCGGCTTCGCCATTCCAGCCGCTTTACTAGCAACCTCCCCCCTGGGAGAATCAGCACCTTTAACCTCCTGTTCCGTACAGGTTGCAATTTGTCCTGAGGATGAACGGGAAGAGGGGGAACCAATGAGAGACTAGCTCTAGGTGTTGGGACAGGCACAGCTCACTCTATTTTCCCATCAGGAAGAAGAATTAACCACAGGCTCAGCCTGCCGCCCGGAACCAGAATAGGGCCTGAAGCAATCCTGCGCTTTTGCGGCCAGCTCCCAAGAAAGCGAGCTGAAAAATGGAGCTCAGGGGCACTGCAATTCACAAACCTGCAGAGTTATAAATGATAACTCTCGTCCACAAAAATATTGAGGGAAGGCAACGAAGAGGATTTGAAAGCAAGGCAGAATTGCAGGAAACAGATTTCAGGAGGTAGATTCGAATCGCCTTTAAAGCACAGGAGAAGCGGCAAAACCTCGACAATGATGCCCTTGGCCAAAAAGGGCGTATGCGTTTTTTTCCTGAATATATTCAGGAAAAAACGCATACGCCCTTTTTGGTCAACCAAGCAACCTTGAAAGGCAAATCAGCGCTACAAAGAAGTCTCGCTTCCCATCGGTCAAAAGGGCCATGCTGAATAAAGTGTCAAAACCAGAAATGCAGGACAGGCCATGGAGGAACGGGAGCCTTGCTACGCTGATGGGCGGGATGGAAATTGCCAACAGCCACTCTGGAGAAGTGGACGGTGTGTCCTGAAACATCTAGAAAACTCAGCTTAGGGAGCATAGGGCACTTCCACTCATGGGCGTAGAAATTGGGAAAACTCAAAATCAGCAAGACACAGTTTAGGGCCCAAAGTTTAGGGCTGCTCTGTTGACAAGAACCTCCACTTCGTTCCACCTTAAATATCCCAGGAAAGAGAAAAATGGATAAAGAAGTTGTGGTCCTTATGTACAATGGAATATCACTCAGCCATGAAATGAACATCATAAGGCTAGTAGGAGTATGATGAGTGGATTTAGCTATGACGATTCTAAGTGAAATAAGTCACACAGAAAACGACACTTCTCCTAAGATATCAGTCATAGAGGGAATGTAAAAACCGCTTCACTTGAACTGAATTACAAAACAGAACAGTGTCACACGTTTAGAAAACACACTATGGCTGCTTAACGGGAAAGGTGAGGTGGGGTGATGCATAAAACAAGGGTTTCAAATGAGCTCAGATACCGTTCCATAAACCCAATATGTAATAGACAAGACCTACTCCTTGCTCCGTGAACTGGACTCAACACCCCCTATTCACCGCCCAAGAATATACCTGACTAGTAAGAATCTTAAAACCTATGTATTGCCATCTCTCTGTAAGTGAGTCAAGTGGGTGTAAAGCGGCATACACACAGCAGTGAAAAGCAGCTAAACCCCATTATAAAAATCAATTACTTTTAAAAACCCGTGAAACAAAGACAGTGAAAGAGAGAGAAATTCTTAGGAAATTCGTTCAGGGGCTGTGATGCCACCTGGATTTTCCATATCTAGACCCACAGCTGATTGAGACCTAAGGGTGGACACTCTTGGGGCTGAGAGGTTTGGTGAGGTTGGGTGAGCCAACGCAGGCCCTTTAAAGTAATACTGCGTGGTAGCCATCCAATGGGTCCCAAATCTCCAGGTTCAAGGGCATCTTCCTACCTCGAAAACAGGCATGAGAAACCCAGATGATGGTACACCGTGTGATCGGGAAAGGTTTCTAAAACGCACCTCATTTCTCATCTCCTTCTGCTCGGCTTCGCCATTCCAGCCGCTTTACTAGCAACCTCCCCCCTGGGAGAATCAGCACCTTTAACCTCCTGTTCCGTACAGGTTGCAATTTGTCCTGAGGATGAACGGGAAGAGGGGGAACCAATGAGAGACTAGCTCTAGGTGTTGAGACAGGCACAGCTCACTCTATTTTCCCATCAGGAAGAAGAATTAACCACAGGCTCAGCCTGCCGCCCGGAACCAGAATAGGGCCTGAAGCAATCCTGCGCTTTTGCGGCCAGCTCCCAAGAAAGCGAGCTGAAAAATGGAGCTCAGGGGCACTGCAATTCACAAACCTGCAGAGTTATAAATGATAACTCTCGTCCACAAAAATATTGAGGGAAGGCAACGAAGAGGATTTGAAAGCAAGGCAGAATTGCAGGAAACAGATTTCAGGAGGTAGATTCGAATCGCCTTTAAAGCACAGGAGAAGCGGCAAAAACCTCGACAATGATGCCCTTGGCCAAAAAGGGCGTATGCGTTTTTTCCTGAATATATTCAGGAAAAAACGCATACGCCCTTTTTGGCCAACCAAGCAACCTGCAAAGGCAAATCAGCGCTACAAAGAAGTCTCGCTTCCCATCGGTCAAAAGGGCCATGCTGAATAAAGTGTGAAAACCAGAAATGCAGGACAGGCCATGGAGGAACGGGAGCCTTGCTACGCTGATGGGCGGGATGGAAATTGCCAACAGCCACTCTGGAGAAGTGGACGGTGTGTCCTGAAACATCTAAAAAACTCAGCTTAGAGAGCATAGGGCACTTCCACTCATGGGCGTAGAAATTGGGAAAACTCAAAATCAGCAAGACACAGTTTAGGGCCCAAAGTTTAGGGCTGCTCTGTTGACAAGAACCTCCACTTCGTTCCACCTTAAATATCCCAGGAAAGAGAAAAATGGATAAAGAAGTTGTGGTCCTTATGTACAATGGAATATCACTCAGCCATGAAATCAACATCATAAGGCTAGTAGGAGCATGATGAGTGGATTTAGCTACGACGATTCTAAGTGAAATAAGTCACACAGAAAACGACACTTATCCTAAGATATCAGTCATAGAGGGAATGTAAAAACCGCTTCACTTGAACTGAATTACAAAACAGAACAGTGTCACACGTTTAGAAAACACACTATGGCTGCTTAACGGGAAAGGTGAGGTGGGGTGATGCATAAAACAAGGGTTTCAAATGAGCTCAGATACCGTTCCATAAACCCAATATGTAATAGACAAGACCTACTCCTTGCTCCGTGAACTGGACTCAACACCCCCTATTCACCGCCCAAGAATATACCTGACTAATAAGAATCTTAAAACCTATGTATTGCCATCTCTCTGTAAGTGAGTCAAGTGGGTGTAAAGCGGCATACACACAGCAGTGAAAAGCAGCTAAACCCCATTATAAAAATCAATTACTTTTAAAAACCCGTGAAACAAAGACAGTGAAAGAGAGAGAAATTCTTAGGAAATTCGTTCAGGGGCTGTGATGCCACCTGGATTTTCCATATCTAGACCCACAGCTGATTGAGACCTAAGGGTGGACACTCTTGGGGCTGAGAGGTTTGGTGAGGTTGGGTGAGCCAACGCAGGCCCTTTAAAGTAATACTGCGTGGTAGCCATCCCATGGGTCCCAAATCTCCAGGTTCAAGGGCATCTTCCTACCTCGAAAACAGGCATGAGAAACCCAGATGATGGTACACCGTGTGATCGGGAAAGGTTTCTAAAACGCACCTCATTTCTCATCTCCTTCTGCTCGGCTTCGCCATTCCAGCCGCTTTACTAGCAACCTCCCCCCTGGGAGAATCAGCACCTTTAACCTCCTGTTCCGTACAGGTTGCAATTTGTCCTGAGGATGAACGGGAAGAGGGGGAACCAATGAGAGACTAGCTCTAGGTGTTGGGACAGGCACAGCTCACTCTATTTTCCCATCAGGAAGAAGAATTAACCACAGGCTCAGCCTGCCGCCCGGAACCAGAATAGGGCCTGAAGCAATCCTGCGCTTTTGCGGCCAGCTCCCAAGAAAGCGAGCTGAAAAATGGAGCTCAGGGGCACTGCAATTCACAAACCTGCAGAGTTATAAATGATAACTCTCGTCCACAAAAATATTGAGGGAAGGCAACGAAGAGGATTTGAAAGCAAGGCAGAATTGCAGGAAACAGATTTCAGGAGGTAGATTCGAATCGCCTTTAAAGCACAGGAGAAGCGGCAAAACCTCGACAATGATGCCCTTGGCCAAAAAGGGCGTATGCGTTTTTTCCTGAATGTATTCAGGAAAAAACGCATACGCCCTTTTTGGCCAACCAAGCAACCTGGAAAGGCAAATCAGCGCTACAAAGAAGTCTCGCTTCCCATCGGTCAAAAGGGCCATGCTGAATAAAGTGTCAAAACCAGAAATGCAGGACAGGCCATGGAGGAACGGGAGCCTTGCTACGCTGATGGGCGGGATGGAAATTGCCAACAGCCACTCTGGAGAAGTGGACGGTGTGTCCTGAAACATCTAAAAAACTCAGCTTAGGGAGCATAGGGCACTTCCACTCATGGGCGTAGAAATTGGGAAAACTCAAAATCAGCAAGACACAGTTTAGGGCCCAAAGTTTAGGGCTGCTCTGTTGACAAGAACCTCCACTTCGTTCCACCTTAAATATCCCAGGAAAGAGAAAAATGGATAAAGAAGTTGTGGTCCTTATGTACAATGGAATATCACTCAGCCATGAAATCAACATCATAAGGCTAGTAGGAGCATGATGAGTGGATTTAGCTACGACGATTCTAAGTGAAATAAGTCACACAGAAAAGGACACTTATCCTAAGATATCAGTCATAGAGGGAATGTAAAAACCGCTTCACTTGAACTGAATTACAAAACAGAACAGTGTCACACGTTTAGAAAACACACTATGGCTGCTTAACGGGAAAGGTGAGGTGGGGTGATGCATAAAACAAGGGTTTCAAATGAGCTCAGATACCGTTCCATAAACCCAATATGTAATAGACAAGACCTACTCCTTGCTCCGTGAACTGGACTCAACACCCCCTATTCACCGCCCAAGAATATACCTGACTAGTAAGAATCTTAAAACCTATGTATTGCCATCTCTCTGTAAGTGAGTCAAGTGGGTGTAAAGCGGCATACACACAGCAGTGAAAAGCAGCTAAACCCCATTATAAAAATCAATTACTTTTAAAAACCCGTGAAACAAAGACAGTGAAAGAGAGAGAAATTCTTAGGAAATTCGTTCAGGGGCTGTGATGCCACCTGGATTTTCCATATCTAGACCCACAGCTGATTGAGACCTAAGGGTGGACACTCTTGGGGCTGAGAGGTTTGGTGAGGTTGGGTGAGCCAACGCAGGCCCTTTAAAGTAATACTGCGTGGTAGCCATCCCATGGGTCCCAAATCTCCAGGTTCAAGGGCATCTTCCTACCTCGAAAACAGGCATGAGAAACCCAGATGATGGTACACCGTGTGATCGGGAAAGGTTTCTAAAACGCACCTCATTTCTCATCTCCTTCTGCTCGGCTTCGCCATTCCAGCCGCTTTACTAGCAACCTCCCCCCTGGGAGAATCAGCACCTTTAACCTCCTGTTCCGTACAGGTTGCAATTTGTCCTGAGGATGAACGGGAAGAGGGGGAACCAATGAGAGACTAGCTCTAGGTGTTGGGACAGGCACAGCTCACTCTATTTTCCCATCAGGAAGAAGAATTAACCACAGGCTCAGCCTGCCGCCCGGAACCAGAATAGGGCCTGAAGCAATCCTGCGCTTTTGCGGCCAGCTCCCAAGAAAGCGAGCTGAAAAATGGAGCTTAGGGGCACTGCAATTCACAAACCTGCAGAGTTATAAATGATAACTCTCGTCCACAAAAATATTGAAGGAAGGCAACGAAGAGGATTTGAAAGCACGGCAGAATTGCAGGAAACAGATTTCAGGAGGTAGATTCGAATCGCCTTTAAAGCACAGGAGAAGCGGCAAAAACCTCGACAATGATGCCCTTGGCCAAAAAGGGCGTATGCGTTTTTTCCTGAATATATTCAGGAAAAAACGCATACGCCCTTTTTGGCCAACCAAGCAACCTGCAAAGGCAAATCAGCGCTACAAAGAAGTCTCGCTTCCCATCGGTCAAAAGGGCCATGCTGAATAAAGTGTCAAAACCAGAAATGCAGGACAGGCCATGGAGGAACGGGAGCCTTGCTACGCTGATGGGCGGGATGGAAATTGCCAACAGCCACTCTGGAGAAGTGGACGGTGTGTCCTGAAACATCTAAAAAACTCAGCTTAGAGAGCATAGGGCACTTCCACTCATGGGCGTAGAAATTGGGAAAACTCAAAATCAGCAAGACACAGTTTAGGGCCCAAAGTTTAGGGCTGCTCTGTTGACAAGAACCTCCACTTCGTTCCACCTTAAATATCCCAGGAAAGAGAAAAATGGATAAAGAAGTTGTGGTCCTTATGTACAATGGAATATCACTCAGCCATGAAATCAACATCATAAGGCTAGTAGGAGCATGATGAGTGGATTTAGCTACGACGATTCTAAGTGAAATAAGTCACACAGAAAACGACACTTATCCTAAGATATCAGTTATAGAGGGAATGTAAAAACCGCTTCACTTGAACTGAATTACAAAACAGAACAGTGTCACACGTTTAGAAAACACACTATGGCTGCTTAACGGGAAAGGTGAGGTGGGGTGATGCATAAAACAAGGGTTTCAAATGAGCTCAGATACCGTTCCATAAACCCAATATGTAATAGACAAGACCTACTCCTTGCTCCGTGAACTGGACTCAACACCCCCTATTCACCGCCCAAGAATATACCTGACTAGTAAGAATCTTAAAACCTATGTATTGCCATCTCTCTGTAAGTGAGTCAAGTGGGTGTAAAGCGGCATACACACAGCAGTGAAAAGCAGCTAAACCCCATTATAAAAATCAATTACTTTTAAAAACCCGTGAAACAAAGACAGTGAAAGAGAGAGAAATTCTTAGGAAATTCGTTCAGGGGCTGTGATGCCACCTGGATTTTCCATATCTAGACCCACAGCTGATTGAGACCTAAGGGTGGACACTCTTGGGGCTGAGAGGTTTGGTGAGGTTGGGTGAGCCAACGCAGGCCCTTTAAAGTAATACTGCGTGGTAGCCATCCCATGGGTCCCAAATCTCCAGGTTCAAGGGCATCTTCCTACCTCGAAAACAGGCATGAGAAACCCAGATGATGGTACACCGTGTGATCGGGAAAGGTTTCTAAAACGCACCTCATTTCTCATCTCCTTCTGCTCGGCTTCGCCATTCCAGCCGCTTTACTAGCAACCTCCCCCCTGGGAGAATCAGCACCTTTAACCTCCTGTTCCGTACAGGTTGCAATTTGTCCTGAGGATGAACGGGAAGAGGGGGAACCAATGAGAGACTAGCTCTAGGTGTTGGGACAGGCACAGCTCACTCTATTTTCCCATCAGGAAGAAGAATTAACCACAGGCTCAGCCTGCCGCCCGGAACCAGAATAGGGCCTGAAGCAATCCTGCGCTTTTGCGGCCAGCTCCCAAGAAAGCGAGCTGAAAAATGGAGCTCAGGGGCACTGCAATTCACAAACCTGCAGAGTTATAAATGATAACTCTCGTTCACAAAAATATTGAGGGAAGGCAACGAAGAGGATTTGAAAGCAAGGCAGAATTGCAGGAAACAGATTTCAGGAGGTAGATTCGAATCGCCTTTAAAGCACAGGAGAAGCGGCAAAACCTCGACAATGATGCCCTTGGCCAAAAAGGGCGTATGCGTTTTTTTCCTGAATATATTCAGGAAAAAACGCATACGCCCTTTTTGGTCAACCAAGCAACCTGGAAAGGCAAATCAGCGCTACAAAGAAGTCTCGCTTCCCATCGGTCAAAAGGGCCATGCTGAATAAAGTGTCAAAACCAGAAATGCAGGACAGGCCATGGAGGAACGGGAGCCTTGCTACGCTGATGGGCGGGATGGAAATTGCCAACAGCCACTCTGGAGAAGTGGACGGTGTGTCCTGAAACATCTAAAAAACTCAGCTTAGGGAGCATAGGGCACTTCCACTCATGGGCGTAGAAATTGGGAAAACTCAAAATCAACAAGACACAGTTTAGGGCCCAAAGTTTAGGGCTGCTCTGTTGACAAGAACCTCCACTTCGTTCCACCTTAAATATCCCAGGAAAGAGAAAAATGGATAAAGAAGTTGTGGTCCTTATGTACAATGGAATATCACTCAGCCATGAAATCAACATCATAAGGCTAGTAGGAGCATGATGAGTGGATTTAGCTACGACGATTCTAAGTGAAATAAGTCACACAGAAAACGACACTTATCCTAAGATATCAGTCATAGAGGGAATGTAAAAACCGCTTCACTTGAACTGAATTAGAAAACAGAACAGTGTCACACGTTTAGAAAACACACTATGGCTGCTTAACGGGAAAGGTGAGGTGGGGTGATGCATAAAACAAGGGTTTCAAATGAGCTCAGATACCGTTCCATAAACCCAATATGTAATAGACAAGACCTACTCCTTGCTCCGTGAACTGGACTCAACACCCCCTATTCACCGCCCAAGAATATACCTGACTAGTAAGAATCTTAAAACCTATGTATTGCCATCTCTCTGTAAGTGAGTCAAGTGGGTGTAAAGCGGCATACACACAGCAGTGAAAAGCAGCTAAACCCCATTATAAAAATCAATTACTTTTAAAAACCCGTGAAACAAAGACAGTGAAAGAGAGAGAAATTCTTAGGAAATTCGTTCAGGGGCTGTGATGCCACCTGGATTTTCCATATCTAGACCCACAGCTGATTGAGACCTAAGGGTGGACACTCTTGGGGCTGAGAGGTTTGGTGAGGTTGGGTGAGCCAACGCAGGCCCTTTAAAGTAATACTGCGTGGTAGCCATCCCATGGGTCCCAAATCTCCAGGTTCAAGGGCATCTTCCTACCTCGAAAACAGGCATGAGAAACCCAGATGATGGTACACCGTGTGATCGGGAAAGGTTTCTAAAACGCACCTCATTTCTCATCTCCTTCTGCTCGGCTTCGCCATTCCAGCCGCTTTACTAGCAACCTCCCCCCTGGGAGAATCAGCACCTTTAACCTCCTGTTCCGTACAGGTTGCAATTTGTCCTGAGGATGAACGGGAAGAGGGGGAACCAATGAGAGACTAGCTCTAGGTGTTGGGACAGGCACAGCTCACTCTATTTTCCCATCAGGAAGAAGAATTAACCACAGGCTCAGCCTGCCGCCCGGAACCAGAATAGGGCCTGAAGCAATCCTGCGCTTTTGCGGCCAGCTCCCAAGAAAGCGAGCTGAAAAATGGAGCTCAGGGGCACTGCAATTCACAAACCTGCAGAGTTATAAATGATAACTCTCGTCCACAAAAATATTGAGGGAAGGCAACGAAGAGGATTTGAAAGCAAGGCAGAATTGCAGGAAACAGATTTCAGGAGGTAGATTCGAATCGCCTTTAAAGCACAGGAGAAGCGGCAAAACCTCGACAATGATGCCCTTGGCCAAAAAGGGCGTATGCGTTTTTTCCTGAATGTATTCAGGAAAAAACGCATACGCCCTTTTTGGCCAACCAAGCAACCTGGAAAGGCAAATCAGCGCTACAAAGAAGTCTCGCTTCCCATCGGTCAAAAGGGCCATGCTGAATAAAGTGTCAAAACCAGAAATGCAGGACAGGCCATGGAGGAACGGGAGCCTTGCTACGCTGATGGGCGGGATGGAAATTGCCAACAGCCACTCTGGAGAAGTGGACGGTGTGTCCTGAAACATCTAAAAAACTCAGCTTAGGGAGCATAGGGCACTTCCACTCATGGGCGTAGAAATTGGGAAAACTCAAAATCAGCAAGACACAGTTTAGGGCCCAAAGTTTAGGGCTGCTCTGTTGACAAGAACCTCCACTTCGTTCCACCTTAAATATCCCAGGAAAGAGAAAAATGGATAAAGAAGTTGTGGTCCTTATGTACAATGGAATATCACTCAGCCATGAAATCAACATCATAAGGCTAGTAGGAGCATGATGAGTGGATTTAGCTACGACGATTCTAAGTGAAATAAGTCACACAGAAAAGGACACTTATCCTAAGATATCAGTCATAGAGGGAATGTAAAAACCGCTTCACTTGAACTGAATTACAAAACAGAACAGTGTCACACGTTTAGAAAACACACTATGGCTGCTTAACGGGAAAGGTGAGGTGGGGTGATGCATAAAACAAGGGTTTCAAATGAGCTCAGATACCGTTCCATAAACCCAATATGTAATAGACAAGACCTACTCCTTGCTCCGTGAACTGGACTCAACACCCCCTATTCACCGCCCAAGAATATACCTGACTAGTAAGAATCTTAAAACCTATGTATTGCCATCTCTCTGTAAGTGAGTCAAGTGGGTGTAAAGCGGCATACACACAGCAGTGAAAAGCAGCTAAACCCCATTATAAAAATCAATTACTTTTAAAAACCCGTGAAACAAAGACAGTGAAAGAGAGAGAAATTCTTAGGAAATTCGTTCAGGGGCTGTGATGCCACCTGGATTTTCCATATCTAGACCCACAGCTGATTGAGACCTAAGGGTGGACACTCTTGGGGCTGAGAGGTTTGGTGAGGTTGGGTGAGCCAACGCAGGCCCTTTAAAGTAATACTGCGTGGTAGCCATCCCATGGGTCCCAAATCTCCAGGTTCAAGGGCATCTTCCTACCTCGAAAACAGGCATGAGAAACCCAGATGATGGTACACCGTGTGATCGGGAAAGGTTTCTAAAACGCACCTCATTTCTCATCTCCTTCTGCTCGGCTTCGCCATTCCAGCCGCTTTACTAGCAACCTCCCCCCTGGGAGAATCAGCACCTTTAACCTCCTGTTCCGTACAGGTTGCAATTTGTCCTGAGGATGAACGGGAAGAGGGGGAACCAATGAGAGACTAGCTCTAGGTGTTGGGACAGGCACAGCTCACTCTATTTTCCCATCAGGAAGAAGAATTAACCACAGGCTCAGCCTGCCGCCCGGAACCAGAATAGGGCCTGAAGCAATCCTGCGCTTTTGCGGCCAGCTCCCAAGAAAGCGAGCTGAAAAATGGAGCTCAGGGGCACTGCAATTCACAAACCTGCAGAGTTATAAATGATAACTCTCGTTCACAAAAATATTGAGGGAAGGCAACGAAGAGGATTTGAAAGCAAGGCAGAATTGCAGGAAACAGATTTCAGGAGGTAGATTCGAATCGCCTTTAAAGCACAGGAGAAGCGGCAAAACCTCGACAATGATGCCCTTGGCCAAAAAGGGCGTATGCGTTTTTTTCCTGAATATATTCAGGAAAAAACGCATACGCCCTTTTTGGTCAACCAAGCAACCTGGAAAGGCAAATCAGCGCTACAAAGAAGTCTCGCTTCCCATCGGTCAAAAGGGCCATGCTGAATAAAGTGTCAAAACCAGAAATGCAGGACAGGCCATGGAGGAACGGGAGCCTTGCTACGCTGATGGGCGGGATGGAAATTGCCAACAGCCACTCTGGAGAAGTGGACGGTGTGTCCTGAAATATCTAGAAAACTCAGCTTAGGGAGCATAGGGCACTTCCACTCATGGGCGTAGAAATTGGGAAAACTCAAAATCAGCAAGACACAGTTTAGGGCCCAAAGTTTAGGGCTGCTCTGTTGACAAGAACCTCCACTTCGTTCCACCTTAAATATCCCAGGAAAGAGAAAAATGGATAAAGAAGTTGTGGTCCTTATGTACAATGGAATATCACTCAGCCATGAAATCAACATCATAAGGCTAGTAGGAGCATGATGAGTGGATTTAGCTATGACGATTCTAAGTGAAATAAGTCACACAGAAAACGACACTTATCCTAAGATATCAGTCATAGAGGGAATGTAAAAACCGCTTCACTTGAACTGAATTACAAAACAGAACAGTGTCACACGTTTAGAAAACACACTATGGCTGCTTAACGGGAAAGGTGAGGTGGGGTGATGCATAAAACAAGGGTTTCAAATGAGCTCAGATACCGTTCCATAAACCCAATATGTAATAGACAAGACCTACTCCTTGCTCCGTGAACTGGACTCAACACCCCCTATTCACCGCCCAAGAATATACCTGACTAGTAAGAATCTTAAAACCTATGTATTGCCATCTCTCTGTAAGTGAGTCAAGTGGGTGTAAAGCGGCATACACACAGCAGTGAAAAGCAGCTAAACCCCATTATAAAAATCAATTACTTTTAAAAACCCGTGAAACAAAGACAGTGAAAGAGAGAGAAATTCTTAGGAAATTCGTTCAGGGGCTGTGATGCCACCTGGATTTTCCATATCTAGACCCACAGCTGATTGAGACCTAAGGGTGGACACTCTTGGGGCTGAGAGGTTTGGTGAGGTTGGGTGAGCCAACGCAGGCCCTTTAAAGTAATACTGCGTGGTAGCCATCCCATGGGTCCCAAATCTCCAGGTTCAAGGGCATCTTCCTACCTCGAAAACAGGCATGAGAAACCCAGATGATGGTACACCGTGTGATCGGGAAAGGTTTCTAAAACGCACCTCATTTCTCATCTCCTTCTGCTCGGCTTCGCCATTCCAGCCGCTTTACTAGCAACCTCCCCCCTGGGAGAATCAGCACCTTTAACCTCCTGTTCCGTACAGGTTGCAATTTGTCCTGAGGATGAACGGGAAGAGGGGGAACCAATGAGAGACTAGCTCTAGGTGTTGAGACAGGCACAGCTCACTCTATTTTCCCATCAGGAAGAAGAATTAACCACAGGCTCAGCCTGCCGCCCGGAACCAGAATAGGGCCTGAAGCAATCCTGCGCTTTTGCGGCCAGCTCCCAAGAAAGCGAGCTGAAAAATGGAGCTCAGGGGCACTGCAATTCACAAACCTGCAGAGTTATAAATGATAACTCTCGTCCACAAAAATATTGAGGGAAGGCAACGAAGAGGATTTGAAAGCAAGGCAGAATTTCAGGAAACAGATTTCAGGAGGTAGATTCGAATCGCCTTTAAAGCACAGGAGAAGCGGCAAAAACCTCGACAATGATGCCCTTGGCCAAAAAGGGCGTATGCGTTTTTTCCTGAATATATTCAGGAAAAAACGCATACGCCCTTTTTGGCCAACCAAGCAACCTGCAAAGGCAAATCAGCGCTACAAAGAAGTCTCGCTTCCCATCGGTCAAAAGGGCCATGCTGAATAAAGTGTGAAAACCAGAAATGCAGGACAGGCCATGGAGGAACGGGAGCCTTGCTACGCTGATGGGCGGGATGGAAATTGCCAACAGCCACTCTGGAGAAGTGGACGGTGTGTCCTGAAACATCTAAAAAACTCAGCTTAGAGAGCATAGGGCACTTCCACTCATGGGCGTAGAAATTGGGAAAACTCAAAATCAGCAAGACACAGTTTAGGGCCCAAAGTTTAGGGCTGCTCTGTTGACAAGAACCTCCACTTCGTTCCACCTTAAATATCCCAGGAAAGAGAAAAATGGATAAAGAAGTTGTGGTCCTTATGTACAATGGAATATCACTCAGCCATGAAATCAACATCATAAGGCTAGTAGGAGCATGATGAGTGGATTTAGCTACGACGATTCTAAGTGAAATAAGTCACACAGAAAACGACACTTATCCTAAGATATCAGTCATAGAGGGAATGTAAAAACCGCTTCACTTGAACTGAATTAGAAAACAGAACAGTGTCACACGTTTAGAAAACACACTATGGCTGCTTAACGGGAAAGGTGAGGTGGGGTGATGCATAAAACAAGGGTTTCAAATGAGCTCAGATACCGTTCCATAAACCCAATATGTAATAGACAAGACCTACTCCTTGCTCCGTGAACTGGACTCAACACCCCCTATTCACCGCCCAAGAATATACCTGACTAGTAAGAATCTTAAAACCTATGTATTGCCATCTCTCTGTAAGTGAGTCAAGTGGGTGTAAAGCGGCATACACACAGCAGTGAAAAGCAGCTAAACCCCATTATAAAAATCAATTACTTTTAAAAACCCGTGAAACAAAGACAGTGAAAGAGAGAGAAATTCTTAGGAAATTCGTTCAGGGGCTGTGATGCCACCTGGATTTTCCATATCTAGACCCACAGCTGATTGAGACCTAAGGGTGGACACTCTTGGGGCTGAGAGGTTTGGTGAGGTTGGGTGAGCCAACGCAGGCCCTTTAAAGTAATACTGCGTGGTAGCCATCCCATGGGTCCCAAATCTCCAGGTTCAAGGGCATCTTCCTACCTCGAAAACAGGCATGAGAAACCCAGATGATGGTACACCGTGTGATCGGGAAAGGTTTCTAAAACGCACCTCATTTCTCATCTCCTTCTGCTCGGCTTCGCCATTCCAGCCGCTTTACTAGCAACCTCCCCCCTGGGAGAATCAGCACCTTTAACCTCCTGTTCCGTACAGGTTGCAATTTGTCCTGAGGATGAACGGGAAGAGGGGGAACCAATGAGAGACTAGCTCTAGGTGTTGGGACAGGCACAGCTCACTCTATTTTCCCATCAGGAAGAAGAATTAACCACAGGCTCAGCCTGCCGCCCGGAACCAGAATAGGGCCTGAAGCAATCCTGCGCTTTTGCGGCCAGCTCCCAAGAAAGCGAGCTGAAAAATGGAGCTCAGGGGCACTGCAATTCACAAACCTGCAGAGTTATAAATGATAACTCTCGTCCACAAAAATATTGAGGGAAGGCAACGAAGAGGATTTGAAAGCAAGGCAGAATTGCAGGAAACAGATTTCAGGAGGTAGATTCGAATCGCCTTTAAAGCACAGGAGAAGCGGCAAAACCTCGACAATGATGCCCTTGGCCAAAAAGGGCGTATGCGTTTTTTCCTGAATATATTCAGGAAAAAACGCATACGCCCTTTTTGGCCAACCAAGCAACCTGGAAAGGCAAATCAGCGCTACAAAGAAGTCTCGCTTCCCATCGGTCAAAAGGGCCATGCTGAATAAAGTGTCAAAACCAGAAATGCAGGACAGGCCATGGAGGAACGGGAGCCTTGCTACGCTGATGGGCGGGATGGAAATTGCCAACAGCCACTCTGGAGAAGTGGACGGTGTGTCCTGAAACATCTAAAAAACTCAGCTTAGGGAGCATAGGGCACTTCCACTCATGGGCGTAGAAATTGGGAAAACTCAAAATCAGCAAGACACAGTTTAGGGCCCAAAGTTTAGGGCTGCTCTGTTGACAAGAACCTCCACTTCGTTCCACCTTAAATATCCCAGGAAAGAGAAAAATGGATAAAGAAGTTGTGGTCCTTATGTACAATGGAATATCACTCAGCCATGAAATCAACATCATAAGGCTAGTAGGAGCATGATGAGTGGATTTAGCTACGACGATTCTAAGTGAAATAAGTCACACAGAAAAGGACACTTATCCTAAGATATCAGTCATAGAGGGAATGTAAAAACCGCTTCACTTGAACTGAATTACAAAACAGAACAGTGTCACACGTTTAGAAAACACACTATGGCTGCTTAACGGGAAAGGTGAGGTGGGGTGATGCATAAAACAAGGGTTTCAAATGAGCTCAGATACCGTTCCATAAACCCAATATGTAATAGACAAGACCTACTCCTTGCTCCGTGAACTGGACTCAACACCCCCTATTCACCGCCCAAGAATATACCTGACTAGTAAGAATCTTAAAACCTATGTATTGCCATCTCTCTGTAAGTGAGTCAAGTGGGTGTAAAGCGGCATACACACAGCAGTGAAAAGCAGCTAAACCCCATTATAAAAATCAATTACTTTTAAAAACCCGTGAAACAAAGACAGTGAAAGAGAGAGAAATTCTTAGGAAATTCGTTCAGGGGCTGTGATGCCACCTGGATTTTCCATATCTAGACCCACAGCTGATTGAGACCTAAGGGTGGACACTCTTGGGGCTGAGAGGTTTGGTGAGGTTGGGTGAGCCAACGCAGGCCCTTTAAAGTAATACTGCGTGGTAGCCATCCCATGGGTCCCAAATCTCCAGGTTCAAGGGCATCTTCCTACCTCGAAAACAGGCATGAGAAACCCAGATGATGGTACACCGTGTGATCGGGAAAGGTTTCTAAAACGCACCTCATTTCTCATCTCCTTCTGCTCGGCTTCGCCATTCCAGCCGCTTTACTAGCAACCTCCCCCCTGGGAGAATCAGCACCTTTAACCTCCTGTTCCGTACAGGTTGCAATTTGTCCTGAGGATGAACGGGAAGAGGGGGAACCAATGAGAGACTAGCTCTAGGTGTTGGGACAGGCACAGCTCACTCTATTTTCCCATCAGGAAGAAGAATTAACCACAGGCTCAGCCTGCCGCCCGGAACCAGAATAGGGCCTGAAGCAATCCTGCGCTTTTGCGGCCAGCTCCCAAGAAAGCGAGCTGAAAAATGGAGCTCAGGGGCACTGCAATTCACAAACCTGCAGAGTTATAAATGATAACTCTCGTCCACAAAAATATTGAGGGAAGGCAACGAAGAGGATTTGAAAGCAAGGCAGAATTGCAGGAAACAGATTTCAGGAGGTAGATTCGAATCGTCTTTAAAGCACAGGAGAAGCGGCAAAACCTCGACAATGATGCCCTTGGCCAAAAAGGGCGTATGCGTTTTTTTCCTGAATATATTCAGGAAAAAACGCATACGCCCTTTTTGGCCAACCAAGCAACCTGGAAAGGCAAATCAGCGCTACAAAGAAGTCTCGCTTCCCATCGGTCAAAAGGGCCATGCTGAATAAAGTGTCAAAACCAGAAATGCAGGACAGGCCATGGAGGAACGGGAGCCTTGCTACGCTGATGGGCGGGATGGAAATTGCCAACAGCCACTCTGGAGAAGTGGACGGTGTGTCCTGAAACATCTAAAAAACTCAGCTTAGGGAGCATAGGGCACTTCCACTCATGGGCGTAGAAATTGGGAAAACTCAAAATCAGCAAGACACAGTTTAGGGCCCAAAGTTTAGGGCTGCTCTGTTGACAAGAACCTCCACTTCGTTCCACCTTAAATATCCCAGGAAAGAGAAAAATGGATAAAGAAGTTGTGGTCCTTATGTACAATGGAATATCACTCAGCCATGAAATCAACATCATAAGGCTAGTAGGAGCATGATGAGTGGACTTAGCTACGACGATTCTAAGTGAAATAAGTCACACAGAAAACGACACTTATCCTAAGATATCAGTTATAGAGGGAATGTAAAAACCGCTTCACTTGAACTGAATTACAAAACAGAACAGTGTCACCCGTTTAGAAAACACACTATGGCTGCTTAACGGGAAAGGTGAGGTGGGGTGATGCATAAAACAAGGGTTTCAAATGAGCTCAGATACCGTTCCATAAACCCAATATGTAATAGACAAGACCTACTCCTTGCTCCGTGAACTGGACTCAACACCCCCTATTCACCGCCCAAGAATATACCTGACTAGTAAGAATCTTAAAACCTATGTATTGCCATCTCTCTGTAAGTGAGTCAAGTGGGTGTAAAGCGGCATACACACAGCAGTGAAAAGCAGCTAAACCCCATTATAAAAATCAATTACTTTAAAAAACCCGTGAAACAAAGACAGTGAAAGAGAGAGAAATTCTTACGAAATTCGTTCAGGGGCTGTGATGCCACCTGGATTTTCCATATCTAGACCCACAGCTGATTGAGACCTAAGGGTGGACACTCTTGGGGCTGAGAGGTTTGGTGAGGTTGGGTGAGCCAACGCAGGCCCTTTAAAGTAATACTGCGTGGTAGCCATCCCATGGGTCCCAAATCTCCAGGTTCAAGGGCATCTTCCTACCTCGAAAACAGGCATGAGAAACCCAGATGATGGTACACCGTGTGATCGGGAAAGGTTTCTAAAACGCACCTCATTTCTCATCTCCTTCTGCTCGGCTTCGCCATTCCAGCCGCTTTACTAGCAACCTCCCCCCTGGGAGAATCAGCACCTTTAACCTCCTGTTCCGTACAGGTTGCAATTTGTCCTGAGGATGAACGGGAAGAGGGGGAACCAATGAGAGACTAGCTCTAGGTGTTGGGACAGGCACAGCTCACTCTATTTTCCCATCAGGAAGAAGAATTAACCACAGGCTCAGCCTGCCGCCCGGAACCAGAATAGGGCCTGAAGCAATCCTGCGCTTTTGCGGCCAGCTCCCAAGAAAGCGAGCTGAAAAATGGAGCTCAGGGGCACTGCAATTCACAAACCTGCAGAGTTATAAATGATAACTCTCGTCCACAAAAATATTGAGGGAAGGCAACGAAGAGGATTTGAAAGCAAGGCAGAATTGCAGGAAACAGATTTCAGGAGGTAGATTCGAATCGCCTTTAAAGCACAGGAGAAGCGGCAAAAACCTCGACAATGATGCCCTTGGCCAAAAAGGGCGTATGCGTTTTTTCCTGAATATATTCAGGAAAAAACGCATACGCCCTTTTTGGCCAACCAAGCAACCTGCAAAGGCAAATCAGCGCTACAAAGAAGTCTCGCTTCCCATCGGTCAAAAGGGCCATGCTGAATAAAGTGTGAAAACCAGAAATGCAGGACAGGCCATGGAGGAACGGGAGCCTTGCTACGCTGATGGGCGGGATGGAAATTGCCAACAGCCACTCTGGAGAAGTGGACGGTGTGTCCTGAAACATCTAAAAAACTCAGCTTAGAGAGCATAGGGCACTTCCACTCATGGGCGTAGAAATTGGGAAAACTCAAAATCAGCAAGACACAGTTTAGGGCCCAAAGTTTAGGGCTGCTCTGTTGACAAGAACCTCCACTTCGTTCCACCTTAAATATCCCAGGAAAGAGAAAAATGGATAAAGAAGTTGTGGTCCTTATGTACAATGGAATATCACTCAGCCATGAAATCAACATCATAAGGCTAGTAGGAGCATGATGAGTGGATTTAGCTACGACGATTCTAAGTGAAATAAGTCACACAGAAAACGACACTTATCCTAAGATATCAGTCATAGAGGGAATGTAAAAACCGCTTCACTTGAACTGAATTAGAAAACAGAACAGTGTCACACGTTTAGAAAACACACTATGGCTGCTTAACGGGAAAGGTGAGGTGGGGTGATGCATAAAACAAGGGTTTCAAATGAGCTCAGATACCGTTCCATAAACCCAATATGTAATAGACAAGACCTACTCCTTGCTCCGTGAACTGGACTCAACACCCCCTATTCACCGCCCAAGAATATACCTGACTAGTAAGAATCTTAAAACCTATGTATTGCCATCTCTCTGTAAGTGAGTCAAGTGGGTGTAAAGCGGCATACACACAGCAGTGAAAAGCAGCTAAACCCCATTATAAAAATCAATTACTTTTAAAAACCCGTGAAACAAAGACAGTGAAAGAGAGAGAAATTCTTAGGAAATTCGTTCAGGGGCTGTGATGCCACCTGGATTTTCCATATCTAGACCCACAGCTGATTGAGACCTAAGGGTGGACACTCTTGGGGCTGAGAGGTTTGGTGAGGTTGGGTGAGCCAACGCAGGCCCTTTAAAGTAATACTGCGTGGTAGCCATCCCATGGGTCCCAAATCTCCAGGTTCAAGGGCATCTTCCTACCTCGAAAACAGGCATGAGAAACCCAGATGATGGTACACCGTGTGATCGGGAAAGGTTTCTAAAACGCACCTCATTTCTCATCTCCTTCTGCTCGGCTTCGCCATTCCAGCCGCTTTACTAGCAACCTCCCCCCTGGGAGAATCAGCACCTTTAACCTCCTGTTCCGTACAGGTTGCAATTTGTCCTGAGGATGAACGGGAAGAGGGGGAACCAATGAGAGACTAGCTCTAGGTGTTGGGACAGGCACAGCTCACTCTATTTTCCCATCAGGAAGAAGAATTAACCACAGGCTCAGCCTGCCGCCCGGAACCAGAATAGGGCCTGAAGCAATCCTGCGCTTTTGCGGCCAGCTCCCAAGAAAGCGAGCTGAAAAATGGAGCTCAGGGGCACTGCAATTCACAAACCTGCAGAGTTATAAATGATAACTCTCGTCCACAAAAATATTGAGGGAAGGCAACGAAGAGGATTTGAAAGCAAGGCAGAATTGCAGGAAACAGATTTCAGGAGGTAGATTCGAATCGCCTTTAAAGCACAGGAGAAGCGGCAAAACCTCGACAATGATGCCCTTGGCCAAAAAGGGCGTATGCGTTTTTTCCTGAATATATTCAGGAAAAAACGCATACGCCCTTTTTGGCCAACCAAGCAACCTGGAAAGGCAAATCAGCGCTACAAAGAAGTCTCGCTTCCCATCGGTCAAAAGGGCCATGCTGAATAAAGTGTCAAAACCAGAAATGCAGGACAGGCCATGGAGGAACGGGAGCCTTGCTACGCTGATGGGCGGGATGGAAATTGCCAACAGCCACTCTGGAGAAGTGGACGGTGTGTCCTGAAACATCTAAAAAACTCAGCTTAGGGAGCATAGGGCACTTCCACTCATGGGCGTAGAAATTGGGAAAACTCAAAATCAGCAAGACACAGTTTAGGGCCCAAAGTTTAGGGCTGCTCTGTTGACAAGAACCTCCACTTCGTTCCACCTTAAATATCCCAGGAAAGAGAAAAATGGATAAAGAAGTTGTGGTCCTTATGTACAATGGAATATCACTCAGCCATGAAATCAACATCATAAGGCTAGTAGGAGCATGATGAGTGGATTTAGCTACGACGATTCTAAGTGAAATAAGTCACACAGAAAAGGACACTTATCCTAAGATATCAGTCATAGAGGGAATGTAAAAACCGCTTCACTTGAACTGAATTACAAAACAGAACAGTGTCACACGTTTAGAAAACACACTATGGCTGCTTAACGGGAAAGGTGAGGTGGGGTGATGCATAAAACAAGGGTTTCAAATGAGCTCAGATACCGTTCCATAAACCCAATATGTAATAGACAAGACCTACTCCTTGCTCCGTGAACTGGACTCAACACCCCCTATTCACCGCCCAAGAATATACCTGACTAGTAAGAATCTTAAAACCTATGTATTGCCATCTCTCTGTAAGTGAGTCAAGTGGGTGTAAAGCGGCATACACACAGCAGTGAAAAGCAGCTAAACCCCATTATAAAAATCAATTACTTTTAAAAACCCGTGAAACAAAGACAGTGAAAGAGAGAGAAATTCTTAGGAAATTCGTTCAGGGGCTGTGATGCCACCTGGATTTTCCATATCTAGACCCACAGCTGATTGAGACCTAAGGGTGGACACTCTTGGGGCTGAGAGGTTTGGTGAGGTTGGGTGAGCCAACGCAGGCCCTTTAAAGTAATACTGCGTGGTAGCCATCCCATGGGTCCCAAATCTCCAGGTTCAAGGGCATCTTCCTACCTCGAAAACAGGCATGAGAAACCCAGATGATGGTACACCGTGTGATCGGGAAAGGTTTCTAAAACGCACCTCATTTCTCATCTCCTTCTGCTCGGCTTCGCCATTCCAGCCGCTTTACTAGCAACCTCCCCCCTGGGAGAATCAGCACCTTTAACCTCCTGTTCCGTACAGGTTGCAATTTGTCCTGAGGATGAACGGGAAGAGGGGGAACCAATGAGAGACTAGCTCTAGGTGTTGGGACAGGCACAGCTCACTCTATTTTCCCATCAGGAAGAAGAATTAACCACAGGCTCAGCCTGCCGCCCGGAACCAGAATAGGGCCTGAAGCAATCCTGCGCTTTTGCGGCCAGCTCCCAAGAAAGCGAGCTGAAAAATGGAGCTCAGGGGCACTGCAATTCACAAACCTGCAGAGTTATAAATGATAACTCTCGTCCACAAAAATATTGAGGGAAGGCAACGAAGAGGATTTGAAAGCAAGGCAGAATTGCAGGAAACAGATTTCAGGAGGTAGATTCGAATCGTCTTTAAAGCACAGGAGAAGCGGCAAAACCTCGACAATGATGCCCTTGGCCAAAAAGGGCGTATGCGTTTTTTTCCTGAATATATTCAGGAAAAAACGCATACGCCCTTTTTGGCCAACCAAGCAACCTGGAAAGGCAAATCAGCGCTACAAAGAAGTCTCGCTTCCCATCGGTCAAAAGGGCCATGCTGAATAAAGTGTCAAAACCAGAAATGCAGGACAGGCCATGGAGGAACGGGAGCCTTGCTACGCTGATGGGCGGGATGGAAATTGCCAACAGCCACTCTGGAGAAGTGGACGGTGTGTCCTGAAACATCTAAAAAACTCAGCTTAGGGAGCATAGGGCACTTCCACTCATGGGCGTAGAAATTGGGAAAACTCAAAATCAGCAAGACACAGTTTAGGGCCCAAAGTTTAGGGCTGCTCTGTTGACAAGAACCTCCACTTCGTTCCACCTTAAATATCCCAGGAAAGAGAAAAATGGATAAAGAAGTTGTGGTCCTTATGTACAATGGAATATCACTCAGCCATGAAATCAACATCATAAGGCTAGTAGGAGCATGATGAGTGGACTTAGCTACGACGATTCTAAGTGAAATAAGTCACACAGAAAACGACACTTATCCTAAGATATCAGTTATAGAGGGAATGTAAAAACCGCTTCACTTGAACTGAATTACAAAACAGAACAGTGTCACCCGTTTAGAAAACACACTATGGCTGCTTAACGGGAAAGGTGAGGTGGGGTGATGCATAAAACAAGGGTTTCAAATGAGCTCAGATACCGTTCCATAAACCCAATATGTAATAGACAAGACCTACTCCTTGCTCCGTGAACTGGACTCAACACCCCCTATTCACCGCCCAAGAATATACCTGACTAGTAAGAATCTTAAAACCTATGTATTGCCATCTCTCTGTAAGTGAGTCAAGTGGGTGTAAAGCGGCATACACACAGCAGTGAAAAGCAGCTAAACCCCATTATAAAAATCAATTACTTTAAAAAACCCGTGAAACAAAGACAGTGAAAGAGAGAGAAATTCTTACGAAATTCGTTCAGGGGCTGTGATGCCACCTGGATTTTCCATATCTAGACCCACAGCTGATTGAGACCTAAGGGTGGACACTCTTGGGGCTGAGAGGTTTGGTGAGGTTGGGTGAGCCAACGCAGGCCCTTTAAAGTAATACTGCGTGGTAGCCATCCCATGGGTCCCAAATCTCCAGGTTCAAGGGCATCTTCCTACCTCGAAAACAGGCATGAGAAACCCAGATGATGGTACACCGTGTGATCGGGAAAGGTTTCTAAAACGCACCTCATTTCTCATCTCCTTCTGCTCGGCTTCGCCATTCCAGCCGCTTTACTAGCAACCTCCCCCCTGGGAGAATCAGCACCTTTAACCTCCTGTTCCGTACAGGTTGCAATTTGTCCTGAGGATGAACGGGAAGAGGGGGAACCAATGAGAGACTAGCTCTAGGTGTTGGGACAGGCACAGCTCACTCTATTTTCCCATCAGGAAGAAGAATTAACCACAGGCTCAGCCTGCCGCCCGGAACCAGAATAGGGCCTGAAGCAATCCTGCGCTTTTGCGGCCAGCTCCCAAGAAAGCGAGCTGAAAAATGGAGCTCAGGGGCACTGCAATTCACAAACCTGCAGAGTTATAAATGATAACTCTCGTCCACAAAAATATTGAGGGAAGGCAACGAAGAGGATTTGAAAGCAAGGCAGAATTGCAGGAAACAGATTTCAGGAGGTAGATTCGAATCGCCTTTAAAGCATAGGAGAAGCGGCAAAACCTCGACAATGATGCCCTTGGCCAAAAAGGGCGTATGCGTTTTTTCCTGAATATATTCAGGAAAAAACGCATACGCCCTTTTTGGCCAACCAAGCAACCTGGAAAGGCAAATCAGCGCTACAAAGAAGTCTCGCTTCCCATCGGTCAAAAGGGCCATGCTGAATAAAGTGTCAAAACCAGAAATGCAGGACAGGCCATGGAGGAACGGGAGCCTTGCTACGCTGATGGGCGGGATGGAAATTGCCAACAGCCACTCTGGAGAAGTGGACGGTGTGTCCTGAAACATCTAAAAAACTCAGCTTAGGGAGCATAGGGCACTTCCACTCATGGGCGTAGAAATTGGGAAAACTCAAAATCAGCAAGACACAGT
The DNA here is from genome assembly GCF_949987535.1 of Balaenoptera acutorostrata. Taxonomy (NCBI): domain Eukaryota; kingdom Metazoa; phylum Chordata; class Mammalia; order Artiodactyla; family Balaenopteridae; genus Balaenoptera; species Balaenoptera acutorostrata. The sequence goes on along the minus strand of NW_026646813.1, from coordinate 524,762 downwards.
TTAGGGCCCAAAGTTTAGGGCTGCTCTGTTGACAAGAACCTCCACTTCGTTCCACCTTAAATATCCCAGGAAAGAGAAAAATGGATAAAGAAGTTGTGGTCCTTATGTACAATGGAATATCACTCAGCCATAAAATCAACATCATAAGGCTAGTAGGAGCATGATGAGTGGACTTAGCTACGACGATTCTAAGTGAAATAAGTCACACAGAAAACGACACTTATCCTAAGATATCAGTCATAGAGGGAATGTAAAAACCGCTTCACTTGAACTGAATTACAAAACAGAACAGTGTCACACGTTTAGAAAACACACTATGGCTGCTTAACGGGAAAGGTGAGGTGGGGTGATGCATAAAACAAGGGTTTCAAATGAGCTCAGATACCGTTCCATAAACCCAATATGTAATAGACAAGACCTACTCCTTGCTCCGTGAACTGGACTCAACACCCCCTATTCACCGCCCAAGAATATACCTGACTAGTAAGAATCTTAAAACCTATGTATTGCCATCTCTCTGTAAGTGAGTCAAGTGGGTGTAAAGCGGCATACACACAGCAGTGAAAAGCAGCTAAACCCCATTATAAAAATCAATTACTTTTAAAAACCCGTGAAACAAAGACAGTGAAAGAGAGAGAAATTCTTAGGAAATTCGTTCAGGGGCTGTGATGCCACCTGGATTTTCCATATCTAGACCCACAGCTGATTGAGACCTAAGGGTGGACACTCTTGGGGCTGAGAGGTTTGGTGAGGTTGGGTGAGCCAACGCAGGCCCTTTAAAGTAATACTGCGTGGTAGCCATCCCATGGGTCCCAAATCTCCAGGTTCAAGGGCATCTTCCTACCTCGAAAACAGGCATGAGAAACCCAGATGATGGTACACCGTGTGATCGGGAAAGGTTTCTAAAACGCACCTCATTTCTCATCTCCTTCTGCTCGGCTTCGCCATTCCAGCCGCTTTACTAGCAACCTCCCCCCTGGGAGAATCAGCACCTTTAACCTCCTGTTCCGTACAGGTTGCAATTTGTCCTGAGGATGAACGGGAAGAGGGGGAACCAATGAGAGACTAGCTCTAGGTGTTGGGACAGGCACAGCTCACTCTATTTTCCCATCAGGAAGAAGAATTAACCACAGGCTCAGCCTGCCGCCCGGAACCAGAATAGGGCCTGAAGCAATCCTGCGCTTTTGCGGCCAGCTCCCAAGAAAGCGAGCTGAAAAATGGAGCTCAGGGGCACTGCAATTCACAAACCTGCAGAGTTATAAATGATAACTCTCGTCCACAAAAATATTGAGGGAAGGCAACGAAGAGGATTTGAAAGCAAGGCAGAATTGCAGGAAACAGATTTCAGGAGGTAGATTCGAATCGCCTTTAAAGCACAGGAGAAGCGGCAAAACCTCGACAATGATGCCCTTGGCCAAAAAGGGCGTATGCGTTTTTTTCCTGAATATATTCAGGAAAAAACGCATACGCCCTTTTTGGCCAACCAAGCAACCTGGAAAGGCAAATCAGCGCTACAAAGAAGTCTCGCTTCCCATCGGTCAAAAGGGCCATGCTGAATAAAGTGTCAAAACCAGAAATGCAGGACAGGCCATGGAGGAACGGGAGCCTTGCTACGCTGATGGGCGGGATGGAAATTGCCAACAGCCACTCTGGAGAAGTGGACGGTGTGTCCTGAAACATCTAAAAAACTCAGCTTAGGGAGCATAGGGCACTTCCACTCATGGGCGTAGAAATTGGGAAAACTCAAAATCAGCAAGACACAGTTTAGGGCCCAAAGTTTAGGGCTGCTCTGTTGACAAGAACCTCCACTTCGTTCCACCTTAAATATCCCAGGAAAGAGAAAAATGGATAAAGAAGTTGTGGTCCTTATGTACAATGGAATATCACTCAGCCATGAAATCAACATCATAAGGCTAGTAGGAGCATGATGAGTGGACTTAGCTACGACGATTCTAAGTGAAATAAGTCACACAGAAAACGACACTTATCCTAAGATATCAGTTATAGAGGGAATGTAAAAACCGCTTCACTTGAACTGAATTACAAAACAGAACAGTGTCACCCGTTTAGAAAACACACTATGGCTGCTTAACGGGAAAGGTGAGGTGGGGTGATGCATAAAACAAGGGTTTCAAATGAGCTCAGATACCGTTCCATAAACCCAATATGTAATAGACAAGACCTACTCCTTGCTCCGTGAACTGGACTCAACACCCCCTATTCACCGCCCAAGAATATACCTGACTAGTAAGAATCTTAAAACCTATGTATTGCCATCTCTCTGTAAGTGAGTCAAGTGGGTGTAAAGCGGCATACACACAGCAGTGAAAAGCAGCTAAACCCCATTATAAAAATCAATTACTTTAAAAAACCCGTGAAACAAAGACAGTGAAAGAGAGAGAAATTCTTACGAAATTCGTTCAGGGGCTGTGATGCCACCTGGATTTTCCATATCTAGACCCACAGCTGATTGAGACCTAAGGGTGGACACTCTTGGGGCTGAGAGGTTTGGTGAGGTTGGGTGAGCCAACGCAGGCCCTTTAAAGTAATACTGCGTGGTAGCCATCCCATGGGTCCCAAATCTCCAGGTTCAAGGGCATCTTCCTACCTCGAAAACAGGCATGAGAAACCCAGATGATGGTACACCGTGTGATCGGGAAAGGTTTCTAAAACGCACCTCATTTCTCATCTCCTTCTGCTCGGCTTCGCCATTCCAGCCGCTTTACTAGCAACCTCCCCCCTGGGAGAATCAGCACCTTTAACCTCCTGTTCCGTACAGGTTGCAATTTGTCCTGAGGATGAACGGGAAGAGGGGGAACCAATGAGAGACTAGCTCTAGGTGTTGGGACAGGCACAGCTCACTCTATTTTCCCATCAGGAAGAAGAATTAACCACAGGCTCAGCCTGCCGCCCGGAACCAGAATAGGGCCTGAAGCAATCCTGCGCTTTTGCGGCCAGCTCCCAAGAAAGCGAGCTGAAAAATGGAGCTCAGGGGCACTGCAATTCACAAACCTGCAGAGTTATAAATGATAACTCTCGTCCACAAAAATATTGAGGGAAGGCAACGAAGAGGATTTGAAAGCAAGGCAGAATTGCAGGAAACAGATTTCAGGAGGTAGATTCGAATCGCCTTTAAAGCACAGGAGAAGCGGCAAAACCTCGACAATGATGCCCTTGGCCAAAAAGGGCGTATGCGTTTTTTCCTGAATATATTCAGGAAAAAACGCATACGCCCTTTTTGGCCAACCAAGCAACCTGGAAAGGCAAATCAGCGCTACAAAGAAGTCTCGCTTCCCATCGGTCAAAAGGGCCATGCTGAATAAAGTGTCAAAACCAGAAATGCAGGACAGGCCATGGAGGAACGGGAGCCTTGCTACGCTGATGGGCGGGATGGAAATTGCCAACAGCCACTCTGGAGAAGTGGACGGTGTGTCCTGAAACATCTAAAAAACTCAGCTTAGGGAGCATAGGGCACTTCCACTCATGGGCGTAGAAATTGGGAAAACTCAAAATCAGCAAGACACAGTTTAGGGCCCAAAGTTTAGGGCTGCTCTGTTGACAAGAACCTCCACTTCGTTCCACCTTAAATATCCCAGGAAAGAGAAAAATGGATAAAGAAGTTGTGGTCCTTATGTACAATGGAATATCACTCAGCCATGAAATCAACATCATAAGGCTAGTAGGAGCATGATGAGTGGACTTAGCTACGACGATTCTAAGTGAAATAAGTCACACAGAAAACGACACTTATCCTAAGATATCAGTTATAGAGGGAATGTAAAAACCGCTTCACTTGAACTGAATTACAAAACAGAACAGTGTCACACGTTTAGAAAACACACTATGGCTGCTTAACGGGAAAGGTGAGGTGGGGTGATGCATAAAACAAGGGTTTCAAATGAGCTCAGATACCGTTCCATAAACCCAATATGTAATAGACAAGACCTACTCCTTGCTCCGTGAACTGGACTCAACACCCCCTATTCACCGCCCAAGAATATACCTGACTAGTAAGAATCTTAAAACCTATGTATTGCCATCTCTCTGTAAGTGAGTCAAGTGGGTGTAAAGCGGCATACACACAGCAGTGAAAAGCAGCTAAACCCCATTATAAAAATCAATTACTTTTAAAAACCCGTGAAACAAAGACAGTGAAAGAGAGAGAAATTCTTAGGAAATTCGTTCAGGGGCTGTGATGCCACCTGGATTTTCCATATCTAGACCCACAGCTGATTGAGACCTAAGGGTGGACACTCTTGGGGCTGAGAGGTTTGGTGAGGTTGGGTGAGCCAACGCAGGCCCTTTAAAGTAATACTGCGTGGTAGCCATCCCATGGGTCCCAAATCTCCAGGTTCAAGGGCATCTTCCTACCTCGAAAACAGGCATGAGAAACCCAGATGATGGTACACCGTGTGATCGGGAAAGGTTTCTAAAACGCACCTCATTTCTCATCTCCTTCTGCTCGGCTTCGCCATTCCAGCCGCTTTACTAGCAACCTCCCCCCTGGGAGAATCAGCACCTTTAACCTCCTGTTCCGTACAGGTTGCAATTTGTCCTGAGGATGAACGGGAAGAGGGGGAACCAATGAGAGACTAGCTCTAGGTGTTGGGACAGGCACAGCTCACTCTATTTTCCCATCAGGAAGAAGAATTAACCACAGGCTCAGCCTGCCGCCCGGAACCAGAATAGGGCCTGAAGCAATCCTGCGCTTTTGCGGCCAGCTCCCAAGAAAGCGAGCTGAAAAATGGAGCTCAGGGGCACTGCAATTCACAAACCTGCAGAGTTATAAATGATAACTCTCGTCCACAAAAATATTGAGGGAAGGCAACGAAGAGGATTTGAAAGCAAGGCAGAATTGCAGGAAACAGATTTCAGGAGGTAGATTCGAATCGCCTTTAAAGCACAGGAGAAGCGGCAAAACCTCGACAATGATGCCCTTGGCCAAAAAGGGCGTATGCGTTTTTTCCTGAATATATTCAGGAAAAAACGCATACGCCCTTTTTGGCCAACCAAGCAACCTGGAAAGGCAAATCAGCGCTACAAAGAAGTCTCGCTTCCCATCGGTCAAAAGGGCCATGCTGAATAAAGTGTCAAAACCAGAAATGCAGGACAGGCCATGGAGGAACGGGAGCCTTGCTACGCTGATGGGCGGGATGGAAATTGCCAACAGCCACTCTGGAGAAGTGGACGGTGTGTCCTGAAACATCTAAAAAACTCAGCTTAGGGAGCATAGGGCACTTCCACTCATGGGCGTAGAAATTGGGAAAACTCAAAATCAGCAAGACACAGTTTAGGGCCCAAAGTTTAGGGCTGCTCTGTTGACAAGAACCTCCACTTCGTTCCACCTTAAATATCCCAGGAAAGAGAAAAATGGATAAAGAAGTTGTGGTCCTTATGTACAATGGAATATCACTCAGCCATGAAATCAACATCATAAGGCTAGTAGGAGCATGATGAGTGGACTTAGCTACGACGATTCTAAGTGAAATAAGTCACACAGAAAACGACACTTATCCTAAGATATCAGTTATAGAGGGAATGTAAAAACCGCTTCACTTGAACTGAATTACAAAACAGAACAGTGTCACACGTTTAGAAAACACACTATGGCTGCTTAACGGGAAAGGTGAGGTGGGGTGATGCATAAAACAAGGGTTTCAAATGAGCTCAGATACCGTTCCATAAACCCAATATGTAATAGACAAGACCTACTCCTTGCTCCGTGAACTGGACTCAACACCCCCTATTCACCGCCCAAGAATATACCTGACTAGTAAGAATCTTAAAACCTATGTATTGCCATCTCTCTGTAAGTGAGTCAAGTGGGTGTAAAGCGGCATACACACAGCAGTGAAAAGCAGCTAAACCCCATTATAAAAATCAATTACTTTTAAAAACCCGTGAAACAAAGACAGTGAAAGAGAGAGAAATTCTTAGGAAATTCGTTCAGGGGCTGTGATGCCACCTGGATTTTCCATATCTAGACCCACAGCTGATTGAGACCTAAGGGTGGACACTCTTGGGGCTGAGAGGTTTGGTGAGGTTGGGTGAGCCAACGCAGGCCCTTTAAAGTAATACTGCGTGGTAGCCATCCCATGGGTCCCAAATCTCCAGGTTCAAGGGCATCTTCCTACCTCGAAAACAGGCATGAGAAACCCAGATGATGGTACACCGTGTGATCGGGAAAGGTTTCTAAAACGCACCTCATTTCTCATCTCCTTCTGCTCGGCTTCGCCATTCCAGCCGCTTTACTAGCAACCTCCCCCCTGGGAGAATCAGCACCTTTAACCTCCTGTTCCGTACAGGTTGCAATTTGTCCTGAGGATGAACGGGAAGAGGGGGAACCAATGAGAGACTAGCTCTAGGTGTTGGGACAGGCACAGCTCACTCTATTTTCCCATCAGGAAGAAGAATTAACCACAGGCTCAGCCTGCCGCCCGGAACCAGAATAGGGCCTGAAGCAATCCTGCGCTTTTGCGGCCAGCTCCCAAGAAAGCGAGCTGAAAAATGGAGCTCAGGGGCACTGCAATTCACAAACCTGCAGAGTTATAAATGATAACTCTCGTCCACAAAAATATTGAGGGAAGGCAACGAAGAGGATTTGAAAGCAAGGCAGAATTGCAGGAAACAGATTTCAGGAGGTAGATTCGAATCGCCTTTAAAGCACAGGAGAAGCGGCAAAACCTCGACAATGATGCCCTTGGCCAAAAAGGGCGTATGCGTTTTTTCCTGAATATATTCAGGAAAAAACGCATACGCCCTTTTTGGCCAACCAAGCAACCTGGAAAGGCAAATCAGCGCTACAAAGAAGTCTCGCTTCCCATCGGTCAAAAGGGCCATGCTGAATAAAGTGTCAAAACCAGAAATGCAGGACAGGCCATGGAGGAACGGGAGCCTTGCTACGCTGATGGGCGGGATGGAAATTGCCAACAGCCACTCTGGAGAAGTGGACGGTGTGTCCTGAAACATCTAAAAAACTCAGCTTAGGGAGCATAGGGCACTTCCACTCATGGGCGTAGAAATTGGGAAAACTCAAAATCAGCAAGACACAGTTTAGGGCCCAAAGTTTAGGGCTGCTCTGTTGACAAGAACCTCCACTTCGTTCCACCTTAAATATCCCAGGAAAGAGAAAAATGGATAAAGAAGTTGTGGTCCTTATGTACAATGGAATATCACTCAGCCATGAAATCAACATCATAAGGCTAGTAGGAGCATGATGAGTGGACTTAGCTACGACGATTCTAAGTGAAATAAGTCACACAGAAAACGACACTTATCCTAAGATATCAGTTATAGAGGGAATGTAAAAACCGCTTCACTTGAACTGAATTACAAAACAGAACAGTGTCACACGTTTAGAAAACACACTATGGCTGCTTAACGGGAAAGGTGAGGTGGGGTGATGCATAAAACAAGGGTTTCAAATGAGCTCAGATACCGTTCCATAAACCCAATATGTAATAGACAAGACCTACTCCTTGCTCCGTGAACTGGACTCAACACCCCCTATTCACCGCCCAAGAATATACCTGACTAGTAAGAATCTTAAAACCTATGTATTGCCATCTCTCTGTAAGTGAGTCAAGTGGGTGTAAAGCGGCATACACACAGCAGTGAAAAGCAGCTAAACCCCATTATAAAAATCAATTACTTTTAAAAACCCGTGAAACAAAGACAGTGAAAGAGAGAGAAATTCTTAGGAAATTCGTTCAGGGGCTGTGATGCCACCTGGATTTTCCATATCTAGACCCACAGCTGATTGAGACCTAAGGGTGGACACTCTTGGGGCTGAGAGGTTTGGTGAGGTTGGGTGAGCCAACGCAGGCCCTTTAAAGTAATACTGCGTGGTAGCCATCCCATGGGTCCCAAATCTCCAGGTTCAAGGGCATCTTCCTACCTCGAAAACAGGCATGAGAAACCCAGATGATGGTACACCGTGTGATCGGGAAAGGTTTCTAAAACGCACCTCATTTCTCATCTCCTTCTGCTCGGCTTCGCCATTCCAGCCGCTTTACTAGCAACCTCCCCCCTGGGAGAATCAGCACCTTTAACCTCCTGTTCCGTACAGGTTGCAATTTGTCCTGAGGATGAACGGGAAGAGGGGGAACCAATGAGAGACTAGCTCTAGGTGTTGGGACAGGCACAGCTCACTCTATTTTCCCATCAGGAAGAAGAATTAACCACAGGCTCAGCCTGCCGCCCGGAACCAGAATAGGGCCTGAAGCAATCCTGCGCTTTTGCGGCCAGCTCCCAAGAAAGCGAGCTGAAAAATGGAGCTCAGGGGCACTGCAATTCACAAACCTGCAGAGTTATAAATGATAACTCTCGTCCACAAAAATATTGAGGGAAGGCAACGAAGAGGATTTGAAAGCAAGGCAGAATTGCAGGAAACAGATTTCAGGAGGTAGATTCGAATCGCCTTTAAAGCACAGGAGAAGCGGCAAAACCTCGACAATGATGCCCTTGGCCAAAAAGGGCGTATGCGTTTTTTCCTGAATATATTCAGGAAAAAACGCATACGCCCTTTTTGGCCAACCAAGCAACCTGGAAAGGCAAATCAGCGCTACAAAGAAGTCTCGCTTCCCATCGGTCAAAAGGGCCATGCTGAATAAAGTGTCAAAACCAGAAATGCAGGACAGGCCATGGAGGAACGGGAGCCTTGCTACGCTGATGGGCGGGATGGAAATTGCCAACAGCCACTCTGGAGAAGTGGACGGTGTGTCCTGAAACATCTAAAAAACTCAGCTTAGGGAGCATAGGGCACTTCCACTCATGGGCGTAGAAATTGGGAAAACTCAAAATCAGCAAGACACAGTTTAGGGCCCAAAGTTTAGGGCTGCTCTGTTGACAAGAACCTCCACTTCGTTCCACCTTAAATATCCCAGGAAAGAGAAAAATGGATAAAGAAGTTGTGGTCCTTATGTACAATGGAATATCACTCAGCCATGAAATCAACATCATAAGGCTAGTAGGAGCATGATGAGTGGACTTAGCTACGACGATTCTAAGTGAAATAAGTCACACAGAAAACGACACTTATCCTAAGATATCAGTTATAGAGGGAATGTAAAAACCGCTTCACTTGAACTGAATTACAAAACAGAACAGTGTCACACGTTTAGAAAACACACTATGGCTGCTTAACGGGAAAGGTGAGGTGGGGTGATGCATAAAACAAGGGTTTCAAATGAGCTCAGATACCGTTCCATAAACCCAATATGTAATAGACAAGACCTACTCCTTGCTCCGTGAACTGGACTCAACACCCCCTATTCACCGCCCAAGAATATACCTGACTAGTAAGAATCTTAAAACCTATGTATTGCCATCTCTCTGTAAGTGAGTCAAGTGGGTGTAAAGCGGCATACACACAGCAGTGAAAAGCAGCTAAACCCCATTATAAAAATCAATTACTTTTAAAAACCCGTGAAACAAAGACAGTGAAAGAGAGAGAAATTCTTAGGAAATTCGTTCAGGGGCTGTGATGCCACCTGGATTTTCCATATCTAGACCCACAGCTGATTGAGACCTAAGGGTGGACACTCTTGGGGCTGAGAGGTTTGGTGAGGTTGGGTGAGCCAACGCAGGCCCTTTAAAGTAATACTGCGTGGTAGCCATCCCATGGGTCCCAAATCTCCAGGTTCAAGGGCATCTTCCTACCTCGAAAACAGGCATGAGAAACCCAGATGATGGTACACCGTGTGATCGGGAAAGGTTTCTAAAACGCACCTCATTTCTCATCTCCTTCTGCTCGGCTTCGCCATTCCAGCCGCTTTACTAGCAACCTCCCCCCTGGGAGAATCAGCACCTTTAACCTCCTGTTCCGTACAGGTTGCAATTTGTCCTGAGGATGAACGGGAAGAGGGGGAACCAATGAGAGACTAGCTCTAGGTGTTGGGACAGGCACAGCTCACTCTATTTTCCCATCAGGAAGAAGAATTAACCACAGGCTCAGCCTGCCGCCCGGAACCAGAATAGGGCCTGAAGCAATCCTGCGCTTTTGCGGCCAGCTCCCAAGAAAGCGAGCTGAAAAATGGAGCTCAGGGGCACTGCAATTCACAAACCTGCAGAGTTATAAATGATAACTCTCGTCCACAAAAATATTGAGGGAAGGCAACGAAGAGGATTTGAAAGCAAGGCAGAATTGCAGGAAACAGATTTCAGGAGGTAGATTCGAATCGCCTTTAAAGCACAGGAGAAGCGGCAAAACCTCGACAATGATGCCCTTGGCCAAAAAGGGCGTATGCGTTTTTTCCTGAATATATTCAGGAAAAAACGCATACGCCCTTTTTGGCCAACCAAGCAACCTGGAAAGGCAAATCAGCGCTACAAAGAAGTCTCGCTTCCCATCGGTCAAAAGGGCCATGCTGAATAAAGTGTCAAAACCAGAAATGCAGGACAGGCCATGGAGGAACGGGAGCCTTGCTACGCTGATGGGCGGGATGGAAATTGCCAACAGCCACTCTGGAGAAGTGGACGGTGTGTCCTGAAACATCTAAAAAACTCAGCTTAGAGAGCATAGGGCACTTCCACTCATGGGCGTAGAAATTGGGAAAACTCAAAATCAGCAAGACACAGTTTAGGGCCCAAAGTTTAGGGCTGCTCTGTTGACAAGAACCTCCACTTCGTTCCACCTTAAATATCCCAGGAAAGAGAAAAATGGATAAAGAAGTTGTGGTCCTTATGTACAATGGAATATCACTCAGCCATGAAATCAACATCATAAGGCTAGTAGGAGCATGATGAGTGGATTTAGCTACGACGATTCTAAGTGAAATAAGTCACACAGAAAAGGACACTTATCCTAAGATATCAGTCATAGAGGGAATGTAAAAACCGCTTCACTTGAACTGAATTACAAAACAGAACAGTGTCACCCGTTTAGAAAACACACTATGGCTGCTTAACGGGAAAGGTGAGGTGGGGTGATGCATAAAACTAGGGTTTCAAATGAGCTCAGATACCGTTCCATAAACCCAATATGTAATAGACAAGACCTACTCCTTGCTCCGTGAACTGGACTCAACACCCCCTATTCACCGCCCAAGAATATACCTGACTAGTAAGAATCTTAAAACCTATGTATTGCCATCTCTCTGTAAGTGAGTCAAGTGGGTGTAAAGCGGCATACACACAGCAGTGAAAAGCAGCTAAACCCCATTATAAAAATCAATTACTTTTAAAAACCCGTGAAACAAAGACAGTGAAAGAGAGAGAAATTCTTAGGAAATTCGTTCAGGGGCTGTGATGCCACCTGGATTTTCCATATCTAGACCCACAGCTGATTGAGACCTAAGGGTGGACACTCTTGGGGCTGAGAGGTTTGGTGAGGTTGGGTGAGCCAACGCAGGCCCTTTAAAGTAATACTGCGTGGTAGCCATCCCATGGGTCCCAAATCTCCAGGTTCAAGGGCATCTTCCTACCTCGAAAACAGGCATGAGAAACCCAGATGATGGTACACCGTGTGATCGGGAAAGGTTTCTAAAACGCACCTCATTTCTCATCTCCTTCTGCTCGGCTTCGCCATTCCAGCCGCTTTACTAGCAACCTCCCCCCTGGGAGAATCAGCACCTTTAACCTCCTGTTCCGTACAGGTTGCAATTTGTCCTGAGGATGAACGGGAAGAGGGGGAACCAATGAGAGACTAGCTCTAGGTGTTGGGACAGGCACAGCTCACTCTATTTTCCCATCAGGAAGAAGAATTAACCACAGGCTCAGCCTGCCGCCCGGAACCAGAATAGGGCCTGAAGCAATCCTGCGCTTTTGTGGCCAGCTCCCAAGAAAGCGAGCTGAAAAATGGAGCTCAGGGGCACTGCAATTCACAAACCTGCAGAGTTATAAATGATAACTCTCGTCCACAAAAATATTGAGGGAAGGCAACGAAGAGGATTTGAAAGCAAGGCAGAATTGCAGGAAACAGATTTCAGGAGGTAGATTCGAATCGCCTTTAAAGCACAGGAGAAGCGGCAAAACCTCGACAATGATGCCCTTGGCCAAAAAGGGCGTATGCGTTTTTTTCCTGAATATATTCAGGAAAAAACGCATACGCCCTTTTTGGCCAACCAAGCAACCTGGAAAGGCAAATCAGCGCTACAAAGAAGTCTCGCTTCCCATCGGTCAAAAGGGCCATGCTGAATAAAGTGTCAAAACCAGAAATGCAGGACAGGCCATGGAGGAACGGGAGCCTTGCTACGCTGATGGGCGGGATGGAAATTGCCAACAGCCACTCTGGAGAAGTGGTCGGTGTGTCCTGAAACATCTAAAAAACTCAGCTTAGGGAGCATAGGGCACTTCCACTCATGGGCGTAGAAATTGGGAAAACTCAAAATCAGCAAGACACAGTTTAGGGCCCAAAGTTTAGGGCTGCTCTGTTGACAAGAACCTCCACTTCGTTCCACCTTAAATATCCCAGGAAAGAGAAAAATGGATAAAGAAGTTGTGGTCCTTATGTACAATGGAATATCACTCAGCCATGAAATCAACATCATAAGGCTAGTAGGAGCATGATGAGTGGATTTAGCTACGACGATTCTAAGTGAAATAAGTCACACAGAAAACGACACTTATCCTAAGATATCAGTTATAGAGGGAATGTAAAAACCGCTTCACTTGAACTGAATTACAAAACAGAACAGTGTCACCCGTTTAGAAAACACACTATGGCTGCTTAACGGGAAAGGTGAGGTGGGGTGATGCATAAAACAAGGGTTTCAAATGAGCTCAGATACCGTTCCATAAACCCAATATGTAATAGACAAGACCTACTCCTTGCTCCGTGAACTGGACTCAACACCCCCTATTCACCGCCCAAGAATATACCTGACTAGTAAGAATCTTAAAACCTATGTATTGCCATCTCTCTGTAAGTGAGTCAAGTGGGTGTAAAGCGGCATACACACAGCAGTGAAAAGCAGCTAAACCCCATTATAAAAATCAATTACTTTTAAAAACCCGTGAAACAAAGACAGTGAAAGAGAGAGAAATTCTTAGGAAATTCGTTCAGGGGCTGTGATGCCACCTGGATTTTCCATATCTAGACCCACAGCTGATTGAGACCTAAGGGTGGACACTCTTGGGGCTGAGAGGTTTGGTGAGGTTGGGTGAGCCAACGCAGGCCCTTTAAAGTAATACTGCGTGGTAGCCATCCCATGGGTCCCAAATCTCCAGGTTCAAGGGCATCTTCCTACCTCGAAAACAGGCATGAGAAACCCAGATGATGGTACACCGTGTGATCGGGAAAGGTTTCTAAAACGCACCTCATTTCTCATCTCCTTCTGCTCGGCTTCGCCATTCCAGCCGCTTTACTAGCAACCTCCCCCCTGGGAGAATCAGCACCTTTAACCTCCTGTTCCGTACAGGTTGCAATTTGTCCTGAGGATGAACGGGAAGAGGGGGAACCAATGAGAGACTAGCTCTAGGTGTTGGGACAGGCACAGCTCACTCTATTTTCCCATCAGGAAGAAGAATTAACCACAGGCTCAGCCTGCCGCCCGGAACCAGAATAGGGCCTGAAGCAATCCTGCGCTTTTGCGGCCAGCTCCCAAGAAAGCGAGCTGAAAAATGGAGCTCAGGGGCACTGCAATTCACAAACCTGCAGAGTTATAAATGATAACTCTCGTCCACAAAAATATTGAGGGAAGGCAACGAAGAGGATTTGAAAGCAAGGCAGAATTGCAGGAAACAGATTTCAGGAGGTAGATTCGAATCGCCTTTAAAGCACAGGAGAAGCGGCAAAACCTCGACAATGATGCCCTTGGCCAAAAAGGGCGTATGCGTTTTTTCCTGAATATATTCAGGAAAAAACGCATACGCCCTTTTTGGCCAACCAAGCAACCTGGAAAGGCAAATCAGCGCTACAAAGAAGTCTCGCTTCCCATCGGTCAAAAGGGCCATGCTGAATAAAGTGTCAAAACCAGAAATGCAGGACAGGCCATGGAGGAACGGGAGCCTTGCTACGCTGATGGGCGGGATGGAAATTGCCAACAGCCACTCTGGAGAAGTGGACGGTGTGTCCTGAAACATCTAAAAAACTCAGCTTAGAGAGCATAGGGCACTTCCACTCATGGGCGTAGAAATTGGGAAAACTCAAAATCAGCAAGACACAGTTTAGGGCCCAAAGTTTAGGGCTGCTCTGTTGACAAGAACCTCCACTTCGTTCCACCTTAAATATCCCAGGAAAGAGAAAAATGGATAAAGAAGTTGTGGTCCTTATGTACAATGGAATATCACTCAGCCATGAAATCAACATCATAAGGCTAGTAGGAGCATGATGAGTGGATTTAGCTACGACGATTCTAAGTGAAATAAGTCACACAGAAAACGACACTTATCCTAAGATATCAGTTATAGAGGGAATGTAAAAACCGCTTCACTTGAACTGAATTACAAAACAGAACAGTGTCACACGTTTAGAAAACACACTATGGCTGCTTAACGGGAAAGGTGAGGTGGGGTGATGCATAAAACAAGGGTTTCAAATGAGCTCAGATACCGTTCCATAAACCCAATATGTAATAGACAAGACCTACTCCTTGCTCCGTGAACTGGACTCAACACCCCCTATTCACCACCCAAGAATATACCTGACTAGTAAGAATCTTAAAACCTATGTATTGCCATCTCTCTGTAAGTGAGTCAAGTGGGTGTACAGCGGCATACACACAGCAGTGAAAAGCAGCTAAACCCCATTATAAAAATCAATTACTTTTAAAAACCCGTGAAACAAAGACAGTGAAAGAGAGAGAAATTCTTAGGAAATTCGTTCAGGGGCTGTGATGCCACCTGGATTTTCCATATCTAGACCCACAGCTGATTGAGACCTAAGGGTGGACACTCTTGGGGCTGAGAGGTTTGGTGAGGTTGGGTGAGCCAACGCAGGCCCTTTAAAGTAATACTGCGTGGTAGCCATCCCATGGGTCCCAAATCTCCAGGTTCAAGGGCATCTTCCTACCTCGAAAACAGGCATGAGAAACCCAGATGATGGTACACCATGTGATCGGGAAAGGTTACTAAAACGCACCTCATTTCTCATCTCCTTCTGCTCGGCTTCGCCATTCCAGCCGCTTTACTAGCAACCTCCCCCCTGGGAGAATCAGCACCTTTAACCTCCTGTTCCGTACAGGTTGCAATTTGTCCTGAGGATGAACGGGAAGAGGGGGAACCAATGAGAGACTAGCTCTAGGTGTTGGGACAGGCACAGCTCACTCTATTTTCCCATCAGGAAGAAGAATTAACCACAGGCTCAGCCTGCCGCCCGGAACCAGAATAGGGCCTGAAGCAATCCTGCGCTTTTGCGGCCAGCTCCCAAGAAAGCGAGCTGAAAAATGGAGCCCAGGGACACTGCAATTCACAAACCTGCAGAGTTATAAATGATAACTCTCGTCCACAAAAATATTGAGGGAAGGCAACGAAGAGGATTTGAAAGCAAGGCAGAATTGCAGGAAACAGATTTCAGGAGGTAGATTCGAATCGCCTTTAAAGCACGGGAGAAGCGGCAAAACCTCGACAATGATGCCCTTGGCCAAAAAGGGCGTATGCGTTTTTTCCTGAATATATTCAGGAAAAAACGCATACGC
Source organism: Balaenoptera acutorostrata (assembly GCF_949987535.1). Classification (NCBI taxonomy): domain Eukaryota; kingdom Metazoa; phylum Chordata; class Mammalia; order Artiodactyla; family Balaenopteridae; genus Balaenoptera; species Balaenoptera acutorostrata. Next base: position 509,187 of record NW_026646813.1, on the reverse strand, counting down.
CCTTTTTGGCCAACCAAGCAACCTGGAAAGGCAAATCAGCGCTACAAAGAAGTCTCGCTTCCCATCGGTCAAAAGGGCCATGCTGAATAAAGTGTCAAAACCAGAAATGCAGGACAGGCCATGGAGGAACGGGAGCCTTGCTACGCTGATGGGGGGGATGGAAATTGCCAACAGCCACTCTGGAGAAGTGGACGGTGTGTCCTGAAACATCTAAAAAACTCAGCTTAGAGAGCATAGGGCACTTCCACTCATGGGCGTAGAAATTGGGAAAACTCAAAATCAGCAAGACACAGTTTAGGGCCCAAAGTTTAGGGCTGCTCTGTTGACAAGAACCTCCACTTCGTTCCACCTTAAAAATCCCAGGAAAGAGAAAAATGGATAAAGAAATTGTGGTCCTTATGTACAATGGAATATCACTCAGCCATGAAATCAACATCATAAGGCTAGTAGGAGCATGATGAGTGGATTTAGCTACGACGATTCTAAGTGAAATAAGTCACACAGAAAACGACACTTATCCTAAGATATCAGTTATAGAGGGAATGTAAAAACCGCTTCACTTGAACTGAATTACAAAACAGAACAGTGTCACCCGTTTAGAAAACACACTATGGCTGCTTAACGGGAAAGGTGAGGTGGGGTGATGCATAAAACAAGGGTTTCAAATGAGCTCAGATACCGTTCCATAAACCCAATATGTAATAGACAAGACCTACTCCTTGCTCCGTGAACTGGACTCAACACCCCCTATTCACCGCCCAAGAATATACCTGACTAGTAAGAATCTTAAATCCTATGTATTGCCATCTCTCTGTAAGTGAGTCAAGTGGGTGTAAAGCGGCATACACACAGCAGTGAAAAGCAGCTAAACCCCATTATAAAAATCAATTACTTTTAAAAACCCGTGAAACAAAGACAGTGAAAGAGAGAGAAATTCTTAGGAAATTCGTTCAGGGGCTGTGATGCCACCTGGATTTTCCATATCTAGACCCACAGCTGATTGAGACCTAAGGGGGGACACTCTTGGGGCTGAGAGGTTTGGTGAGGTTGGGTGAGCCAACGCAGGCCCTTTAAAGTAATACTGCGTGGTAGCCATCCCATGGGTCCCAAATCTCCAGGTTCAAGGGCATCTTCCTACCTCGAAAACAGGCATGAGAAACCCAGATGATGTTACACCGTGTGATCGGGAAAGGTTACTAAAACGCACCTCATTTCTCATCTCCTTCTGCTCGGCTTCGCCATTCCAGCCGCTTTACTAGCAACCTCCCCCCTGGGAGAATCAGCACCTTTAACCTCCTGTTCCGTACAGGTTGCAATTTGTCCTGAGGATGAACGGGAAGAGGGGGAACCAATGAGAGACTAGCTCTAGGTGTTGGGACAGGCACAGCTCACTCTATTTTCCCATCAGGAAGAAGAATTAACCACAGGCTCAGCCTGCCGCCCGGAACCAGAATAGGGCCTGAAGCAATCCTGCGCTTTTGCGGCCAGCTCCCAAGAAAGCGAGCTGAAAAATGGAGCTCAGGGGCACTGCAATTCACAAACCTGCAGAGTTATAAATGATAACTGCCGTCCACAAAAATATTGAGGGAAGGCAACGAAGAGGATTTGAAAGCAAGGCAGAATTGCAGGAAACAGATTTCAGGAGGTAGATTCGAATCGCCTTTAAAGCACAGGAGAAGCGGCAAAACCTCGACAATGATGCCCTTGGCCAAAAAGGGCGTATGCGTTTTTTCCTGAATATATTCAGGAAAAAACGCATATGCCCTTTTTGGCCAACCAAGCAACCTGGAAAGGCAAATCAGCGCTACAAAGAAGTCTCGCTTCCCATCGGTCAAAAGGGCCATGCTGAATAAAGTGTCAAAACCAGAAATGCAGGACAGGCCATGGAGGAACGGGAGCCTTGCTACGCTGATGGGCGGGATGGAAATTGCCAACAGCCACTCTGGAGAAGTGGACGGTGTGTCCTGAAACATCTAAAAAACTCAGCTTAGAGAGCATAGGGCACTTCCACTCATGGGCGTAGAAATTGGGAAAACTCAAAATCAGCAAGACACAGTTTAGGGCCCAAAGTTTAGGGCTGCTCTGTTGACAAGAACCTCCACTTCGTTCCACCTTAAATATCCCAGGAAAGAGAAAAATGGATAAAGAAGTTGTGGTCCTTATGTACAATGGAATATCACTCAGCCATGAAATCAACATCATAAGGCTAGTAGGAGCATGATGAGTGGATTTAGCTACGACGATTCTAAGTGAAATAAGTCACACAGAAAACGACACTTATCCTAAGATATCAGTTATAGAGGGAATGTAAAAACCGCTTCACTTGAACTGAATTACAAAACAGAACAGTGTCACACGTTTAGAAAACACACTATGGCTGCTTAACGGGAAAGGTGAGGTGGGGTGATGCATAAAACAAGGGTTTCAAATGAGCTCAGATACCGTTCCATAAACCCAATATGTAATAGACAAGACCTACTCCTTGCTCCGTGAACTGGACTCAACACCCCCTATTCACCGCCCAAGAATATACCTGACTAGTAAGAATCTTAAAACCTATGTATTGCCATCTCTCTGTAAGTGAGTCAAATGGGTGTAAAGCGGCATACACACAGCAGTGAAAAGCAGCTAAACCCCATTATAAAAATCAATTACTTTTAAAAACCCGTGAAACAAAGACAGTGAAAGAGAGAGAAATTCTTAGGAAATTCGTTCAGGGGCTGTGATGCCACCTGGATTTTCCATATCTAGACCCACAGCTGATTGAGACCTAAGGGTGGACACTCTTGGGGCTGAGAGGTTTGGTGAGGTTGGGTGAGCCAACGCAGGCCCTTTAAAGTAATACTGCGTGGTAGCCATCCCATGGGTCCCAAATCTCCAGGTTCAAGGGCATCTTCCTACCTCGAAAACAGGCATGAGAAACCCAGATGATGGTACACCGTGTGATCGGGAAAGGTTTCTAAAACGCACCTCATTTCTCATCTCCTTCTGCTCGGCTTCGCCATTCCAGCCGCTTTACTAGCAACCTCCCCCCTGGGAGAATCAGCACCTTTAACCTCCTGTTCCGTACAGGTTGCAATTTGTCCTGAGGATGAACGGGAAGAGGGGGAACCAATGAGAGACTAGCTCTAGGTGTTGGGACAGGCACAGCTCACTCTATTTTCCCATCAGGAAGAAGAATTAACCACAGGCTCAGCCTGCCGCCCGGAACCAGAATAGGGCCTGAAGCAATCCTGCGCTTTTGCGGCCAGCTCCCAAGAAAGCGAGCTGAAAATTGGAGCCCAGGGACACTGCAATTCACAAACCTGCAGAGTTATAAATGATAACTCTCGTCCACAAAAATATTGAGGGAAGGCAACGAAGAGGATTTGAAAGCAAGGCAGAATTGCAGGAAACAGATTTCAGGAGGTAGATTCGAATCGCCTTTAAAGCACGGGAGAAGCGGCAAAACCTCGACAATGATGCCCTTGGCCAAAAAGGGCGTATGCGTTTTTTCCTGAATATATTCAGGAAAAAACGCATACGCCCTTTTTGGCCAACCAAGCAACCTGGAAAGGCAAATCAGCGCTACAAAGAAGTCTCGCTTCCCATCGGTCAAAAGGGCCATGCTGAATAAAGTGTCAAAACCAGAAATGCAGGACAGGCCATGGAGGAACGGGAGCCTTGCTACGCTGATGGGGGGGATGGAAATTGCCAACAGCCACTCTGGAGAAGTGGACGGTGTGTCCTGAAACATCTAAAAAACTCAGCTTAGAGAGCATAGGGCACTTCCACTCATGGGCGTAGAAATTGGGAAAACTCAAAATCAGCAAGACACAGTTTAGGGCCCAAAGTTTAGGGCTGCTCTGTTGACAAGAACCTCCACTTCGTTCCACCTTAAAAATCCCAGGAAAGAGAAAAATGGATAAAGAAGTTGTGGTCCTTATGTACAATGGAATATCACTCAGCCATGAAATCAACATCATAAGGCTAGTAGGAGCATGATGAGTGGATTTAGCTACGACGATTCTAAGTGAAATAAGTCACACAGAAAACGACACTTATCCTAAGATATCAGTTATAGAGGGAATGTAAAAACCGCTTCACTTGAACTGAATTACAAAACAGAACAGTGTCACCCGTTTAGAAAACACACTATGGCTGCTTAACGGGAAAGGTGAGGTGGGGTGATGCATAAAACAAGGGTTTCAAATGAGCTCAGATACCGTTCCATAAACCCAATATGTAATAGACAAGACCTACTCCTTGCTCCGTGAACTGGACTCAACACCCCCTATTCACCGCCCAAGAATATACCTGACTAGTAAGAATCTTAAAACCTATGTATTGCCATCTCTCTGTAAGTGAGTCAAGTGGGTGTAAAGCGGCATACACACAGCAGTGAAAAGCAGCTAAACCCCATTATAAAAATCAATTACTTTAAAAAACCCGTGAAACAAAGACAGTGAAAGAGAGAGAAATTCTTACGAAATTCGTTCAGGGGCTGTGATGCCACCTGGATTTTCCATATCTAGACCCACAGCTGATTGAGACCTAAGGGTGGACACTCTTGGGGCTGAGAGGTTTGGTGAGGTTGGGTGAGCCAACGCAGGCCCTTTAAAGTAATACTGCGTGGTAGCCATCCCATGGGTCCCAAATCTCCAGGTTCAAGGGCATCTTCCTACCTCGAAAACAGGCATGAGAAACCCAGATGATGGTACACCGTGTGATCGGGAAAGGTTTCTAAAACGCACCTCATTTCTCATCTCCTTCTGCTCGGCTTCGCCATTCCAGCCGCTTTACTAGCAACCTCCCCCCTGGGAGAATCAGCACCTTTAACCTCCTGTTCCGTACAGGTTGCAATTTGTCCTGAGGATGAACGGGAAGAGGGGGAACCAATGAGAGACTAGCTCTAGGTGTTGGGACAGGCACAGCTCACTCTATTTTCCCATCAGGAAGAAGAATTAACCACAGGCTCAGCCTGCCGCCCGGAACCAGAATAGGGCCTGAAGCAATCCTGCGCTTTTGCGGCCAGCTCCCAAGAAAGCGAGCTGAAAAATGGAGCTCAGGGGCACTGCAATTCACAAACCTGCAGAGTTATAAATGATAACTCTCGTCCACAAAAATATTGAGGGAAGGCAACGAAGAGGATTTGAAAGCAAGGCAGAATTGCAGGAAACAGATTTCAGGAGGTAGATTCGAATCGCCTTTAAAGCACAGGAGAAGCGGCAAAACCTCGACAATGATGCCCTTGGCCAAAAAGGGCGTATGCGTTTTTTCCTGAATATATTCAGGAAAAAACGCATACGCCCTTTTTGGCCAACCAAGCAACCTGGAAAGGCAAATCAGCGCTACAAAGAAGTCTCGCTTCCCATCGGTCAAAAGGGCCATGCTGAATAAAGTGTCAAAACCAGAAATGCAGGACAGGCCATGGAGGAACGGGAGCCTTGCTACGCTGATGGGCGGGATGGAAATTGCCAACAGCCACTCTGGAGAAGTGGACGGTGTGTCCTGAAACATCTAAAAAACTCAGCTTAGGGAGCATAGGGCACTTCCACTCATGGGCGTAGAAATTGGGAAAACTCAAAATCAGCAAGACACAGTTTAGGGCCCAAAGTTTAGGGCTGCTCTGTTGACAAGAACCTCCACTTCGTTCCACCTTAAATATCCCAGGAAAGAGAAAAATGGATAAAGAAGTTGTGGTCCTTATGTACAATGGAATATCACTCAGCCATGAAATCAACATCATAAGGCTAGTAGGAGCATGATGAGTGGACTTAGCTACGACGATTCTAAGTGAAATAAGTCACACAGAAAACGACACTTATCCTAAGATATCAGTTATAGAGGGAATGTAAAAACCGCTTCACTTGAACTGAATTACAAAACAGAACAGTGTCACACGTTTAGAAAACACACTATGGCTGCTTAACGGGAAAGGTGAGGTGGGGTGATGCATAAAACAAGGGTTTCAAATGAGCTCAGATACCGTTCCATAAACCCAATATGTAATAGACAAGACCTACTCCTTGCTCCGTGAACTGGACTCAACACCCCCTATTCACCGCCCAAGAATATACCTGACTAGTAAGAATCTTAAAACCTATGTATTGCCATCTCTCTGTAAGTGAGTCAAGTGGGTGTAAAGCGGCATACACACAGCAGTGAAAAGCAGCTAAACCCCATTATAAAAATCAATTACTTTTAAAAACCCGTGAAACAAAGACAGTGAAAGAGAGAGAAATTCTTAGGAAATTCGTTCAGGGGCTGTGATGCCACCTGGATTTTCCATATCTAGACCCACAGCTGATTGAGACCTAAGGGTGGACACTCTTGGGGCTGAGAGGTTTGGTGAGGTTGGGTGAGCCAACGCAGGCCCTTTAAAGTAATACTGCGTGGTAGCCATCCCATGGGTCCCAAATCTCCAGGTTCAAGGGCATCTTCCTACCTCGAAAACAGGCATGAGAAACCCAGATGATGGTACACCGTGTGATCGGGAAAGGTTTCTAAAACGCACCTCATTTCTCATCTCCTTCTGCTCGGCTTCGCCATTCCAGCCGCTTTACTAGCAACCTCCCCCCTGGGAGAATCAGCACCTTTAACCTCCTGTTCCGTACAGGTTGCAATTTGTCCTGAGGATGAACGGGAAGAGGGGGAACCAATGAGAGACTAGCTCTAGGTGTTGGGACAGGCACAGCTCACTCTATTTTCCCATCAGGAAGAAGAATTAACCACAGGCTCAGCCTGCCGCCCGGAACCAGAATAGGGCCTGAAGCAATCCTGCGCTTTTGCGGCCAGCTCCCAAGAAAGCGAGCTGAAAAATGGAGCTCAGGGGCACTGCAATTCACAAACCTGCAGAGTTATAAATGATAACTCTCGTCCACAAAAATATTGAGGGAAGGCAACGAAGAGGATTTGAAAGCAAGGCAGAATTGCAGGAAACAGATTTCAGGAGGTAGATTCGAATCGCCTTTAAAGCACAGGAGAAGCGGCAAAACCTCGACAATGATGCCCTTGGCCAAAAAGGGCGTATGCGTTTTTTCCTGAATATATTCAGGAAAAAACGCATACGCCCTTTTTGGCCAACCAAGCAACCTGGAAAGGCAAATCAGCGCTACAAAGAAGTCTCGCTTCCCATCGGTCAAAAGGGCCATGCTGAATAAAGTGTCAAAACCAGAAATGCAGGACAGGCCATGGAGGAACGGGAGCCTTGCTACGCTGATGGGCGGGATGGAAATTGCCAACAGCCACTCTGGAGAAGTGGACGGTGTGTCCTGAAACATCTAAAAAACTCAGCTTAGGGAGCATAGGGCACTTCCACTCATGGGCGTAGAAATTGGGAAAACTCAAAATCAGCAAGACACAGTTTAGGGCCCAAAGTTTAGGGCTGCTCTGTTGACAAGAACCTCCACTTCGTTCCACCTTAAATATCCCAGGAAAGAGAAAAATGGATAAAGAAGTTGTGGTCCTTATGTACAATGGAATATCACTCAGCCATGAAATCAACATCATAAGGCTAGTAGGAGCATGATGAGTGGATTTAGCTACGACGATTCTAAGTGAAATAAGTCACACAGAAAACGACACTTATCCTAAGATATCAGTCATAGAGGGAATGTAAAAACCGCTTCACTTGAACTGAATTACAAAACAGAACAGTGTCACCCGTTTAGAAAACACACTATGGCTGCTTAACGGGAAAGGTGAGGTGGGGTGATGCATAAAACTAGGGTTTCAAATGAGCTCAGATACCGTTCCATAAACCCAATATGTAATAGACAAGACCTACTCCTTGCTCCGTGAACTGGACTCAACACCCCCTATTCACCGCCCAAGAATATACCTGACTAGTAAGAATCTTAAAACCTATGTATTGCCATCTCTCTGTAAGTGAGTCAAGTGGGTGTAAAGCGGCATACACACAGCAGTGAAAAGCAGCTAAACCCCATTATAAAAATCAATTACTTTTAAAAACCCGTGAAACAAAGACAGTGAAAGAGAGAGAAATTCTTAGGAAATTCGTTCAGGGGCTGTGATGCCACCTGGATTTTCCATATCTAGACCCACAGCTGATTGAGACCTAAGGGTGGACACTCTTGGGGCTGAGAGGTTTGGTGAGGTTGGGTGAGCCAACGCAGGCCCTTTAAAGTAATACTGCGTGGTAGCCATCCCATGGGTCCCAAATCTCCAGGTTCAAGGGCATCTTCCTACCTCGAAAACAGGCATGAGAAACCCAGATGATGGTACACCGTGTGATCGGGAAAGGTTTCTAAAACGCACCTCATTTCTCATCTCCTTCTGCTCGGCTTCGCCATTCCAGCCGCTTTACTAGCAACCTCCCCCCTGGGAGAATCAGCACCTTTAACCTCCTGTTCCGTACAGGTTGCAATTTGTCCTGAGGATGAACGGGAAGAGGGGGAACCAATGAGAGACTAGCTCTAGGTGTTGGGACAGGCACAGCTCACTCTATTTTCCCATCAGGAAGAAGAATTAACCACAGGCTCAGCCTGCCGCCCGGAACCAGAATAGGGCCTGAAGCAATCCTGCGCTTTTGCGGCCAGCTCCCAAGAAAGCGAGCTGAAAAATGGAGCTCAGGGGCACTGCAATTCACAAACCTGCAGAGTTATAAATGATAACTCTCGTCCACAAAAATATTGAGGGAAGGCAACGAAGAGGATTTGAAAGCAAGGCAGAATTGCAGGAAACAGATTTCAGGAGGTAGATTCGAATCGCCTTTAAAGCACAGGAGAAGCGGCAAAACCTCGACAATGATGCCCTTGGCCAAAAAGGGCGTATGCGTTTTTTCCTGAATATATTCAGGAAAAAACGCATACGCCCTTTTTGGCCAACCAAGCAACCTGGAAAGGCAAATCAGCGCTACAAAGAAGTCTCGCTTCCCATCGGTCAAAAGGGCCATGCTGAATAAAGTGTCAAAACCAGAAATGCAGGACAGGCCATGGAGGAACGGGAGCCTTGCTACGCTGATGGGCGGGATGGAAATTGCCAACAGCCACTCTGGAGAAGTGGACGGTGTGTCCTGAAACATCTAAAAAACTCAGCTTAGAGAGCATAGGGCACTTCCACTCATGGGCGTAGAAATTGGGAAAACTCAAAATCAGCAAGACACAGTTTAGGGCCCAAAGTTTAGGGCTGCTCTGTTGACAAGAACCTCCACTTCGTTCCACCTTAAATATCCCAGGAAAGAGAAAAATGGATAAAGAAGTTGTGGTCCTTATGTACAATGGAATATCACTCAGCCATGAAATCAACATCATAAGGCTAGTAGGAGCATGATGAGTGGATTTAGCTACGACGATTCTAAGTGAAATAAGTCACACAGAAAAGGACACTTATCCTAAGATATCAGTCATAGAGGGAATGTAAAAACCGCTTCACTTGAACTGAATTACAAAACAGAACAGTGTCACCCGTTTAGAAAACACACTATGGCTGCTTAACGGGAAAGGTGAGGTGGGGTGATGCATAAAACTAGGGTTTCAAATGAGCTCAGATACCGTTCCATAAACCCAATATGTAATAGACAAGACCTACTCCTTGCTCCGTGAACTGGACTCAACACCCCCTATTCACCGCCCAAGAATATACCTGACTAGTAAGAATCTTAAAACCTATGTATTGCCATCTCTCTGTAAGTGAGTCAAGTGGGTGTAAAGCGGCATACACACAGCAGTGAAAAGCAGCTAAACCCCATTATAAAAATCAATTACTTTTAAAAACCCGTGAAACAAAGACAGTGAAAGAGAGAGAAATTCTTAGGAAATTCGTTCAGGGGCTGTGATGCCACCTGGATTTTCCATATCTAGACCCAAAGCTGATTGAGACCTAAGGGTGGACACTCTTGGGGCTGAGAGGTTTGGTGAGGTTGGGTGAGCCAACGCAGGCCCTTTAAAGTAATACTGCGTGGTAGCCATCCCATGGGTCCCAAATCTCCAGGTTCAAGGGCATCTTCCTACCTCGAAAACAGGCATGAGAAACCCAGATGATGGTACACCGTGTGATCGGGAAAGGTTTCTAAAACGCACCTCATTTCTCATCTCCTTCTGCTCGGCTTCGCCATTCCAGCCGCTTTACTAGCAACCTCCCCCCTGGGAGAATCAGCACCTTTAACCTCCTGTTCCGTACAGGTTGCAATTTGTCCTGAGGATGAACGGGAAGAGGGGGAACCAATGAGAGACTAGCTCTAGGTGTTGGGACAGGCACAGCTCACTCTATTTTCCCATCAGGAAGAAGAATTAACCACAGGCTCAGCCTGCCGCCCGGAACCAGAATAGGGCCTGAAGCAATCCTGCGCTTTTGTGGCCAGCTCCCAAGAAAGCGAGCTGAAAAATGGAGCTCAGGGGCACTGCAATTCACAAACCTGCAGAGTTATAAATGATAACTCTCGTCCACAAAAATATTGAGGGAAGGCAACGAAGAGGATTTGAAAGCAAGGCAGAATTGCAGGAAACAGATTTCAGGAGGTAGATTCGAATCGCCTTTAAAGCACAGGAGAAGCGGCAAAACCTCGACAATGATGCCCTTGGCCAAAAAGGGCGTATGCGTTTTTTTCCTGAATATATTCAGGAAAAAACGCATACGCCCTTTTTGGCCAACCAAGCAACCTGGAAAGGCAAATCAGCGCTACAAAGAAGTCTCGCTTCCCATCGGTCAAAAGGGCCATGCTGAATAAAGTGTCAAAACCAGAAATGCAGGACAGGCCATGGAGGAACGGGAGCCTTGCTACGCTGATGGGCGGGATGGAAATTGCCAACAGCCACTCTGGAGAAGTGGACGGTGTGTCCTGAAACATCTAAAAAACTCAGCTTAGGGAGCATAGGGCACTTCCACTCATGGGCGTAGAAATTGGGAAAACTCAAAATCAGCAAGACACAGTTTAGGGCCCAAAGTTTAGGGCTGCTCTGTTGACAAGAACCTCCACTTCGTTCCACCTTAAATATCCCAGGAAAGAGAAAAATGGATAAAGAAGTTGTGGTCCTTATGTACAATGGAATATCACTCAGCCATGAAATCAACATCATAAGGCTAGTAGGAGCATGATGAGTGGATTTAGCTACGACGATTCTAAGTGAAATAAGTCACACAGAAAAGGACACTTATCCTAAGATATCAGTCATAGAGGGAATGTAAAAACCGCTTCACTTGAACTGAATTACAAAACAGAACAGTGTCACCCGTTTAGAAAACACACTATGGCTGCTTAACGGGAAAGGTGAGGTGGGGTGATGCATAAAACTAGGGTTTCAAATGAGCTCAGATACCGTTCCATAAACCCAATATGTAATAGACAAGACCTACTCCTTGCTCCGTGAACTGGACTCAACACCCCCTATTCACCGCCCAAGAATATACCTGACTAGTAAGAATCTTAAAACCTATGTATTGCCATCTCTCTGTAAGTGAGTCAAGTGGGTGTAAAGCGGCATACACACAGCAGTGAAAAGCAGCTAAACCCCATTATAAAAATCAATTACTTTTAAAAACCCGTGAAACAAAGACAGTGAAAGAGAGAGAAATTCTTAGGAAATTCGTTCAGGGGCTGTGATGCCACCTGGATTTTCCATATCTAGACCCACAGCTGATTGAGACCTAAGGGTGGACACTCTTGGGGCTGAGAGGTTTGGTGAGGTTGGGTGAGCCAACGCAGGCCCTTTAAAGTAATACTGCGTGGTAGCCATCCCATGGGTCCCAAATCTCCAGGTTCAAGGGCATCTTCCTACCTCGAAAACAGGCATGAGAAACCCAGATGATGGTACACCGTGTGATCGGGAAAGGTTTCTAAAACGCACCTCATTTCTCATCTCCTTCTGCTCGGCTTCGCCATTCCAGCCGCTTTACTAGCAACCTCCCCCCTGGGAGAATCAGCACCTTTAACCTCCTGTTCCGTACAGGTTGCAATTTGTCCTGAGGATGAACGGGAAGAGGGGGAACCAATGAGAGACTAGCTCTAGGTGTTGGGACAGGCACAGCTCACTCTATTTTCCCATCAGGAAGAAGAATTAACCACAGGCTCAGCCTGCCGCCCGGAACCAGAATAGGGCCTGAAGCAATCCTGCGCTTTTGTGGCCAGCTCCCAAGAAAGCGAGCTGAAAAATGGAGCTCAGGGGCACTGCAATTCACAAACCTGCAGAGTTATAAATGATAACTCTCGTCCACAAAAATATTGAGGGAAGGCAACGAAGAGGATTTGAAAGCAAGGCAGAATTGCAGGAAACAGATTTCAGGAGGTAGATTCGAATCGCCTTTAAAGCACAGGAGAAGCGGCAAAACCTCGACAATGATGCCCTTGGCCAAAAAGGGCGTATGCGTTTTTTTCCTGAATATATTCAGGAAAAAACGCATACGCCCTTTTTGGCCAACCAAGCAACCTGGAAAGGCAAATCAGCGCTACAAAGAAGTCTCGCTTCCCATCGGTCAAAAGGGCCATGCTGAATAAAGTGTCAAAACCAGAAATGCAGGACAGGCCATGGAGGAACGGGAGCCTTGCTACGCTGATGGGCGGGATGGAAATTGCCAACAGCCACTCTGGAGAAGTGGACGGTGTGTCCTGAAACATCTAAAAAACTCAGCTTAGGGAGCATAGGGCACTTCCACTCATGGGCGTAGAAATTGGGAAAACTCAAAATCAGCAAGACACAGTTTAGGGCCCAAAGTTTAGGGCTGCTCTGTTGACAAGAACCTCCACTTCGTTCCACCTTAAATATCCCAGGAAAGAGAAAAATGGATAAAGAAGTTGTGGTCCTTATGTACAATGGAATATCACTCAGCCATGAAATCAACATCATAAGGCTAGTAGGAGCATGATGAGTGGATTTAGCTACGACGATTCTAAGTGAAATAAGTCACACAGAAAACGACACTTATCCTAAGATATCAGTTATAGAGGGAATGTAAAAACCGCTTCACTTGAACTGAATTACAAAACAGAACAGTGTCACCCGTTTAGAAAACACACTATGGCTGCTTAACGGGAAAGGTGAGGTGGGGTGATGCATAAAACAAGGGTTTCAAATGAGCTCAGATACCGTTCCATAAACCCAATATGTAATAGACAAGACCTACTCCTTGCTCCGTGAACTGGACTCAACACCCCCTATTCACCGCCCAAGAATATACCTGACTAGTAAGAATCTTAAAACCTATGTATTGCCATCTCTCTGTAAGTGAGTCAAGTGGGTGTAAAGCGGCATACACACAGCAGTGAAAAGCAGCTAAACCCCATTATAAAAATCAATTACTTTTAAAAACCCGTGAAACAAAGACAGTGAAAGAGAGAGAAATTCTTAGGAAATTCGTTCAGGGGCTGTGATGCCACCTGGATTTTCCATATCTAGACCCACAGCTGATTGAGACCTAAGGGTGGACACTCTTGGGGCTGAGAGGTTTGGTGAGGTTGGGTGAGCCAACGCAGGCCCTTTAAAGTAATACTGCGTGGTAGCCATCCCATGGGTCCCAAATCTCCAGGTTCAAGGGCATCTTCCTACCTCGAAAACAGGCATGAGAAACCCAGATGATGGTACACCGTGTGATCGGGAAAGGTTTCTAAAACGCACCTCATTTCTCATCTCCTTCTGCTCGGCTTCGCCATTCCAGCCGCTTTACTAGCAACCTCCCCCCTGGGAGAATCAGCACCTTTAACCTCCTGTTCCGTACAGGTTGCAATTTGTCCTGAGGATGAACGGGAAGAGGGGGAACCAATGAGAGACTAGCTCTAGGTGTTGGGACAGGCACAGCTCACTCTATTTTCCCATCAGGAAGAAGAATTAACCACAGGCTCAGCCTGCCGCCCGGAACCAGAATAGGGCCTGAAGCAATCCTGCGCTTTTGCGGCCAGCTCCCAAGAAAGCGAGCTGAAAAATGGAGCTCAGGGGCACTGCAATTCACAAACCTGCAGAGTTATAAATGATAACTCTCGTCCACAAAAATATTGAGGGAAGGCAACGAAGAGGATTTGAAAGCAAGGCAGAATTGCAGGAAACAGATTTCAGGAGGTAGATTCGAATCGCCTTTAAAGCACAGGAGAAGCGGCAAAACCTCGACAATGATGCCCTTGGCCAAAAAGGGCGTATGCGTTTTTTCCTGAATATATTCAGGAAAAAACGCATACGCCCTTTTTGGCCAACCAAGCAACCTGGAAAGGCAAATCAGCGCTACAAAGAAGTCTCGCTTCCCATCGGTCAAAAGGGCCATGCTGAATAAAGTGTCAAAACCAGAAATGCAGGACAGGCCATGGAGGAACGGGAGCCTTGCTACGCTGATGGGCGGGATGGAAATTGCCAACAGCCACTCTGGAGAAGTGGACGGTGTGTCCTGAAACATCTAAAAAACTCAGCTTAGAGAGCATAGGGCACTTCCACTCATGGGCGTAGAAATTGGGAAAACTCAAAATCAGCAAGACACAGTTTAGGGCCCAAAGTTTAGGGCTGCTCTGTTGACAAGAACCTCCACTTCGTTCCACCTTAAATATCCCAGGAAAGAGAAAAATGGATAAAGAAGTTGTGGTCCTTATGTACAATGGAATATCACTCAGCCATGAAATCAACATCATAAGGCTAGTAGGAGCATGATGAGTGGATTTAGCTACGACGATTCTAAGTGAAATAAGTCACACAGAAAACGACACTTATCCTAAGATATCAGTTATAGAGGGAATGTAAAAACCGCTTCACTTGAACTGAATTACAAAACAGAACAGTGTCACACGTTTAGAAAACACACTATGGCTGCTTAACGGGAAAGGTGAGGTGGGGTGATGCATAAAACAAGGGTTTCAAATGAGCTCAGATACCGTTCCATAAACCCAATATGTAATAGACAAGACCTACTCCTTGCTCCGTGAACTGGACTCAACACCCCCTATTCACCACCCAAGAATATACCTGACTAGTAAGAATCTTAAAACCTATGTATTGCCATCTCTCTGTAAGTGAGTCAAGTGGGTGTACAGCGGCATACACACAGCAGTGAAAAGCAGCTAAACCCCATTATAAAAATCAATTACTTTTAAAAACCCGTGAAACAAAGACAGTGAAAGAGAGAGAAATTCTTAGGAAATTCGTTCAGGGGCTGTGATGCCACCTGGATTTTCCATATCTAGACCCACAGCTGATTGAGACCTAAGGGTGGACACTCTTGGGGCTGAGAGGTTTGGTGAGGTTGGGTGAGCCAACGCAGGCCCTTTAAAGTAATACTGCGTGGTAGCCATCCCATGGGTCCCAAATCTCCAGGTTCAAGGGCATCTTCCTACCTCGAAAACAGGCATGAGAAACCCAGATGATGGTACACCATGTGATCGGGAAAGGTTACTAAAACGCACCTCATTTCTCATCTCCTTCTGCTCGGCTTCGCCATTCCAGCCGCTTTACTAGCAACCTCCCCCCTGGGAGAATCAGCACCTTTAACCTCCTGTTCCGTACAGGTTGCAATTTGTCCTGAGGATGAACGGGAAGAGGGGGAACCAATGAGAGACTAGCTCTAGGTGTTGGGACAGGCACAGCTCACTCTATTTTCCCATCAGGAAGAAGAATTAACCACAGGCTCAGCCTGCCGCCCGGAACCAGAATAGGGCCTGAAGCAATCCTGCGCTTTTGCGGCCAGCTCCCAAGAAAGCGAGCTGAAAAATGGAGCCCAGGGACACTGCAATTCACAAACCTGCAGAGTTATAAATGATAACTCTCGTCCACAAAAATATTGAGGGAAGGCAACGAAGAGGATTTGAAAGCAAGGCAGAATTGCAGGAAACAGATTTCAGGAGGTAGATTCGAATCGCCTTTAAAGCACGGGAGAAGCGGCAAAACCTCGACAATGATGCCCTTGGCCAAAAAGGGCGTATGCGTTTTTTCCTGAATATATTCAGGAAAAAACGCATACGCCCTTTTTGGCCAACCAAGCAACCTGGAAAGGCAAATCAGCGCTACAAAGAAGTCTCGCTTCCCATCGGTCAAAAGGGCCATGCTGAATAAAGTGTCAAAACCAGAAATGCAGGACAGGCCATGGAGGAACGGGAGCCTTGCTACGCTGATGGGGGGGATGGAAATTGCCAACAGCCACTCTGGAGAAGTGGACGGTGTGTCCTGAAACATCTAAAAAACTCAGCTTAGAGAGCATAGGGCACTTCCACTCATGGGCGTAGAAATTGGGAAAACTCAAAATCAGCAAGACACAGTTTAGGGCCCAAAGTTTAGGGCTGCTCTGTTGACAAGAACCTCCACTTCGTTCCACCTAAAAATCCCAGGAAAGAGAAAAATGGATAAAGAAATTGTGGTCCTTATGTACAATGGAATATCACTCAGCCATGAAATCAACATCATAAGGCTAGTAGGAGCATGATGAGTGGATTTAGCTACGACGATTCTAAGTGAAATAAGTCACACAGAAAACGACACTTATCCTAAGATATCAGTTATAGAGGGAATGTAAAAACCGCTTCACTTGAACTGAATTACAAAACAGAACAGTGTCACCCGTTTAGAAAACACACTATGGCTGCTTAACGGGAAAGGTGAGGTGGGGTGATGCATAAAACAAGGGTTTCAAATGAGCTCAGATACCGTTCCATAAACCCAATATGTAATAGACAAGACCTACTCCTTGCTCCGTGAACTGGACTCAACACCCCCTATTCACCGCCCAAGAATATACCTGACTAGTAAGAATCTTAAATCCTATGTATTGCCATCTCTCTGTAAGTGAGTCAAGTGGGTGTAAAGCGGCATACACACAGCAGTGAAAAGCAGCTAAACCCCATTATAAAAATCAATTACTTTTAAAAACCCGTGAAACAAAGACAGTGAAAGAGAGAGAAATTCTTAGGAAATTCGTTCAGGGGCTGTGATGCCACCTGGATTTTCCATATCTAGACCCACAGCTGATTGAGACCTAAGGGGGGACACTCTTGGGGCTGAGAGGTTTGGTGAGGTTGGGTGAGCCAACGCAGGCCCTTTAAAGTAATACTGCGTGGTAGCCATCCCATGGGTCCCAAATCTCCAGGTTCAAGGGCATCTTCCTACCTCGAAAACAGGCATGAGAAACCCAGATGATGTTACACCGTGTGATCGGGAAAGGTTACTAAAACGCACCTCATTTCTCATCTCCTTCTGCTCGGCTTCGCCATTCCAGCCGCTTTACTAGCAACCTCCCCCCTGGGAGAATCAGCACCTTTAACCTCCTGTTCCGTACAGGTTGCAATTTGTCCTGAGGATGAACGGGAAGAGGGGGAACCAATGAGAGACTAGCTCTAGGTGTTGGGACAGGCACAGCTCACTCTATTTTCCCATCAGGAAGAAGAATTAACCACAGGCTCAGCCTGCCGCCCGGAACCAGAATAGGGCCTGAAGCAATCCTGCGCTTTTGCGGCCAGCTCCCAAGAAAGCGAGCTGAAAAATGGAGCTCAGGGGCACTGCAATTCACAAACCTGCAGAGTTATAAATGATAACTGCCGTCCACAAAAATATTGAGGGAAGGCAACGAAGAGGATTTGAAAGCAAGGCAGAATTGCAGGAAACAGATTTCAGGAGGTAGATTCGAATCGCCTTTAAAGCACAGGAGAAGCGGCAAAACCTCGACAATGATGCCCTTGGCCAAAAAGGGCGTATGCGTTTTTTCCTGAATATATTCAGGAAAAAACGCATATGCCCTTTTTGGCCAACCAAGCAACCTGGAAAGGCAAATCAGCGCTACAAAGAAGTCTCGCTTCCCATCGGTCAAAAGGGCCATGCTGAATAAAGTGTCAAAACCAGAAATGCAGGACAGGCCATGGAGGAACGGGAGCCTTGCTACGCTGATGGGCGGGATGGAAATTGCCAACAGCCACTCTGGAGAAGTGGACGGTGTGTCCTGAAACATCTAAAAAACTCAGCTTAGAGAGCATAGGGCACTTCCACTCATGGGCGTAGAAATTGGGAAAACTCAAAATCAGCAAGACACAGTTTAGGGCCCAAAGTTTAGGGCTGCTCTGTTGACAAGAACCTCCACTTCGTTCCACCTTAAATATCCCAGGAAAGAGAAAAATGGATAAAGAAGTTGTGGTCCTTATGTACAATGGAATATCACTCAGCCATGAAATCAACATCATAAGGCTAGTAGGAGCATGATGAGTGGATTTAGCTACGACGATTCTAAGTGAAATAAGTCACACAGAAAACGACACTTATCCTAAGATATCAGTTATAGAGGGAATGTAAAAACCGCTTCACTTGAACTGAATTACAAAACAGAACAGTGTCACACGTTTAGAAAACACACTATGGCTGCTTAACGGGAAAGGTGAGGTGGGGTGATGCATAAAACAAGGGTTTCAAATGAGCTCAGATACCGTTCCATAAACCCAATATGTAATAGACAAGACCTACTCCTTGCTCCGTGAACTGGACTCAACACCCCCTATTCACCGCCCAAGAATATACCTGACTAGTAAGAATCTTAAAACCTATGTATTGCCATCTCTCTGTAAGTGAGTCAAATGGGTGTAAAGCGGCATACACACAGCAGTGAAAAGCAGCTAAACCCCATTATAAAAATCAATTACTTTTAAAAACCCGTGAAACAAAGACAGTGAAAGAGAGAGAAATTCTTAGGAAATTCGTTCAGGGGCTGTGATGCCACCTGGATTTTCCATATCTAGACCCACAGCTGATTGAGACCTAAGGGTGGACACTCTTGGGGCTGAGAGGTTTGGTGAGGTTGGGTGAGCCAACGCAGGCCCTTTAAAGTAATACTGCGTGGTAGCCATCCCATGGGTCCCAAATCTCCAGGTTCAAGGGCATCTTCCTACCTCGAAAACAGGCATGAGAAACCCAGATGATGGTACACCGTGTGATCGGGAAAGGTTTCTAAAACGCACCTCATTTCTCATCTCCTTCTGCTCGGCTTCGCCATTCCAGCCGCTTTACTAGCAACCTCCCCCCTGGGAGAATCAGCACCTTTAACCTCCTGTTCCGTACAGGTTGCAATTTGTCCTGAGGATGAACGGGAAGAGGGGGAACCAATGAGAGACTAGCTCTAGGTGTTGGGACAGGCACAGCTCACTCTATTTTCCCATCAGGAAGAAGAATTAACCACAGGCTCAGCCTGCCGCCCGGAACCAGAATAGGGCCTGAAGCAATCCTGCGCTTTTGCGGCCAGCTCCCAAGAAAGCGAGCTGAAAATTGGAGCCCAGGGACACTGCAATTCACAAACCTGCAGAGTTATAAATGATAACTCTCGTCCACAAAAATATTGAGGGAAGGCAACGAAGAGGATTTGAAAGCAAGGCAGAATTGCAGGAAACAGATTTCAGGAGGTAGATTCGAATCGCCTTTAAAGCACGGGAGAAGCGGCAAAACCTCGACAATGATGCCCTTGGCCAAAAAGGGCGTATGCGTTTTTTCCTGAATATATTCAGGAAAAAACGCATACGCCCTTTTTGGCCAACCAAGCAACCTGGAAAGGCAAATCAGCGCTACAAAGAAGTCTCGCTTCCCATCGGTCAAAAGGGCCATGCTGAATAAAGTGTCAAAACCAGAAATGCAGGACAGGCCATGGAGGAACGGGAGCCTTGCTACGCTGATGGGGGGGATGGAAATTGCCAACAGCCACTCTGGAGAAGTGGACGGTGTGTCCTGAAACATCTAAAAAACTCAGCTTAGAGAGCATAGGGCACTTCCACTCATGGGCGTAGAAATTGGGAAAACTCAAAATCAGCAAGACACAGTTTAGGGCCCAAAGTTTAGGGCTGCTCTGTTGACAAGAACCTCCACTTCGTTCCACCTTAAAAATCCCAGGAAAGAGAAAAATGGATAAAGAAGTTGTGGTCCTTATGTACAATGGAATATCACTCAGCCATGAAATCAACATCATAAGGCTAGTAGGAGCATGATGAGTGGATTTAGCTACGACGATTCTAAGTGAAATAAGTCACACAGAAAACGACACTTATCCTAAGATATCAGTTATAGAGGGAATGTAAAAACCGCTTCACTTGAACTGAATTACAAAACAGAACAGTGTCACCCGTTTAGAAAACACACTATGGCTGCTTAACGGGAAAGGTGAGGTGGGGTGATGCATAAAACAAGGGTTTCAAATGAGCTCAGATACCGTTCCATAAACCCAATATGTAATAGACAAGACCTACTCCTTGCTCCGTGAACTGGACTCAACACCCCCTATTCACCGCCCAAGAATATACCTGACTAGTAAGAATCTTAAAACCTATGTATTGCCATCTCTCTGTAAGTGAGTCAAGTGGGTGTAAAGCGGCATACACACAGCAGTGAAAAGCAGCTAAACCCCATTATAAAAATCAATTACTTTAAAAAACCCGTGAAACAAAGACAGTGAAAGAGAGAGAAATTCTTACGAAATTCGTTCAGGGGCTGTGATGCCACCTGGATTTTCCATATCTAGACCCACAGCTGATTGAGACCTAAGGGTGGACACTCTTGGGGCTGAGAGGTTTGGTGAGGTTGGGTGAGCCAACGCAGGCCCTTTAAAGTAATACTGCGTGGTAGCCATCCCATGGGTCCCAAATCTCCAGGTTCAAGGGCATCTTCCTACCTCGAAAACAGGCATGAGAAACCCAGATGATGGTACACCGTGTGATCGGGAAAGGTTTCTAAAACGCACCTCATTTCTCATCTCCTTCTGCTCGGCTTCGCCATTCCAGCCGCTTTACTAGCAACCTCCCCCCTGGGAGAATCAGCACCTTTAACCTCCTGTTCCGTACAGGTTGCAATTTGTCCTGAGGATGAACGGGAAGAGGGGGAACCAATGAGAGACTAGCTCTAGGTGTTGGGACAGGCACAGCTCACTCTATTTTCCCATCAGGAAGAAGAATTAACCACAGGCTCAGCCTGCCGCCCGGAACCAGAATAGGGCCTGAAGCAATCCTGCGCTTTTGCGGCCAGCTCCCAAGAAAGCGAGCTGAAAAATGGAGCTCAGGGGCACTGCAATTCACAAACCTGCAGAGTTATAAATGATAACTCTCGTCCACAAAAATATTGAGGGAAGGCAACGAAGAGGATTTGAAAGCAAGGCAGAATTGCAGGAAACAGATTTCAGGAGGTAGATTCGAATCGCCTTTAAAGCACAGGAGAAGCGGCAAAACCTCGACAATGATGCCCTTGGCCAAAAAGGGCGTATGCGTTTTTTCCTGAATATATTCAGGAAAAAACGCATACGCCCTTTTTGGCCAACCAAGCAACCTGGAAAGGCAAATCAGCGCTACAAAGAAGTCTCGCTTCCCATCGGTCAAAAGGGCCATGCTGAATAAAGTGTCAAAACCAGAAATGCAGGACAGGCCATGGAGGAACGGGAGCCTTGCTACGCTGATGGGCGGGATGGAAATTGCCAACAGCCACTCTGGAGAAGTGGACGGTGTGTCCTGAAACATCTAAAAAACTCAGCTTAGGGAGCATAGGGCACTTCCACTCATGGGCGTAGAAATTGGGAAAACTCAAAATCAGCAAGACACAGTTTAGGGCCCAAAGTTTAGGGCTGCTCTGTTGACAAGAACCTCCACTTCGTTCCACCTTAAATATCCCAGGAAAGAGAAAAATGGATAAAGAAGTTGTGGTCCTTATGTACAATGGAATATCACTCAGCCATGAAATCAACATCATAAGGCTAGTAGGAGCATGATGAGTGGACTTAGCTACGACGATTCTAAGTGAAATAAGTCACACAGAAAACGACACTTATCCTAAGATATCAGTTATAGAGGGAATGTAAAAACCGCTTCACTTGAACTGAATTACAAAACAGAACAGTGTCACACGTTTAGAAAACACACTATGGCTGCTTAACGGGAAAGGTGAGGTGGGGTGATGCATAAAACAAGGGTTTCAAATGAGCTCAGATACCGTTCCATAAACCCAATATGTAATAGACAAGACCTACTCCTTGCTCCGTGAACTGGACTCAACACCCCCTATTCACCGCCCAAGAATATACCTGACTAGTAAGAATCTTAAAACCTATGTATTGCCATCTCTCTGTAAGTGAGTCAAGTGGGTGTAAAGCGGCATACACACAGCAGTGAAAAGCAGCTAAACCCCATTATAAAAATCAATTACTTTTAAAAACCCGTGAAACAAAGACAGTGAAAGAGAGAGAAATTCTTAGGAAATTCGTTCAGGGGCTGTGATGCCACCTGGATTTTCCATATCTAGACCCACAGCTGATTGAGACCTAAGGGTGGACACTCTTGGGGCTGAGAGGTTTGGTGAGGTTGGGTGAGCCAACGCAGGCCCTTTAAAGTAATACTGCGTGGTAGCCATCCCATGGGTCCCAAATCTCCAGGTTCAAGGGCATCTTCCTACCTCGAAAACAGGCATGAGAAACCCAGATGATGGTACACCGTGTGATCGGGAAAGGTTTCTAAAACGCACCTCATTTCTCATCTCCTTCTGCTCGGCTTCGCCATTCCAGCCGCTTTACTAGCAACCTCCCCCCTGGGAGAATCAGCACCTTTAACCTCCTGTTCCGTACAGGTTGCAATTTGTCCTGAGGATGAACGGGAAGAGGGGGAACCAATGAGAGACTAGCTCTAGGTGTTGGGACAGGCACAGCTCACTCTATTTTCCCATCAGGAAGAAGAATTAACCACAGGCTCAGCCTGCCGCCCGGAACCAGAATAGGGCCTGAAGCAATCCTGCGCTTTTGCGGCCAGCTCCCAAGAAAGCGAGCTGAAAAATGGAGCTCAGGGGCACTGCAATTCACAAACCTGCAGAGTTATAAATGATAACTCTCGTCCACAAAAATATTGAGGGAAGGCAACGAAGAGGATTTGAAAGCAAGGCAGAATTGCAGGAAACAGATTTCAGGAGGTAGATTCGAATCGCCTTTAAAGCACAGGAGAAGCGGCAAAACCTCGACAATGATGCCCTTGGCCAAAAAGGGCGTATGCGTTTTTTCCTGAATATATTCAGGAAAAAACGCATACGCCCTTTTTGGCCAACCAAGCAACCTGGAAAGGCAAATCAGCGCTACAAAGAAGTCTCGCTTCCCATCGGTCAAAAGGGCCATGCTGAATAAAGTGTCAAAACCAGAAATGCAGGACAGGCCATGGAGGAACGGGAGCCTTGCTACGCTGATGGGCGGGATGGAAATTGCCAACAGCCACTCTGGAGAAGTGGACGGTGTGTCCTGAAACATCTAAAAAACTCAGCTTAGGGAGCATAGGGCACTTCCACTCATGGGCGTAGAAATTGGGAAAACTCAAAATCAGCAAGACACAGTTTAGGGCCCAAAGTTTAGGGCTGCTCTGTTGACAAGAACCTCCACTTCGTTCCACCTTAAATATCCCAGGAAAGAGAAAAATGGATAAAGAAGTTGTGGTCCTTATGTACAATGGAATATCACTCAGCCATGAAATCAACATCATAAGGCTAGTAGGAGCATGATGAGTGGATTTAGCTACGACGATTCTAAGTGAAATAAGTCACACAGAAAAGGACACTTATCCTAAGATATCAGTCATAGAGGGAATGTAAAAACCGCTTCACTTGAACTGAATTACAAAACAGAACAGTGTCACCCGTTTAGAAAACACACTATGGCTGCTTAACGGGAAAGGTGAGGTGGGGTGATGCATAAAACTAGGGTTTCAAATGAGCTCAGATACCGTTCCATAAACCCAATATGTAATAGACAAGACCTACTCCTTGCTCCGTGAACTGGACTCAACACCCCCTATTCACCGCCCAAGAATATACCTGACTAGTAAGAATCTTAAAACCTATGTATTGCCATCTCTCTGTAAGTGAGTCAAGTGGGTGTAAAGCGGCATACACACAGCAGTGAAAAGCAGCTAAACCCCATTATAAAAATCAATTACTTTTAAAAACCCGTGAAACAAAGACAGTGAAAGAGAGAGAAATTCTTAGGAAATTCGTTCAGGGGCTGTGATGCCACCTGGATTTTCCATATCTAGACCCACAGCTGATTGAGACCTAAGGGTGGACACTCTTGGGGCTGAGAGGTTTGGTGAGGTTGGGTGAGCCAACGCAGGCCCTTTAAAGTAATACTGCGTGGTAGCCATCCCATGGGTCCCAAATCTCCAGGTTCAAGGGCATCTTCCTACCTCGAAAACAGGCATGAGAAACCCAGATGATGGTACACCGTGTGATCGGGAAAGGTTTCTAAAACGCACCTCATTTCTCATCTCCTTCTGCTCGGCTTCGCCATTCCAGCCGCTTTACTAGCAACCTCCCCCCTGGGAGAATCAGCACCTTTAACCTCCTGTTCCGTACAGGTTGCAATTTGTCCTGAGGATGAACGGGAAGAGGGGGAACCAATGAGAGACTAGCTCTAGGTGTTGGGACAGGCACAGCTCACTCTATTTTCCCATCAGGAAGAAGAATTAACCACAGGCTCAGCCTGCCGCCCGGAACCAGAATAGGGCCTGAAGCAATCCTGCGCTTTTGTGGCCAGCTCCCAAGAAAGCGAGCTGAAAAATGGAGCTCAGGGGCACTGCAATTCACAAACCTGCAGAGTTATAAATGATAACTCTCGTCCACAAAAATATTGAGGGAAGGCAACGAAGAGGATTTGAAAGCAAGGCAGAATTGCAGGAAACAGATTTCAGGAGGTAGATTCGAATCACCTTTAAAGCACAGGAGAAGCGGCAAAACCTCGACAATGATGCCCTTGGCCAAAAAGGGCGTATGCGTTTTTTTCCTGAATATATTCAGGAAAAAACGCATACGCCCTTTTTGGCCAACCAAGCAACCTGGAAAGGCAAATCAGCGCTACAAAGAAGTCTCGCTTCCCATCGGTCAAAAGGGCCATGCTGAATAAAGTGTCAAAACCAGAAATGCAGGACAGGCCATGGAGGAACGGGAGCCTTGCTACGCTGATGGGCGGGATGGAAATTGCCAACAGCCACTCTGGAGAAGTGGACGGTGTGTCCTGAAACATCTAAAAAACTCAGCTTAGGGAGCATAGGGCACTTCCACTCATGGGCGTAGAAATTGGGAAAACTCAAAATCAGCAAGACACAGTTTAGGGCCCAAAGTTTAGGGCTGCTCTGTTGACAAGAACCTCCACTTCGTTCCACCTTAAATATCCCAGGAAAGAGAAAAATGGATAAAGAAGTTGTGGTCCTTATGTACAATGGAATATCACTCAGCCATGAAATCAACATCATAAGGCTAGTAGGAGCATGATGAGTGGACTTAGCTACGACGATTCTAAGTGAAATAAGTCACACAGAAAACGACACTTATCCTAAGATATCAGTTATAGAGGGAATGTAAAAACCGCTTCACTTGAACTGAATTACAAAACAGAACAGTGTCACACGTTTAGAAAACACACTATGGCTGCTTAACGGGAAAGGTGAGGTGGGGTGATGCATAAAACAAGGGTTTCAAATGAGCTCAGATACCGTTCCATAAACCCAATATGTAATAGACAAGACCTACTCCTTGCTCCGTGAACTGGACTCAACACCCCCTATTCACCGCCCAAGAATATACCTGACTAGTAAGAATCTTAAAACCTATGTATTGCCATCTCTCTGTAAGTGAGTCAAGTGGGTGTAAAGCGGCATACACACAGCAGTGAAAAGCAGCTAAACCCCATTATAAAAATCAATTACTTTTAAAAACCCGTGAAACAAAGACAGTGAAAGAGAGAGAAATTCTTAGGAAATTCGTTCAGGGGCTGTGATGCCACCTGGATTTTCCATATCTAGACCCACAGCTGATTGAGACCTAAGGGTGGACACTCTTGGGGCTGAGAGGTTTGGTGAGGTTGGGTGAGCCAACGCAGGCCCTTTAAAGTAATACTGCGTGGTAGCCATCCCATGGGTCCCAAATCTCCAGGTTCAAGGGCATCTTCCTACCTCGAAAACAGGCATGAGAAACCCAGATGATGGTACACCGTGTGATCGGGAAAGGTTTCTAAAACGCACCTCATTTCTCATCTCCTTCTGCTCGGCTTCGCCATTCCAGCCGCTTTACTAGCAACCTCCCCCCTGGGAGAATCAGCACCTTTAACCTCCTGTTCCGTACAGGTTGCAATTTGTCCTGAGGATGAACGGGAAGAGGGGGAACCAATGAGAGACTAGCTCTAGGTGTTGGGACAGGCACAGCTCACTCTATTTTCCCATCAGGAAGAAGAATTAACCACAGGCTCAGCCTGCCGCCCGGAACCAGAATAGGGCCTGAAGCAATCCTGCGCTTTTGCGGCCAGCTCCCAAGAAAGCGAGCTGAAAAATGGAGCTCAGGGGCACTGCAATTCACAAACCTGCAGAGTTATAAATGATAACTCTCGTCCACAAAAATATTGAGGGAAGGCAACGAAGAGGATTTGAAAGCAAGGCAGAATTGCAGGAAACAGATTTCAGGAGGTAGATTCGAATCGCCTTTAAAGCACAGGAGAAGCGGCAAAACCTCGACAATGATGCCCTTGGCCAAAAAGGGCGTATGCGTTTTTTCCTGAATATATTCAGGAAAAAACGCATACGCCCTTTTTGGCCAACCAAGCAACCTGGAAAGGCAAATCAGCGCTACAAAGAAGTCTCGCTTCCCATCGGTCAAAAGGGCCATGCTGAATAAAGTGTCAAAACCAGAAATGCAGGACAGGCCATGGAGGAACGGGAGCCTTGCTACGCTGATGGGCGGGATGGAAATTGCCAACAGCCACTCTGGAGAAGTGGACGGTGTGTCCTGAAACATCTAAAAAACTCAGCTTAGAGAGCATAGGGCACTTCCACTCATGGGCGTAGAAATTGGGAAAACTCAAAATCAGCAAGACACAGTTTAGGGCCCAAAGTTTAGGGCTGCTCTGTTGACAAGAACCTCCACTTCGTTCCACCTTAAATATCCCAGGAAAGAGAAAAATGGATAAAGAAGTTGTGGTCCTTATGTACAATGGAATATCACTCAGCCATGAAATCAACATCATAAGGCTAGTAGGAGCATGATGAGTGGATTTAGCTACGACGATTCTAAGTGAAATAAGTCACACAGAAAAGGACACTTATCCTAAGATATCAGTCATAGAGGGAATGTAAAAACCGCTTCACTTGAACTGAATTACAAAACAGAACAGTGTCACCCGTTTAGAAAACACACTATGGCTGCTTAACGGGAAAGGTGAGGTGGGGTGATGCATAAAACTAGGGTTTCAAATGAGCTCAGATACCGTTCCATAAACCCAATATGTAATAGACAAGACCTACTCCTTGCTCCGTGAACTGGACTCAACACCCCCTATTCACCGCCCAAGAATATACCTGACTAGTAAGAATCTTAAAACCTATGTATTGCCATCTCTCTGTAAGTGAGTCAAGTGGGTGTAAAGCGGCATACACACAGCAGTGAAAAGCAGCTAAACCCCATTATAAAAATCAATTACTTTTAAAAACCCGTGAAACAAAGACAGTGAAAGAGAGAGAAATTCTTAGGAAATTCGTTCAGGGGCTGTGATGCCACCTGGATTTTCCATATCTAGACCCAAAGCTGATTGAGACCTAAGGGTGGACACTCTTGGGGCTGAGAGGTTTGGTGAGGTTGGGTGAGCCAACGCAGGCCCTTTAAAGTAATACTGCGTGGTAGCCATCCCATGGGTCCCAAATCTCCAGGTTCAAGGGCATCTTCCTACCTCGAAAACAGGCATGAGAAACCCAGATGATGGTACACCGTGTGATCGGGAAAGGTTTCTAAAACGCACCTCATTTCTCATCTCCTTCTGCTCGGCTTCGCCATTCCAGCCGCTTTACTAGCAACCTCCCCCCTGGGAGAATCAGCACCTTTAACCTCCTGTTCCGTACAGGTTGCAATTTGTCCTGAGGATGAACGGGAAGAGGGGGAACCAATGAGAGACTAGCTCTAGGTGTTGGGACAGGCACAGCTCACTCTATTTTCCCATCAGGAAGAAGAATTAACCACAGGCTCAGCCTGCCGCCCGGAACCAGAATAGGGCCTGAAGCAATCCTGCGCTTTTGTGGCCAGCTCCCAAGAAAGCGAGCTGAAAAATGGAGCTCAGGGGCACTGCAATTCACAAACCTGCAGAGTTATAAATGATAACTCTCGTCCACAAAAATATTGAGGGAAGGCAACGAAGAGGATTTGAAAGCAAGGCAGAATTGCAGGAAACAGATTTCAGGAGGTAGATTCGAATCGCCTTTAAAGCACAGGAGAAGCGGCAAAACCTCGACAATGATGCCCTTGGCCAAAAAGGGCGTATGCGTTTTTTTCCTGAATATATTCAGGAAAAAACGCATACGCCCTTTTTGGCCAACCAAGCAACCTGGAAAGGCAAATCAGCGCTACAAAGAAGTCTCGCTTCCCATCGGTCAAAAGGGCCATGCTGAATAAAGTGTCAAAACCAGAAATGCAGGACAGGCCATGGAGGAACGGGAGCCTTGCTACGCTGATGGGCGGGATGGAAATTGCCAACAGCCACTCTGGAGAAGTGGACGGTGTGTCCTGAAACATCTAAAAAACTCAGCTTAGGGAGCATAGGGCACTTCCACTCATGGGCGTAGAAATTGGGAAAACTCAAAATCAGCAAGACACAGTTTAGGGCCCAAAGTTTAGGGCTGCTCTGTTGACAAGAACCTCCACTTCGTTCCACCTTAAATATCCCAGGAAAGAGAAAAATGGATAAAGAAGTTGTGGTCCTTATGTACAATGGAATATCACTCAGCCATGAAATCAACATCATAAGGCTAGTAGGAGCATGATGAGTGGATTTAGCTACGACGATTCTAAGTGAAATAAGTCACACAGAAAAGGACACTTATCCTAAGATATCAGTCATAGAGGGAATGTAAAAACCGCTTCACTTGAACTGAATTACAAAACAGAACAGTGTCACCCGTTTAGAAAACACACTATGGCTGCTTAACGGGAAAGGTGAGGTGGGGTGATGCATAAAACTAGGGTTTCAAATGAGCTCAGATACCGTTCCATAAACCCAATATGTAATAGACAAGACCTACTCCTTGCTCCGTGAACTGGACTCAACACCCCCTATTCACCGCCCAAGAATATACCTGACTAGTAAGAATCTTAAAACCTATGTATTGCCATCTCTCTGTAAGTGAGTCAAGTGGGTGTAAAGCGGCATACACACAGCAGTGAAAAGCAGCTAAACCCCATTATAAAAATCAATTACTTTTAAAAACCCGTGAAACAAAGACAGTGAAAGAGAGAGAAATTCTTAGGAAATTCGTTCAGGGGCTGTGATGCCACCTGGATTTTCCATATCTAGACCCACAGCTGATTGAGACCTAAGGGTGGACACTCTTGGGGCTGAGAGGTTTGGTGAGGTTGGGTGAGCCAACGCAGGCCCTTTAAAGTAATACTGCGTGGTAGCCATCCCATGGGTCCCAAATCTCCAGGTTCAAGGGCATCTTCCTACCTCGAAAACAGGCATGAGAAACCCAGATGATGGTACACCGTGTGATCGGGAAAGGTTTCTAAAACGCACCTCATTTCTCATCTCCTTCTGCTCGGCTTCGCCATTCCAGCCGCTTTACTAGCAACCTCCCCCCTGGGAGAATCAGCACCTTTAACCTCCTGTTCCGTACAGGTTGCAATTTGTCCTGAGGATGAACGGGAAGAGGGGGAACCAATGAGAGACTAGCTCTAGGTGTTGGGACAGGCACAGCTCACTCTATTTTCCCATCAGGAAGAAGAATTAACCACAGGCTCAGCCTGCCGCCCGGAACCAGAATAGGGCCTGAAGCAATCCTGCGCTTTTGTGGCCAGCTCCCAAGAAAGCGAGCTGAAAAATGGAGCTCAGGGGCACTGCAATTCACAAACCTGCAGAGTTATAAATGATAACTCTCGTCCACAAAAATATTGAGGGAAGGCAACGAAGAGGATTTGAAAGCAAGGCAGAATTGCAGGAAACAGATTTCAGGAGGTAGATTCGAATCGCCTTTAAAGCACAGGAGAAGCGGCAAAACCTCGACAATGATGCCCTTGGCCAAAAAGGGCGTATGCGTTTTTTTCCTGAATATATTCAGGAAAAAACGCATACGCCCTTTTTGGCCAACCAAGCAACCTGGAAAGGCAAATCAGCGCTACAAAGAAGTCTCGCTTCCCATCGGTCAAAAGGGCCATGCTGAATAAAGTGTCAAAACCAGAAATGCAGGACAGGCCATGGAGGAACGGGAGCCTTGCTACGCTGATGGGCGGGATGGAAATTGCCAACAGCCACTCTGGAGAAGTGGACGGTGTGTCCTGAAACATCTAAAAAACTCAGCTTAGGGAGCATAGGGCACTTCCACTCATGGGCGTAGAAATTGGGAAAACTCAAAATCAGCAAGACACAGTTTAGGGCCCAAAGTTTAGGGCTGCTCTGTTGACAAGAACCTCCACTTCGTTCCACCTTAAATATCCCAGGAAAGAGAAAAATGGATAAAGAAGTTGTGGTCCTTATGTACAATGGAATATCACTCAGCCATGAAATCAACATCATAAGGCTAGTAGGAGCATGATGAGTGGATTTAGCTACGACGATTCTAAGTGAAATAAGTCACACAGAAAACGACACTTATCCTAAGATATCAGTTATAGAGGGAATGTAAAAACCGCTTCACTTGAACTGAATTACAAAACAGAACAGTGTCACCCGTTTAGAAAACACACTATGGCTGCTTAACGGGAAAGGTGAGGTGGGGTGATGCATAAAACAAGGGTTTCAAATGAGCTCAGATACCGTTCCATAAACCCAATATGTAATAGACAAGACCTACTCCTTGCTCCGTGAACTGGACTCAACACCCCCTATTCACCGCCCAAGAATATACCTGACTAGTAAGAATCTTAAAACCTATGTATTGCCATCTCTCTGTAAGTGAGTCAAGTGGGTGTAAAGCGGCATACACACAGCAGTGAAAAGCAGCTAAACCCCATTATAAAAATCAATTACTTTTAAAAACCCGTGAAACAAAGACAGTGAAAGAGAGAGAAATTCTTAGGAAATTCGTTCAGGGGCTGTGATGCCACCTGGATTTTCCATATCTAGACCCACAGCTGATTGAGACCTAAGGGTGGACACTCTTGGGGCTGAGAGGTTTGGTGAGGTTGGGTGAGCCAACGCAGGCCCTTTAAAGTAATACTGCGTGGTAGCCATCCCATGGGTCCCAAATCTCCAGGTTCAAGGGCATCTTCCTACCTCGAAAACAGGCATGAGAAACCCAGATGATGGTACACCGTGTGATCGGGAAAGGTTTCTAAAACGCACCTCATTTCTCATCTCCTTCTGCTCGGCTTCGCCATTCCAGCCGCTTTACTAGCAACCTCCCCCCTGGGAGAATCAGCACCTTTAACCTCCTGTTCCGTACAGGTTGCAATTTGTCCTGAGGATGAACGGGAAGAGGGGGAACCAATGAGAGACTAGCTCTAGGTGTTGGGACAGGCACAGCTCACTCTATTTTCCCATCAGGAAGAAGAATTAACCACAGGCTCAGCCTGCCGCCCGGAACCAGAATAGGGCCTGAAGCAATCCTGCGCTTTTGCGGCCAGCTCCCAAGAAAGCGAGCTGAAAAATGGAGCTCAGGGGCACTGCAATTCACAAACCTGCAGAGTTATAAATGATAACTCTCGTCCACAAAAATATTGAGGGAAGGCAACGAAGAGGATTTGAAAGCAAGGCAGAATTGCAGGAAACAGATTTCAGGAGGTAGATTCGAATCGCCTTTAAAGCACAGGAGAAGCGGCAAAACCTCGACAATGATGCCCTTGGCCAAAAAGGGCGTATGCGTTTTTTCCTGAATATATTCAGGAAAAAACGCATACGCCCTTTTTGGCCAACCAAGCCACCTGGAAAGGCAAATCAGCGCTACAAAGAAGTCTCGCTTCCCATCGGTCAAAAGGGCCATGCTGAATAAAGTGTCAAAACCAGAAATGCAGGACAGGCCATGGAGGAACGGGAGCCTTGCTACGCTGATGGGCGGGATGGAAATTGCCAACAGCCACTCTGGAGAAGTGGACGGTGTGTCCTGAAACATCTAAAAAACTCAGCTTAGAGAGCATAGGGCACTTCCACTCATGGGCGTAGAAATTGGGAAAACTCAAAATCAGCAAGACACAGTTTAGGGCCCAAAGTTTAGGGCTGCTCTGTTGACAAGAACCTCCACTTCGTTCCACCTAAAAATCCCAGGAAAGAGAAAAATGGATAAAGAAATTGTGGTCCTTATGTACAATGGAATATCACTCAGCCATGAAATCAACATCATAAGGCTAGTAGGAGCATGATGAGTGGATTTAGCTACGACGATTCTAAGTGAAATAAGTCACACAGAAAACGACACTTATCCTAAGATATCAGTTATAGAGGGAATGTAAAAACCGCTTCACTTGAACTGAATTACAAAACAGAACAGTGTCACCCGTTTAGAAAACACACTATGGCTGCTTAACGGGAAAGGTGAGGTGGGGTGATGCATAAAACAAGGGTTTCAAATGAGCTCAGATACCGTTCCATAAACCCAATATGTAATAGACAAGACCTACTCCTTGCTCCGTGAACTGGACTCAACACCCCCTATTCACCGCCCAAGAATATACCTGACTAGTAAGAATCTTAAATCCTATGTATTGCCATCTCTCTGTAAGTGAGTCAAGTGGGTGTAAAGCGGCATACACACAGCAGTGAAAAGCAGCTAAACCCCATTATAAAAATCAATTACTTTTAAAAACCCGTGAAACAAAGACAGTGAAAGAGAGAGAAATTCTTAGGAAATTCGTTCAGGGGCTGTGATGCCACCTGGATTTTCCATATCTAGACCCACAGCTGATTGAGACCTAAGGGGGGACACTCTTGGGGCTGAGAGGTTTGGTGAGGTTGGGTGAGCCAACGCAGGCCCTTTAAAGTAATACTGCGTGGTAGCCATCCCATGGGTCCCAAATCTCCAGGTTCAAGGGCATCTTCCTACCTCGAAAACAGGCATGAGAAACCCAGATGATGTTACACCGTGTGATCGGGAAAGGTTACTAAAACGCACCTCATTTCTCATCTCCTTCTGCTCGGCTTCGCCATTCCAGCCGCTTTACTAGCAACCTCCCCCCTGGGAGAATCAGCACCTTTAACCTCCTGTTCCGTACAGGTTGCAATTTGTCCTGAGGATGAACGGGAAGAGGGGGAACCAATGAGAGACTAGCTCTAGGTGTTGGGACAGGCACAGCTCACTCTATTTTCCCATCAGGAAGAAGAATTAACCACAGGCTCAGCCTGCCGCCCGGAACCAGAATAGGGCCTGAAGCAATCCTGCGCTTTTGCGGCCAGCTCCCAAGAAAGCGAGCTGAAAAATGGAGCTCAGGGGCACTGCAATTCACAAACCTGCAGAGTTATAAATGATAACTGCCGTCCACAAAAATATTGAGGGAAGGCAACGAAGAGGATTTGAAAGCAAGGCAGAATTGCAGGAAACAGATTTCAGGAGGTAGATTCGAATCGCCTTTAAAGCACAGGAGAAGCGGCAAAACCTCGACAATGATGCCCTTGGCCAAAAAGGGCGTATGCGTTTTTTCCTGAATATATTCAGGAAAAAACGCATATGCCCTTTTTGGCCAACCAAGCAACCTGGAAAGGCAAATCAGCGCTACAAAGAAGTCTCGCTTCCCATCGGTCAAAAGGGCCATGCTGAATAAAGTGTCAAAACCAGAAATGCAGGACAGGCCATGGAGGAACGGGAGCCTTGCTACGCTGATGGGCGGGATGGAAATTGCCAACAGCCACTCTGGAGAAGTGGACGGTGTGTCCTGAAACATCTAAAAAACTCAGCTTAGAGAGCATAGGGCACTTCCACTCATGGGCGTAGAAATTGGGAAAACTCAAAATCAGCAAGACACAGTTTAGGGCCCAAAGTTTAGGGCTGCTCTGTTGACAAGAACCTCCACTTCGTTCCACCTTAAATATCCCAGGAAAGAGAAAAATGGATAAAGAAGTTGTGGTCCTTATGTACAATGGAATATCACTCAGCCATGAAATCAACATCATAAGGCTAGTAGGAGCATGATGAGTGGATTTAGCTACGACGATTCTAAGTGAAATAAGTCACACAGAAAACGACACTTATCCTAAGATATCAGTTATAGAGGGAATGTAAAAACCGCTTCACTTGAACTGAATTACAAAACAGAACAGTGTCACACGTTTAGAAAACACACTATGGCTGCTTAACGGGAAAGGTGAGGTGGGGTGATGCATAAAACAAGGGTTTCAAATGAGCTCAGATACCGTTCCATAAACCCAATATGTAATAGACAAGACCTACTCCTTGCTCCGTGAACTGGACTCAACACCCCCTATTCACCGCCCAAGAATATACCTGACTAGTAAGAATCTTAAAACCTATGTATTGCCATCTCTCTGTAAGTGAGTCAAATGGGTGTAAAGCGGCATACACACAGCAGTGAAAAGCAGCTAAACCCCATTATAAAAATCAATTACTTTTAAAAACCCGTGAAACAAAGACAGTGAAAGAGAGAGAAATTCTTAGGAAATTCGTTCAGGGGCTGTGATGCCACCTGGATTTTCCATATCTAGACCCACAGCTGATTGAGACCTAAGGGTGGACACTCTTGGGGCTGAGAGGTTTGGTGAGGTTGGGTGAGCCAACGCAGGCCCTTTAAAGTAATACTGCGTGGTAGCCATCCCATGGGTCCCAAATCTCCAGGTTCAAGGGCATCTTCCTACCTCGAAAACAGGCATGAGAAACCCAGATGATGGTACACCGTGTGATCGGGAAAGGTTTCTAAAACGCACCTCATTTCTCATCTCCTTCTGCTCGGCTTCGCCATTCCAGCCGCTTTACTAGCAACCTCCCCCCTGGGAGAATCAGCACCTTTAACCTCCTGTTCCGTACAGGTTGCAATTTGTCCTGAGGATGAACGGGAAGAGGGGGAACCAATGAGAGACTAGCTCTAGGTGTTGGGACAGGCACAGCTCACTCTATTTTCCCATCAGGAAGAAGAATTAACCACAGGCTCAGCCTGCCGCCCGGAACCAGAATAGGGCCTGAAGCAATCCTGCGCTTTTGCGGCCAGCTCCCAAGAAAGCGAGCTGAAAAATGGAGCTCAGGGGCACTGCAATTCACAAACCTGCAGAGTTATAAATGATAACTCTCGTCCACAAAAATATTGAGGGAAGGCAACGAAGAGGATTTGAAAGCAAGGCAGAATTGCAGGAAACAGATTTCAGGAGGTAGATTCGAATCGCCTTTAAAGCACGGGAGAAGCGGCAAAACCTCGACAATGATGCCCTTGGCCAAAAAGGGCGTATGCGTTTTTTCCTGAATATATTCAGGAAAAAACGCATACGCCCTTTTTGGCCAACCAAGCAACCTGGAAAGGCAAATCAGCGCTACAAAGAAGTCTCGCTTCCCATCGGTCAAAAGGGCCATGCTGAATAAAGTGTCAAAACCAGAAATGCAGGACAGGCCATGGAGGAACGGGAGCCTTGCTACGCTGATGGGCGGGATGGAAATTGCCAACAGCCACTCTGGAGAAGTGGACGGTGTGTCCTGAAACATCTAAAAAACTCAGCTTAGAGAGCATAGGGCACTTCCACTCATGGGCGTAGAAATTGGGAAAACTCAAAATCAGCAAGACACAGTTTAGGGCCCAAAGTTTAGGGCTGCTCTGTTGACAAGAACCTCCACTTCGTTCCACCTTAAAAATCCCAGGAAAGAGAAAAATGGATAAAGAAGTTGTGGTCCTTATGTACAATGGAATATCACTCAGCCATGAAATCAACATCATAAGGCTAGTAGGAGCATGATGAGTGGATTTAGCTACGACGATTCTAAGTGAAATAAGTCACACAGAAAACGACACTTATCCTAAGATATCAGTTATAGAGGGAATGTAAAAACCGCTTCACTTGAACTGAATTACAAAACAGAACAGTGTCACCCGTTTAGAAAACACACTATGGCTGCTTAACGGGAAAGGTGAGGTGGGGTGATGCATAAAACAAGGGTTTCAAATGAGCTCAGATACCGTTCCATAAACCCAATATGTAATAGACAAGACCTACTCCTTGCTCCGTGAACTGGACTCAACACCCCCTATTCACCGCCCAAGAATATACCTGACTAGTAAGAATCTTAAAACCTATGTATTGCCATCTCTCTGTAAGTGAGTCAAGTGGGTGTAAAGCGGCATACACACAGCAGTGAAAAGCAGCTAAACCCCATTATAAAAATCAATTACTTTTAAAAACCCGTGAAACAAAGACAGTGAAAGAGAGAGAAATTCTTAGGAAATTCGTTCAGGGGCTGTGATGCCACCTGGATTTTCCATATCTAGACCCACAGCTGATTGAGACCTAAGGGTGGACACTCTTGGGGCTGAGAGGTTTGGTGAGGTTGGGTGAGCCAACGCAGGCCCTTTAAAGTAATACTGCGTGGTAGCCATCCCATGGGTCCCAAATCTCCAGGTTCAAGGGCATCTTCCTACCTCGAAAACAGGCATGAGAAACCCAGATGATGGTACACCGTGTGATCGGGAAAGGTTTCTAAAACGCACCTCATTTCTCATCTCCTTCTGCTCGGCTTCGCCATTCCAGCCGCTTTACTAGCAACCTCCCCCCTGGGAGAATCAGCACCTTTAACCTCCTGTTCCGTACAGGTTGCAATTTGTCCTGAGGATGAACGGGAAGAGGGGGAACCAATGAGAGACTAGCTCTAGGTGTTGGGACAGGCACAGCTCACTCTATTTTCCCATCAGGAAGAAGAATTAACCACAGGCTCAGCCTGCCGCCCGGAACCAGAATAGGGCCTGAAGCAATCCTGCGCTTTTGCGGCCAGCTCCCAAGAAAGCGAGCTGAAAAATGGAGCTCAGGGGCACTGCAATTCACAAACCTGCAGAGTTATAAATGATAACTCTCGTCCACAAAAATATTGAGGGAAGGCAACGAAGAGGATTTGAAAGCAAGGCAGAATTGCAGGAAACAGATTTCAGGAGGTAGATTCGAATCGCCTTTAAAGCACAGGAGAAGCGGCAAAACCTCGACAATGATGCCCTTGGCCAAAAAGGGCGTATGCGTTTTTTCCTGAATATATTCAGGAAAAAACGCATACGCCCTTTTTGGCCAACCAAGCAACCTGGAAAGGCAAATCAGCGCTACAAAGAAGTCTCGCTTCCCATCGGTCAAAAGGGCCATGCTGAATAAAGTGTCAAAACCAGAAATGCAGGACAGGCCATGGAGGAACGGGAGCCTTGCTACGCTGATGGGCGGGATGGAAATTGCCAACAGCCACTCTGGAGAAGTGGACGGTGTGTCCTGAAACATCTAAAAAACTCAGCTTAGAGAGCATAGGGCACTTCCACTCATGGGCGTAGAAATTGGGAAAACTCAAAATCAGCAAGACACAGTTTAGGGCCCAAAGTTTAGGGCTGCTCTGTTGACAAGAACCTCCACTTCGTTCCACCTTAAATATCCCAGGAAAGAGAAAAATGGATAAAGAAGTTGTGGTCCTTATGTACAATGGAATATCACTCAGCCATGAAATCAACATCATAAGGCTAGTAGGAGCATGATGAGTGGATTTAGCTACGACGATTCTAAGTGAAATAAGTCACACAGAAAACGACACTTATCCTAAGATATCAGTTATAGAGGGAATGTAAAAACCGCTTCACTTGAACTGAATTACAAAACAGAACAGTGTCACCCGTTTAGAAAACACACTATGGCTGCTTAACGGGAAAGGTGAGGTGGGGTGATGCATAAAACAAGGGTTTCAAATGAGCTCAGATACCGTTCCATAAACCCAATATGTAATAGACAAGACCTACTCCTTGCTCCGTGAACTGGACTCAACACCCCCTATTCACCGCCCAAGAATATACCTGACTAGTAAGAATCTTAAAACCTATGTATTGCCATCTCTCTGTAAGTGAGTCAAGTGGGTGTAAAGCGGCATACACACAGCAGTGAAAAGCAGCTAAACCCCATTATAAAAATCAATTACTTTTAAAAACCCGTGAAACAAAGACAGTGAAAGAGAGAGAAATTCTTAGGAAATTCGTTCAGGGGCTGTGATGCCACCTGGATTTTCCATATCTAGACCCACAGCTGATTGAGACCTAAGGGTGGACACTCTTGGGGCTGAGAGGTTTGGTGAGGTTGGGTGAGCCAACGCAGGCCCTTTAAAGTAATACTGCGTGGTAGCCATCCCATGGGTCCCAAATCTCCAGGTTCAAGGGCATCTTCCTACCTCGAAAACAGGCATGAGAAACCCAGATGATGGTACACCGTGTGATCGGGAAAGGTTTCTAAAACGCACCTCATTTCTCATCTCCTTCTGCTCGGCTTCGCCATTCCAGCCGCTTTACTAGCAACCTCCCCCCTGGGAGAATCAGCACCTTTAACCTCCTGTTCCGTACAGGTTGCAATTTGTCCTGAGGATGAACGGGAAGAGGGGGAACCAATGAGAGACTAGCTCTAGGTGTTGGGACAGGCACAGCTCACTCTATTTTCCCATCAGGAAGAAGAATTAACCACAGGCTCAGCCTGCCGCCCGGAACCAGAATAGGGCCTGAAGCAATCCTGCGCTTTTGCGGCCAGCTCCCAAGAAAGCGAGCTGAAAAATGGAGCTCAGGGGCACTGCAATTCACAAACCTGCAGAGTTATAAATGATAACTCTCGTCCACAAAAATATTGAGGGAAGGCAACGAAGAGGATTTGAAAGCAAGGCAGAATTGCAGGAAACAGATTTCAGGAGGTAGATTCGAATCGCCTTTAAAGCACGGGAGAAGCGGCAAAACCTCGACAATGATGCCCTTGGCCAAAAAGGGCGTATGCGTTTTTTCCTGAATATATTCAGGAAAAAACGCATACGCCCTTTTTGGCCAACCAAGCAACCTGGAAAGGCAAATCAGCGCTACAAAGAAGTCTCGCTTCCCATCGGTCAAAAGGGCCATGCTGAATAAAGTGTCAAAACCAGAAATGCAGGACAGGCCATGGAGGAACGGGAGCCTTGCTACGCTGATGGGCGGGATGGAAATTGCCAACAGCCACTCTGGAGAAGTGGACGGTGTGTCCTGAAACATCTAAAAAACTCAGCTTAGAGAGCATAGGGCACTTCCACTCATGGGCGTAGAAATTGGGAAAACTCAAAATCAGCAAGACACAGTTTAGGGCCCAAAGTTTAGGGCTGCTCTGTTGACAAGAACCTCCACTTCGTTCCACCTTAAATATCCCAGGAAAGAGAAAAATGGATAAAGAAGTTGTGGTCCTTATGTACAATGGAATATCACTCAGCCATGAAATCAACATCATAAGGCTAGTAGGAGCATGATGAGTGGATTTAGCTACGACGATTCTAAGTGAAATAAGTCACACAGAAAACGACACTTATCCTAAGATATCAGTTATAGAGGGAATGTAAAAACCGCTTCACTTGAACTGAATTACAAAACAGAACAGTGTCACACGTTTAGAAAACACACTATGGCTGCTTAACGGGAAAGGTGAGGTGGGGTGATGCATAAAACAAGGGTTTCAAATGAGCTCAGATACCGTTCCATAAACCCAATATGTAATAGACAAGACCTACTCCTTGCTCCGTGAACTGGACTCAACACCCCCTATTCACCGCCCAAGAATATACCTGACTAGTAAGAATCTTAAAACCTATGTATTGCCATCTCTCTGTAAGTGAGTCAAGTGGGTGTAAAGCGGCATACACACAGCAGTGAAAAGCAGCTAAACCCCATTATAAAAATCAATTACTTTTAAAAACCCGTGAAACAAAGACAGTGAAAGAGAGAGAAATTCTTAGGAAATTCGTTCAGGGGCTGTGATGCCACCTGGATTTTCCATATCTAGACCCACAGCTGATTGAGACCTAAGGGTGGACACTCTTGGGGCTGAGAGGTTTGGTGAGGTTGGGTGAGCCAACGCAGGCCCTTTAAAGTAATACTGCGTGGTAGCCATCCCATGGGTCCCAAATCTCCAGGTTCAAGGGCATCTTCCTACCTCGAAAACAGGCATGAGAAACCCAGATGATGGTACACCGTGTGATCGGGAAAGGTTTCTAAAACGCACCTCATTTCTCATCTCCTTCTGCTCGGCTTCGCCATTCCAGCCGCTTTACTAGCAACCTCCCCCCTGGGAGAATCAGCACCTTTAA
Source organism: Balaenoptera acutorostrata (assembly GCF_949987535.1). Taxonomy (NCBI): domain Eukaryota; kingdom Metazoa; phylum Chordata; class Mammalia; order Artiodactyla; family Balaenopteridae; genus Balaenoptera; species Balaenoptera acutorostrata. The sequence continues at coordinate 469,106 of NW_026646813.1, read as the reverse complement.
CCTCCTGTTCCGTACAGGTTGCAATTTGTCCTGAGGATGAACGGGAAGAGGGGGAACCAATGAGAGACTAGCTCTAGGTGTTGGGACAGGCACAGCTCACTCTATTTTCCCATCAGGAAGAAGAATTAACCACAGGCTCAGCCTGCCGCCCGGAACCAGAATAGGGCCTGAAGCAATCCTGCGCTTTTGCGGCCAGCTCCCAAGAAAGCGAGCTGAAAAATGGAGCTCAGGGGCACTGCAATTCACAAACCTGCAGAGTTATAAATGATAACTCTCGTCCACAAAAATATTGAGGGAAGGCAACGAAGAGGATTTGAAAGCAAGGCAGAATTGCAGGAAACAGATTTCAGGAGGTAGATTCGAATCGCCTTTAAAGCACGGGAGAAGCGGCAAAACCTCGACAATGATGCCCTTGGCCAAAAAGGGCGTATGCGTTTTTTCCTGAATATATTCAGGAAAAAACGCATACGCCCTTTTTGGCCAACCAAGCAACCTGGAAAGGCAAATCAGCGCTACAAAGAAGTCTCGCTTCCCATCGGTCAAAAGGGCCATGCTGAATAAAGTGTCAAAACCAGAAATGCAGGACAGGCCATGGAGGAACGGGAGCCTTGCTACGCTGATGGGCGGGATGGAAATTGCCAACAGCCACTCTGGAGAAGTGGACGGTGTGTCCTGAAACATCTAAAAAACTCAGCTTAGAGAGCATAGGGCACTTCCACTCATGGGCGTAGAAATTGGGAAAACTCAAAATCAGCAAGACACAGTTTAGGGCCCAAAGTTTAGGGCTGCTCTGTTGACAAGAACCTCCACTTCGTTCCACCTTAAAAATCCCAGGAAAGAGAAAAATGGATAAAGAAGTTGTGGTCCTTATGTACAATGGAATATCACTCAGCCATGAAATCAACATCATAAGGCTAGTAGGAGCATGATGAGTGGATTTAGCTACGACGATTCTAAGTGAAATAAGTCACACAGAAAACGACACTTATCCTAAGATATCAGTTATAGAGGGAATGTAAAAACCGCTTCACTTGAACTGAATTACAAAACAGAACAGTGTCACACGTTTAGAAAACACACTATGGCTGCTTAACGGGAAAGGTGAGGTGGGGTGATGCATAAAACAAGGGTTTCAAATGAGCTCAGATACCGTTCCATAAACCCAATATGTAATAGACAAGACCTACTCCTTGCTCCGTGAACTGGACTCAACACCCCCTATTCACCGCCCAAGAATATACCTGACTAGTAAGAATCTTAAAACCTATGTATTGCCATCTCTCTGTAAGTGAGTCAAGTGGGTGTAAAGCGGCATACACACAGCAGTGAAAAGCAGCTAAACCCCATTATAAAAATCAATTACTTTTAAAAACCCATGAAACAAAGACAGTGAAAGAGAGAGAAATTCTTAGGAAATTCGTTCAGGGGCTGTGATGCCACCTGGATTTTCCATATCTAGACCCACAGCTGATTGAGACCTAAGGGTGGACACTCTTGGGGCTGAGAGGTTTGGTGAGGTTGGGTGAGCCAACGCAGGCCCTTTAAAGTAATACTGCGTGGTAGCCATCCCATGGGTCCCAAATCTCCAGGTTCAAGGGCATCTTCCTACCTCGAAAACAGGCATGAGAAACCCAGATGATGGTACACCGTGTGATCGGGAAAGGTTTCTAAAACGCACCTCATTTCTCATCTCCTTCTGCTCGGCTTCGCCATTCCAGCCGCTTTACTAGCAACCTCCCCCCTGGGAGAATCAGCACCTTTAACCTCCTGTTCCGTACAGGTTGCAATTTGTCCTGAGGATGAACGGGAAGAGGGGGAACCAATGAGAGACTAGCTCTAGGTGTTGGGACAGGCACAGCTCACTCTATTTTCCCATCAGGAAGAAGAATTAACCACAGGCTCAGCCTGCCGCCCGGAACCAGAATAGGGCCTGAAGCAATCCTGCGCTTTTGCGGCCAGCTCCCAAGAAAGCGAGCTGAAAAATGGAGCTCAGGGGCACTGCAATTCACAAACCTGCAGAGTTATAAATGATAACTCCCGTCCACAAAAATATTGAGGGAAGGCAACGAAGAGGATTTGAAAGCAAGGCAGAATTGCAGGAAACAGATTTCAGGAGGTAGATTCGAATCGCCTTTAAAGCACAGGAGAAGCGGCAAAACCTCGACAATGATGCCCTTGGCCAAAAAGGGCGTATGCGTTTTTTCCTGAATATATTCAGGAAAAAACGCATACGCCCTTTTTGGCCAACCAAGCAACCTGGAAAGGCAAATCAGCGCTACAAAGAAGTCTCGCTTCCCATCGGTCAAAAGGGCCATGCTGAATAAAGTGTCAAAACCAGAAATGCAGGACAGGCCATGGAGGAACGGGAGCCTTGCTACGCTGATGGGCGGGATGGAAATTGCCAACAGCCACTCTGGAGAAGTGGACGGTGTGTCCTGAAACATCTAAAAAACTCAGCTTAGGGAGCATAGGGCACTTCCACTCATGGGCGTAGAAATTGGGAAAACTCAAAATCAACAAGACACAGTTTAGGGCCCAAAGTTTAGGGCTGCTCTGTTGACAAGAACCTCCACTTCGTTCCACCTTAAATATCCCAGGAAAGAGAAAAATGGATAAAGAAGTTGTGGTCCTTATGTACAATGGAATATCACTCAGCCATGAAATCAACATCATAAGGCTAGTAGGAGCATGATGAGTGGATTTAGCTACGACGATTCTAAGTGAAATAAGTCACACAGAAAACGACACTTATCCTAAGATATCAGTTATAGAGGGAATGTAAAAACCGCTTCACTTGAACTGAATTACAAAACAGAACAGTGTCACCCGTTTAGAAAACACACTATGGCTGCTTAACGGGAAAGGTGAGGTGGGGTGATGCATAAAACAAGGGTTTCAAATGAGCTCAGATACCGTTCCATAAACCCAATATGTAATAGACAAGACCTACTCCTTGCTCCGTGAACTGGACTCAACACCCCCTATTCACCGCCCAAGAATATACCTGACTAGTAAGAATCTTAAAACCTATGTATTGCCATCTCTCTGTAAGTGAGTCAAGTGGGTGTACAGCGGCATACACACAGCAGTGAAAAGCAGCTAAACCCCATTATAAAAATCAATTACTTTTAAAAACCCGTGAAACAAAGACAGTGAAAGAGAGAGAAATTCTTAGGAAATTCGTTCAGGGGCTGTGATGCCACCTGGATTTTCCATATCTAGACCCACAGCTGATTGAGACCTAAGGGTGGACACTCTTGGGGCTGAGAGGTTTGGTGAGGTTGGGTGAGCCAACGCAGGCCCTTTAAAGTAATACTGCGTGGTAGCCATCCCATGGGTCCCAAATCTCCAGGTTCAAGGGCATCTTCCTACCTCGAAAACAGGCATGAGAAACCCAGATGATGGTACACCATGTGATCGGGAAAGGTTACTAAAACGCACCTCATTTCTCATCTCCTTCTGCTCGGCTTCGCCATTCCAGCCGCTTTACTAGCAACCTCCCCCCTGGGAGAATCAGCACCTTTAACCTCCTGTTCCGTACAGGTTGCAATTTGTCCTGAGGATGAACGGGAAGAGGGGGAACCAATGAGAGACTAGCTCTAGGTGTTGGGACAGGCACAGCTCACTCTATTTTCCCATCAGGAAGAAGAATTAACCACAGGCTCAGCCTGCCGCCCGGAACCAGAATAGGGCCTGAAGCAATCCTGCGCTTTTGCGGCCAGCTCCCAAGAAAGCGAGCTGAAAAATGGAGCCCAGGGACACTGCAATTCACAAACCTGCAGAGTTATAAATGATAACTCTCGTCCACAAAAATATTGAGGGAAGGCAACGAAGAGGATTTGAAAGCAAGGCAGAATTGCAGGAAACAGATTTCAGGAGGTAGATTCGAATCGCCTTTAAAGCACGGGAGAAGCGGCAAAACCTCGACAATGATGCCCTTGGCCAAAAAGGGCGTATGCGTTTTTTCCTGAATATATTCAGGAAAAAACGCATACGCCCTTTTTGGCCAACCAAGCAACCTGGAAAGGCAAATCAGCGCTACAAAGAAGTCTCGCTTCCCATCGGTCAAAAGGGCCATGCTGAATAAAGTGTCAAAACCAGAAATGCAGGACAGGCCATGGAGGAACGGGAGCCTTGCTACGCTGATGGGGGGGATGGAAATTGCCAACAGCCACTCTGGAGAAGTGGACGGTGTGTCCTGAAACATCTAAAAAACTCAGCTTAGAGAGCATAGGGCACTTCCACTCATGGGCGTAGAAATTGGGAAAACTCAAAATCAGCAAGACACAGTTTAGGGCCCAAAGTTTAGGGCTGCTCTGTTGACAAGAACCTCCACTTCGTTCCACCTTAAAAATCCCAGGAAAGAGAAAAATGGATAAAGAAATTGTGGTCCTTATGTACAATGGAATATCACTCAGCCATGAAATCAACATCATAAGGCTAGTAGGAGCATGATGAGTGGATTTAGCTACGACGATTCTAAGTGAAATAAGTCACACAGAAAACGACACTTATCCTAAGATATCAGTTATAGAGGGAATGTAAAAACCGCTTCACTTGAACTGAATTACAAAACAGAACAGTGTCACCCGTTTAGAAAACACACTATGGCTGCTTAACGGGAAAGGTGAGGTGGGGTGATGCATAAAACAAGGGTTTCAAATGAGCTCAGATACCGTTCCATAAACCCAATATGTAATAGACAAGACCTACTCCTTGCTCCGTGAACTGGACTCAACACCCCCTATTCACCGCCCAAGAATATACCTGACTAGTAAGAATCTTAAAACCTATGTATTGCCATCTCTCTGTAAGTGAGTCAAGTGGGTGTAAAGCGGCATACACACAGCAGTGAAAAGCAGCTAAACCCCATTATAAAAATCAATTACTTTTAAAAACCCGTGAAACAAAGACAGTGAAAGAGAGAGAAATTCTTAGGAAATTCGTTCAGGGGCTGTGATGCCACCTGGATTTTCCATATCTAGACCCACAGCTGATTGAGACCTAAGGGTGGACACTCTTGGGGCTGAGAGGTTTGGTGAGGTTGGGTGAGCCAACGCAGGCCCTTTAAAGTAATACTGCGTGGTAACCATCCCATGGGTCCCAAATCTCCAGGTTCAAGGGCATCTTCCTACCTCGAAAACAGGCATGAGAAACCCAGATGATGTTACACCGTGTGATCGGGAAAGGTTACTAAAACGCACCTCATTTCTCATCTCCTTCTGCTCGGCTTCGCCATTCCAGCCGCTTTACTAGCAACCTCCCCCCTGGGAGAATCAGCACCTTTAACCTCCTGTTCCGTACAGGTTGCAATTTGTCCTGAGGATGAACGGGAAGAGGGGGAACCAATGAGAGACTAGCTCTAGGTGTTGGGACAGGCACAGCTCACTCTATTTTCCCATCAGGAAGAAGAATTAACCACAGGCTCAGCCTGCCGCCCGGAACCAGAATAGGGCCTGAAGCAATCCTGCGCTTTTGCGGCCAGCTCCCAAGAAAGCGAGCTGAAAAATGGAGCTCAGGGGCACTGCAATTCACAAACCTGCAGAGTTATAAATGATAACTCCCGTCCACAAAAATATTGAGGGAAGGCAACGAAGAGGATTTGAAAGCAAGGCAGAATTGCAGGAAACAGATTTCAGGAGGTAGATTCGAATCGCCTTTAAAGCACAGGAGAAGCGGCAAAACCTCGACAATGATGCCCTTGGCCAAAAAGGGCGTATGCGTTTTTTCCTGAATATATTCAGGAAAAAACGCATACGCCCTTTTTGGCCAACCAAGCAACCTGGAAAGGCAAATCAGCGCTACAAAGAAGTCTCGCTTCCCATCGGTCAAAAGGGCCATGCTGAATAAAGTGTCAAAACCAGAAATGCAGGACAGGCCATGGAGGAACGGGAGCCTTGCTACGCTGATGGGCGGGATGGAAATTGCCAACAGCCACTCTGGAGAAGTGGACGGTGTGTCCTGAAACATCTAAAAAACTCAGCTTAGAGAGCATAGGGCACTTCCACTCATGGGCGTAGAAATTGGGAAAACTCAAAATCAGCAAGACACAGTTTAGGGCCCAAAGTTTAGGGCTGCTCTGTTGACAAGAACCTCCACTTCGTTCCACCTTAAATATCCCAGGAAAGAGAAAAATGGATAAAGAAGTTGTGGTCCTTATGTACAATGGAATATCACTCAGCCATGAAATCAACATCATAAGGCTAGTAGGAGCATGATGAGTGGATTTAGCTACGACGATTCTAAGTGAAATAAGTCACACAGAAAACGACACTTATCCTAAGATATCAGTTATAGAGGGAATGTAAAAACCGCTTCACTTGAACTGAATTACAAAACAGAACAGTGTCACCCGTTTAGAAAACACACTATGGCTGCTTAACGGGAAAGGTGAGGTGGGGTGATGCATAAAACAAGGGTTTCAAATGAGCTCAGATACCGTTCCATAAACCCAATATGTAATAGACAAGACCTACTCCTTGCTCCGTGAACTGGACTCAACACCCCCTATTCACCGCCCAAGAATATACCTGACTAGTAAGAATCTTAAAACCTATGTATTGCCATCTCTCTGTAAGTGAGTCAAGTGGGTGTAAAGCGGCATACACACAGCAGTGAAAAGCAGCTAAACCCCATTATAAAAATCAATTACTTTTAAAAACCCGTGAAACAAAGACAGTGAAAGAGAGAGAAATTCTTAGGAAATTCGTTCAGGGGCTGTGATGCCACCTGGATTTTCCATATCTAGACCCACAGCTGATTGAGACCTAAGGGTGGACACTCTTGGGGCTGAGAGGTTTGGTGAGGTTGGGTGAGCCAACGCAGGCCCTTTAAAGTAATACTGCGTGGTAGCCATCCCATGGGTCCCAAATCTCCAGGTTCAAGGGCATCTTCCTACCTCGAAAACAGGCATGAGAAACCCAGATGATGTTACACCGTGTGATCGGGAAAGGTTACTAAAACGCACCTCATTTCTCATCTCCTTCTGCTCGGCTTCGCCATTCCAGCCGCTTTACTAGCAACCTCCCCCCTGGGAGAATCAGCACCTTTAACCTCCTGTTCCGTACAGGTTGCAATTTGTCCTGAGGATGAACGGGAAGAGGGGGAACCAATGAGAGACTAGCTCTAGGTGTTGGGACAGGCACAGCTCACTCTATTTTCCCATCAGGAAGAAGAATTAACCACAGGCTCAGCCTGCCGCCCGGAACCAGAATAGGGCCTGAAGCAATCCTGCGCTTTTGCGGCCAGCTCCCAAGAAAGCGAGCTGAAAATTGGAGCCCAGGGACACTGCAATTCACAAACCTGCAGAGTTATAAATGATAACTCTCGTCCACAAAAATATTGAGGGAAGGCAACGAAGAGGATTTGAAAGCAAGGCAGAATTGCAGGAAACAGATTTCAGGAGGTAGATTCGAATCGCCTTTAAAGCACGGGAGAAGCGGCAAAACCTCGACAATGATGCCCTTGGCCAAAAAGGGCGTATGCGTTTTTTCCTGAATATATTCAGGAAAAAACGCATACGCCCTTTTTGGCCAACCAAGCAACCTGGAAAGGCAAATCAGCGCTACAAAGAAGTCTCGCTTCCCATCGGTCAAAAGGGCCATGCTGAATAAAGTGTCAAAACCAGAAATGCAGGACAGGCCATGGAGGAACGGGAGCCTTGCTACGCTGATGGGGGGGATGGAAATTGCCAACAGCCACTCTGGAGAAGTGGACGGTGTGTCCTGAAACATCTAAAAAACTCAGCTTAGAGAGCATAGGGCACTTCCACTCATGGGCGTAGAAATTGGGAAAACTCAAAATCAGCAAGACACAGTTTAGGGCCCAAAGTTTAGGGCTGCTCTGTTGACAAGAACCTCCACTCGTTCCACCTTAAAAATCCCAGGAAAGAGAAAAATGGATAAAGAAGTTGTGGTCCTTATGTACAATGGAATATCACTCAGCCATGAAATCAACATCATAAGGCTAGTAGGAGCATGATGAGTGGATTTAGCTACGACGATTCTAAGTGAAATAAGTCACACAGAAAACGACACTTATCCTAAGATATCAGTTATAGAGGGAATGTAAAAACCGCTTCACTTGAACTGAATTACAAAACAGAACAGTGTCACCCGTTTAGAAAACACACTATGGCTGCTTAACGGGAAAGGTGAGGTGGGGTGATGCATAAAACAAGGGTTTCAAATGAGCTCAGATACCGTTCCATAAACCCAATATGTAATAGACAAGACCTACTCCTTGCTCCGTGAACTGGACTCAACACCCCCTATTCACCGCCCAAGAATATACCTGACTAGTAAGAATCTTAAAACCTATGTATTGCCATCTCTCTGTAAGTGAGTCAAGTGGGTGTAAAGCGGCATACACACAGCAGTGAAAAGCAGCTAAACCCCATTATAAAAATCAATTACTTTTAAAAACCCGTGAAACAAAGACAGTGAAAGAGAGAGAAATTCTTAGGAAATTCGTTCAGGGGCTGTGATGCCACCTGGATTTTCCATATCTAGACCCACAGCTGATTGAGACCTAAGGGTGGACACTCTTGGGGCTGAGAGGTTTGGTGAGGTTGGGTGAGCCAACGCAGGCCCTTTAAAGTAATACTGCGTGGTAGCCATCCCATGGGTCCCAAATCTCCAGGTTCAAGGGCATCTTCCTACCTCGAAAACAGGCATGAGAAACCCAGATGATGGTACACCGTGTGATCGGGAAAGGTTTCTAAAACGCACCTCATTTCTCATCTCCTTCTGCTCGGCTTCGCCATTCCAGCCGCTTTACTAGCAACCTCCCCCCTGGGAGAATCAGCACCTTTAACCTCCTGTTCCGTACAGGTTGCAATTTGTCCTGAGGATGAACGGGAAGAGGGGGAACCAATGAGAGACTAGCTCTAGGTGTTGGGACAGGCACAGCTCACTCTATTTTCCCATCAGGAAGAAGAATTAACCACAGGCTCAGCCTGCCGCCCGGAACCAGAATAGGGCCTGAAGCAATCCTGCGCTTTTGCGGCCAGCTCCCAAGAAAGCGAGCTGAAAAATGGAGCTCAGGGGCACTGCAATTCACAAACCTGCAGAGTTATAAATGATAACTCTCGTCCACAAAAATATTGAGGGAAGGCAACGAAGAGGATTTGAAAGCAAGGCAGAATTGCAGGAAACAGATTTCAGGAGGTAGATTCGAATCGCCTTTAAAGCACAGGAGAAGCGGCAAAACCTCGACAATGATGCCCTTGGCCAAAAAGGGCGTATGCGTTTTTTCCTGAATATATTCAGGAAAAAACGCATACGCCCTTTTTGGCCAACCAAGCAACCTGGAAAGGCAAATCAGCGCTACAAAGAAGTCTCGCTTCCCATCGGTCAAAAGGGCCATGCTGAATAAAGTGTCAAAACCAGAAATGCAGGACAGGCCATGGAGGAACGGGAGCCTTGCTACGCTGATGGGCGGGATGGAAATTGCCAACAGCCACTCTGGAGAAGTGGACGGTGTGTCCTGAAACATCTAAAAAACTCAGCTTAGAGAGCATAGGGCACTTCCACTCATGGGCGTAGAAATTGGGAAAACTCAAAATCAGCAAGACACAGTTTAGGGCCCAAAGTTTAGGGCTGCTCTGTTGACAAGAACCTCCACTTCGTTCCACCTTAAATATCCCAGGAAAGAGAAAAATGGATAAAGAAGTTGTGGTCCTTATGTACAATGGAATATCACTCAGCCATGAAATCAACATCATAAGGCTAGTAGGAGCATGATGAGTGGATTTAGCTACGACGATTCTAAGTGAAATAAGTCACACAGAAAACGACACTTATCCTAAGATATCAGTTATAGAGGGAATGTAAAAACCGCTTCACTTGAACTGAATTACAAAACAGAACAGTGTCACACGTTTAGAAAACACACTATGGCTGCTTAACGGGAAAGGTGAGGTGGGGTGATGCATAAAACAAGGGTTTCAAATGAGCTCAGATACCGTTCCATAAACCCAATATGTAATAGACAAGACCTACTCCTTGCTCCGTGAACTGGACTCAACACCCCCTATTCACCGCCCAAGAATATACCTGACTAGTAAGAATCTTAAAACCTATGTATTGCCATCTCTCTGTAAGTGAGTCAAGTGGGTGTAAAGCGGCATACACACAGCAGTGAAAAGCAGCTAAACCCCATTATAAAAATCAATTACTTTTAAAAACCCGTGAAACAAAGACAGTGAAAGAGAGAGAAATTCTTAGGAAATTCGTTCAGGGGCTGTGATGCCACCTGGATTTTCCATATCTAGACCCACAGCTGATTGAGACCTAAGGGTGGACACTCTTGGGGCTGAGAGGTTTGGTGAGGTTGGGTGAGCCAACGCAGGCCCTTTAAAGTAATACTGCGTGGTAGCCATCCCATGGGTCCCAAATCTCCAGGTTCAAGGGCATCTTCCTACCTCGAAAACAGGCATGAGAAACCCAGATGATGGTACACCGTGTGATCGGGAAAGGTTTCTAAAACGCACCTCATTTCTCATCTCCTTCTGCTCGGCTTCGCCATTCCAGCCGCTTTACTAGCAACCTCCCCCCTGGGAGAATCAGCACCTTTAACCTCCTGTTCCGTACAGGTTGCAATTTGTCCTGAGGATGAACGGGAAGAGGGGGAACCAATGAGAGACTAGCTCTAGGTGTTGGGACAGGCACAGCTCACTCTATTTTCCCATCAGGAAGAAGAATTAACCACAGGCTCAGCCTGCCGCCCGGAACCAGAATAGGGCCTGAAGCAATCCTGCGCTTTTGCGGCCAGCTCCCAAGAAAGCGAGCTGAAAAATGGAGCTCAGGGGCACTGCAATTCACAAACCTGCAGAGTTATAAATGATAACTCCCGTCCACAAAAATATTGAGGGAAGGCAACGAAGAGGATTTGAAAGCAAGGCAGAATTGCAGGAAACAGATTTCAGGAGGTAGATTCGAATCGCCTTTAAAGCACAGGAGAAGCGGCAAAACCTCGACAATGATGCCCTTGGCCAAAAAGGGCGTATGCGTTTTTTCCTGAATATATTCAGGAAAAAACGCATACGCCCTTTTTGGCCAACCAAGCAACCTGGAAAGGCAAATCAGCGCTACAAAGAAGTCTCGCTTCCCATCGGTCAAAAGGGCCATGCTGAATAAAGTGTCAAAACCAGAAATGCAGGACAGGCCATGGAGGAACGGGAGCCTTGCTACGCTGATGGGCGGGATGGAAATTGCCAACAGCCACTCTGGAGAAGTGGACGGTGTGTCCTGAAACATCTAAAAAACTCAGCTTAGGGAGCATAGGGCACTTCCACTCATGGGCGTAGAAATTGGGAAAACTCAAAATCAACAAGACACAGTTTAGGGCCCAAAGTTTAGGGCTGCTCTGTTGACAAGAACCTCCACTTCGTTCCACCTTAAATATCCCAGGAAAGAGAAAAATGGATAAAGAAGTTGTGGTCCTTATGTACAATGGAATATCACTCAGCCATGAAATCAACATCATAAGGCTAGTAGGAGCATGATGAGTGGATTTAGGTAGGACGATTCTAAGTGAAATAAGTCACACAGAAAACGACACTTATCCTAAGATATCAGTTATAGAGGGAATGTAAAAACCGCTTCACTTGAACTGAATTACAAAACAGAACAGTGTCACCCGTTTAGAAAACACACTATGGCTGCTTAACGGGAAAGGTGAGGTGGGGTGATGCATAAAACAAGGGTTTCAAATGAGCTCAGATACCGTTCCATAAACCCAATATGTAATAGACAAGACCTACTCCTTGCTCCGTGAACTGGACTCAACACCCCCTATTCACCGCCCAAGAATATACCTGACTAGTAAGAATCTTAAAACCTATGTATTGCCATCTCTCTGTAAGTGAGTCAAGTGGGTGTAAAGCGGCATACACACAGCAGTGAAAAGCAGCTAAACCCCATTATAAAAATCAATTACTTTTAAAAACCCGTGAAACAAAGACAGTGAAAGAGAGAGAAATTCTTAGGAAATTCGTTCAGGGGCTGTGATGCCACCTGGATTTTCCATATCTAGACCCACAGCTGATTGAGACCTAAGGGTGGACACTCTTGGGGCTGAGAGGTTTGGTGAGGTTGGGTGAGCCAACGCAGACCCTTTAAAGTAATACTGCGTGGTACCCATCCCATGGGTCCCAAATCTCCAGGTTCAAGGGCATCTTCCTACCTCGAAAACAGGCATGAGAAACCCAGATGATGGTACACCGTGTGATCGGGAAAGGTTTCTAAAACGCACCTCATTTCTCATCTCCTTCTGCTCGGCTTCGCCATTCCAGCCGCTTTACTAGCAACCTCCCCCCTGGGAGAATCAGCACCTTTAACCTCCTGTTCCGTACAGGTTGCAATTTGTCCTGAGGATGAACGGGAAGAGGGGGAACCAATGAGAGACTAGCTCTAGGTGTTGGGACAGGCACAGCTCACTCTATTTTCCCATCAGGAAGAAGAATTAACCACAGGCTCAGCCTGCCGCCCGGAACCAGAATAGGGCCTGAAGCAATCCTGCGCTTTTGCGGCCAGCTCCCAAGAAAGCGAGCTGAAAAATGGAGCTCAGGGGCACTGCAATTCACAAACCTGCAGAGTTATAAATGATAACTCCCGTCCACAAAAATATTGAGGGAAGGCAACGAAGAGGATTTGAAAGCAAGGCAGAATTGCAGGAAACAGATTTCAGGAGGTAGATTCGAATCGCCTTTAAAGCACAGGAGAAGCGGCAAAACCTCGACAATGATGCCCTTGGCCAAAAAGGGCGTATGCGTTTTTTCCTGAATATATTCAGGAAAAAACGCATACGCCCTTTTTGGCCAACCAAGCAACCTGGAAAGGCAAATCAGCGCTACAAAGAAGTCTCGCTTCCCATCGGTCAAAAGGGCCATGCTGAATAAAGTGTCAAAACCAGAAATGCAGGACAGGCCATGGAGGAACGGGAGCCTTGCTACGCTGATGGGCGGGATGGAAATTGCCAACAGCCACTCTGGAGAAGTGGACGGTGTGTCCTGAAACATCTAAAAAACTCAGCTTAGGGAGCATAGGGCACTTCCACTCATGGGCGTAGAAATTGGGAAAACTCAAAATCAACAAGACACAGTTTAGGGCCCAAAGTTTAGGGCTGCTCTGTTGACAAGAACCTCCACTTCGTTCCACCTTAAATATCCCAGGAAAGAGAAAAATGGATAAAGAAGTTGTGGTCCTTATGTACAATGGAATATCACTCAGCCATGAAATCAACATCATAAGGCTAGTAGGAGCATGATGAGTGGATTTAGGTAGGACGATTCTAAGTGAAATAAGTCACACAGAAAACGACACTTATCCTAAGATATCAGTTATAGAGGGAATGTAAAAACCGCTTCACTTGAACTGAATTACAAAACAGAACAGTGTCACCCGTTTAGAAAACACACTATGGCTGCTTAACGGGAAAGGTGAGGTGGGGTGATGCATAAAACAAGGGTTTCAAATGAGCTCAGATACCGTTCCATAAACCCAATATGTAATAGACAAGACCTACTCCTTGCTCCGTGAACTGGACTCAACACCCCCTATTCACCGCCCAAGAATATACCTGACTAGTAAGAATCTTAAAACCTATGTATTGCCATCTCTCTGTAAGTGAGTCAAGTGGGTGTACAGCGGCATACACACAGCAGTGAAAAGCAGCTAAACCCCATTATAAAAATCAATTACTTTTAAAAACCCGTGAAACAAAGACAGTGAAAGAGAGAGAAATTCTTAGGAAATTCGTTCAGGGGCTGTGATGCCACCTGGATTTTCCATATCTAGACCCACAGCTGATTGAGACCTAAGGGTGGACACTCTTGGGGCTGAGAGGTTTGGTGAGGTTGGGTGAGCCAACGCAGACCCTTTAAAGTAATACTGCGTGGTACCCATCCCATGGGTCCCAAATCTCCAGGTTCAAGGGCATCTTCCTACCTCGAAAACAGGCATGAGAAACCCAGATGATGGTACACCGTGTGATCGGGAAAGGTTTCTAAAACGCACCTCATTTCTCATCTCCTTCTGCTCGGCTTCGCCATTCCAGCCGCTTTACTAGCAACCTCCCCCCTGGGAGAATCAGCACCTTTAACCTCCTGTTCCGTACAGGTTGCAATTTGTCCTGAGGATGAACGGGAAGAGGGGGAACCAATGAGAGACTAGCTCTAGGTGTTGGGACAGGCACAGCTCACTCTATTTTCCCATCAGGAAGAAGAATTAACCACAGGCTCAGCCTGCCGCCCGGAACCAGAATAGGGCCTGAAGCAATCCTGCGCTTTTGCGGCCAGCTCCCAAGAAAGCGAGCTGAAAAATGGAGCTCAGGGGCACTGCAATTCACAAACCTGCAGAGTTATAAATGATAACTCCCGTCCACAAAAATATTGAGGGAAGGCAACGAAGAGGATTTGAAAGCAAGGCAGAATTGCAGGAAACAGATTTCAGGAGGTAGATTCGAATCGCCTTTAAAGCACAGGAGAAGCGGCAAAACCTCGACAATGATGCCCTTGGCCAAAAAGGGCGTATGCGTTTTTTCCTGAATATATTCAGGAAAAAACGCATACGCCCTTTTTGGCCAACCAAGCAACCTGGAAAGGCAAATCAGCGCTACAAAGAAGTCTCGCTTCCCATCGGTCAAAAGGGCCATGCTGAATAAAGTGTCAAAACCAGAAATGCAGGACAGGCCATGGAGGAACGGGAGCCTTGCTACGCTGATGGGCGGGATGGAAATTGCCAACAGCCACTCTGGAGAAGTGGACGGTGTGTCCTGAAACATCTAAAAAACTCAGCTTAGGGAGCATAGGGCACTTCCACTCATGGGCGTAGAAATTGGGAAAACTCAAAATCAACAAGACACAGTTTAGGGCCCAAAGTTTAGGGCTGCTCTGTTGACAAGAACCTCCACTTCGTTCCACCTTAAATATCCCAGGAAAGAGAAAAATGGATAAAGAAGTTGTGGTCCTTATGTACAATGGAATATCACTCAGCCATGAAATCAACATCATAAGGCTAGTAGGAGCATGATGAGTGGATTTAGCTACGACGATTCTAAGTGAAATAAGTCACACAGAAAACGACACTTATCCTAAGATATCAGTTATAGAGGGAATGTAAAAACCGCTTCACTTGAACTGAATTACAAAACAGAACAGTGTCACCCGTTTAGAAAACACACTATGGCTGCTTAACGGGAAAGGTGAGGTGGGGTGATGCATAAAACAAGGGTTTCAAATGAGCTCAGATACCGTTCCATAAACCCAATATGTAATAGACAAGACCTACTCCTTGCTCCGTGAACTGGACTCAACACCCCCTATTCACCGCCCAAGAATATACCTGACTAGTAAGAATCTTAAAACCTATGTATTGCCATCTCTCTGTAAGTGAGTCAAGTGGGTGTACAGCGGCATACACACAGCAGTGAAAAGCAGCTAAACCCCATTATAAAAATCAATTACTTTTAAAAACCCGTGAAACAAAGACAGTGAAAGAGAGAGAAATTCTTAGGAAATTCGTTCAGGGGCTGTGATGCCACCTGGATTTTCCATATCTAGACCCACAGCTGATTGAGACCTAAGGGTGGACACTCTTGGGGCTGAGAGGTTTGGTGAGGTTGGGTGAGCCAACGCAGGCCCTTTAAAGTAATACTGCGTGGTAGCCATCCCATGGGTCCCAAATCTCCAGGTTCAAGGGCATCTTCCTACCTCGAAAACAGGCATGAGAAACCCAGATGATGGTACACCATGTGATCGGGAAAGGTTACTAAAACGCACCTCATTTCTCATCTCCTTCTGCTCGGCTTCGCCATTCCAGCCGCTTTACTAGCAACCTCCCCCCTGGGAGAATCAGCACCTTTAACCTCCTGTTCCGTACAGGTTGCAATTTGTCCTGAGGATGAACGGGAAGAGGGGGAACCAATGAGAGACTAGCTCTAGGTGTTGGGACAGGCACAGCTCACTCTATTTTCCCATCAGGAAGAAGAATTAACCACAGGCTCAGCCTGCCGCCCGGAACCAGAATAGGGCCTGAAGCAATCCTGCGCTTTTGCGGCCAGCTCCCAAGAAAGCGAGCTGAAAAATGGAGCCCAGGGACACTGCAATTCACAAACCTGCAGAGTTATAAATGATAACTCTCGTCCACAAAAATATTGAGGGAAGGCAACGAAGAGGATTTGAAAGCAAGGCAGAATTGCAGGAAACAGATTTCAGGAGGTAGATTCGAATCGCCTTTAAAGCACGGGAGAAGCGGCAAAACCTCGACAATGATGCCCTTGGCCAAAAAGGGCGTATGCGTTTTTTCCTGAATATATTCAGGAAAAAACGCATACGCCCTTTTTGGCCAACCAAGCAACCTGGAAAGGCAAATCAGCGCTACAAAGAAGTCTCGCTTCCCATCGGTCAAAAGGGCCATGCTGAATAAAGTGTCAAAACCAGAAATGCAGGACAGGCCATGGAGGAACGGGAGCCTTGCTACGCTGATGGGGGGGATGGAAATTGCCAACAGCCACTCTGGAGAAGTGGACGGTGTGTCCTGAAACATCTAAAAAACTCAGCTTAGAGAGCATAGGGCACTTCCACTCATGGGCGTAGAAATTGGGAAAACTCAAAATCAGCAAGACACAGTTTAGGGCCCAAAGTTTAGGGCTGCTCTGTTGACAAGAACCTCCACTTCGTTCCACCTTAAAAATCCCAGGAAAGAGAAAAATGGATAAAGAAATTGTGGTCCTTATGTACAATGGAATATCACTCAGCCATGAAATCAACATCATAAGGCTAGTAGGAGCATGATGAGTGGATTTAGCTACGACGATTCTAAGTGAAATAAGTCACACAGAAAACGACACTTATCCTAAGATATCAGTTATAGAGGGAATGTAAAAACCGCTTCACTTGAACTGAATTACAAAACAGAACAGTGTCACCCGTTTAGAAAACACACTATGGCTGCTTAACGGGAAAGGTGAGGTGGGGTGATGCATAAAACAAGGGTTTCAAATGAGCTCAGATACCGTTCCATAAACCCAATATGTAATAGACAAGACCTACTCCTTGCTCCGTGAACTGGACTCAACACCCCCTATTCACCGCCCAAGAATATACCTGACTAGTAAGAATCTTAAAACCTATGTATTGCCATCTCTCTGTAAGTGAGTCAAGTGGGTGTAAAGCGGCATACACACAGCAGTGAAAAGCAGCTAAACCCCATTATAAAAATCAATTACTTTTAAAAACCCGTGAAACAAAGACAGTGAAAGAGAGAGAAATTCTTAGGAAATTCGTTCAGGGGCTGTGATGCCACCTGGATTTTCCATATCTAGACCCACAGCTGATTGAGACCTAAGGGTGGACACTCTTGGGGCTGAGAGGTTTGGTGAGGTTGGGTGAGCCAACGCAGGCCCTTTAAAGTAATACTGCGTGGTAGCCATCCCATGGGTCCCAAATCTCCAGGTTCAAGGGCATCTTCCTACCTCGAAAACAGGCATGAGAAACCCAGATGATGTTACACCGTGTGATCGGGAAAGGTTACTAAAACGCACCTCATTTCTCATCTCCTTCTGCTCGGCTTCGCCATTCCAGCCGCTTTACTAGCAACCTCCCCCCTGGGAGAATCAGCACCTTTAACCTCCTGTTCCGTACAGGTTGCAATTTGTCCTGAGGATGAACGGGAAGAGGGGGAACCAATGAGAGACTAGCTCTAGGTGTTGGGACAGGCACAGCTCACTCTATTTTCCCATCAGGAAGAAGAATTAACCACAGGCTCAGCCTGCCGCCCGGAACCAGAATAGGGCCTGAAGCAATCCTGCGCTTTTGCGGCCAGCTCCCAAGAAAGCGAGCTGAAAAATGGAGCTCAGGGGCACTGCAATTCACAAACCTGCAGAGTTATAAATGATAACTCCCGTCCACAAAAATATTGAGGGAAGGCAACGAAGAGGATTTGAAAGCAAGGCAGAATTGCAGGAAACAGATTTCAGGAGGTAGATTCGAATCGCCTTTAAAGCACAGGAGAAGCGGCAAAACCTCGACAATGATGCCCTTGGCCAAAAAGGGCGTATGCGTTTTTTCCTGAATATATTCAGGAAAAAACGCATACGCCCTTTTTGGCCAACCAAGCAACCTGGAAAGGCAAATCAGCGCTACAAAGAAGTCTCGCTTCCCATCGGTCAAAAGGGCCATGCTGAATAAAGTGTCAAAACCAGAAATGCAGGACAGGCCATGGAGGAACGGGAGCCTTGCTACGCTGATGGGCGGGATGGAAATTGCCAACAGCCACTCTGGAGAAGTGGACGGTGTGTCCTGAAACATCTAAAAAACTCAGCTTAGAGAGCATAGGGCACTTCCACTCATGGGCGTAGAAATTGGGAAAACTCAAAATCAGCAAGACACAGTTTAGGGCCCAAAGTTTAGGGCTGCTCTGTTGACAAGAACCTCCACTTCGTTCCACCTTAAATATCCCAGGAAAGAGAAAAATGGATAAAGAAGTTGTGGTCCTTATGTACAATGGAATATCACTCAGCCATGAAATCAACATCATAAGGCTAGTAGGAGCATGATGAGTGGATTTAGGTAGGACGATTCTAAGTGAAATAAGTCACACAGAAAACGACACTTATCCTAAGATATCAGTTATAGAGGGAATGTAAAAACCGCTTCACTTGAACTGAATTACAAAACAGAACAGTGTCACCCGTTTAGAAAACACACTATGGCTGCTTAACGGGAAAGGTGAGGTGGGGTGATGCATAAAACAAGGGTTTCAAATGAGCTCAGATACCGTTCCATAAACCCAATATGTAATAGACAAGACCTACTCCTTGCTCCGTGAACTGGACTCAACACCCCCTATTCACCGCCCAAGAATATACCTGACTAGTAAGAATCTTAAAACCTATGTATTGCCATCTCTCTGTAAGTGAGTCAAATGGGTGTACAGCGGCATACACACAGCAGTGAAAAGCAGCTAAACCCCATTATAAAAATCAATTACTTTTAAAAACCCGTGAAACAAAGACAGTGAAAGAGAGAGAAATTCTTAGGAAATTCGTTCAGGGGCTGTGATGCCACCTGGATTTTCCATATCTAGACCCACAGCTGATTGAGACCTAAGGGTGGACACTCTTGGGGCTGAGAGGTTTGGTGAGGTTGGGTGAGCCAACGCAGGCCCTTTAAAGTAATACTGCGTGGTAGCCATCCCATGGGTCCCAAATCTCCAGGTTCAAGGGCATCTTCCTACCTCGAAAACAGGCATGAGAAACCCAGATGATGGTACACCATGTGATCGGGAAAGGTTACTAAAACGCACCTCATTTCTCATCTCCTTCTGCTCGGCTTCGCCATTCCAGCCGCTTTACTAGCAACCTCCCCCCTGGGAGAATCAGCACCTTTAACCTCCTGTTCCGTACAGGTTGCAATTTGTCCTGAGGATGAACGGGAAGAGGGGGAACCAATGAGAGACTAGCTCTAGGTGTTGGGACAGGCACAGCTCACTCTATTTTCCCATCAGGAAGAAGAATTAACCACAGGCTCAGCCTGCCGCCCGGAACCAGAATAGGGCCTGAAGCAATCCTGCGCTTTTGCGGCCAGCTCCCAAGAAAGCGAGCTGAAAAATGGAGCCCAGGGACACTGCAATTCACAAACCTGCAGAGTTATAAATGATAACTCTCGTCCACAAAAATATTGAGGGAAGGCAACGAAGAGGATTTGAAAGCAAGGCAGAATTGCAGGAAACAGATTTCAGGAGGTAGATTCGAATCGCCTTTAAAGCACGGGAGAAGCGGCAAAACCTCGACAATGATGCCCTTGGCCAAAAAGGGCGTATGCGTTTTTTCCTGAATATATTCAGGAAAAAACGCATACGCCCTTTTTGGCCAACCAAGCAACCTGGAAAGGCAAATCAGCGCTACAAAGAAGTCTCGCTTCCCATCGGTCAAAAGGGCCATGCTGAATAAAGTGTCAAAACCAGAAATGCAGGACAGGCCATGGAGGAACGGGAGCCTTGCTACGCTGATGGGGGGGATGGAAATTGCCAACAGCCACTCTGGAGAAGTGGACGGTGTGTCCTGAAACATCTAAAAAACTCAGCTTAGAGAGCATAGGGCACTTCCACTCATGGGCGTAGAAATTGGGAAAACTCAAAATCAGCAAGACACAGTTTAGGGCCCAAAGTTTAGGGCTGCTCTGTTGACAAGAACCTCCACTTCGTTCCACCTTAAAAATCCCAGGAAAGAGAAAAATGGATAAAGAAATTGTGGTCCTTATGTACAATGGAATATCACTCAGCCATGAAATCAACATCATAAGGCTAGTAGGAGCATGATGAGTGGATTTAGCTACGACGATTCTAAGTGAAATAAGTCACACAGAAAACGACACTTATCCTAAGATATCAGTTATAGAGGGAATGTAAAAACCGCTTCACTTGAACTGAATTACAAAACAGAACAGTGTCACCCGTTTAGAAAACACACTATGGCTGCTTAACGGGAAAGGTGAGGTGGGGTGATGCATAAAACAAGGGTTTCAAATGAGCTCAGATACCGTTCCATAAACCCAATATGTAATAGACAAGACCTACTCCTTGCTCCGTGAACTGGACTCAACACCCCCTATTCACCGCCCAAGAATATACCTGACTAGTAAGAATCTTAAAACCTATGTATTGCCATCTCTCTGTAAGTGAGTCAAGTGGGTGTAAAGCGGCATACACACAGCAGTGAAAAGCAGCTAAACCCCATTATAAAAATCAATTACTTTTAAAAACCCGTGAAACAAAGACAGTGAAAGAGAGAGAAATTCTTAGGAAATTCGTTCAGGGGCTGTGATGCCACCTGGATTTTCCATATCTAGACCCACAGCTGATTGAGACCTAAGGGTGGACACTCTTGGGGCTGAGAGGTTTGGTGAGGTTGGGTGAGCCAACGCAGGCCCTTTAAAGTAATACTGCGTGGTAGCCATCCCATGGGTCCCAAATCTCCAGGTTCAAGGGCATCTTCCTACCTCGAAAACAGGCATGAGAAACCCAGATGATGTTACACCGTGTGATCGGGAAAGGTTACTAAAACGCACCTCATTTCTCATCTCCTTCTGCTCGGCTTCGCCATTCCAGCCGCTTTACTAGCAACCTCCCCCCTGGGAGAATCAGCACCTTTAACCTCCTGTTCCGTACAGGTTGCAATTTGTCCTGAGGATGAACGGGAAGAGGGGGAACCAATGAGAGACTAGCTCTAGGTGTTGGGACAGGCACAGCTCACTCTATTTTCCCATCAGGAAGAAGAATTAACCACAGGCTCAGCCTGCCGCCCGGAACCAGAATAGGGCCTGAAGCAATCCTGCGCTTTTGCGGCCAGCTCCCAAGAAAGCGAGCTGAAAAATGGAGCTCAGGGGCACTGCAATTCACAAACCTGCAGAGTTATAAATGATAACTCCCGTCCACAAAAATATTGAGGGAAGGCAACGAAGAGGATTTGAAAGCAAGGCAGAATTGCAGGAAACAGATTTCAGGAGGTAGATTCGAATCGCCTTTAAAGCACAGGAGAAGCGGCAAAACCTCGACAATGATGCCCTTGGCCAAAAAGGGCGTATGCGTTTTTTCCTGAATATATTCAGGAAAAAACGCATACGCCCTTTTTGGCCAACCAAGCAACCTGGAAAGGCAAATCAGCGCTACAAAGAAGTCTCGCTTCCCATCGGTCAAAAGGGCCATGCTGAATAAAGTGTCAAAACCAGAAATGCAGGACAGGCCATGGAGGAACGGGAGCCTTGCTACGCTGATGGGCGGGATGGAAATTGCCAACAGCCACTCTGGAGAAGTGGACGGTGTGTCCTGAAACATCTAAAAAACTCAGCTTAGAGAGCATAGGGCACTTCCACTCATGGGCGTAGAAATTGGGAAAACTCAAAATCAGCAAGACACAGTTTAGGGCCCAAAGTTTAGGGCTGCTCTGTTGACAAGAACCTCCACTTCGTTCCACCTTAAATATCCCAGGAAAGAGAAAAATGGATAAAGAAATTGTGGTCCTTATGTACAATGGAATATCACTCAGCCATGAAATCAACATCATAAGGCTAGTAGGAGCATGATGAGTGGATTTAGCTACGACGATTCTAAGTGAAATAAGTCACACAGAAAACGACACTTATCCTAAGATATCAGTTATAGAGGGAATGTAAAAACCGCTTCACTTGAACTGAATTACAAAACAGAACAGTGTCACCCGTTTAGAAAACACACTATGGCTGCTTAACGGGAAAGGTGAGGTGGGGTGATGCATAAAACAAGGGTTTCAAATGAGCTCAGATACCGTTCCATAAACCCAATATGTAATAGACAAGACCTACTCCTTGCTCCGTGAACTGGACTCAACACCCCCTATTCACCGCCCAAGAATATACCTGACTAGTAAGAATCTTAAAACCTATGTATTGCCATCTCTCTGTAAGTGAGTCAAATGGGTGTAAAGCGGCATACACACAGCAGTGAAAAGCAGCTAAACCCCATTATAAAAATCAATTACTTTTAAAAACCCGTGAAACAAAGACAGTGAAAGAGAGAGAAATTCTTAGGAAATTCGTTCAGGGGCTGTGATGCCACCTGGATTTTCCATATCTAGACCCACAGCTGATTGAGACCTAAGGGTGGACACTCTTGGGGCTGAGAGGTTTGGTGAGGTTGGGTGAGCCAACGCAGGCCCTTTAAAGTAATACTGCGTGGTAGCCATCCCATGGGTCCCAAATCTCCAGGTTCAAGGGCATCTTCCTACCTCGAAAACAGGCATGAGAAACCCAGATGATGGTACACCATGTGATCGGGAAAGGTTACTAAAACGCACCTCATTTCTCATCTCCTTCTGCTCGGCTTCGCCATTCCAGCCGCTTTACTAGCAACCTCCCCCCTGGGAGAATCAGCACCTTTAACCTCCTGTTCCGTACAGGTTGCAATTTGTCCTGAGGATGAACGGGAAGAGGGGGAACCAATGAGAGACTAGCTCTAGGTGTTGGGACAGGCACAGCTCACTCTATTTTCCCATCAGGAAGAAGAATTAACCACAGGCTCAGCCTGCCGCCCGGAACCAGAATAGGGCCTGAAGCAATCCTGCGCTTTTGCGGCCAGCTCCCAAGAAAGCGAGCTGAAAAATGGAGCTCAGGGGCACTGCAATTCACAAACCTGCAGAGTTATAAATGATAACTCCCGTCCACAAAAATATTGAGGGAAGGCAACGAAGAGGATTTGAAAGCAAGGCAGAATTGCAGGAAACAGATTTCAGGAGGTAGATTCGAATCGCCTTTAAAGCACAGGAGAAGCGGCAAAACCTCGACAATGATGCCCTTGGCCAAAAAGGGCGTATGCGTTTTTTCCTGAATATATTCAGGAAAAAACGCATACGCCCTTTTTGGCCAACCAAGCAACCTGGAAAGGCAAATCAGCGCTACAAAGAAGTCTCGCTTCCCATCGGTCAAAAGGGCCATGCTGAATAAAGTGTCAAAACCAGAAATGCAGGACAGGCCATGGAGGAACGGGAGCCTTGCTACGCTGATGGGCGGGATGGAAATTGCCAACAGCCACTCTGGAGAAGTGGACGGTGTGTCCTGAAACATCTAAAAAACTCAGCTTAGAGAGCATAGGGCACTTCCACTCATGGGCGTAGAAATTGGGAAAACTCAAAATCAGCAAGACACAGTTTAGGGCCCAAAGTTTAGGGCTGCTCTGTTGACAAGAACCTCCACTTCGTTCCACCTTAAATATCCCAGGAAAGAGAAAAATGGATAAAGAAGTTGTGGTCCTTATGTACAATGGAATATCACTCAGCCATGAAATCAACATCATAAGGCTAGTAGGAGCATGATGAGTGGATTTAGCTACGACGATTCTAAGTGAAATAAGTCACACAGAAAACGACACTTATCCTAAGATATCAGTTATAGAGGGAATGTAAAAACCGCTTCACTTGAACTGAATTACAAAACAGAACAGTGTCACCCGTTTAGAAAACACACTATGGCTGCTTAACGGGAAAGGTGAGGTGGGGTGATGCATAAAACAAGGGTTTCAAATGAGCTCAGATACCGTTCCATAAACCCAATATGTAATAGACAAGACCTACTCCTTGCTCCGTGAACTGGACTCAACACCCCCTATTCACCGCCCAAGAATATACCTGACTAGTAAGAATCTTAAAACCTATGTATTGCCATCTCTCTGTAAGTGAGTCAAATGGGTGTAAAGCGGCATACACACAGCAGTGAAAAGCAGCTAAACCCCATTATAAAAATCAATTACTTTTAAAAACCCGTGAAACAAAGACAGTGAAAGAGAGAGAAATTCTTAGGAAATTCGTTCAGGGGCTGTGATGCCACCTGGATTTTCCATATCTAGACCCACAGCTGATTGAGACCTAAGGGTGGACACTCTTGGGGCTGAGAGGTTTGGTGAGGTTGGGTGAGCCAACGCAGGCCCTTTAAAGTAATACTGCGTGGTAGCCATCCCATGGGTCCCAAATCTCCAGGTTCAAGGGCATCTTCCTACCTCGAAAACAGGCATGAGAAACCCAGATGATGGTACACCATGTGATCGGGAAAGGTTACTAAAACGCACCTCATTTCTCATCTCCTTCTGCTCGGCTTCGCCATTCCAGCCGCTTTACTAGCAACCTCCCCCCTGGGAGAATCAGCACCTTTAACCTCCTGTTCCGTACAGGTTGCAATTTGTCCTGAGGATGAACGGGAAGAGGGGGAACCAATGAGAGACTAGCTCTAGGTGTTGGGACAGGCACAGCTCACTCTATTTTCCCATCAGGAAGAAGAATTAACCACAGGCTCAGCCTGCCGCCCGGAACCAGAATAGGGCCTGAAGCAATCCTGCGCTTTTGCGGCCAGCTCCCAAGAAAGCGAGCTGAAAAATGGAGCCCAGGGACACTGCAATTCACAAACCTGCAGAGTTATAAATGATAACTCTCGTCCACAAAAATATTGAGGGAAGGCAACGAAGAGGATTTGAAAGCAAGGCAGAATTGCAGGAAACAGATTTCAGGAGGTAGATTCGAATCGCCTTTAAAGCACGGGAGAAGCGGCAAAACCTCGACAATGATGCCCTTGGCCAAAAAGGGCGTATGCGTTTTTTCCTGAATATATTCAGGAAAAAACGCATACGCCCTTTTTGGCCAACCAAGCAACCTGGAAAGGCAAATCAGCGCTACAAAGAAGTCTCGCTTCCCATCGGTCAAAAGGGCCATGCTGAATAAAGTGTCAAAACCAGAAATGCAGGACAGGCCATGGAGGAACGGGAGCCTTGCTACGCTGATGGGGGGGATGGAAATTGCCAACAGCCACTCTGGAGAAGTGGACGGTGTGTCCTGAAACATCTAAAAAACTCAGCTTAGAGAGCATAGGGCACTTCCACTCATGGGCGTAGAAATTGGGAAAACTCAAAATCAGCAAGACACAGTTTAGGGCCCAAAGTTTAGGGCTGCTCTGTTGACAAGAACCTCCACTTCGTTCCACCTTAAAAATCCCAGGAAAGAGAAAAATGGATAAAGAAATTGTGGTCCTTATGTACAATGGAATATCACTCAGCCATGAAATCAACATCATAAGGCTAGTAGGAGCATGATGAGTGGATTTAGCTACGACGATTCTAAGTGAAATAAGTCACACAGAAAACGACACTTATCCTAAGATATCAGTTATAGAGGGAATGTAAAAACCGCTTCACTTGAACTGAATTACAAAACAGAACAGTGTCACCCGTTTAGAAAACACACTATGGCTGCTTAACGGGAAAGGTGAGGTGGGGTGATGCATAAAACAAGGGTTTCAAATGAGCTCAGATACCGTTCCATAAACCCAATATGTAATAGACAAGACCTACTCCTTGCTCCGTGAACTGGACTCAACACCCCCTATTCACCGCCCAAGAATATACCTGACTAGTAAGAATCTTAAAACCTATGTATTGCCATCTCTCTGTAAGTGAGTCAAGTGGGTGTAAAGCGGCATACACACAGCAGTGAAAAGCAGCTAAACCCCATTATAAAAATCAATTACTTTTAAAAACCCGTGAAACAAAGACAGTGAAAGAGAGAGAAATTCTTAGGAAATTCGTTCAGGGGCTGTGATGCCACCTGGATTTTCCATATCTAGACCCACAGCTGATTGAGACCTAAGGGTGGACACTCTTGGGGCTGAGAGGTTTGGTGAGGTTGGGTGAGCCAACGCAGGCCCTTTAAAGTAATACTGCGTGGTAGCCATCCCATGGGTCCCAAATCTCCAGGTTCAAGGGCATCTTCCTACCTCGAAAACAGGCATGAGAAACCCAGATGATGTTACACCGTGTGATCGGGAAAGGTTACTAAAACGCACCTCATTTCTCATCTCCTTCTGCTCGGCTTCGCCATTCCAGCCGCTTTACTAGCAACCTCCCCCCTGGGAGAATCAGCACCTTTAACCTCCTGTTCCGTACAGGTTGCAATTTGTCCTGAGGATGAACGGGAAGAGGGGGAACCAATGAGAGACTAGCTCTAGGTGTTGGGACAGGCACAGCTCACTCTATTTTCCCATCAGGAAGAAGAATTAACCACAGGCTCAGCCTGCCGCCCGGAACCAGAATAGGGCCTGAAGCAATCCTGCGCTTTTGCGGCCAGCTCCCAAGAAAGCGAGCTGAAAAATGGAGCTCAGGGGCACTGCAATTCACAAACCTGCAGAGTTATAAATGATAACTCCCGTCCACAAAAATATTGAGGGAAGGCAACGAAGAGGATTTGAAAGCAAGGCAGAATTGCAGGAAACAGATTTCAGGAGGTAGATTCGAATCGCCTTTAAAGCACAGGAGAAGCGGCAAAACCTCGACAATGATGCCCTTGGCCAAAAAGGGCGTATGCGTTTTTTCCTGAATATATTCAGGAAAAAACGCATACGCCCTTTTTGGCCAACCAAGCAACCTGGAAAGGCAAATCAGCGCTACAAAGAAGTCTCGCTTCCCATCGGTCAAAAGGGCCATGCTGAATAAAGTGTCAAAACCAGAAATGCAGGACAGGCCATGGAGGAACGGGAGCCTTGCTACGCTGATGGGCGGGATGGAAATTGCCAACAGCCACTCTGGAGAAGTGGACGGTGTGTCCTGAAACATCTAAAAAACTCAGCTTAGAGAGCATAGGGCACTTCCACTCATGGGCGTAGAAATTGGGAAAACTCAAAATCAGCAAGACACAGTTTAGGGCCCAAAGTTTAGGGCTGCTCTGTTGACAAGAACCTCCACTTCGTTCCACCTTAAATATCCCAGGAAAGAGAAAAATGGATAAAGAAGTTGTGGTCCTTATGTACAATGGAATATCACTCAGCCATGAAATCAACATCATAAGGCTAGTAGGAGCATGATGAGTGGATTTAGCTACGACGATTCTAAGTGAAATAAGTCACACAGAAAACGACACTTATCCTAAGATATCAGTTATAGAGGGAATGTAAAAACCGCTTCACTTGAACTGAATTACAAAACAGAACAGTGTCACCCGTTTAGAAAACACACTATGGCTGCTTAACGGGAAAGGTGAGGTGGGGTGATGCATAAAACAAGGGTTTCAAATGAGCTCAGATACCGTTCCATAAACCCAATATGTAATAGACAAGACCTACTCCTTGCTCCGTGAACTGGACTCAACACCCCCTATTCACCGCCCAAGAATATACCTGACTAGTAAGAATCTTAAAACCTATGTATTGCCATCTCTCTGTAAGTGAGTCAAATGGGTGTAAAGCGGCATACACACAGCAGTGAAAAGCAGCTAAACCCCATTATAAAAATCAATTACTTTTAAAAACCCGTGAAACAAAGACAGTGAAAGAGAGAGAAATTCTTAGGAAATTCGTTCAGGGGCTGTGATGCCACCTGGATTTTCCATATCTAGACCCACAGCTGATTGAGACCTAAGGGTGGACACTCTTGGGGCTGAGAGGTTTGGTGAGGTTGGGTGAGCCAACGCAGGCCCTTTAAAGTAATACTGCGTGGTAGCCATCCCATGGGTCCCAAATCTCCAGGTTCAAGGGCATCTTCCTACCTCGAAAACAGGCATGAGAAACCCAGATGATGTTACACCGTGTGATCGGGAAAGGTTACTAAAACGCACCTCATTTCTCATCTCCTTCTGCTCGGCTTCGCCATTCCAGCCGCTTTACTAGCAACCTCCCCCCTGGGAGAATCAGCACCTTTAACCTCCTGTTCCGTACAGGTTGCAATTTGTCCTGAGGATGAACGGGAAGAGGGGGAACCAATGAGAGACTAGCTCTAGGTGTTGGGACAGGCACAGCTCACTCTATTTTCCCATCAGGAAGAAGAATTAACCACAGGCTCAGCCTGCCGCCCGGAACCAGAATAGGGCCTGAAGCAATCCTGCGCTTTTGCGGCCAGCTCCCAAGAAAGCGAGCTGAAAATTGGAGCCCAGGGACACTGCAATTCACAAACCTGCAGAGTTATAAATGATAACTCTCGTCCACAAAAATATTGAGGGAAGGCAACGAAGAGGATTTGAAAGCAAGGCAGAATTGCAGGAAACAGATTTCAGGAGGTAGATTCGAATCGCCTTTAAAGCACGGGAGAAGCGGCAAAACCTCGACAATGATGCCCTTGGCCAAAAAGGGCGTATGCGTTTTTTCCTGAATATATTCAGGAAAAAACGCATACGCCCTTTTTGGCCAACCAAGCAACCTGGAAAGGCAAATCAGCGCTACAAAGAAGTCTCGCTTCCCATCGGTCAAAAGGGCCATGCTGAATAAAGTGTCAAAACCAGAAATGCAGGACAGGCCATGGAGGAACGGGAGCCTTGCTACGCTGATGGGGGGGATGGAAATTGCCAACAGCCACTCTGGAGAAGTGGACGGTGTGTCCTGAAACATCTAAAAAACTCAGCTTAGGGAGCATAGGGCACTTCCACTCATGGGCGTAGAAATTGGGAAAACTCAAAATCAGCAAGACACAGTTTAGGGCCCAAAGTTTAGGGCTGCTCTGTTGACAAGAACCTCCACTTCGTTCCACCTTAAAAATCCCAGGAAAGAGAAAAATGGATAAAGAAGTTGTGGTCCTTATGTACAATGGAATATCACTCAGCCATGAAATCAACATCATAAGGCTAGTAGGAGCATGATGAGTGGATTTAGCTACGACGATTCTAAGTGAAATAAGTCACACAGAAAACGACACTTATCCTAAGATATCAGTTATAGAGGGAATGTAAAAACCGCTTCACTTGAACTGAATTACAAAACAGAACAGTGTCACCCGTTTAGAAAACACACTATGGCTGCTTAACGGGAAAGGTGAGGTGGGGTGATGCATAAAACAAGGGTTTCAAATGAGCTCAGATACCGTTCCATAAACCCAATATGTAATAGACAAGACCTACTCCTTGCTCCGTGAACTGGACTCAACACCCCCTATTCACCGCCCAAGAATATACCTGACTAGTAAGAATCTTAAAACCTATGTATTGCCATCTCTCTGTAAGTGAGTCAAGTGGGTGTAAAGCGGCATACACACAGCAGTGAAAAGCAGCTAAACCCCATTATAAAAATCAATTACTTTTAAAAACCCGTGAAACAAAGACAGTGAAAGAGAGAGAAATTCTTAGGAAATTCGTTCAGGGGCTGTGATGCCACCTGGATTTTCCATATCTAGACCCACAGCTGATTGAGACCTAAGGGTGGACACTCTTGGGGCTGAGAGGTTTGGTGAGGTTGGGTGAGCCAACGCAGGCCCTTTAAAGTAATACTGCGTGGTAGCCATCCCATGGGTCCCAAATCTCCAGGTTCAAGGGCATCTTCCTACCTCGAAAACAGGCATGAGAAACCCAGATGATGGTACACCGTGTGATCGGGAAAGGTTTCTAAAACGCACCTCATTTCTCATCTCCTTCTGCTCGGCTTCGCCATTCCAGCCGCTTTACTAGCAACCTCCCCCCTGGGAGAATCAGCACCTTTAACCTCCTGTTCCGTACAGGTTGCAATTTGTCCTGAGGATGAACGGGAAGAGGGGGAACCAATGAGAGACTAGCTCTAGGTGTTGGGACAGGCACAGCTCACTCTATTTTCCCATCAGGAAGAAGAATTAACCACAGGCTCAGCCTGCCGCCCGGAACCAGAATAGGGCCTGAAGCAATCCTGCGCTTTTGCGGCCAGCTCCCAAGAAAGCGAGCTGAAAAATGGAGCTCAGGGGCACTGCAATTCACAAACCTGCAGAGTTATAAATGATAACTCTCGTCCACAAAAATATTGAGGGAAGGCAACGAAGAGGATTTGAAAGCAAGGCAGAATTGCAGGAAACAGATTTCAGGAGGTAGATTCGAATCGCCTTTAAAGCACAGGAGAAGCGGCAAAACCTCGACAATGATGCCCTTGGCCAAAAAGGGCGTATGCGTTTTTTCCTGAATATATTCAGGAAAAAACGCATACGCCCTTTTTGGCCAACCAAGCAACCTGGAAAGGCAAATCAGCGCTACAAAGAAGTCTCGCTTCCCATCGGTCAAAAGGGCCATGCTGAATAAAGTGTCAAAACCAGAAATGCAGGACAGGCCATGGAGGAACGGGAGCCTTGCTACGCTGATGGGCGGGATGGAAATTGCCAACAGCCACTCTGGAGAAGTGGACGGTGTGTCCTGAAACATCTAAAAAACTCAGCTTAGAGAGCATAGGGCACTTCCACTCATGGGCGTAGAAATTGGGAAAACTCAAAATCAGCAAGACACAGTTTAGGGCCCAAAGTTTAGGGCTGCTCTGTTGACAAGAACCTCCACTTCGTTCCACCTTAAATATCCCAGGAAAGAGAAAAATGGATAAAGAAGTTGTGGTCCTTATGTACAATGGAATATCACTCAGCCATGAAATCAACATCATAAGGCTAGTAGGAGCATGATGAGTGGATTTAGCTACGACGATTCTAAGTGAAATAAGTCACACAGAAAACGACACTTATCCTAAGATATCAGTTATAGAGGGAATGTAAAAACCGCTTCACTTGAACTGAATTACAAAACAGAACAGTGTCACACGTTTAGAAAACACACTATGGCTGCTTAACGGGAAAGGTGAGGTGGGGTGATGCATAAAACAAGGGTTTCAAATGAGCTCAGATACCGTTCCATAAACCCAATATGTAATAGACAAGACCTACTCCTTGCTCCGTGAACTGGACTCAACACCCCCTATTCACCGCCCAAGAATATACCTGACTAGTAAGAATCTTAAAACCTATGTATTGCCATCTCTCTGTAAGTGAGTCAAGTGGGTGTAAAGCGGCATACACACAGCAGTGAAAAGCAGCTAAACCCCATTATAAAAATCAATTACTTTTAAAAACCCGTGAAACAAAGACAGTGAAAGAGAGAGAAATTCTTAGGAAATTCGTTCAGGGGCTGTGATGCCACCTGGATTTTCCATATCTAGACCCACAGCTGATTGAGACCTAAGGGTGGACACTCTTGGGGCTGAGAGGTTTGGTGAGGTTGGGTGAGCCAACGCAGGCCCTTTAAAGTAATACTGCGTGGTAGCCATCCCATGGGTCCCAAATCTCCAGGTTCAAGGGCATCTTCCTACCTCGAAAACAGGCATGAGAAACCCAGATGATGGTACACCGTGTGATCGGGAAAGGTTTCTAAAACGCACCTCATTTCTCATCTCCTTCTGCTCGGCTTCGCCATTCCAGCCGCTTTACTAGCAACCTCCCCCCTGGGAGAATCAGCACCTTTAACCTCCTGTTCCGTACAGGTTGCAATTTGTCCTGAGGATGAACGGGAAGAGGGGGAACCAATGAGAGACTAGCTCTAGGTGTTGGGACAGGCACAGCTCACTCTATTTTCCCATCAGGAAGAAGAATTAACCACAGGCTCAGCCTGCCGCCCGGAACCAGAATAGGGCCTGAAGCAATCCTGCGCTTTTGCGGCCAGCTCCCAAGAAAGCGAGCTGAAAAATGGAGCTCAGGGGCACTGCAATTCACAAACCTGCAGAGTTATAAATGATAACTCCCGTCCACAAAAATATTGAGGGAAGGCAACGAAGAGGATTTGAAAGCAAGGCAGAATTGCAGGAAACAGATTTCAGGAGGTAGATTCGAATCGCCTTTAAAGCACAGGAGAAGCGGCAAAACCTCGACAATGATGCCCTTGGCCAAAAAGGGCGTATGCGTTTTTTCCTGAATATATTCAGGAAAAAACGCATACGCCCTTTTTGGCCAACCAAGCAACCTGGAAAGGCAAATCAGCGCTACAAAGAAGTCTCGCTTCCCATCGGTCAAAAGGGCCATGCTGAATAAAGTGTCAAAACCAGAAATGCAGGACAGGCCATGGAGGAACGGGAGCCTTGCTACGCTGATGGGCGGGATGGAAATTGCCAACAGCCACTCTGGAGAAGTGGACGGTGTGTCCTGAAACATCTAAAAAACTCAGCTTAGGGAGCATAGGGCACTTCCACTCATGGGCGTAGAAATTGGGAAAACTCAAAATCAACAAGACACAGTTTAGGGCCCAAAGTTTAGGGCTGCTCTGTTGACAAGAACCTCCACTTCGTTCCACCTTAAATATCCCAGGAAAGAGAAAAATGGATAAAGAAGTTGTGGTCCTTATGTACAATGGAATATCACTCAGCCATGAAATCAACATCATAAGGCTAGTAGGAGCATGATGAGTGGATTTAGCTACGACGATTCTAAGTGAAATAAGTCACACAGAAAACGACACTTATCCTAAGATATCAGTTATAGAGGGAATGTAAAAACCGCTTCACTTGAACTGAATTACAAAACAGAACAGTGTCACACGTTTAGAAAACACACTATGGCTGCTTAACGGGAAAGGTGAGGTGGGGTGATGCATAAAACAAGGGTTTCAAATGAGCTCAGATACCGTTCCATAAACCCAATATGTAATAGACAAGACCTACTCCTTGCTCCGTGAACTGGACTCAACACCCCCTATTCACCGCCCAAGAATATACCTGACTAGTAAGAATCTTAAAACCTATGTATTGCCATCTCTCTGTAAGTGAGTCAAGTGGGTGTAAAGCGGCATACACACAGCAGTGAAAAGCAGCTAAACCCCATTATAAAAATCAATTACTTTTAAAAACCCGTGAAACAAAGACAGTGAAAGAGAGAGAAATTCTTAGGAAATTCGTTCAGGGGCTGTGATGCCACCTGGATTTTCCATATCTAGACCCACAGCTGATTGAGACCTAAGGGTGGACACTCTTGGGGCTGAGAGGTTTGGTGAGGTTGGGTGAGCCAACGCAGGCCCTTTAAAGTAATACTGCGTGGTAGCCATCCCATGGGTCCCAAATCTCCAGGTTCAAGGGCATCTTCCTACCTCGAAAACAGGCATGAGAAACCCAGATGATGGTACACCGTGTGATCGGGAAAGGTTTCTAAAACGCACCTCATTTCTCATCTCCTTCTGCTCGGCTTCGCCATTCCAGCCGCTTTACTAGCAACCTCCCCCCTGGGAGAATCAGCACCTTTAACCTCCTGTTCCGTACAGGTTGCAATTTGTCCTGAGGATGAACGGGAAGAGGGGGAACCAATGAGAGACTAGCTCTAGGTGTTGGGACAGGCACAGCTCACTCTATTTTCCCATCAGGAAGAAGAATTAACCACAGGCTCAGCCTGCCGCCCGGAACCAGAATAGGGCCTGAAGCAATCCTGCGCTTTTGCGGCCAGCTCCCAAGAAAGCGAGCTGAAAAATGGAGCTCAGGGGCACTGCAATTCACAAACCTGCAGAGTTATAAATGATAACTCTCGTCCACAAAAATATTGAGGGAAGGCAACGAAGAGGATTTGAAAGCAAGGCAGAATTGCAGGAAACAGATTTCAGGAGGTAGATTCGAATCGCCTTTAAAGCACAGGAGAAGCGGCAAAACCTCGACAATGATGCCCTTGGCCAAAAAGGGCGTATGCGTTTTTTCCTGAATATATTCAGGAAAAAACGCATACGCCCTTTTTGGCCAACCAAGCAACCTGGAAAGGCAAATCAGCGCTACAAAGAAGTCTCGCTTCCCATCGGTCAAAAGGGCCATGCTGAATAAAGTGTCAAAACCAGAAATGCAGGACAGGCCATGGAGGAACGGGAGCCTTGCTACGCTGATGGGCGGGATGGAAATTGCCAACAGCCACTCTGGAGAAGTGGACGGTGTGTCCTGAAACATCTAAAAAACTCAGCTTAGAGAGCATAGGGCACTTCCACTCATGGGCGTAGAAATTGGGAAAACTCAAAATCAGCAAGACACAGTTTAGGGCCCAAAGTTTAGGGCTGCTCTGTTGACAAGAACCTCCACTTCGTTCCACCTTAAATATCCCAGGAAAGAGAAAAATGGATAAAGAAGTTGTGGTTCTTATGTACAATGGAATATCACTCAGCCATGAAATCAACATCATAAGGCTAGTAGGAGCATGATGAGTGGATTTAGCTACGACGATTCTAAGTGAAATAAGTCACACAGAAAACGACACTTATCCTAAGATATCAGTTATAGAGGGAATGTAAAAACCGCTTCACTTGAACTGAATTACAAAACAGAACAGTGTCACACGTTTAGAAAACACACTATGGCTGCTTAACGGGAAAGGTGAGGTGGGGTGATGCATAAAACAAGGGTTTCAAATGAGCTCAGATACCGTTCCATAAACCCAATATGTAATAGACAAGACCTACTCCTTGCTCCGTGAACTGGACTCAACACCCCCTATTCACCGCCCAAGAATATACCTGACTAGTAAGAATCTTAAAACCTATGTATTGCCATCTCTCTGTAAGTGAGTCAAGTGGGTGTAAAGCGGCATACACACAGCAGTGAAAAGCAGCTAAACCCCATTATAAAAATCAATTACTTTTAAAAACCCGTGAAACAAAGACAGTGAAAGAGAGAGAAATTCTTAGGAAATTCGTTCAGGGGCTGTGATGCCACCTGGATTTTCCATATCTAGACCCACAGCTGATTGAGACCTAAGGGTGGACACTCTTGGGGCTGAGAGGTTTGGTGAGGTTGGGTGAGCCAACGCAGGCCCTTTAAAGTAATACTGCGTGGTAGCCATCCCATGGGTCCCAAATCTCCAGGTTCAAGGGCATCTTCCTACCTCGAAAACAGGCATGAGAAACCCAGATGATGGTACACCGTGTGATCGGGAAAGGTTTCTAAAACGCACCTCATTTCTCATCTCCTTCTGCTCGGCTTCGCCATTCCAGCCGCTTTACTAGCAACCTCCCCCCTGGGAGAATCAGCACCTTTAACCTCCTGTTCCGTACAGGTTGCAATTTGTCCTGAGGATGAACGGGAAGAGGGGGAACCAATGAGAGACTAGCTCTAGGTGTTGGGACAGGCACAGCTCACTCTATTTTCCCATCAGGAAGAAGAATTAACCACAGGCTCAGCCTGCCGCCCGGAACCAGAATAGGGCCTGAAGCAATCCTGCGCTTTTGCGGCCAGCTCCCAAGAAAGCGAGCTGAAAAATGGAGCTCAGGGGCACTGCAATTCACAAACCTGCAGAGTTATAAATGATAACTCCCGTCCACAAAAATATTGAGGGAAGGCAACGAAGAGGATTTGAAAGCAAGGCAGAATTGCAGGAAACAGATTTCAGGAGGTAGATTCGAATCGCCTTTAAAGCACAGGAGAAGCGGCAAAACCTCGACAATGATGCCCTTGGCCAAAAAGGGCGTATGCGTTTTTTCCTGAATATATTCAGGAAAAAACGCATACGCCCTTTTTGGCCAACCAAGCAACCTGGAAAGGCAAATCAGCGCTACAAAGAAGTCTCGCTTCCCATCGGTCAAAAGGGCCATGCTGAATAAAGTGTCAAAACCAGAAATGCAGGACAGGCCATGGAGGAACGGGAGCCTTGCTACGCTGATGGGCGGGATGGAAATTGCCAACAGCCACTCTGGAGAAGTGGACGGTGTGTCCTGAAACATCTAAAAAACTCAGCTTAGGGAGCATAGGGCACTTCCACTCATGGGCGTAGAAATTGGGAAAACTCAAAATCAACAAGACACAGTTTAGGGCCCAAAGTTTAGGGCTGCTCTGTTGACAAGAACCTCCACTTCGTTCCACCTTAAATATCCCAGGAAAGAGAAAAATGGATAAAGAAGTTGTGGTCCTTATGTACAATGGAATATCACTCAGCCATGAAATCAACATCATAAGGCTAGTAGGAGCATGATGAGTGGATTTAGCTACGACGATTCTAAGTGAAATAAGTCACACAGAAAACGACACTTATCCTAAGATATCAGTTATAGAGGGAATGTAAAAACCGCTTCACTTGAACTGAATTACAAAACAGAACAGTGTCACCCGTTTAGAAAACACACTATGGCTGCTTAACGGGAAAGGTGAGGTGGGGTGATGCATAAAACAAGGGTTTCAAATGAGCTCAGATACCGTTCCATAAACCCAATATGTAATAGACAAGACCTACTCCTTGCTCCGTGAACTGGACTCAACACCCCCTATTCACCGCCCAAGAATATACCTGACTAGTAAGAATCTTAAAACCTATGTATTGCCATCTCTCTGTAAGTGAGTCAAGTGGGTGTAAAGCGGCATACACACAGCAGTGAAAAGCAGCTAAACCCCATTATAAAAATCAATTACTTTTAAAAACCCGTGAAACAAAGACAGTGAAAGAGAGAGAAATTCTTAGGAAATTCGTTCAGGGGCTGTGATGCCACCTGGATTTTCCATATCTAGACCCACAGCTGATTGAGACCTAAGGGTGGACACTCTTGGGGCTGAGAGGTTTGGTGAGGTTGGGTGAGCCAACGCAGACCCTTTAAAGTAATACTGCGTGGTACCCATCCCATGGGTCCCAAATCTCCAGGTTCAAGGGCATCTTCCTACCTCGAAAACAGGCATGAGAAACCCAGATGATGGTACACCGTGTGATCGGGAAAGGTTTCTAAAACGCACCTCATTTCTCATCTCCTTCTGCTCGGCTTCGCCATTCCAGCCGCTTTACTAGCAACCTCCCCCCTGGGAGAATCAGCACCTTTAACCTCCTGTTCCGTACAGGTTGCAATTTGTCCTGAGGATGAACGGGAAGAGGGGGAACCAATGAGAGACTAGCTCTAGGTGTTGGGACAGGCACAGCTCACTCTATTTTCCCATCAGGAAGAAGAATTAACCACAGGCTCAGCCTGCCGCCCGGAACCAGAATAGGGCCTGAAGCAATCCTGCGCTTTTGCGGCCAGCTCCCAAGAAAGCGAGCTGAAAATTGGAGCCCAGGGACACTGCAATTCACAAACCTGCAGAGTTATAAATGATAACTCTCGTCCACAAAAATATTGAGGGAAGGCAACGAAGAGGATTTGAAAGCAAGGC
Organism: Balaenoptera acutorostrata; assembly: GCF_949987535.1. Classification (NCBI taxonomy): domain Eukaryota; kingdom Metazoa; phylum Chordata; class Mammalia; order Artiodactyla; family Balaenopteridae; genus Balaenoptera; species Balaenoptera acutorostrata. The sequence goes on along the minus strand of NW_026646813.1, from coordinate 431,758 downwards.
AGAATTGCAGGAAACAGATTTCAGGAGGTAGATTCGAATCGCCTTTAAAGCACGGGAGAAGCGGCAAAACCTCGACAATGATGCCCTTGGCCAAAAAGGGCGTATGCGTTTTTTCCTGAATATATTCAGGAAAAAACGCATACGCCCTTTTTGGCCAACCAAGCAACCTGGAAAGGCAAATCAGCGCTACAAAGAAGTCTCGCTTCCCATCGGTCAAAAGGGCCATGCTGAATAAAGTGTCAAAACCAGAAATGCAGGACAGGCCATGGAGGAACGGGAGCCTTGCTACGCTGATGGGCGGGATGGAAATTGCCAACAGCCACTCTGGAGAAGTGGACGGTGTGTCCTGAAACATCTAAAAAACTCAGCTTAGGGAGCATAGGGCACTTCCACTCATGGGCGTAGAAATTGGGAAAACTCAAAATCAACAAGACACAGTTTAGGGCCCAAAGTTTAGGGCTGCTCTGTTGACAAGAACCTCCACTTCGTTCCACCTTAAATATCCCAGGAAAGAGAAAAATGGATAAAGAAGTTGTGGTCCTTATGTACAATGGAATATCACTCAGCCATGAAATCAACATCATAAGGCTAGTAGGAGCATGATGAGTGGATTTAGCTACGACGATTCTAAGTGAAATAAGTCACACAGAAAACGACACTTATCCTAAGATATCAGTTATAGAGGGAATGTAAAAACCGCTTCACTTGAACTGAATTACAAAACAGAACAGTGTCACCCGTTTAGAAAACACACTATGGCTGCTTAACGGGAAAGGTGAGGTGGGGTGATGCATAAAACAAGGGTTTCAAATGAGCTCAGATACCGTTCCATAAACCCAATATGTAATAGACAAGACCTACTCCTTGCTCCGTGAACTGGACTCAACACCCCCTATTCACCGCCCAAGAATATACCTGACTAGTAAGAATCTTAAAACCTATGTATTGCCATCTCTCTGTAAGTGAGTCAAGTGGGTGTAAAGCGGCATACACACAGCAGTGAAAAGCAGCTAAACCCCATTATAAAAATCAATTACTTTTAAAAACCCGTGAAACAAAGACAGTGAAAGAGAGAGAAATTCTTAGGAAATTCGTTCAGGGGCTGTGATGCCACCTGGATTTTCCATATCTAGACCCACAGCTGATTGAGACCTAAGGGTGGACACTCTTGGGGCTGAGAGGTTTGGTGAGGTTGGGTGAGCCAACGCAGACCCTTTAAAGTAATACTGCGTGGTACCCATCCCATGGGTCCCAAATCTCCAGGTTCAAGGGCATCTTCCTACCTCGAAAACAGGCATGAGAAACCCAGATGATGGTACACCGTGTGATCGGGAAAGGTTTCTAAAACGCACCTCATTTCTCATCTCCTTCTGCTCGGCTTCGCCATTCCAGCCGCTTTACTAGCAACCTCCCCCCTGGGAGAATCAGCACCTTTAACCTCCTGTTCCGTACAGGTTGCAATTTGTCCTGAGGATGAACGGGAAGAGGGGGAACCAATGAGAGACTAGCTCTAGGTGTTGGGACAGGCACAGCTCACTCTATTTTCCCATCAGGAAGAAGAATTAACCACAGGCTCAGCCTGCCGCCCGGAACCAGAATAGGGCCTGAAGCAATCCTGCGCTTTTGCGGCCAGCTCCCAAGAAAGCGAGCTGAAAAATGGAGCTCAGGGGCACTGCAATTCACAAACCTGCAGAGTTATAAATGATAACTCCCGTCCACAAAAATATTGAGGGAAGGCAACGAAGAGGATTTGAAAGCAAGGCAGAATTGCAGGAAACAGATTTCAGGAGGTAGATTCGAATCGCCTTTAAAGCACAGGAGAAGCGGCAAAACCTCGACAATGATGCCCTTGGCCAAAAAGGGCGTATGCGTTTTTTCCTGAATATATTCAGGAAAAAACGCATACGCCCTTTTTGGCCAACCAAGCAACCTGGAAAGGCAAATCAGCGCTACAAAGAAGTCTCGCTTCCCATCGGTCAAAAGGGCCATGCTGAATAAAGTGTCAAAACCAGAAATGCAGGACAGGCCATGGAGGAACGGGAGCCTTGCTACGCTGATGGGCGGGATGGAAATTGCCAACAGCCACTCTGGAGAAGTGGACGGTGTGTCCTGAAACATCTAAAAAACTCAGCTTAGGGAGCATAGGGCACTTCCACTCATGGGCGTAGAAATTGGGAAAACTCAAAATCAACAAGACACAGTTTAGGGCCCAAAGTTTAGGGCTGCTCTGTTGACAAGAACCTCCACTTCGTTCCACCTTAAATATCCCAGGAAAGAGAAAAATGGATAAAGAAGTTGTGGTCCTTATGTACAATGGAATATCACTCAGCCATGAAATCAACATCATAAGGCTAGTAGGAGCATGATGAGTGGATTTAGCTACGACGATTCTAAGTGAAATAAGTCACACAGAAAACGACACTTATCCTAAGATATCAGTTATAGAGGGAATGTAAAAACCGCTTCACTTGAACTGAATTACAAAACAGAACAGTGTCACCCGTTTAGAAAACACACTATGGCTGCTTAACGGGAAAGGTGAGGTGGGGTGATGCATAAAACAAGGGTTTCAAATGAGCTCAGATACCGTTCCATAAACCCAATATGTAATAGACAAGACCTACTCCTTGCTCCGTGAACTGGACTCAACACCCCCTATTCACCGCCCAAGAATATACCTGACTAGTAAGAATCTTAAAACCTATGTATTGCCATCTCTCTGTAAGTGAGTCAAGTGGGTGTAAAGCGGCATACACACAGCAGTGAAAAGCAGCTAAACCCCATTATAAAAATCAATTACTTTTAAAAACCCGTGAAACAAAGACAGTGAAAGAGAGAGAAATTCTTAGGAAATTCGTTCAGGGGCTGTGATGCCACCTGGATTTTCCATATCTAGACCCACAGCTGATTGAGACCTAAGGGTGGACACTCTTGGGGCTGAGAGGTTTGGTGAGGTTGGGTGAGCCAACGCAGACCCTTTAAAGTAATACTGCGTGGTACCCATCCCATGGGTCCCAAATCTCCAGGTTCAAGGGCATCTTCCTACCTCGAAAACAGGCATGAGAAACCCAGATGATGGTACACCGTGTGATCGGGAAAGGTTTCTAAAACGCACCTCATTTCTCATCTCCTTCTGCTCGGCTTCGCCATTCCAGCCGCTTTACTAGCAACCTCCCCCCTGGGAGAATCAGCACCTTTAACCTCCTGTTCCGTACAGGTTGCAATTTGTCCTGAGGATGAACGGGAAGAGGGGGAACCAATGAGAGACTAGCTCTAGGTGTTGGGAGAGGCACAGCTCACTCTATTTTCCCATCAGGAAGAAGAATTAACCACAGGCTCAGCCTGCCGCCCGGAACCAGAATAGGGCCTGAAGCAATCCTGCGCTTTTGCGGCCAGCTCCCAAGAAAGCGAGCTGAAAATTGGAGCCCAGGGACACTGCAATTCACAAACCTGCAGAGTTATAAATGATAACTCCCGTCCACAAAAATATTGAGGGAAGGCAACGAAGAGGATTTGAAAGCAAGGCAGAATTGCAGGAAACAGATTTCAGGAGGTAGATTCGAATCGCCTTTAAAGCACGGGAGAAGCGGCAAAACCTCGACAATGATGCCCTTGGCCAAAAAGGGCGTATGCGTTTTTTCCTGAATATATTCAGGAAAAAACGCATACGCCCTTTTTGGCCAACCAAGCAACCTGGAAAGGCAAATCAGCGCTACAAAGAAGTCTCGCTTCCCATCGGTCAAAAGGGCCATGCTGAATAAAGTGTCAAAACCAGAAATGCAGGACAGGCCATGGAGGAACGGGAGCCTTGCTACGCTGATGGGCGGGATGGAAATTGCCAACAGCCACTCTGGAGAAGTGGACGGTGTGTCCTGAAACATCTAAAAAACTCAGCTTAGGGAGCATAGGGCACTTCCACTCATGGGCGTAGAAATTGGGAAAACTCAAAATCAACAAGACACAGTTTAGGGCCCAAAGTTTAGGGCTGCTCTGTTGACAAGAACCTCCACTTCGTTCCACCTTAAATATCCCAGGAAAGAGAAAAATGGATAAAGAAGTTGTGGTCCTTATGTACAATGGAATATCACTCAGCCATGAAATCAACATCATAAGGCTAGTAGGAGCATGATGAGTGGATTTAGCTACGACGATTCTAAGTGAAATAAGTCACACAGAAAACGACACTTATCCTAAGATATCAGTTATAGAGGGAATGTAAAAACCGCTTCACTTGAACTGAATTACAAAACAGAACAGTGTCACCCGTTTAGAAAACACACTATGGCTGCTTAACGGGAAAGGTGAGGTGGGGTGATGCATAAAACAAGGGTTTCAAATGAGCTCAGATACCGTTCCATAAACCCAATATGTAATAGACAAGACCTACTCCTTGCTCCGTGAACTGGACTCAACACCCCCTATTCACCGCCCAAGAATATACCTGACTAGTAAGAATCTTAAAACCTATGTATTGCCATCTCTCTGTAAGTGAGTCAAGTGGGTGTAAAGCGGCATACACACAGCAGTGAAAAGCAGCTAAACCCCATTATAAAAATCAATTACTTTTAAAAACCCGTGAAACAAAGACAGTGAAAGAGAGAGAAATTCTTAGGAAATTCGTTCAGGGGCTGTGATGCCACCTGGATTTTCCATATCTAGACCCACAGCTGATTGAGACCTAAGGGTGGACACTCTTGGGGCTGAGAGGTTTGGTGAGGTTGGGTGAGCCAACGCAGGCCCTTTAAAGTAATACTGCGTGGTAGCCATCCCATGGGTCCCAAATCTCCAGGTTCAAGGGCATCTTCCTACCTCGAAAACAGGCATGAGAAACCCAGATGATGGTACACCGTGTGATCGGGAAAGGTTTCTAAAACGCACCTCATTTCTCATCTCCTTCTGCTCGGCTTCGCCATTCCAGCCGCTTTACTAGCAACCTCCCCCCTGGGAGAATCAGCACCTTTAACCTCCTGTTCCGTACAGGTTGCAATTTGTCCTGAGGATGAACGGGAAGAGGGGGAACCAATGAGAGACTAGCTCTAGGTGTTGGGACAGGCACAGCTCACTCTATTTTCCCATCAGGAAGAAGAATTAACCACAGGCTCAGCCTGCCGCCCGGAACCAGAATAGGGCCTGAAGCAATCCTGCGCTTTTGCGGCCAGCTCCCAAGAAAGCGAGCTGAAAAATGGAGCTCAGGGGCACTGCAATTCACAAACCTGCAGAGTTATAAATGATAACTCCCGTCCACAAAAATATTGAGGGAAGGCAACGAAGAGGATTTGAAAGCAAGGCAGAATTGCAGGAAACAGATTTCAGGAGGTAGATTCGAATCGCCTTTAAAGCACAGGAGAAGCGGCAAAACCTCGACAATGATGCCCTTGGCCAAAAAGGGCGTATGCGTTTTTTCCTGAATATATTCAGGAAAAAACGCATACGCCCTTTTTGGCCAACCAAGCAACCTGGAAAGGCAAATCAGCGCTACAAAGAAGTCTCGCTTCCCATCGGTCAAAAGGGCCATGCTGAATAAAGTGTCAAAACCAGAAATGCAGGACAGGCCATGGAGGAACGGGAGCCTTGCTACGCTGATGGGCGGGATGGAAATTGCCAACAGCCACTCTGGAGAAGTGGACGGTGTGTCCTGAAACATCTAAAAAACTCAGCTTAGGGAGCATAGGGCACTTCCACTCATGGGCGTAGAAATTGGGAAAACTCAAAATCAACAAGACACAGTTTAGGGCCCAAAGTTTAGGGCTGCTCTGTTGACAAGAACCTCCACTTCGTTCCACCTTAAATATCCCAGGAAAGAGAAAAATGGATAAAGAAGTTGTGGTCCTTATGTACAATGGAATATCACTCAGCCATGAAATCAACATCATAAGGCTAGTAGGAGCATGATGAGTGGATTTAGCTACGACGATTCTAAGTGAAATAAGTCACACAGAAAACGACACTTATCCTAAGATATCAGTTATAGAGGGAATGTAAAAACCGCTTCACTTGAACTGAATTACAAAACAGAACAGTGTCACCCGTTTAGAAAACACACTATGGCTGCTTAACGGGAAAGGTGAGGTGGGGTGATGCATAAAACAAGGGTTTCAAATGAGCTCAGATACCGTTCCATAAACCCAATATGTAATAGACAAGACCTACTCCTTGCTCCGTGAACTGGACTCAACACCCCCTATTCACCGCCCAAGAATATACCTGACTAGTAAGAATCTTAAAACCTATGTATTGCCATCTCTCTGTAAGTGAGTCAAGTGGGTGTAAAGCGGCATACACACAGCAGTGAAAAGCAGCTAAACCCCATTATAAAAATCAATTACTTTTAAAAACCCGTGAAACAAAGACAGTGAAAGAGAGAGAAATTCTTAGGAAATTCGTTCAGGGGCTGTGATGCCACCTGGATTTTCCATATCTAGACCCACAGCTGATTGAGACCTAAGGGTGGACACTCTTGGGGCTGAGAGGTTTGGTGAGGTTGGGTGAGCCAACGCAGGCCCTTTAAAGTAATACTGCGTGGTAGCCATCCCATGGGTCCCAAATCTCCAGGTTCAAGGGCATCTTCCTACCTCGAAAACAGGCATGAGAAACCCAGATGATGGTACACCGTGTGATCGGGAAAGGTTTCTAAAACGCACCTCATTTCTCATCTCCTTCTGCTCGGCTTCGCCATTCCAGCCGCTTTACTAGCAACCTCCCCCCTGGGAGAATCAGCACCTTTAACCTCCTGTTCCGTACAGGTTGCAATTTGTCCTGAGGATGAACGGGAAGAGGGGGAACCAATGAGAGACTAGCTCTAGGTGTTGGGACAGGCACAGCTCACTCTATTTTCCCATCAGGAAGAAGAATTAACCACAGGCTCAGCCTGCCGCCCGGAACCAGAATAGGGCCTGAAGCAATCCTGCGCTTTTGCGGCCAGCTCCCAAGAAAGCGAGCTGAAAAATGGAGCTCAGGGGCACTGCAATTCACAAACCTGCAGAGTTATAAATGATAACTCCCGTCCACAAAAATATTGAGGGAAGGCAACGAAGAGGATTTGAAAGCAAGGCAGAATTGCAGGAAACAGATTTCAGGAGGTAGATTCGAATCGCCTTTAAAGCACAGGAGAAGCGGCAAAACCTCGACAATGATGCCCTTGGCCAAAAAGGGCGTATGCGTTTTTTCCTGAATATATTCAGGAAAAAACGCATACGCCCTTTTTGGCCAACCAAGCAACCTGGAAAGGCAAATCAGCGCTACAAAGAAGTCTCGCTTCCCATCGGTCAAAAGGGCCATGCTGAATAAAGTGTCAAAACCAGAAATGCAGGACAGGCCATGGAGGAACGGGAGCCTTGCTACGCTGATGGGCGGGATGGAAATTGCCAACAGCCACTCTGGAGAAGTGGACGGTGTGTCCTGAAACATCTAAAAAACTCAGCTTAGAGAGCATAGGGCACTTCCACTCATGGGCGTAGAAATTGGGAAAACTCAAAATCAGCAAGACACAGTTTAGGGCCCAAAGTTTAGGGCTGCTCTGTTGACAAGAACCTCCACTTCGTTCCACCTTAAATATCCCAGGAAAGAGAAAAATGGATAAAGAAGTTGTGGTCCTTATGTACAATGGAATATCACTCAGCCATGAAATCAACATCATAAGGCTAGTAGGAGCATGATGAGTGGATTTAGCTACGACGATTCTAAGTGAAATAAGTCACACAGAAAACGACACTTATCCTAAGATATCAGTTATAGAGGGAATGTAAAAACCGCTTCACTTGAACTGAATTACAAAACAGAACAGTGTCACACGTTTAGAAAACACACTATGGCTGCTTAACGGGAAAGGTGAGGTGGGGTGATGCATAAAACAAGGGTTTCAAATGAGCTCAGATACCGTTCCATAAACCCAATATGTAATAGACAAGACCTACTCCTTGCTCCGTGAACTGGACTCAACACCCCCTATTCACCGCCCAAGAATATACCTGACTAGTAAGAATCTTAAAACCTATGTATTGCCATCTCTCTGTAAGTGAGTCAAGTGGGTGTAAAGCGGCATACACACAGCAGTGAAAAGCAGCTAAACCCCATTATAAAAATCAATTACTTTTAAAAACCCATGAAACAAAGACAGTGAAAGAGAGAGAAATTCTTAGGAAATTCGTTCAGGGGCTGTGATGCCACCTGGATTTTCCATATCTAGACCCACAGCTGATTGAGACCTAAGGGTGGACACTCTTGGGGCTGAGAGGTTTGGTGAGGTTGGGTGAGCCAACGCAGGCCCTTTAAAGTAATACTGCGTGGTAGCCATCCCATGGGTCCCAAATCTCCAGGTTCAAGGGCATCTTCCTACCTCGAAAACAGGCATGAGAAACCCAGATGATGGTACACCGTGTGATCGGGAAAGGTTTCTAAAACGCACCTCATTTCTCATCTCCTTCTGCTCGGCTTCGCCATTCCAGCCGCTTTACTAGCAACCTCCCCCCTGGGAGAATCAGCACCTTTAACCTCCTGTTCCGTACAGGTTGCAATTTGTCCTGAGGATGAACGGGAAGAGGGGGAACCAATGAGAGACTAGCTCTAGGTGTTGGGACAGGCACAGCTCACTCTATTTTCCCATCAGGAAGAAGAATTAACCACAGGCTCAGCCTGCCGCCCGGAACCAGAATAGGGCCTGAAGCAATCCTGCGCTTTTGCGGCCAGCTCCCAAGAAAGCGAGCTGAAAAATGGAGCTCAGGGGCACTGCAATTCACAAACCTGCAGAGTTATAAATGATAACTCCCGTCCACAAAAATATTGAGGGAAGGCAACGAAGAGGATTTGAAAGCAAGGCAGAATTGCAGGAAACAGATTTCAGGAGGTAGATTCGAATCGCCTTTAAAGCACAGGAGAAGCGGCAAAACCTCGACAATGATGCCCTTGGCCAAAAAGGGCGTATGCGTTTTTTCCTGAATATATTCAGGAAAAAACGCATACGCCCTTTTTGGCCAACCAAGCAACCTGGAAAGGCAAATCAGCGCTACAAAGAAGTCTCGCTTCCCATCGGTCAAAAGGGCCATGCTGAATAAAGTGTCAAAACCAGAAATGCAGGACAGGCCATGGAGGAACGGGAGCCTTGCTACGCTGATGGGCGGGATGGAAATTGCCAACAGCCACTCTGGAGAAGTGGACGGTGTGTCCTGAAACATCTAAAAAACTCAGCTTAGGGAGCATAGGGCACTTCCACTCATGGGCGTAGAAATTGGGAAAACTCAAAATCAACAAGACACAGTTTAGGGCCCAAAGTTTAGGGCTGCTCTGTTGACAAGAACCTCCACTTCGTTCCACCTTAAATATCCCAGGAAAGAGAAAAATGGATAAAGAAGTTGTGGTCCTTATGTACAATGGAATATCACTCAGCCATGAAATCAACATCATAAGGCTAGTAGGAGCATGATGAGTGGATTTAGCTACGACGATTCTAAGTGAAATAAGTCACACAGAAAACGACACTTATCCTAAGATATCAGTTATAGAGGGAATGTAAAAACCGCTTCACTTGAACTGAATTACAAAACAGAACAGTGTCACCCGTTTAGAAAACACACTATGGCTGCTTAACGGGAAAGGTGAGGTGGGGTGATGCATAAAACAAGGGTTTCAAATGAGCTCAGATACCGTTCCATAAACCCAATATGTAATAGACAAGACCTACTCCTTGCTCCGTGAACTGGACTCAACACCCCCTATTCACCGCCCAAGAATATACCTGACTAGTAAGAATCTTAAAACCTATGTATTGCCATCTCTCTGTAAGTGAGTCAAGTGGGTGTAAAGCGGCATACACACAGCAGTGAAAAGCAGCTAAACCCCATTATAAAAATCAATTACTTTTAAAAACCCGTGAAACAAAGACAGTGAAAGAGAGAGAAATTCTTAGGAAATTCGTTCAGGGGCTGTGATGCCACCTGGATTTTCCATATCTAGACCCACAGCTGATTGAGACCTAAGGGTGGACACTCTTGGGGCTGAGAGGTTTGGTGAGGTTGGGTGAGCCAACGCAGACCCTTTAAAGTAATACTGCGTGGTACCCATCCCATGGGTCCCAAATCTCCAGGTTCAAGGGCATCTTCCTACCTCGAAAACAGGCATGAGAAACCCAGATGATGGTACACCGTGTGATCGGGAAAGGTTTCTAAAACGCACCTCATTTCTCATCTCCTTCTGCTCGGCTTCGCCATTCCAGCCGCTTTACTAGCAACCTCCCCCCTGGGAGAATCAGCACCTTTAACCTCCTGTTCCGTACAGGTTGCAATTTGTCCTGAGGATGAACGGGAAGAGGGGGAACCAATGAGAGACTAGCTCTAGGTGTTGGGACAGGCACAGCTCACTCTATTTTCCCATCAGGAAGAAGAATTAACCACAGGCTCAGCCTGCCGCCCGGAACCAGAATAGGGCCTGAAGCAATCCTGCGCTTTTGCGGCCAGCTCCCAAGAAAGCGAGCTGAAAAATGGAGCTCAGGGGCACTGCAATTCACAAACCTGCAGAGTTATAAATGATAACTCCCGTCCACAAAAATATTGAGGGAAGGCAACGAAGAGGATTTGAAAGCAAGGCAGAATTGCAGGAAACAGATTTCAGGAGGTAGATTCGAATCGCCTTTAAAGCACAGGAGAAGCGGCAAAACCTCGACAATGATGCCCTTGGCCAAAAAGGGCGTATGCGTTTTTTCCTGAATATATTCAGGAAAAAACGCATACGCCCTTTTTGGCCAACCAAGCAACCTGGAAAGGCAAATCAGCGCTACAAAGAAGTCTCGCTTCCCATCGGTCAAAAGGGCCATGCTGAATAAAGTGTCAAAACCAGAAATGCAGGACAGGCCATGGAGGAACGGGAGCCTTGCTACGCTGATGGGCGGGATGGAAATTGCCAACAGCCACTCTGGAGAAGTGGACGGTGTGTCCTGAAACATCTAAAAAACTCAGCTTAGGGAGCATAGGGCACTTCCACTCATGGGCGTAGAAATTGGGAAAACTCAAAATCAACAAGACACAGTTTAGGGCCCAAAGTTTAGGGCTGCTCTGTTGACAAGAACCTCCACTTCGTTCCACCTTAAATATCCCAGGAAAGAGAAAAATGGATAAAGAAGTTGTGGTCCTTATGTACAATGGAATATCACTCAGCCATGAAATCAACATCATAAGGCTAGTAGGAGCATGATGAGTGGATTTAGCTACGACGATTCTAAGTGAAATAAGTCACACAGAAAACGACACTTATCCTAAGATATCAGTTATAGAGGGAATGTAAAAACCGCTTCACTTGAACTGAATTACAAAACAGAACAGTGTCACCCGTTTAGAAAACACACTATGGCTGCTTAACGGGAAAGGTGAGGTGGGGTGATGCATAAAACAAGGGTTTCAAATGAGCTCAGATACCGTTCCATAAACCCAATATGTAATAGACAAGACCTACTCCTTGCTCCGTGAACTGGACTCAACACCCCCTATTCACCGCCCAAGAATATACCTGACTAGTAAGAATCTTAAAACCTATGTATTGCCATCTCTCTGTAAGTGAGTCAAGTGGGTGTAAAGCGGCATACACACAGCAGTGAAAAGCAGCTAAACCCCATTATAAAAATCAATTACTTTTAAAAACCCGTGAAACAAAGACAGTGAAAGAGAGAGAAATTCTTAGGAAATTCGTTCAGGGGCTGTGATGCCACCTGGATTTTCCATATCTAGACCCACAGCTGATTGAGACCTAAGGGTGGACACTCTTGGGGCTGAGAGGTTTGGTGAGGTTGGGTGAGCCAACGCAGGCCCTTTAAAGTAATACTGCGTGGTAGCCATCCCATGGGTCCCAAATCTCCAGGTTCAAGGGCATCTTCCTACCTCGAAAACAGGCATGAGAAACCCAGATGATGGTACACCGTGTGATCGGGAAAGGTTTCTAAAACGCACCTCATTTCTCATCTCCTTCTGCTCGGCTTCGCCATTCCAGCCGCTTTACTAGCAACCTCCCCCCTGGGAGAATCAGCACCTTTAACCTCCTGTTCCGTACAGGTTGCAATTTGTCCTGAGGATGAACGGGAAGAGGGGGAACCAATGAGAGACTAGCTCTAGGTGTTGGGACAGGCACAGCTCACTCTATTTTCCCATCAGGAAGAAGAATTAACCACAGGCTCAGCCTGCCGCCCGGAACCAGAATAGGGCCTGAAGCAATCCTGCGCTTTTGCGGCCAGCTCCCAAGAAAGCGAGCTGAAAAATGGAGCTCAGGGGCACTGCAATTCACAAACCTGCAGAGTTATAAATGATAACTCCCGTCCACAAAAATATTGAGGGAAGGCAACGAAGAGGATTTGAAAGCAAGGCAGAATTGCAGGAAACAGATTTCAGGAGGTAGATTCGAATCGCCTTTAAAGCACAGGAGAAGCGGCAAAACCTCGACAATGATGCCCTTGGCCAAAAAGGGCGTATGCGTTTTTTCCTGAATATATTCAGGAAAAAACGCATACGCCCTTTTTGGCCAACCAAGCAACCTGGAAAGGCAAATCAGCGCTACAAAGAAGTCTCGCTTCCCATCGGTCAAAAGGGCCATGCTGAATAAAGTGTCAAAACCAGAAATGCAGGACAGGCCATGGAGGAACGGGAGCCTTGCTACGCTGATGGGCGGGATGGAAATTGCCAACAGCCACTCTGGAGAAGTGGACGGTGTGTCCTGAAACATCTAAAAAACTCAGCTTAGGGAGCATAGGGCACTTCCACTCATGGGCGTAGAAATTGGGAAAACTCAAAATCAACAAGACACAGTTTAGGGCCCAAAGTTTAGGGCTGCTCTGTTGACAAGAACCTCCACTTCGTTCCACCTTAAATATCCCAGGAAAGAGAAAAATGGATAAAGAAGTTGTGGTCCTTATGTACAATGGAATATCACTCAGCCATGAAATCAACATCATAAGGCTAGTAGGAGCATGATGAGTGGATTTAGCTACGACGATTCTAAGTGAAATAAGTCACACAGAAAACGACACTTATCCTAAGATATCAGTTATAGAGGGAATGTAAAAACCGCTTCACTTGAACTGAATTACAAAACAGAACAGTGTCACCCGTTTAGAAAACACACTATGGCTGCTTAACGGGAAAGGTGAGGTGGGGTGATGCATAAAACAAGGGTTTCAAATGAGCTCAGATACCGTTCCATAAACCCAATATGTAATAGACAAGACCTACTCCTTGCTCCGTGAACTGGACTCAACACCCCCTATTCACCGCCCAAGAATATACCTGACTAGTAAGAATCTTAAAACCTATGTATTGCCATCTCTCTGTAAGTGAGTCAAATGGGTGTAAAGCGGCATACACACAGCAGTGAAAAGCAGCTAAACCCCATTATAAAAATCAATTACTTTTAAAAACCCGTGAAACAAAGACAGTGAAAGAGAGAGAAATTCTTAGGAAATTCGTTCAGGGGCTGTGATGCCACCTGGATTTTCCATATCTAGACCCACAGCTGATTGAGACCTAAGGGTGGACACTCTTGGGGCTGAGAGGTTTGGTGAGGTTGGGTGAGCCAACGCAGGCCCTTTAAAGTAATACTGCGTGGTAGCCATCCCATGGGTCCCAAATCTCCAGGTTCAAGGGCATCTTCCTACCTCGAAAACAGGCATGAGAAACCCAGATGATGTTACACCGTGTGATCGGGAAAGGTTACTAAAACGCACCTCATTTCTCATCTCCTTCTGCTCGGCTTCGCCATTCCAGCCGCTTTACTAGCAACCTCCCCCCTGGGAGAATCAGCACCTTTAACCTCCTGTTCCGTACAGGTTGCAATTTGTCCTGAGGATGAACGGGAAGAGGGGGAACCAATGAGAGACTAGCTCTAGGTGTTGGGACAGGCACAGCTCACTCTATTTTCCCATCAGGAAGAAGAATTAACCACAGGCTCAGCCTGCCGCCCGGAACCAGAATAGGGCCTGAAGCAATCCTGCGCTTTTGCGGCCAGCTCCCAAGAAAGCGAGCTGAAAAATGGAGCCCAGGGACACTGCAATTCACAAACCTGCAGAGTTATAAATGATAACTCTCGTCCACAAAAATATTGAGGGAAGGCAACGAAGAGGATTTGAAAGCAAGGCAGAATTGCAGGAAACAGATTTCAGGAGGTAGATTCGAATCGCCTTTAAAGCACGGGAGAAGCGGCAAAACCTCGACAATGATGCCCTTGGCCAAAAAGGGCGTATGCGTTTTTTCCTGAATATATTCAGGAAAAAACGCATACGCCCTTTTTGGCCAACCAAGCAACCTGGAAAGGCAAATCAGCGCTACAAAGAAGTCTCGCTTCCCATCGGTCAAAAGGGCCATGCTGAATAAAGTGTCAAAACCAGAAATGCAGGACAGGCCATGGAGGAACGGGAGCCTTGCTACGCTGATGGGGGGGATGGAAATTGCCAACAGCCACTCTGGAGAAGTGGACGGTGTGTCCTGAAACATCTAAAAAACTCAGCTTAGAGAGCATAGGGCACTTCCACTCATGGGCGTAGAAATTGGGAAAACTCAAAATCAGCAAGACACAGTTTAGGGCCCAAAGTTTAGGGCTGCTCTGTTGACAAGAACCTCCACTTCGTTCCACCTTAAAAATCCCAGGAAAGAGAAAAATGGATAAAGAAGTTGTGGTCCTTATGTACAATGGAATACCACTCAGCCATGAAATCAACATCATAAGGCTAGTAGGAGCATGATGAGTGGATTTAGCTACGACGATTCTAAGTGAAATAAGTCACACAGAAAACGACACTTATCCTAAGATATCAGTTATAGAGGGAATGTAAAAACCGCTTCACTTGAACTGAATTACAAAACAGAACAGTGTCACCCGTTTAGAAAACACACTATGGCTGCTTAACGGGAAAGGTGAGGTGGGGTGATGCATAAAACAAGGGTTTCAAATGAGCTCGGATACCGTTCCATAAACCCAATATGTAATAGACAAGACCTACTCCTTGCTCCGTGAACTGGACTCAACACCCCCTATTCACCGCCCAAGAATATACCTGACTAGTAAGAATCTTAAAACCTATGTATTGCCATCTCTCTGTAAGTGAGTCAAGTGGGTGTAAAGCGGCATACACACAGCAGTGAAAAGCAGCTAAACCCCATTATAAAAATCAATTACTTTTAAAAACCCGTGAAACAAAGACAGTGAAAGAGAGAGAAATTCTTAGGAAATTCGTTCAGGGGCTGTGATGCCACCTGGATTTTCCATATCTAGACCCACAGCTGATTGAGACCTAAGGGTGGACACTCTTGGGGCTGAGAGGTTTGGTGAGGTTGGGTGAGCCAACGCAGGCCCTTTAAAGTAATACTGCGTGGTAGCCATCCCATGGGTCCCAAATCTCCAGGTTCAAGGGCATCTTCCTACCTCGAAAACAGGCATGAGAAACCCAGATGATGGTACACCGTGTGATCGGGAAAGGTTTCTAAAACGCACCTCATTTCTCATCTCCTTCTGCTCGGCTTCGCCATTCCAGCCGCTTTACTAGCAACCTCCCCCCTGGGAGAATCAGCACCTTTAACCTCCTGTTCCGTACAGGTTGCAATTTGTCCTGAGGATGAACGGGAAGAGGGGGAACCAATGAGAGACTAGCTCTAGGTGTTGGGACAGGCACAGCTCACTCTATTTTCCCATCAGGAAGAAGAATTAACCACAGGCTCAGCCTGCCGCCCGGAACCAGAATAGGGCCTGAAGCAATCCTGCGCTTTTGCGGCCAGCTCCCAAGAAAGCGAGCTGAAAAATGGAGCTCAGGGGCACTGCAATTCACAAACCTGCAGAGTTATAAATGATAACTCCCGTCCACAAAAATATTGAGGGAAGGCAACGAAGAGGATTTGAAAGCAAGGCAGAATTGCAGGAAACAGATTTCAGGAGGTAGATTCGAATCGCCTTTAAAGCACAGGAGAAGCGGCAAAACCTCGACAATGATGCCCTTGGCCAAAAAGGGCGTATGCGTTTTTTCCTGAATATATTCAGGAAAAAACGCATACGCCCTTTTTGGCCAACCAAGCAACCTGGAAAGGCAAATCAGCGCTACAAAGAAGTCTCGCTTCCCATCGGTCAAAAGGGCCATGCTGAATAAAGTGTCAAAACCAGAAATGCAGGACAGGCCATGGAGGAACGGGAGCCTTGCTACGCTGATGGGCGGGATGGAAATTGCCAACAGCCACTCTGGAGAAGTGGACGGTGTGTCCTGAAACATCTAAAAAACTCAGCTTAGGGAGCATAGGGCACTTCCACTCATGGGCGTAGAAATTGGGAAAACTCAAAATCAACAAGACACAGTTTAGGGCCCAAAGTTTAGGGCTGCTCTGTTGACAAGAACCTCCACTTCGTTCCACCTTAAATATCCCAGGAAAGAGAAAAATGGATAAAGAAGTTGTGGTCCTTATGTACAATGGAATATCACTCAGCCATGAAATCAACATCATAAGGCTAGTAGGAGCATGATGAGTGGATTTAGCTACGACGATTCTAAGTGAAATAAGTCACACAGAAAACGACACTTATCCTAAGATATCAGTTATAGAGGGAATGTAAAAACCGCTTCACTTGAACTGAATTACAAAACAGAACAGTGTCACCCGTTTAGAAAACACACTATGGCTGCTTAACGGGAAAGGTGAGGTGGGGTGATGCATAAAACAAGGGTTTCAAATGAGCTCAGATACCGTTCCATAAACCCAATATGTAATAGACAAGACCTACTCCTTGCTCCGTGAACTGGACTCAACACCCCCTATTCACCGCCCAAGAATATACCTGACTAGTAAGAATCTTAAAACCTATGTATTGCCATCTCTCTGTAAGTGAGTCAAGTGGGTGTAAAGCGGCATACACACAGCAGTGAAAAGCAGCTAAACCCCATTATAAAAATCAATTACTTTTAAAAACCCGTGAAACAAAGACAGTGAAAGAGAGAGAAATTCTTAGGAAATTCGTTCAGGGGCTGTGATGCCACCTGGATTTTCCATATCTAGACCCACAGCTGATTGAGACCTAAGGGTGGACACTCTTGGGGCTGAGAGGTTTGGTGAGGTTGGGTGAGCCAACGCAGGCCCTTTAAAGTAATACTGCGTGGTAGCCATCCCATGGGTCCCAAATCTCCAGGTTCAAGGGCATCTTCCTACCTCGAAAACAGGCATGAGAAACCCAGATGATGGTACACCGTGTGATCGGGAAAGGTTTCTAAAACGCACCTCATTTCTCATCTCCTTCTGCTCGGCTTCGCCATTCCAGCCGCTTTACTAGCAACCTCCCCCCTGGGAGAATCAGCACCTTTAACCTCCTGTTCCGTACAGGTTGCAATTTGTCCTGAGGATGAACGGGAAGAGGGGGAACCAATGAGAGACTAGCTCTAGGTGTTGGGACAGGCACAGCTCACTCTATTTTCCCATCAGGAAGAAGAATTAACCACAGGCTCAGCCTGCCGCCCGGAACCAGAATAGGGCCTGAAGCAATCCTGCGCTTTTGCGGCCAGCTCCCAAGAAAGCGAGCTGAAAAATGGAGCTCAGGGGCACTGCAATTCACAAACCTGCAGAGTTATAAATGATAACTCCCGTCCACAAAAATATTGAGGGAAGGCAACGAAGAGGATTTGAAAGCAAGGCAGAATTGCAGGAAACAGATTTCAGGAGGTAGATTCGAATCGCCTTTAAAGCACAGGAGAAGCGGCAAAACCTCGACAATGATGCCCTTGGCCAAAAAGGGCGTATGCGTTTTTTCCTGAATATATTCAGGAAAAAACGCATACGCCCTTTTTGGCCAACCAAGCAACCTGGAAAGGCAAATCAGCGCTACAAACAAGTCTCGCTTCCCATCGGTCAAAAGGGCCATGCTGAATAAAGTGTCAAAACCAGAAATGCAGGACAGGCCATGGAGGAACGGGAGCCTTGCTACGCTGATGGGCGGGATGGAAATTGCCAACAGCCACTCTGGAGAAGTGGACGGTGTGTCCTGAAACATCTAAAAAACTCAGCTTAGGGAGCATAGGGCACTTCCACTCATGGGCGTAGAAATTGGGAAAACTCAAAATCAACAAGACACAGTTTAGGGCCCAAAGTTTAGGGCTGCTCTGTTGACAAGAACCTCCACTTCGTTCCACCTTAAATATCCCAGGAAAGAGAAAAATGGATAAAGAAGTTGTGGTCCTTATGTACAATGGAATATCACTCAGCCATGAAATCAACATCATAAGGCTAGTAGGAGCATGATGAGTGGATTTAGCTACGACGATTCTAAGTGAAATAAGTCACACAGAAAACGACACTTATCCTAAGATATCAGTTATAGAGGGAATGTAAAAACCGCTTCACTTGAACTGAATTACAAAACAGAACAGTGTCACCCGTTTAGAAAACACACTATGGCTGCTTAACGGGAAAGGTGAGGTGGGGTGATGCATAAAACAAGGGTTTCAAATGAGCTCAGATACCGTTCCATAAACCCAATATGTAATAGACAAGACCTACTCCTTGCTCCGTGAACTGGACTCAACACCCCCTATTCACCGCCCAAGAATATACCTGACTAGTAAGAATCTTAAAACCTATGTATTGCCATCTCTCTGTAAGTGAGTCAAGTGGGTGTAAAGCGGCATACACACAGCAGTGAAAAGCAGCTAAACCCCATTATAAAAATCAATTACTTTTAAAAACCCGTGAAACAAAGACAGTGAAAGAGAGAGAAATTCTTAGGAAATTCGTTCAGGGGCTGTGATGCCACCTGGATTTTCCATATCTAGACCCACAGCTGATTGAGACCTAAGGGTGGACACTCTTGGGGCTGAGAGGTTTGGTGAGGTTGGGTGAGCCAACGCAGGCCCTTTAAAGTAATACTGCGTGGTAGCCATCCCATGGGTCCCAAATCTCCAGGTTCAAGGGCATCTTCCTACCTCGAAAACAGGCATGAGAAACCCAGATGATGGTACACCGTGTGATCGGGAAAGGTTTCTAAAACGCACCTCATTTCTCATCTCCTTCTGCTCGGCTTCGCCATTCCAGCCGCTTTACTAGCAACCTCCCCCCTGGGAGAATCAGCACCTTTAACCTCCTGTTCCGTACAGGTTGCAATTTGTCCTGAGGATGAACGGGAAGAGGGGGAACCAATGAGAGACTAGCTCTAGGTGTTGGGACAGGCACAGCTCACTCTATTTTCCCATCAGGAAGAAGAATTAACCACAGGCTCAGCCTGCCGCCCGGAACCAGAATAGGGCCTGAAGCAATCCTGCGCTTTTGCGGCCAGCTCCCAAGAAAGCGAGCTGAAAAATGGAGCTCAGGGGCACTGCAATTCACAAACCTGCAGAGTTATAAATGATAACTCCCGTCCACAAAAATATTGAGGGAAGGCAACGAAGAGGATTTGAAAGCAAGGCAGAATTGCAGGAAACAGATTTCAGGAGGTAGATTCGAATCGCCTTTAAAGCACAGGAGAAGCGGCAAAACCTCGACAATGATGCCCTTGGCCAAAAAGGGCGTATGCGTTTTTTCCTGAATATATTCAGGAAAAAACGCATACGCCCTTTTTGGCCAACCAAGCAACCTGGAAAGGCAAATCAGCGCTACAAACAAGTCTCGCTTCCCATCGGTCAAAAGGGCCATGCTGAATAAAGTGTCAAAACCAGAAATGCAGGACAGGCCATGGAGGAACGGGAGCCTTGCTACGCTGATGGGCGGGATGGAAATTGCCAACAGCCACTCTGGAGAAGTGGACGGTGTGTCCTGAAACATCTAAAAAACTCAGCTTAGGGAGCATAGGGCACTTCCACTCATGGGCGTAGAAATTGGGAAAACTCAAAATCAACAAGACACAGTTTAGGGCCCAAAGTTTAGGGCTGCTCTGTTGACAAGAACCTCCACTTCGTTCCACCTTAAATATCCCAGGAAAGAGAAAAATGGATAAAGAAGTTGTGGTCCTTATGTACAATGGAATATCACTCAGCCATGAAATCAACATCATAAGGCTAGTAGGAGCATGATGAGTGGATTTAGCTACGACGATTCTAAGTGAAATAAGTCACACAGAAAACGACACTTATCCTAAGATATCAGTTATAGAGGGAATGTAAAAACCGCTTCACTTGAACTGAATTACAAAACAGAACAGTGTCACCCGTTTAGAAAACACACTATGGCTGCTTAACGGGAAAGGTGAGGTGGGGTGATGCATAAAACAAGGGTTTCAAATGAGCTCAGATACCGTTCCATAAACCCAATATGTAATAGACAAGACCTACTCCTTGCTCCGTGAACTGGACTCAACACCCCCTATTCACCGCCCAAGAATATACCTGACTAGTAAGAATCTTAAAACCTATGTATTGCCATCTCTCTGTAAGTGAGTCAAGTGGGTGTAAAGCGGCATACACACAGCAGTGAAAAGCAGCTAAACCCCATTATAAAAATCAATTACTTTTAAAAACCCGTGAAACAAAGACAGTGAAAGAGAGAGAAATTCTTAGGAAATTCGTTCAGGGGCTGTGATGCCACCTGGATTTTCCATATCTAGACCCACAGCTGATTGAGACCTAAGGGTGGACACTCTTGGGGCTGAGAGGTTTGGTGAGGTTGGGTGAGCCAACGCAGGCCCTTTAAAGTAATACTGCATGGTAGCCATCCCATGGGTCCCAAATCTCCAGGTTCAAGGGCATCTTCCTACCTCGAAAACAGGCATGAGAAACCCAGATGATGTTACACCGTGTGATCGGGAAAGGTTACTAAAACGCACCTCATTTCTCATCTCCTTCTGCTCGGCTTCGCCATTCCAGCCGCTTTACTAGCAACCTCCCCCCTGGGAGAATCAGCACCTTTAACCTCCTGTTCCGTACAGGTTGCAATTTGTCCTGAGGATGAACGGGAAGAGGGGGAACCAATGAGAGACTAGCTCTAGGTGTTGGGACAGGCACAGCTCACTCTATTTTCCCATCAGGAAGAAGAATTAACCACAGGCTCAGCCTGCCGCCCGGAACCAGAATAGGGCCTGAAGCAATCCTGCGCTTTTGCGGCCAGCTCCCAAGAAAGCGAGCTGAAAAATGGAGCCCAGGGACACTGCAATTCACAAACCTGCAGAGTTATAAATGATAACTCTCGTCCACAAAAATATTGAGGGAAGGCAACGAAGAGGATTTGAAAGCAAGGCAGAATTGCAGGAAACAGATTTCAGGAGGTAGATTCGAATCGCCTTTAAAGCACGGGAGAAGCGGCAAAACCTCGACAATGATGCCCTTGGCCAAAAAGGGCGTATGCGTTTTTTCCTGAATATATTCAGGAAAAAACGCATACGCCCTTTTTGGCCAACCAAGCAACCTGGAAAGGCAAATCAGCGCTACAAAGAAGTCTCGCTTCCCATCGGTCAAAAGGGCCATGCTGAATAAAGTGTCAAAACCAGAAATGCAGGACAGGCCATGGAGGAACGGGAGCCTTGCTACGCTGATGGGCGGGATGGAAATTGCCAACAGCCACTCTGGAGAAGTGGACGGTGTGTCCTGAAACATCTAAAAAACTCAGCTTAGAGAGCATAGGGCACTTCCACTCATGGGCGTAGAAATTGGGAAAACTCAAAATCAGCAAGACACAGTTTAGGGCCCAAAGTTTAGGGCTGCTCTGTTGACAAGAACCTCCACTTCGTTCCACCTTAAAAATCCCAGGAAAGAGAAAAATGGATAAAGAAGTTGTGGTCCTTATGTACAATGGAATATCACTCAGCCATGAAATCAACATCATAAGGCTAGTAGGAGCATGATGAGTGGATTTAGCTACGACGATTCTAAGTGAAATAAGTCACACAGAAAACGACACTTATCCTAAGATATCAGTTATAGAGGGAATGTAAAAACCGCTTCACTTGAACTGAATTACAAAACAGAACAGTGTCACCCGTTTAGAAAACACACTATGGCTGCTTAACGGGAAAGGTGAGGTGGGGTGATGCATAAAACAAGGGTTTCAAATGAGCTCGGATACCGTTCCATAAACCCAATATGTAATAGACAAGACCTACTCCTTGCTCCGTGAACTGGACTCAACACCCCCTATTCACCGCCCAAGAATATACCTGACTAGTAAGAATCTTAAAACCTATGTATTGCCATCTCTCTGTAAGTGAGTCAAGTGGGTGTAAAGCAGCATACACACAGCAGTGAAAAGCAGCTAAACCCCATTATAAAAATCAATTACTTTTAAAAACCCGTGAAACAAAGACAGTGAAAGAGAGAGAAATTCTTAGGAAATTCGTTCAGGGGCTGTGATGCCACCTGGATTTTCCATATCTAGACCCACAGCTGATTGAGACCTAAGGGTGGACACTCTTGGGGCTGAGAGGTTTGGTGAGGTTGGGTGAGCCAACGCAGGCCCTTTAAAGTAATACTGCGTGGTAGCCATCCCATGGGTCCCAAATCTCCAGGTTCAAGGGCATCTTCCTACCTCGAAAACAGGCATGAGAAACCCAGATGATGGTACACCGTGTGATCGGGAAAGGTTTCTAAAACGCACCTCATTTCTCATCTCCTTCTGCTCGGCTTCGCCATTCCAGCCGCTTTACTAGCAACCTCCCCCCTGGGAGAATCAGCACCTTTAACCTCCTGTTCCGTACAGGTTGCAATTTGTCCTGAGGATGAACGGGAAGAGGGGGAACCAATGAGAGACTAGCTCTAGGTGTTGGGACAGGCACAGCTCACTCTATTTTCCCATCAGGAAGAAGAATTAACCACAGGCTCAGCCTGCCGCCCGGAACCAGAATAGGGCCTGAAGCAATCCTGCGCTTTTGCGGCCAGCTCCCAAGAAAGCGAGCTGAAAAATGGAGCTCAGGGGCACTGCAATTCACAAACCTGCAGAGTTATAAATGATAACTCTCGTCCACAAAAATATTGAGGGAAGGCAACGAAGAGGATTTGAAAGCAAGGCAGAATTGCAGGAAACAGATTTCAGGAGGTAGATTCGAATCGCCTTTAAAGCACAGGAGAAGCGGCAAAAACCTCGACAATGATGCCCTTGGCCAAAAAGGGCGTATGCGTTTTTTCCTGAATATATTCAGGAAAAAACGCATACGCCCTTTTTGGCCAACCAAGCAACCTGGAAAGGCAAATCAGCGCTACAAAGAAGTCTCGCTTCCCATCGGTCAAAAGGGCCATGCTGAATAAAGTGTCAAAACCAGAAATGCAGGACAGGCCATGGAGGAACGGGAGCCTTGCTACGCTGATGGGCGGGATGGAAATTGCCAACAGCCACTCTGGAGAAGTGGACGGTGTGTCCTGAAACATCTAAAAAACTCAGCTTAGAGAGCATAGGGCACTTCCACTCATGGGCGTAGAAATTGGGAAAACTCAAAATCAGCAAGACACAGTTTAGGGCCCAAAGTTTAGGGCTGCTCTGTTGACAAGAACCTCCACTTCGTTCCACCTTAAATATCCCAGGAAAGAGAAAAATGGATAAAGAAGTTGTGGTCCTTATGTACAATGGAATATCACTCAGCCATGAAATCAACATCATAAGGCTAGTAGGAGCATGATGAGTGGATTTAGCTACGACGATTCTAAGTGAAATAAGTCACACAGAAAACGACACTTATCCTAAGATATCAGTTATAGAGGGAATGTAAAAACCGCTTCACTTGAACTGAATTACAAAACAGAACAGTGTCACACGTTTAGAAAACACACTATGGCTGCTTAACGGGAAAGGTGAGGTGGGGTGATGCATAAAACAAGGGTTTCAAATGAGCTCAGATACCGTTCCATAAACCCAATATGTAATAGACAAGACCTACTCCTTGCTCCGTGAACTGGACTCAACACCCCCTATTCACCGCCCAAGAATATACCTGACTAGTAAGAATCTTAAAACCTATGTATTGCCATCTCTCTGTAAGTGAGTCAAGTGGGTGTAAAGCGGCATACACACAGCAGTGAAAAGCAGCTAAACCCCATTATAAAAATCAATTACTTTTAAAAACCCATGAAACAAAGACAGTGAAAGAGAGAGAAATTCTTAGGAAATTCGTTCAGGGGCTGTGATGCCACCTGGATTTTCCATATCTAGACCCACAGCTGATTGAGACCTAAGGGTGGACACTCTTGGGGCTGAGAGGTTTGGTGAGGTTGGGTGAGCCAACGCAGGCCCTTTAAAGTAATACTGCGTGGTAGCCATCCCATGGGTCCCAAATCTCCAGGTTCAAGGGCATCTTCCTACCTCGAAAACAGGCATGAGAAACCCAGATGATGGTACACCGTGTGATCGGGAAAGGTTTCTAAAACGCACCTCATTTCTCATCTCCTTCTGCTCGGCTTCGCCATTCCAGCCGCTTTACTAGCAACCTCCCCCCTGGGAGAATCAGCACCTTTAACCTCCTGTTCCGTACAGGTTGCAATTTGTCCTGAGGATGAACGGGAAGAGGGGGAACCAATGAGAGACTAGCTCTAGGTGTTGGGACAGGCACAGCTCACTCTATTTTCCCATCAGGAAGAAGAATTAACCACAGGCTCAGCCTGCCGCCCGGAACCAGAATAGGGCCTGAAGCAATCCTGCGCTTTTGCGGCCAGCTCCCAAGAAAGCGAGCTGAAAATTGGAGCCCAGGGACACTGCAATTCACAAACCTGCAGAGTTATAAATGATAACTCTCGTCCACAAAAATATTGAGGGAAGGCAACGAAGAGGATTTGAAAGCAAGGCAGAATTGCAGGAAACAGATTTCAGGAGGTAGATTCGAATCGCCTTTAAAGCACGGGAGAAGCGGCAAAACCTCGACAATGATGCCCTTGGCCAAAAAGGGCGTATGCGTTTTTTCCTGAATATATTCAGGAAAAAACGCATACGCCCTTTTTGGCCAACCAAGCAACCTGGAAAGGCAAATCAGCGCTACAAAGAAGTCTCGCTTCCCATCGGTCAAAAGGGCCATGCTGAATAAAGTGTCAAAACCAGAAATGCAGGACAGGCCATGGAGGAACGGGAGCCTTGCTATGCTGATGGGCGGGATGGAAATTGCCAACAGCCACTCTGGAGAAGTGGACGGTGTGTCCTGAAACATCTAAAAAACTCAGCTTAGAGAGCATAGGGCACTTCCACTCATGGGCGTAGAAATTGGGAAAACTCAAAATCAGCAAGACACAGTTTAGGGCCCAAAGTTTAGGGCTGCTCTGTTGACAAGAACCTCCACTTCATTCCACCTTAAAAATCCCAGGAAAGAGAAAAATGGATAAAGAAGTTGTGGTCCTTATGTACAATGGAATATCACTCAGCCATGAAATCAACATCATAAGGCTAGTAGGAGCATGATGAGTGGATTTAGCTACGACGATTCTAAGTAAAATAAGTCACACAGAAAACGACACTTATCCTAAGATATCAGTTATAGAGGGAATGTAAAAACCGCTTCACTTGAACTGAATTACAAAACAGAACAGTGTCACCCGTTTAGAAAACACACTATGGCTGCTTAACGGGAAAGGTGAGGTGGGGTGATGCATAAAACAAGGGTTTCAAATGAGCTCAGATACCGTTCCATAAACCCAATATGTAATAGACAAGACCTACTCCTTGCTCCGTGAACTGGACTCAACACCCCCTATTCACCGCCCAAGAATATACCTGACTAGTAAGAATCTTAAAACCTATGTATTGCCATCTCTCTGTAAGTGAGTCAAGTGGGTGTAAAGCGGCATACACACAGCAGTGAAAAGCAGCTAAACCCCATTATAAAAATCAATTACTTTTAAAAACCCGTGAAACAAAGACAGTGAAAGAGAGAGAAATTCTTAGGAAATTCGTTCAGGGGCTGTGATGCCACCTGGATTTTCCATATCTAGACCCACAGCTGATTGAGACCTAAGGGTGGACACTCTTGGGGCTGAGAGGTTTGGTGAGGTTGGGTGAGCCAACGCAGGCCCTTTAAAGTAATACTGCGTGGTAGCCATCCCATGGGTCCCAAATCTCCAGGTTCAAGGGCATCTTCCTACCTCGAAAACAGGCATGAGAAACCCAGATGATGGTACACCGTGTGATCGGGAAAGGTTTCTAAAACGCACCTCATTTCTCATCTCCTTCTGCTCGGCTTCGCCATTCCAGCCGCTTTACTAGCAACCTCCCCCCTGGGAGAATCAGCACCTTTAACCTCCTGTTCCGTACAGGTTGCAATTTGTCCTGAGGATGAACGGGAAGAGGGGGAACCAATGAGAGACTAGCTCTAGGTGTTGGGACAGGCACAGCTCACTCTATTTTCCCATCAGGAAGAAGAATTAACCACAGGCTCAGCCTGCCGCCCGGAACCAGAATAGGGCCTGAAGCAATCCTGCGCTTTTGCGGCCAGCTCCCAAGAAAGCGAGCTGAAAAATGGAGCTCAGGGGCACTGCAATTCACAAACCTGCAGAGTTATAAATGATAACTCTCGTCCACAAAAATATTGAGGGAAGGCAACGAAGAGGATTTGAAAGCAAGGCAGAATTGCAGGAAACAGATTTCAGGAGGTAGATTCGAATCGCCTTTAAAGCACAGGAGAAGCGGCAAAACCTCGACAATGATGCCCTTGGCCAAAAAGGGCGTATGCGTTTTTTCCTGAATATATTCAGGAAAAAACGCATACGCCCTTTTTGGCCAACCAAGCAACCTGGAAAGGCAAATCAGCGCTACAAAGAAGTCTCGCTTCCCATCGGTCAAAAGGGCCATGCTGAATAAAGTGTCAAAACCAGAAATGCAGGACAGGCCATGGAGGAACGGGAGCCTTGCTACGCTGATGGGCGGGATGGAAATTGCCAACAGCCACTCTGGAGAAGTGGACGGTGTGTCCTGAAACATCTAAAAAACTCAGCTTAGAGAGCATAGGGCACTTCCACTCATGGGCGTAGAAATTGGGAAAACTCAAAATCAGCAAGACACAGTTTAGGGCCCAAAGTTTAGGGCTGCTCTGTTGACAAGAACCTCCACTTCGTTCCACCTTAAATATCCCAGGAAAGAGAAAAATGGATAAAGAAGTTGTGGTCCTTATGTACAATGGAATATCACTCAGCCATGAAATCAACATCATAAGGCTAGTAGGAGCATGATGAGTGGATTTAGCTACGACGATTCTAAGTGAAATAAGTCACACAGAAAACGACACTTATCCTAAGATATCAGTTATAGAGGGAATGTAAAAACCGCTTCACTTGAACTGAATTACAAAACAGAACAGTGTCACCCGTTTAGAAAACACACTATGGCTGCTTAACGGGAAAGGTGAGGTGGGGTGATGCATAAAACAAGGGTTTCAAATGAGCTCAGATACCGTTCCATAAACCCAATATGTAATAGACAAGACCTACTCCTTGCTCCGTGAACTGGACTCAACACCCCCTATTCACCGCCCAAGAATATACCTGACTAGTAAGAATCTTAAAACCTATGTATTGCCATCTCTCTGTAAGTGAGTCAAGTGGGTGTAAAGCGGCATACACACAGCAGTGAAAAGCAGCTAAACCCCATTATAAAAATCAATTACTTTTAAAAACCCGTGAAACAAAGACAGTGAAAGAGAGAGAAATTCTTAGGAAATTCGTTCAGGGGCTGTGATGCCACCTGGATTTTCCATATCTAGACCCACAGCTGATTGAGACCTAAGGGTGGACACTCTTGGGGCTGAGAGGTTTGGTGAGGTTGGGTGAGCCAACGCAGGCCCTTTAAAGTAATACTGCGTGGTAGCCATCCCATGGGTCCCAAATCTCCAGGTTCAAGGGCATCTTCCTACCTCGAAAACAGGCATGAGAAACCCAGATGATGGTACACCGTGTGATCGGGAAAGGTTTCTAAAACGCACCTCATTTCTCATCTCCTTCTGCTCGGCTTCGCCATTCCAGCCGCTTTACTAGCAACCTCCCCCCTGGGAGAATCAGCACCTTTAACCTCCTGTTCCGTACAGGTTGCAATTTGTCCTGAGGATGAACGGGAAGAGGGGGAACCAATGAGAGACTAGCTCTAGGTGTTGGGACAGGCACAGCTCACTCTATTTTCCCATCAGGAAGAAGAATTAACAACAGGCTCAGCCTGCCGCCCGGAACCAGAATAGGGCCTGAAGCAATCCTGCGCTTTTGCGGCCAGCTCCCAAGAAAGCGAGCTGAAAAATGGAGCTCAGGGGCACTGCAATTCACAAACCTGCAGAGTTATAAATGATAACTCTCGTCCACAAAAATATTGAGGGAAGGCAACGAAGAGGATTTGAAAGCAAGGCAGAATTGCAGGAAACAGATTTCAGGAGGTAGATTCGAATCGCCTTTAAAGCACAGGAGAAGCGGCAAAACCTCGACAATGCTGCCCTTGGCCAAAGAGGGCGTATGCGTTTTTTCCTGAATATATTCAGGAAAAAACGCATACGCCCTTTTTGGCCAACCAAGCAACCTGGAAAGGCAAATCAGCGCTACAAAGAAGTCTCGCTTCCCATCGGTCAAAAGGGCCATGCTGAATAAAGTGTCAAAACCAGAAATGCAGGACAGGCCATGGAGGAACGGGAGCCTTGCTACGCTGATGGGCGGGATGGAAATTGCCAACAGCCACTCTGGAGAAGTGGACGGTGTGTCCTGAAACATCTAAAAAACTCAGCTTAGAGAGCATAGGGCACTTCCACTCATGGGCGTAGAAATTGGGAAAACTCAAAATCAGCAAGACACAGTTTAGGGCCCAAAGTTTAGGGCTGCTCTGTTGACAAGAACCTCCACTTCGTTCCACCTTAAATATCCCAGGAAAGAGAAAAATGGATAAAGAAGTTGTGGTCCTTATGTACAATGGAATATCACTCAGCCATGAAATCAACATCATAAGGCTAGTAGGAGCATGATGAGTGGATTTAGCTACGACGATTCTAAGTGAAATAAGTCACACAGAAAACGACACTTATCCTAAGATATCAGTTATAGAGGGAATGTAAAAACCGCTTCACTTGAACTGAATTACAAAACAGAACAGTGTCACCCGTTTAGAAAACACACTATGGCTGCTTAACGGGAAAGGTGAGGTGGGGTGATGCATAAAACAAGGGTTTCAAATGAGCTCAGATACCGTTCCATAAACCCAATATGTAATAGACAAGACCTACTCCTTGCTCCGTGAACTGGACTCAACACCCCCTATTCACCGCCCAAGAATATATCTGACTAGTAAGAATCTTAAAACCTATGTATTGCCATCTCTCTGTAAGTGAGTCAAGTGGGTGTAAAGCGGCATACACACAGCAGTGAAAAGCAGCTAAACCCCATTATAAAAATCAATTACTTTTAAAAACCCGTGAAACAAAGACAGTGAAAGAGAGAGAAATTCTTAGGAAATTCGTTCAGGGGCTGTGATGCCACCTGGATTTTCCATATCTAGACCCACAGCTGATTGAGACCTAAGGGTGGACACTCTTGGGGCTGAGAGGTTTGGTGAGGTTGGGTGAGCCAACGCAGGCCCTTTAAAGTAATACTGCGTGGTAGCCATCCCATGGGTCCCAAATCTCCAGGTTCAAGGGCATCTTCCTACCTCGAAAACAGGCATGAGAAACCCAGATGATGGTACACCGTGTGATCGGGAAAGGTTTCTAAAACGCACCTCATTTCTCATCTCCTTCTGCTCGGCTTCGCCATTCCAGCCGCTTTACTAGCAACCTCCCCCCTGGGAGAATCAGCACCTTTAACCTCCTGTTCCGTACAGGTTGCAATTTGTCCTGAGGATGAACGGGAAGAGGGGGAACCAATGAGAGACTAGCTCTAGGTGTTGGGACAGGCACAGCTCACTCTATTTTCCCATCAGGAAGAAGAATTAACCACAGGCTCAGCCTGCCGCCCGGAACCAGAATAGGGCCTGAAGCAATCCTGCGCTTTTGCGGCCAGCTCCCAAGAAAGCGAGCTGAAAAATGGAGCTCAGGGGCACTGCAATTCACAAACCTGCAGAGTTATAAATGATAACTCTCGTCCACAAAAATATTGAGGGAAGGCAACGAAGAGGATTTGAAAGCAAGGCAGAATTGCAGGAAACAGATTTCAGGAGGTAGATTCGAATCGCCTTTAAAGCACGGGAGAAGCGGCAAAACCTCGACAATGCTGCCCTTGGCCAAAGAGGGCGTATGCGTTTTTTCCTGAATATATTCAGGAAAAAACGCATACGCCCTTTTTGGCCAACCAAGCAACCTGGAAAGGCAAATCAGCGCTACAAAGAAGTCTCGCTTCCCATCGGTCAAAAGGGCCATGCTGAATAAAGTGTCAAAACCAGAAATGCAGGACAGGCCATGGAGGAACGGGAGCCTTGCTACGCTGATGGGCGGGATGGAAATTGCCAACAGCCACTCTGGAGAAGTGGACGGTGTGTCCTGAAACATCTAAAAAACTCAGCTTAGAGAGCATAGGGCACTTCCACTCATGGGCGTAGAAATTGGGAAAACTCAAAATCAGCAAGACACAGTTTAGGGCCCAAAGTTTAGGGCTGCTCTGTTGACAAGAACCTCCACTTCGTTCCACCTTAAATATCCCAGGAAAGAGAAAAATGGATAAAGAAGTTGTGGTCCTTATGTACAATGGAATATCACTCAGCCATGAAATCAACATCATAAGGCTAGTAGGAGCATGATGAGTGGATTTAGCTACGACGATTCTAAGTGAAATAAGTCACACAGAAAACGACACTTATCCTAAGATATCAGTTATAGAGGGAATGTAAAAACCGCTTCACTTGAACTGAATTACAAAACAGAACAGTGTCACACGTTTAGAAAACACACTATGGCTGCTTAACGGGAAAGGTGAGGTGGGGTGATGCATAAAACAAGGGTTTCAAATGAGCTCAGATACCGTTCCATAAACCCAATATGTAATAGACAAGACCTACTCCTTGCTCCGTGAACTGGACTCAACACCCCCTATTCACCGCCCAAGAATATATCTGACTAGTAAGAATCTTAAAACCTATGTATTGCCATCTCTCTGTAAGTGAGTCAAGTGGGTGTAAAGCGGCATACACACAGCAGTGAAAAGCAGCTAAACCCCATTATAAAAATCAATTACTTTTAAAAACCCGTGAAACAAAGACAGTGAAAGAGAGAGAAATTCTTAGGAAATTCGTTCAGGGGCTGTGATGCCACCTGGATTTTCCATATCTAGACCCACAGCTGATTGAGACCTAAGGGTGGACACTCTTGGGGCTGAGAGGTTTGGTGAGGTTGGGTGAGCCAACGCAGGCCCTTTAAAGTAATACTGCGTGGTAGCCATCCCATGGGTCCCAAATCTCCAGGTTCAAGGGCATCTTCCTACCTCGAAAACAGGCATGAGAAACCCAGATGATGGTACACCGTGTGATCGGGAAAGGTTTCTAAAACGCACCTCATTTCTCATCTCCTTCTGCTCGGCTTCGCCATTCCAGCCGCTTTACTAGCAACCTCCCCCCTGGGAGAATCAGCACCTTTAACCTCCTGTTCCGTACAGGTTGCAATTTGTCCTGAGGATGAACGGGAAGAGGGGGAACCAATGAGAGACTAGCTCTAGGTGTTGGGACAGGCACAGCTCACTCTATTTTCCCATCAGGAAGAAGAATTAACCACAGGCTCAGCCTGCCGCCCGGAACCAGAATAGGGCCTGAAGCAATCCTGCGCTTTTGCGGCCAGCTCCCAAGAAAGCGAGCTGAAAAATGGAGCTCAGGGGCACTGCAATTCACAAACCTGCAGAGTTATAAATGATAACTCTCGTCCACAAAAATATTGAGGGAAGGCAACGAAGAGGATTTGAAAGCAAGGCAGAATTGCAGGAAACAGATTTCAGGAGGTAGATTCGAATCGCCTTTAAAGCACAGGAGAAGCGGCAAAACCTCGACAATGCTGCCCTTGGCCAAAGAGGGCGTATGCGTTTTTTCCTGAATATATTCAGGAAAAAACGCATACGCCCTTTTTGGCCAACCAAGCAACCTGGAAAGGCAAATCAGCGCTACAAAGAAGTCTCGCTTCCCATCGGTCAAAAGGGCCATGCTGAATAAAGTGTCAAAACCAGAAATGCAGGACAGGCCATGGAGGAACGGGAGCCTTGCTACGCTGATGGGCGGGATGGAAATTGCCAACAGCCACTCTGGAGAAGTGGACGGTGTGTCCTGAAACATCTAAAAAACTCAGCTTAGAGAGCATAGGGCACTTCCACTCATGGGCGTAGAAATTGGGAAAACTCAAAATCAGCAAGACACAGTTTAGGGCCCAAAGTTTAGGGCTGCTCTGTTGACAAGAACCTCCACTTCGTTCCACCTTAAATATCCCAGGAAAGAGAAAAATGGATAAAGAAGTTGTGGTCCTTATGTACAATGGAATATCACTCAGCCATGAAATCAACATCATAAGGCTAGTAGGAGCATGATGAGTGGATTTAGCTACGACGATTCTAAGTGAAATAAGTCACACAGAAAACGACACTTATCCTAAGATATCAGTTATAGAGGGAATGTAAAAACCGCTTCACTTGAACTGAATTACAAAACAGAACAGTGTCACCCGTTTAGAAAACACACTATGGCTGCTTAACGGGAAAGGTGAGGTGGGGTGATGCATAAAACAAGGGTTTCAAATGAGCTCAGATACCGTTCCATAAACCCAATATGTAATAGACAAGACCTACTCCTTGCTCCGTGAACTGGACTCAACACCCCCTATTCACCGCCCAAGAATATACCTGACTAGTAAGAATCTTAAAACCTATGTATTGCCATCTCTCTGTAAGTGAGTCAAGTGGGTGTAAAGCGGCATACACACAGCAGTGAAAAGCAGCTAAACCCCATTATAAAAATCAATTACTTTTAAAAACCCGTGAAACAAAGACAGTGAAAGAGAGAGAAATTCTTAGGAAATTCGTTCAGGGGCTGTGATGCCACCTGGATTTTCCATATCTAGACCCACAGCTGATTGAGACCTAAGGGTGGACACTCTTGGGGCTGAGAGGTTTGGTGAGGTTGGGTGAGCCAACGCAGGCCCTTTAAAGTAATACTGCGTGGTAGCCATCCCATGGGTCCCAAATCTCCAGGTTCAAGGGCATCTTCCTACCTCGAAAACAGGCATGAGAAACCCAGATGATGGTACACCGTGTGATCGGGAAAGGTTTCTAAAACGCACCTCATTTCTCATCTCCTTCTGCTCGGCTTCGCCATTCCAGCCGCTTTACTAGCAACCTCCCCCCTGGGAGAATCAGCACCTTTAACCTCCTGTTCCGTACAGGTTGCAATTTGTCCTGAGGATGAACGGGAAGAGGGGGAACCAATGAGAGACTAGCTCTAGGTGTTGGGACAGGCACAGCTCACTCTATTTTCCCATCAGGAAGAAGAATTAACCACAGGCTCAGCCTGCCGCCCGGAACCAGAATAGGGCCTGAAGCAATCCTGCGCTTTTGCGGCCAGCTCCCAAGAAAGCGAGCTGAAAAATGGAGCCCAGGGACACTGCAATTCACAAACCTGCAGAGTTATAAATGATAACTCTCGTCCACAAAAATATTGAGGGAAGGCAACGAAGAGGATTTGAAAGCAAGGCAGAATTGCAGGAAACAGATTTCAGGAGGTAGATTCGAATCGCCTTTAAAGCACGGGAGAAGCGGCAAAACCTCGACAATGATGCCCTTGGCCAAAAAGGGCGTATGCGTTTTTTCCTGAATATATTCAGGAAAAAACGCATACGCCCTTTTTGGCCAACCAAGCAACCTGGAAAGGCAAATCAGCGCTACAAAGAAGTCTCGCTTCCCATCGGTCAAAAGGGCCATGCTGAATAAAGTGTCAAAACCAGAAATGCAGGACAGGCCATGGAGGAACGGGAGCCTTGCTACGCTGATGGGCGGGATGGAAATTGCCAACAGCCACTCTGGAGAAGTGGACGGTGTGTCCTGAAACATCTAAAAAACTCAGCTTAGAGAGCATAGGGCACTTCCACTCATGGGCGTAGAAATTGGGAAAACTCAAAATCAGCAAGACACAGTTTAGGGCCCAAAGTTTAGGGCTGCTCTGTTGACAAGAACCTCCACTTCGTTCCACCTTAAATATCCCAGGAAAGAGAAAAATGGATAAAGAAGTTGTGGTCCTTATGTACAATGGAATATCACTCAGCCATGAAATCAACATCATAAGGCTAGTAGGAGCATGATGAGTGGATTTAGCTACGACGATTCTAAGTGAAATAAGTCACACAGAAAACGACACTTATCCTAAGATATCAGTTATAGAGGGAATGTAAAAACCGCTTCACTTGAACTGAATTACAAAACAGAACAGTGTCACCCGTTTAGAAAACACACTATGGCTGCTTAACGGGAAAGGTGAGGTGGGGTGATGCATAAAACAAGGGTTTCAAATGAGCTCAGATACCGTTCCATAAACCCAATATGTAATAGACAAGACCTACTCCTTGCTCCGTGAACTGGACTCAACACCCCCTATTCACCGCCCAAGAATATATCTGACTAGTAAGAATCTTAAAACCTATGTATTGCCATCTCTCTGTAAGTGAGTCAAGTGGGTGTAAAGCGGCATACACACAGCAGTGAAAAGCAGCTAAACCCCATTATAA
This sequence comes from Balaenoptera acutorostrata, assembly GCF_949987535.1. Classification (NCBI taxonomy): domain Eukaryota; kingdom Metazoa; phylum Chordata; class Mammalia; order Artiodactyla; family Balaenopteridae; genus Balaenoptera; species Balaenoptera acutorostrata. The sequence continues at coordinate 397,234 of NW_026646813.1, read as the reverse complement.
AAATCAATTACTTTTAAAAACCCGTGAAACAAAGACAGTGAAAGAGAGAGAAATTCTTAGGAAATTCGTTCAGGGGCTGTGATGCCACCTGGATTTTCCATATCTAGACCCACAGCTGATTGAGACCTAAGGGTGGACACTCTTGGGGCTGAGAGGTTTGGTGAGGTTGGGTGAGCCAACGCAGGCCCTTTAAAGTAATACTGCGTGGTAGCCATCCCATGGGTCCCAAATCTCCAGGTTCAAGGGCATCTTCCTACCTCGAAAACAGGCATGAGAAACCCAGATGATGGTACACCGTGTGATCGGGAAAGGTTTCTAAAACGCACCTCATTTCTCATCTCCTTCTGCTCGGCTTCGCCATTCCAGCCGCTTTACTAGCAACCTCCCCCCTGGGAGAATCAGCACCTTTAACCTCCTGTTCCGTACAGGTTGCAATTTGTCCTGAGGATGAACGGGAAGAGGGGGAACCAATGAGAGACTAGCTCTAGGTGTTGGGACAGGCACAGCTCACTCTATTTTCCCATCAGGAAGAAGAATTAACCACAGGCTCAGCCTGCCGCCCGGAACCAGAATAGGGCCTGAAGCAATCCTGCGCTTTTGCGGCCAGCTCCCAAGAAAGCGAGCTGAAAAATGGAGCTCAGGGGCACTGCAATTCACAAACCTGCAGAGTTATAAATGATAACTCTCGTCCACAAAAATATTGAGGGAAGGCAACGAAGAGGATTTGAAAGCAAGGCAGAATTGCAGGAAACAGATTTCAGGAGGTAGATTCGAATCGCCTTTAAAGCACAGGAGAAGCGGCAAAACCTCGACAATGCTGCCCTTGGCCAAAGAGGGCGTATGCGTTTTTTCCTGAATATATTCAGGAAAAAACGCATACGCCCTTTTTGGCCAACCAAGCAACCTGGAAAGGCAAATCAGCGCTACAAAGAAGTCTCGCTTCCCATCGGTCAAAAGGGCCATGCTGAATAAAGTGTCAAAACCAGAAATGCAGGACAGGCCATGGAGGAACGGGAGCCTTGCTACGCTGATGGGCGGGATGGAAATTGCCAACAGCCACTCTGGAGAAGTGGACGGTGTGTCCTGAAACATCTAAAAAACTCAGCTTAGAGAGCATAGGGCACTTCCACTCATGGGCGTAGAAATTGGGAAAACTCAAAATCAGCAAGACACAGTTTAGGGCCCAAAGTTTAGGGCTGCTCTGTTGACAAGAACCTCCACTTCGTTCCACCTTAAATATCCCAGGAAAGAGAAAAATGGATAAAGAAGTTGTGGTCCTTATGTACAATGGAATATCACTCAGCCATGAAATCAACATCATAAGGCTAGTAGGAGCATGATGAGTGGATTTAGCTACGACGATTCTAAGTGAAATAAGTCACACAGAAAACGACACTTATCCTAAGATATCAGTTATAGAGGGAATGTAAAAACCGCTTCACTTGAACTGAATTACAAAACAGAACAGTGTCACCCGTTTAGAAAACACACTATGGCTGCTTAACGGGAAAGGTGAGGTGGGGTGATGCATAAAACAAGGGTTTCAAATGAGCTCAGATACCGTTCCATAAACCCAATATGTAATAGACAAGACCTACTCCTTGCTCCGTGAACTGGACTCAACACCCCCTATTCACCGCCCAAGAATATACCTGACTAGTAAGAATCTTAAAACCTATGTATTGCCATCTCTCTGTAAGTGAGTCAAGTGGGTGTAAAGCGGCATACACACAGCAGTGAAAAGCAGCTAAACCCCATTATAAAAATCAATTACTTTTAAAAACCCGTGAAACAAAGACAGTGAAAGAGAGAGAAATTCTTAGGAAATTCGTTCAGGGGCTGTGATGCCACCTGGATTTTCCATATCTAGACCCACAGCTGATTGAGACCTAAGGGTGGACACTCTTGGGGCTGAGAGGTTTGGTGAGGTTGGGTGAGCCAACGCAGGCCCTTTAAAGTAATACTGCGTGGTAGCCATCCCATGGGTCCCAAATCTCCAGGTTCAAGGGCATCTTCCTACCTCGAAAACAGGCATGAGAAACCCAGATGATGGTACACCGTGTGATCGGGAAAGGTTTCTAAAACGCACCTCATTTCTCATCTCCTTCTGCTCGGCTTCGCCATTCCAGCCGCTTTACTAGCAACCTCCCCCCTGGGAGAATCAGCACCTTTAACCTCCTGTTCCGTACAGGTTGCAATTTGTCCTGAGGATGAACGGGAAGAGGGGGAACCAATGAGAGACTAGCTCTAGGTGTTGGGACAGGCACAGCTCACTCTATTTTCCCATCAGGAAGAAGAATTAACCACAGGCTCAGCCTGCCGCCCGGAACCAGAATAGGGCCTGAAGCAATCCTGCGCTTTTGCGGCCAGCTCCCAAGAAAGCGAGCTGAAAAATGGAGCTCAGGGGCACTGCAATTCACAAACCTGCAGAGTTATAAATGATAACTCTCGTCCACAAAAATATTGAGGGAAGGCAACGAAGAGGATTTGAAAGCAAGGCAGAATTGCAGGAAACAGATTTCAGGAGGTAGATTCGAATCGCCTTTAAAGCACAGGAGAAGCGGCAAAACCTCGACAATGCTGCCCTTGGCCAAAGAGGGCGTATGCGTTTTTTCCTGAATATATTCAGGAAAAAACGCATACGCCCTTTTTGGCCAACCAAGCAACCTGGAAAGGCAAATCAGCGCTACAAAGAAGTCTCGCTTCCCATCGGTCAAAAGGGCCATGCTGAATAAAGTGTCAAAACCAGAAATGCAGGACAGGCCATGGAGGAACGGGAGCCTTGCTACGCTGATGGGCGGGATGGAAATTGCCAACAGCCACTCTGGAGAAGTGGACGGTGTGTCCTGAAACATCTAAAAAACTCAGCTTAGAGAGCATAGGGCACTTCCACTCATGGGCGTAGAAATTGGGAAAACTCAAAATCAGCAAGACACAGTTTAGGGCCCAAAGTTTAGGGCTGCTCTGTTGACAAGAACCTCCACTTCGTTCCACCTTAAATATCCCAGGAAAGAGAAAAATGGATAAAGAAGTTGTGGTCCTTATGTACAATGGAATATCACTCAGCCATGAAATCAACATCATAAGGCTAGTAGGAGCATGATGAGTGGATTTAGCTACGACGATTCTAAGTGAAATAAGTCACACAGAAAACGACACTTATCCTAAGATATCAGTTATAGAGGGAATGTAAAAACCGCTTCACTTGAACTGAATTACAAAACAGAACAGTGTCACCCGTTTAGAAAACACACTATGGCTGCTTAACGGGAAAGGTGAGGTGGGGTGATGCATAAAACAAGGGTTTCAAATGAGCTCAGATACCGTTCCATAAACCCAATATGTAATAGACAAGACCTACTCCTTGCTCCGTGAACTGGACTCAACACCCCCTATTCACCGCCCAAGAATATATCTGACTAGTAAGAATCTTAAAACCTATGTATTGCCATCTCTCTGTAAGTGAGTCAAGTGGGTGTAAAGCGGCATACACACAGCAGTGAAAAGCAGCTAAACCCCATTATAAAAATCAATTACTTTTAAAAACCCGTGAAACAAAGACAGTGAAAGAGAGAGAAATTCTTAGGAAATTCGTTCAGGGGCTGTGATGCCACCTGGATTTTCCATATCTAGACCCACAGCTGATTGAGACCTAAGGGTGGACACTCTTGGGGCTGAGAGGTTTGGTGAGGTTGGGTGAGCCAACGCAGGCCCTTTAAAGTAATACTGCGTGGTAGCCATCCCATGGGTCCCAAATCTCCAGGTTCAAGGGCATCTTCCTACCTCGAAAACAGGCATGAGAAACCCAGATGATGGTACACCGTGTGATCGGGAAAGGTTTCTAAAACGCACCTCATTTCTCATCTCCTTCTGCTCGGCTTCGCCATTCCAGCCGCTTTACTAGCAACCTCCCCCCTGGGAGAATCAGCACCTTTAACCTCCTGTTCCGTACAGGTTGCAATTTGTCCTGAGGATGAACGGGAAGAGGGGGAACCAATGAGAGACTAGCTCTAGGTGTTGGGACAGGCACAGCTCACTCTATTTTCCCATCAGGAAGAAGAATTAACCACAGGCTCAGCCTGCCGCCCGGAACCAGAATAGGGCCTGAAGCAATCCTGCGCTTTTGCGGCCAGCTCCCAAGAAAGCGAGCTGAAAAATGGAGCTCAGGGGCACTGCAATTCACAAACCTGCAGAGTTATAAATGATAACTCTCGTCCACAAAAATATTGAGGGAAGGCAACGAAGAGGATTTGAAAGCAAGGCAGAATTGCAGGAAACAGATTTCAGGAGGTAGATTCGAATCGCCTTTAAAGCACAGGAGAAGCGGCAAAACCTCGACAATGCTGCCCTTGGCCAAAGAGGGCGTATGCGTTTTTTCCTGAATATATTCAGGAAAAAACGCATACGCCCTTTTTGGCCAACCAAGCAACCTGGAAAGGCAAATCAGCGCTACAAAGAAGTCTCGCTTCCCATCGGTCAAAAGGGCCATGCTGAATAAAGTGTCAAAACCAGAAATGCAGGACAGGCCATGGAGGAACGGGAGCCTTGCTACGCTGATGGGCGGGATGGAAATTGCCAACAGCCACTCTGGAGAAGTGGACGGTGTGTCCTGAAACATCTAAAAAACTCAGCTTAGAGAGCATAGGGCACTTCCGCTCATGGGCATAGCAATTGGGAAAACTAAAAATCAGCAAGACACAGGCACCCCAAAGTTTAGGGCTGCTCCGTTGACAAGAACCTCCACTTCGTTCCACCTTAAATATCCCAGGAAAGAGAAAAATGGGTAAAGAAGTTGTGGTCCTTTTGTACAATGGAATATCACTCAGCCATGAAATCAACGTCATAAGGCTAGTAGCAGCACGATGAGTGGATTTAGGTACGACGATTCTAAGTGAAATAAGTCACACAGAAAAAGACACTTATCATAAGATCTCACTTATAGAGGGAATGTAAAAACCGCTACACTTGAACTGAATTACAAAACAGAACAGAGTCACACGTTCAGAAAACACACTATGGCTGCTGAACGGGAAAGGTGAGGTGGGGTGATGCATAAAACAAGGGTTTCAAATTAGCTCAGATACCGTTCCATAAACCCAATATGTAGTAGACAAGACCTACTCCTTGCTCAGTGAACTGGACTCAACACCCCCTATTCACCGCACAAGAATATATCTGACTAGTAAGAATCTTCAAACCTATGTATTGATATCTCTCTGTAAGTGAGTCAAGGGGGTGTAAAGCGGCATAAACACAGCCGTGAAAAGCAGCTAAACCCCATTATAAAAATAAATGACTTTTCAAAACCCGTGAAACAAAGACAGTGAAAGAGAGAGAAATTCTTACAAAATTCGTTCAGGGGTTGTGATGCCACCTGGATTGACCATATCTAGACCCACAGCTGATTGAGACATAAGAGTGGACACTCTTGGGGCTCAGAGGTTTGGTGAGGTTGCATGAGCCAACGCAGACCCTTTAAAGTAATACTGCATGGTACCCATCCCTTGGGTCCCAAATCTCCAGGTTCAAGGGCATCTTCCTACGTCGAAAACATGCTTGAGAAACCCAGAAGATGGTACACCGTGTGATCGGGAAAGGTTTCTAAAACGCACCTCATTTCTCATCTCCTTGTGCTCGGGTTCGCCATTCCAGCCGCTTTACTAGCCATCTCCCTCCTTGGAGAATCAGCACCTTTAACCTCCTGTTCCGTACAGGTTGCAAATTGTCCTGAGGATGAACGGGAAGAGGGGGAACCAATGAGAGACTAGCTCTAGGGGTTGGGACAGGCACAGGTCACTCTATTTTCCCATCAGGAAGAAGAAGTAACCACAACCTCAGCCTGCCCCCCAGAACCAGAAGAGGGCCTGAAGCAATCCTGCACTTTTGCGGTCAGCTCCCAAAAAAGCGACTGGAAAAATGGAGCTCAGGGGCACTGCAATTCACAAACCTGCAGAGTTATAAATGATAACTCTCGTCCACAAATATATTGAGGGAAGGCAACGAAGAGGCTTTGAAAGCAAGGCAGAATTGCAGGAAACAGATTTCAGGAGGTAGATTCGAATCGCCTTGAAAGCACATGAAAAGCGGCAAAACGTGGACAATGATGCCCTTGGCCAAAAAGGGCGTATGCGTTTTTTCCTGAATATATTCAGGAAAAAACGCATACGCCCTTTTTGGCCAACCAAGCAACCTGGAAAGGCAAATCAGCGCTACAAAGAAGTCTCGCTTCCCATCGGTCAAAAGGGCCATGCTGAATAAAGTGTCAAAACCAGAAATGCAGGACAGGCCATGGAGGAACGGGAGCCTTGCTACGCTGATGGGCGGGATGGAAATTGCCAACAGCCACTCTGGAGAAGTGGACGGTGTGTCCTGAAACATCTAAAAAACTCAGCTTAGAGAGCATAGGGCACTTCCACTCATGGGCGTAGAAATTGGGAAAACTCAAAATCAGCAAGACACAGTTTAGGGCCCAAAGTTTAGGGCTGCTCTGTTGACAAGAACCTCCACTTCGTTCCACCTTAAATATCCCAGGAAAGAGAAAAATGGATAAAGAAGTTGTGGTCCTTATGTACAATGGAATATCACTCAGCCATGAAATCAACATCATAAGGCTAGTAGGAGCATGATGAGTGGATTTAGCTACGACGATTCTAAGTGAAATAAGTCACACAGAAAACGACACTTATCCTAAGATATCAGTTATAGAGGGAATGTAAAAACCGCTTCACTTGAACTGAATTACAAAACAGAACAGTGTCACCCGTTTAGAAAACACACTATGGCTGCTTAACGGGAAAGGTGAGGTGGGGTGATGCATAAAACAAGGGTTTCAAATGAGCTCAGATACCGTTCCATAAACCCAATATGTAATAGACAAGACCTACTCCTTGCTCCGTGAACTGGACTCAACACCCCCTATTCACCGCCCAAGAATATACCTGACTAGTAAGAATCTTAAAACCTATGTATTGCCATCTCTCTGTAAGTGAGTCAAGTGGGTGTAAAGCGGCATACACACAGCAGTGAAAAGCAGCTAAACCCCATTATAAAAATCAATTACTTTTAAAAACCCGTGAAACAAAGACAGTGAAAGAGAGAGAAATTCTTAGGAAATTCGTTCAGGGGCTGTGATGCCACCTGGATTTTCCATGTCTAGACCCACAGCTGATTGAGACCTAAGGGTGGACACTCTTGGGTCTGAGAGGTTTGGTGAGGTTGGGTGAGCCAACGCAGGCCCTTTAAAGTAATACTGCGTGGTAGCCATCCCATGGGTCCCAAATCTCCAGGTTCAAGGGCATCTTCCTACCTCAAAAACAGGCATGAGAAACCCAGATGATGGTACACCGTGTGATCGGGAAAGGTTTCTAAAACGCACCTCATTTCTCATCTCCTTCTGCTCGGCTTCGCCATTCCAGCCGCTTTACTAGCAACCTCCCCCCTGGGAGAATCAGCACCTTTAACCTCCTGTTCCGTACAGGTTGCAATTTGTCCTGAGGATGAACGGGAAGAGGGGGAACCAATGAGAGACTAGCTCTAGGTGTTGGGACAGGCACAGCTCACTCTATTTTCCCATCAGGAAGAAGAATTAACCACAGGCTCAGCCTGCCGCCCGGAACCAGAATAGGACCTGAAGCAATCCTGCGCTTTTGCGGCCAGCTCCCAAGAAAGCGAGCTGAAAAATGGAGCTCAGGGGCACTGCAATTCACAAACCTGCAGAGTTATAAATGATAACTCCCGTCCACAAAAATATTGAGGGAAGGCAACGAAGAGGATTTGAAAGCAAGGCAGAATTGCAGGAAACAGATTTCAGGAGGTAGATTCGAATCGCCTTTAAAGCACGGGAGAAGCGGCAAAACCTCGACAATGATGCCCTTGGCCAAAAAGGGCGTATGCGTTTTTTCCTGAATATATTCAGGAAAAAACGCATACGCCCTTTTTGGCCAACCAAGCAACCTGGAAAGGCAAATCAGCGCTACAAAGAAGTCTCGCTTCCCATCGGTCAAAAGGGCCATGCTGAATAAAGTGTCAAAACCAGAAATGCAGGACAGGCCATGGAGGAACGGGAGCCTTGCTACGCTGATGGGCGGGATGGAAATTGCCAACAGCCACTCTGGAGAAGTGGACGGTGTGTCCTGAAACATCTAAAAAACTCAGCTTAGAGAGCATAGGGCACTTCCACTCATGGGCGTAGAAATTGGGAAAACTCAAAATCAGCAAGACACAGTTTAGGGCCCAAAGTTTAGGGCTGCTCTGTTGACAAGAACCTCCACTTCGTTCCACCTTAAATATCCCAGGAAAGAGAAAAATGGATAAAGAAGTTGTGGTCCTTATGTACAATGGAATATCACTCAGCCATGAAATCAACATCATAAGGCTAGTAGGAGCATGATGAGTGGATTTAGCTACCACGATTCTAAGTGAAATAAGTCACACAGAAAACGACACTTATCCTAAGATATCAGTTATAGAGGGAATGTAAAAACCGCTTCACTTGAACTGAATTACAAAACAGAACAGTGTCACACGTTTAGAAAACACACTATGGCTGCTTAACGGGAAAGGTGAGGTGGGGTGATGCATAAAACTAGGGTTTCAAATGAGCTCAGATACCGTTCCATAAACCCAATATGTAATAGACAAGACCTACTCCTTGCTCCGTGAACTGGACTCAACACCCCCTATTCACCGCCCAAGAATATACCTGACTAGTAAGAATCTTAAAACCTATGTATTGCCATCTCTCTGTAAGTGAGTCAAGTGGGTGTAAAGCGGCATACACACAGCAGTGAAAAGCAGCTAAACCCCATTATAAAAATCAATTACTTTTAAAAACCCGTGAAACAAAGACAGTGAAAGAGAGAGAAATTCTTAGGAAATTCGTTCAGGGGCTGTGATGCCACCTGGATTTTCCATATCTAGACCCACAGCTGATTGAGACCTAAGGGTGGACACTCTTGGGGCTGAGAGGTTTGGTGAGGTTGGGTGAGCCAACGCAGGCCCTTTAAAGTAATACTGCGTGGTAGCCATCCCATGGGTCCCAAATCTCCAGGTTCAAGGGCATCTTCCTACCTCGAAAACAGGCATGAGAAACCCAGATGATGGTACACCGTGTGATCGGGAAAGGTTTCTAAAACGCACCTCATTTCTCATCTCCTTCTGCTCGGCTTCGCCATTCCAGCCGCTTTACTAGCAACCTCCCCCCTGGGAGAATCAGCACCTTTAACCTCCTGTTCCGTACAGGTTGCAATTTGTCCTGAGGATGAACGGGAAGAGGGGGAACCAATGAGAGACTAGCTCTAGGTGTTGGGACAGGCACAGCTCACTCTATTTTCCCGTCAGGAAGAAGAATTAACCACAGGCTCAGCCTGCCGCCCGGAACCAGAATAGGGCCTGAAGCAATCCTGCGCTTTTGCGGCCAGCTCCCAAGAAAGCGAGCTGAAAAATGGAGCTCAGGGGCACTGCAATTCACAAACCTGCAGAGTTATAAATGATAACTCCCGTCCACAAAAATATTGAGGGAAGGCAACGAAGAGGATTTGAAAGCAAGGCAGAATTGCAGGAAACAGATTTCAGGAGGTAGATTCGAATCGCCTTTAAAGCACAGGAGAAGCGGCAAAACCTCGACAATGCTGCCCTTGGCCAAAGAGGGCGTATGCGTTTTTTCCTGAATATATTCAGGAAAAAACGCATACGCCGTTTTTGGCCAACCAAGCAACCTGGAAAGGCAAATCAGCGCTACAAAGAAGTCTCGCTTCCCATCGGTCAAAAGGGCCATGCTGAATAAAGTGTCAAAACCAGAAATGCAGGACAGGCCATGGAGGAACGGGAGCCTTGCTACGCTGATGGGCGGGATGGAAATTGCCAACAGCCACTCTGGAGAAGTGGACGGTGTGTCCTGAAACATCTAAAAAACTCAGCTTAGAGAGCATAGGGCACTTCCACTCATGGGCGTAGAAATTGGGAAAACTCAAAATCAGCAAGACACAGTTTAGGGCCCAAAGTTTAGGGCTGCTCTGTTGACAAGAACCTCCACTTCGTTCCACCTTAAATATCCCAGGAAAGAGAAAAATGGATAAAGAAGTTGTGGTCCTTATGTACAATGGAATATCACTCAGCCATGAAATCAACATCATAAGGCTAGTAGGAGCATGATGAGTGGATTTAGCTACAACGATTCTAAGTGAAATAAGTCACACAGAAAACGACACTTATCCTAAGATATCAGTTATAGAGGGAATGTAAAAACCGCTTCACTTGAACTGAATTACAAAACAGAACAGTGTCACACGTTTAGAAAACACACTATGGCTGCTTAACGGGAAAGGTGAGGTGGGGTGATGCATAAAACTAGGGTTTCAAATGAGCTCAGATACCGTTCCATAAACCCAATATGTAATAGACAAGACCTACTCCTTGCTCCGTGAACTGGACTCAACACCCCCTATTCACCGCCCAAGAATATACCTGACTAGTAAGAATCTTAAAACCTATGTATTGCCATCTCTCTGTAAGTGAGTCAAGTGGGTGTAAAGCGGCATACACACAGCAGTGAAAAGCAGCTAAACCCCATTATAAAAATCAATTACTTTTAAAAACCCGTGAAACAAAGACAGTGAAAGAGAGAGAAATTCTTAGGAAATTCGTTCAGGGGCTGTGATGCCACCTGGATTTTCCATATCTAGACCCACAGCTGATTGAGACCTAAGGGTGGACACTCTTGGGGCTGAGAGGTTTGGTGAGGTTGGGTGAGCCAACGCAGGCCCTTTAAAGTAATACTGCGTGGTAGCCATCCCATGGGTCCCAAATCTCCAGGTTCAAGGGCATCTTCCTACCTCGAAAACAGGCATGAGAAACCCAGATGATGGTACACCGTGTGATCGGGAAAGGTTTCTAAAACGCACCTCATTTCTCATCTCCTTCTGCTCGGCTTCGCCATTCCAGCCGCTTTACTAGCAACCTCCCCCCTGGGAGAATCAGCACCTTTAACCTCCTGTTCCGTACAGGTTGCAATTTGTCCTGAGGATGAACGGGAAGAGGGGGAACCAATGAGAGACTAGCTCTAGGTGTTGGGACAGGCACAGCTCACTCTATTTTCCCATCAGGAAGAAGAATTAACCACAGGCTCAGCCTGCCGCCCGGAACCAGAATAGGGCCTGAAGCAATCCTGCGCTTTTGCGGCCAGCTCCCAAGAAAGCGAGCTGAAAAATGGAGCTCAGGGGCACTGCAATTCACAAACCTGCAGAGTTATAAATGATAACTCTCGTCCACAAAAATATTGAGGGAAGGCAACGAAGAGGATTTGAAAGCAAGGCAGAATTGCAGGAAACAGATTTCAGGAGGTAGATTCGAATCGCCTTTAAAGCACGGGAGAAGCGGCAAAACCTCGACAATGATGCCCTTGGCCAAAAAGGGCGTATGCGTTTTTTCCTGAATATATTCAGGAAAAAACGCATACGCCCTTTTTGGCCAACCAAGCAACCTGGAAAGGCAAATCAGCGCTACAAAGAAGTCTCGCTTCCCATCGGTCAAAAGGGCCATGCTGAATAAAGTGTCAAAACCAGAAATGCAGGACAGGCCATGGAGGAACGGGAGCCTTGCTACGCTGATGGGCGGGATGGAAATTGCCAACAGCCACTCTGGAGAAGTGGACGGTGTGTCCTGAAACATCTAAAAAACTCAGCTTAGAGAGCATAGGGCACTTCCACTCATGGGCGTAGAAATTGGGAAAACTCAAAATCAGCAAGACACAGTTTAGGGCCCAAAGTTTAGGGCTGCTCTGTTGACAAGAACCTCCACTTCGTTCCACCTTAAATATCCCAGGAAAGAGAAAAATGGATAAAGAAGTTGTGGTCCTTATGTACAATGGAATATCACTCAGCCATGAAATCAACATCATAAGGCTAGTAGGAGCATGATGAGTGGATTTAGCTACGACGATTCTAAGTGAAATAAGTCACACAGAAAACGACACTTATCCTAAGATATCAGTTATAGAGGGAATGTAAAAACCGCTTCACTTGAACTGAATTACAAAACAGAACAGTGTCACACGTTTAGAAAACACACTATGGCTGCTTAACGGGAAAGGTGAGGTGGGGTGATGCATAAAACAAGGGTTTCAAATGAGCTCAGATACCGTTCCATAAACCCAATATGTAATAGACAAGACCTACTCCTTGCTCCGTGAACTGGACTCAACACCCCCTATTCACCGCCCAAGAATATACCTGACTAGTAAGAATCTTAAAACCTATGTATTGCCATCTCTCTGTAAGTGAGTCAAGTGGGTGTAAAGCGGCATACACACAGCAGTGAAAAGCAGCTAAACCCCATTATAAAAATCAATTACTTTTAAAAACCCGTGAAACAAAGACAGTGAAAGAGAGAGAAATTCTTAGGAAATTCGTTCAGGGGCTGTGATGCCACCTGGATTTTCCATATCTAGACCCACAGCTGATTGAGACCTAAGGGTGGACACTCTTGGGGCTGAGAGGTTTGGTGAGGTTGGGTGAGCCAACGCAGGCCCTTTAAAGTAATACTGCGTGGTAGCCATCCCATGGGTCCCAAATCTCCAGGTTCAAGGGCATCTTCCTACCTCGAAAACAGGCATGAGAAACCCAGATGATGGTACACCGTGTGATCGGGAAAGGTTTCTAAAACGCACCTCATTTCTCATCTCCTTCTGCTCGGCTTCGCCATTCCAGCCGCTTTACTAGCAACCTCCCCCCTGGGAGAATCAGCACCTTTAACCTCCTGTTCCGTACAGGTTGCAATTTGTCCTGAGGATGAACGGGAAGAGGGGGAACCAATGAGAGACTAGCTCTAGGTGTTGGGACAGGCACAGCTCACTCTATTTTCCCATCAGGAAGAAGAATTAACCACAGGCTCAGCCTGCCGCCCGGAACCAGAATAGGGCCTGAAGCAATCCTGCGCTTTTGCGGCCAGCTCCCAAGAAAGCGAGCTGAAAAATGGAGCCCAGGGGCACTGCAATTCACAAACCTGCAGAGTTATAAATGATAACTCTCGTCCACAAAAATATTGAGGGAAGGCAACGAAGAGGATTTGAAAGCAAGGCAGAATTGCAGGAAACAGATTTCAGGAGGTAGATTCGAATCGCCTTTAAAGCACAGGAGAAGCGGCAAAACCTCGACAATGATGCCCTTGGCCAAAAAGGGCGTATGCGTTTTTTCCTGAATATATTCAGGAAAAAACGCATACGCCCTTTTTGGCCAACCAAGCAACCTGGAAAGGCAAATCAGCGCTACAAAGAAGTCTCGCTTCCCATCGGTCAAAAGGGCCATGCTGAATAAAGTGTCAAAACCAGAAATGCAGGACAGGCCATGGAGGAACGGGAGCCTTGCTACGCTGATGGGCGGGATGGAAATTGCCAACAGCCACTCTGGAGAAGTGGACGGTGTGTCCTGAAACATCTAAAAAACTCAGCTTAGAGAGCATAGGGCACTTCCACTCATGGGCGTAGAAATTGGGAAAACTCAAAATCAGCAAGACACAGTTTAGGGCCCAAAGTTTAGGGCTGCTCTGTTGACAAGAACCTCCACTTCGTTCCACCTTAAAAATCCCAGGAAAGAGAAAAATGGATAAAGAAGTTGTGGTCCTTATGTACAATGGAATATCACTCAGCCATGAAATCAACATCATAAGGCTAGTAGGAGCATGATGAGTGGATTTAGCTACGACGATTCTAAGTGAAATAAGTCACACAGAAAACGACACTTATCCTAAGATATCAGTTATAGAGGGAATGTAAAAACCGCTTCACTTGAACTGAATTACAAAACAGAACAGTGTCACCCGTTTAGAAAACACACTATGGCTGCTTAACGGGAAAGGTGAGGTGGGGTGATGCATAAAACAAGGGTTTCAAATGAGCTCAGATACCGTTCCATAAACCCAATATGTAATAGACAAGACCTACTCCTTGCTCCGTGAACTGGACTCAACACCCCCTATTCACCGCCCAAGAATATACCTGACTAGTAAGAATCTTAAAACCTATGTATTGCCATCTCTCTGTAAGTGAGTCAAGTGGGTGTAAAGCGGCATACACACAGCAGTGAAAAGCAGCTAAACCCCATTATAAAAATCAATTACTTTTAAAAACCCGTGAAACAAAGACAGTGAAAGAGAGAGAAATTCTTAGGAAATTCGTTCAGGGGCTGTGATGCCACCTGGATTTTCCATATCTAGACCCACAGCTGATTGAGACCTAAGGGTGGACACTCTTGGGGCTGAGAGGTTTGGTGAGGTTGGGTGAGCCAACGCAGGCCCTTTAAAGTAATACTGCGTGGTAGCCATCCCATGGGTCCCAAATCTCCAGGTTCAAGGGCATCTTCCTACCTCGAAAACAGGCATGAGAAACCCAGATGATGGTACACCGTGTGATCGGGAAAGGTTTCTAAAACGCACCTCATTTCTCATCTCCTTCTGCTCGGCTTCGCCATTCCAGCCGCTTTACTAGCAACCTCCCCCCTGGGAGAATCAGCACCTTTAACCTCCTGTTCCGTACAGGTTGCAATTTGTCCTGAGGATGAACGGGAAGAGGGGGAACCAATGAGAGACTAGCTCTAGGTGTTGGGACAGGCACAGCTCACTCTATTTTCCCATCAGGAAGAAGAATTAACCACAGGCTCAGCCTGCCGCCCGGAACCAGAATAGGGCCTGAAGCAATCCTGCGCTTTTGCGGCCAGCTCCCAAGAAAGCGAGCTGAAAAATGGAGCTCAGGGGCACTGCAATTCACAAACCTGCAGAGTTATAAATGATAACTCCCGTCCACAAAAATATTGAGGGAAGGCAACGAAGAGGATTTGAAAGCAAGGCAGAATTGCAGGAAACAGATTTCAGGAGGTAGATTCGAATCGCCTTTAAAGCACAGGAGAAGCGGCAAAACCTCGACAATGATGCCCTTGGCCAAAAAGGGCGTATGCGTTTTTTCCTGAATATATTCAGGAAAAAACGCATACGCCCTTTTTGGCCAACCAAGCAACCTGGAAAGGCAAGTCAGCGCTACAAAGAAGTCTCGCTTCCCATCGGTCAAAAGGGCCATGCTGAATAAAGTGTCAAAACCAGAAATGCAGGACAGGCCATGGAGGAACGGGAGCCTTGCTACGCTGATGGGCGGGATGGAAATTGCCAACAGCCACTCTGGAGAAGTGGACGGTGTGTCCTGAAACATCTAAAAAACTCAGCTTAGAGAGCATAGGGCACTTCCACTCATGGGCGTAGAAATTGGGAAAACTCAAAATCAGCAAGACACAGTTTAGGGCCCAAAGTTTAGGGCTGCTCTGTTGACAAGAACCTCCACTTCGTTCCACCTTAAATATCCCAGGAAAGAGAAAAATGGATAAAGAAGTTGTGGTCCTTATGTACAATGGAATATCACTCAGCCATGAAATCAACATCATAAGGCTAGTAGGAGCATGATGAGTGGATTTAGCTACGACGATTCTAAGTGAAATAAGTCACACAGAAAACGACACTTATCCTAAGATATCAGTTATAGAGGGAATGTAAAAACCGCTTCACTTGAACTGAATTACAAAACAGAACAGTGTCACACGTTTAGAAAACACACTATGGCTGCTTAACGGGAAAGGTGAGGTGGGGTGATGCATAAAACAAGGGTTTCAAATGAGCTCAGATACCGTTCCATAAACCCAATATGTAATAGACAAGACCTACTCCTTGCTCCGTGAACTGGACTCAACACCCCCTATTCACCGCCCAAGAATATACCTGACTAGTAAGAATCTTAAAACCTATGTATTGCCATCTCTCTGTAAGTGAGTCAAGTGGGTGTAAAGCGGCATACACACAGCAGTGAAAAGCAGCTAAACCCCATTATAAAAATCAATTACTTTTAAAAACCCGTGAAACAAAGACAGTGAAAGAGAGAGAAATTCTTAGGAAATTCGTTCAGGGGCTGTGATGCCACCTGGATTTTCCATATCTAGACCCACAGCTGATTGAGACCTAAGGGTGGACACTCTTGGGGCTGAGAGGTTTGGTGAGGTTGGGTGAGCCAACGCAGGCCCTTTAAAGTAATACTGCGTGGTAGCCATCCCATGGGTCCCAAATCTCCAG
Organism: Balaenoptera acutorostrata; assembly: GCF_949987535.1. Taxonomy (NCBI): domain Eukaryota; kingdom Metazoa; phylum Chordata; class Mammalia; order Artiodactyla; family Balaenopteridae; genus Balaenoptera; species Balaenoptera acutorostrata. The sequence continues at coordinate 381,133 of NW_026646813.1, read as the reverse complement.
GTTCAAGGGCATCTTCCTACCTCGAAAACAGGCATGAGAAACCCAGATGATGGTACACCGTGTGATCGGGAAAGGTTTCTAAAACGCACCTCATTTCTCATCTCCTTCTGCTCGGCTTCGCCATTCCAGCCGCTTTACTAGCAACCTCCCCCCTGGGAGAATCAGCACCTTTAACCTCCTGTTCCGTACAGGTTGCAATTTGTCCTGAGGATGAACGGGAAGAGGGGGAACCAATGAGAGACTAGCTCTAGGTGTTGGGACAGGCACAGCTCACTCTATTTTCCCATCAGGAAGAAGAATTAACCACAGGCTCAGCCTGCCGCCCGGAACCAGAATAGGGCCTGAAGCAATCCTGCGCTTTTGCGGCCAGCTCCCAAGAAAGCGAGCTGAAAAATGGAGCTCAGGGGCACTGCAATTCACAAACCTGCAGAGTTATAAATGATAACTCTCGTCCACAAAAATATTGAGGGAAGGCAACGAAGAGGATTTGAAAGCAAGGCAGAATTGCAGGAAACAGATTTCAGGAGGTAGATTCGAATCGCCTTTAAAGCACAGGAGAAGCGGCAAAACCTCGACAATGATGCCCTTGGCCAAAAAGGGCGTATGCGTTTTTTTCCTGAATATATTCAGGAAAAAACGCATACGCCCTTTTTGGCCAACCAAGCAACCTGGAAAGGCAAATCAGCGCTACAAAGAAGTCTCGCTTCCCATCGGTCAAAAGGGCCATGCTGAATAAAGTGTCAAAACCAGAAATGCAGGACAGGCCATGGAGGAACGGGAGCCTTGCTACGCTGATGGGCGGGATGGAAATTGCCAACAGCCACTCTGGAGAAGTGGACGGTGTGTCCTGAAACATCTAAAAAACTCAGCTTAGGGAGCATAGGGCACTTCCACTCATGGGCGTAGAAATTGGGAAAACTCAAAATCAGCAAGACACAGTTTAGGGCCCAAAGTTTAGGGCTGCTCTGTTGACAAGAACCTCCACTTCGTTCCACCTTAAATATCCCAGGAAAGAGAAAAATGGATAAAGAAGTTGTGGTCCTTATGTACAATGGAATATCACTCAGCCATGAAATCAACATCATAAGGCTAGTAGGAGCATGATGAGTGGACTTAGCTACGACGATTCTAAGTGAAATAAGTCACACAGAAAACGACACTTATCCTAAGATATCAGTTATAGAGGGAATGTAAAAACCGCTTCACTTGAACTGAATTACAAAACAGAACAGTGTCACACGTTTAGAAAACACACTATGGCTGCTTAACGGGAAAGGTGAGGTGGGGTGATGCATAAAACAAGGGTTTCAAATGAGCTCAGATACCGTTCCATAAACCCAATATGTAATAGACAAGACCTACTCCTTGCTCCGTGAACTGGACTCAACACCCCCTATTCACCGCCCAAGAATATACCTGACTAGTAAGAATCTTAAAACCTATGTATTGCCATCTCTCTGTAAGTGAGTCAAGTGGGTGTAAAGCGGCATACACACAGCAGTGAAAAGCAGCTAAACCCCATTATAAAAATCAATTACTTTTAAAAACCCGTGAAACAAAGACAGTGAAAGAGAGAGAAATTCTTAGGAAATTCGTTCAGGGGCTGTGATGCCACCTGGATTTTCCATATCTAGACCCACAGCTGATTGAGACCTAAGGGTGGACACTCTTGGGGCTGAGAGGTTTGGTGAGGTTGGGTGAGCCAACGCAGGCCCTTTAAAGTAATACTGCGTGGTAGCCATCCCATGGGTCCCAAATCTCCAGGTTCAAGGGCATCTTCCTACCTCGAAAACAGGCATGAGAAACCCAGATGATGGTACACCGTGTGATCGGGAAAGGTTTCTAAAACGCACCTCATTTCTCATCTCCTTCTGCTCGGCTTCGCCATTCCAGCCGCTTTACTAGCAACCTCCCCCCTGGGAGAATCAGCACCTTTAACCTCCTGTTCCGTACAGGTTGCAATTTGTCCTGAGGATGAACGGGAAGAGGGGGAACCAATGAGAGACTAGCTCTAGGTGTTGGGACAGGCACAGCTCACTCTATTTTCCCATCAGGAAGAAGAATTAACCACAGGCTCAGCCTGCCGCCCGGAACCAGAATAGGGCCTGAAGCAATCCTGCGCTTTTGCGGCCAGCTCCCAAGAAAGCGAGCTGAAAAATGGAGCTCAGGGGCACTGCAATTCACAAACCTGCAGAGTTATAAATGATAACTCTCGTCCACAAAAATATTGAGGGAAGGCAACGAAGAGGATTTGAAAGCAAGGCAGAATTGCAGGAAACAGATTTCAGGAGGTAGATTCGAATCGCCTTTAAAGCACAGGAGAAGCGGCAAAACCTCGACAATGATGCCCTTGGCCAAAAAGGGCGTATGCGTTTTTTCCTGAATATATTCAGGAAAAAACGCATACGCCCTTTTTGGCCAACCAAGCAACCTGGAAAGGCAAATCAGCGCTACAAAGAAGTCTCGCTTCCCATCGGTCAAAAGGGCCATGCTGAATAAAGTGTCAAAACCAGAAATGCAGGACAGGCCATGGAGGAACGGGAGCCTTGCTACGCTGATGGGCGGGATGGAAATTGCCAACAGCCACTCTGGAGAAGTGGACGGTGTGTCCTGAAACATCTAAAAAACTCAGCTTAGAGAGCATAGGGCACTTCCACTCATGGGCCTAGAAATTGGGAAAACTCAAAATCAGCAAGACACAGTTTAGGGCCCAAAGTTTAGGGCTGCTCTGTTGACAAGACCTCCACTTCGTTCCACCTTAAATATCCCAGGAAAGAGAAAAATGGATAAAGAAGTTGTGGTCCCTTATGTACAATGGAATATCACTCAGCCATGAAATCAACATCATAAGGCTAGTAGGAGCATGATGAGTGGATTTAGCTACGACGATTCTAAGTGAAATAAGTCACACAGAAAACGACACTTATCCTAAGATATCAGTTATAGAGGGAATGTAAAAACCGCTTCACTTGAACTGAATTACAAAACAGAACAGTGTCACCCGTTTAGAAAACACACTATGGCTGCTTAACGGGAAAGGTGAGGTGGGGTGATGCATAAAACAAGGGTTTCAAATGAGCTCAGATACCGTTCCATAAACCCAATATGTAATAGACAAGACCTACTCCTTGCTCCGTGAACTGGACTCAACACCCCCTATTCACCGCCCAAGAATATACCTGACTAGTAAGAATCTTAAAACCTATGTATTGCCATCTCTCTGTAAGTGAGTCAAGTGGGTGTAAAGCGGCATACACACAGCAGTGAAAAGCAGCTAAACCCCATTATAAAAATCAATTACTTTTAAAAACCCGTGAAACAAAGACAGTGAAAGAGAGAGAAATTCTTAGGAAATTCGTTCAGGGGCTGTGATGCCACCTGGATTTTCCATATCTAGACCCACAGCTGATTGAGACCTAAGGGTGGACACTCTTGGGGCTGAGAGGTTTGGTGAGGTTGGGTGAGCCAACGCAGGCCCTTTAAAGTAATACTGCGTGGTAGCCATCCCATGGGTCCCAAATCTCCAGGTTCAAGGGCATCTTCCTACCTCGAAAACAGGCATGAGAAACCCAGATGATGGTACACCGTGTGATCGGGAAAGGTTTCTAAAACGCACCTCATTTCTCATCTCCTTCTGCTCGGCTTCGCCATTCCAGCCGCTTTACTAGCAACCTCCCCCCTGGGAGAATCAGCACCTTTAACCTCCTGTTCCGTACAGGTTGCAATTTGTCCTGAGGATGAACGGGAAGAGGGGGAACCAATGAGAGACTAGCTCTAGGTGTTGGGACAGGCACAGCTCACTCTATTTTCCCATCAGGAAGAAGAATTAACCACAGGCTCAGCCTGCCGCCCGGAACCAGAATAGGGCCTGAAGCAATCCTGCGCTTTTGCGGCCAGCTCCCAAGAAAGCGAGCTGAAAAATGGAGCTCAGGGGCACTGCAATTCACAAACCTGCAGAGTTATAAATGATAACTCCCGTCCACAAAAATATTGAGGGAAGGCAACGAAGAGGATTTGAAAGCAAGGCAGAATTGCAGGAAACAGATTTCAGGAGGTAGATTCGAATCGCCTTTAAAGCACAGGAGAAGCGGCAAAACCTCGACAATGATGCCCTTGGCCAAAAAGGGCGTATGCGTTTTTTCCTGAATATATTCAGGAAAAAACGCATACACCCTTTTTGGCCAACCAAGCAACCTGGAAAGGCAAATCAGCGCTACAAAGAAGTCTCGCTTCCCATCGGTCAAAAGGGCCATGCTGAATAAAGTGTCAAAACCAGAAATGCAGGACAGGCCATGGAGGAACGGGAGCCTTGCTACGCTGATGGGCGGGATGGAAATTGCCAACAGCCACTCTGGAGAAGTGGACGGTGTGTCCTGAAACATCTAAAAAACTCAGCTTAGAGAGCATAGGGCACTTCCACTCATGGGCGTAGAAATTGGGAAAACTCAAAATCAGCAAGACACAGTTTAGGGCCCAAAGTTTAGGGCTGCTCTGTTGACAAGAACCTCCACTTCGTTCCACCTTAAATATCCCAGGAAAGAGAAAAATGGATAAAGAAGTTGTGGTCCTTATGTACAATGGAATATCACTCAGCCATGAAATCAACATCATAAGGCTAGTAGGAGCATGATGAGTGGATTTAGCTACGACGATTCTAAGTGAAATAAGTCACACAGAAAACGACACTTATCCTAAGATATCAGTTATAGAGGGAATGTAAAAACCGCTTCACTTGAACTGAATTACAAAACAGAACAGTGTCACCCGTTTAGAAAACACACTATGGCTGCTTAACGGGAAAGGTGAGGTGGGGTGATGCATAAAACTAGGGTTTCAAATGAGCTCAGATACCGTTCCATAAACCCAATATGTAATAGACAAGACCTACTCCTTGCTCCGTGAACTGGACTCAACACCCCCTATTCACCACCCAAGAATATACCTGACTAGTAAGAATCTTAAAACCTATGTATTGCCATCTCTCTGTAAGTGAGTCAAGTGGGTGTAAAGCGGCATACACACAGCAGTGAAAAGCAGCTAAACCCCATTATAAAAATCAATTACTTTTAAAAACCCGTGAAACAAAGACAGTGAAAGAGAGAGAAATTCTTAGGAAATTCGTTCAGGGGCTGTGATGCCACCTGGATTTTCCATATCTAGACCCACAGCTGATTGAGACCTAAGGGTGGACACTCTTGGGGCTGAGAGGTTTGGTGAGGTTGGGTGAGCCAACGCAGGCCCTTTAAAGTAATACTGCGTGGTAGCCATCCCATGGGTCCCAAATCTCCAGGTTCAAGGGCATCTTCCTACCTCGAAAACAGGCATGAGAAACCCAGATGATGGTACACCGTGTGATCGGGAAAGGTTTCTAAAACGCACCTCATTTCTCATCTCCTTCTGCTCGGCTTCGCCATTCCAGCCGCTTTACTAGCAACCTCCCCCCTGGGAGAATCAGCACCTTTAACCTCCTGTTCCGTACAGGTTGCAATTTGTCCTGAGGATGAACGGGAAGAGGGGGAACCAATGAGAGACTAGCTCTAGGTGTTGGGACAGGCACAGCTCACTCTATTTTCCCATCAGGAAGAAGAATTAACCACAGGCTCAGCCTGCCGCCCGGAACCAGAATAGGGCCTGAAGCAATCCTGCGCTTTTGCGGCCAGCTCCCAAGAAAGCGAGCTGAAAAATGGAGCTCAGGGGCACTGCAATTCACAAACCTGCAGAGTTATAAATGATAACTCCCGTCCACAAAAATATTGAGGGAAGGCAACGAAGAGGATTTGAAAGCAAGACAGAATTGCAGGAAACAGATTTCAGGAGGTAGATTCGAATCGCCTTTAAAGCACAGGAGAAGCGGCAAAACCTCGACAATGATGCCCTTGGCCAAAAAGGGCGTATGCGTTTTTTCCTGAATATATTCAGGAAAAAACGCATACGCCCTTTTTGGCCAACCAAGCAACCTGGAAAGGCAAATCAGCGCTACAAAGAAGTCTCGCTTCCCATCGGTCAAAAGGGCCATGCTGAATAAAGTGTCAAAACCAGAAATGCAGGACAGGCCATGGAGGAACGGGAGCCTTGCTACGCTGATGCGCGGGATGGAAATTGCCAACAGCCACTCTGGAGAAGTGGACGGTGTGTCCTGAAACATCTAAAAAACTCAGCTTAGAGAGCATAGGGCACTTCCACTCATGGGCGTAGAAATTGGGAAAACTCAAAATCAGCAAGACACAGTTTAGGGCCCAAAGTTTAGGGCTGCTCTGTTGACAAGAACCTCCACTTCGTTCCACCTTAAATATCCCAGGAAAGAGAAAAATGGATAAAGAAGTTGTGGTCCTTATGTACAATGGAATATCACTCAGCCATGAAATCAACATCATAAGGCTAGTAGGAGCATGATGAGTGGATTTAGCTACGACGATTCTAAGTGAAATAAGTCACACAGAAAACGACACTTATCCTAAGATATCAGTTATAGAGGGAATGTAAAAACCGCTTCACTTGAACTGAATTACAAAACAGAATAGTGTCACACGTTTAGAAAACACCCTATGGCTGCTTAACGGGAAAGGTGAGGTGGGGTAATGCATAAAACTAGGGTTTCAAATGAGCTCAGATACCGTTCCATAAACCCAATATGTAATAGACAAGACCTACTCCTTGCTCCGTGAACTGGACTCAACACCCCCTATTCACCGCCCAAGAATATACCTGACTAGTAAGAATCTTAAAACCTATGTATTGCCATCTCTCTGTAAGTGAGTCAAGTGGGTGTAAAGCGGCATACACACAGCAGTGAAAAGCAGCTAAACCCCATTATAAAAATCAATTACTTTTAAAAACCCGTGAAACAAAGACAGTGAAAGAGAGAGAAATTCTTAGGAAATTCGTTCAGGGGCTGTGATGCCACCTGGATTTTCCATATCTAGACCCACAGCTGATTGAGACCTAAGGGTGGACACTCTTGGGGCTGAGAGGTTTGGTGAGGTTGGGTGAGCCAACGCAGGCCCTTTAAAGTAATACTGCGTGGTAGCCATCCCATGGGTCCCAAATCTCCAGGTTCAAGGGCATCTTCCTACCTCGAAAACAGGCATGAGAAACCCAGATGATGGTACACCGTGTGATCGGGAAAGGTTTCTAAAACGCACCTCATTTCTCATCTCCTTCTGCTCGGCTTCGCCATTCCAGCCGCTTTACTAGCAACCTCCCCCCTGGGAGAATCAGCACCTTTAACCTCCTGTTCCGTACAGGTTGCAATTTGTCCTGAGGATGAACGGGAAGAGGGGGAACCAATGAGAGACTAGCTCTAGGTGTTGGGACAGGCACAGCTCACTCTATTTTCCCATCAGGAAGAAGAATTAACCACAGGCTCAGCCTGCCGCCCGGAACCAGAATAGGGCCTGAAGCAATCCTGCGCTTTTGCGGCCAGCTCCCAAGAAAGCGAGCTGAAAAATGGAGCTCAGGGGCACTGCAATTCACAAACCTGCAGAGTTATAAATGATAACTCCCGTCCACAAAAATATTGAGGGAAGGCAACGAAGAGGATTTGAAAGCAAGGCAGAATTGCAGGAAACAGATTTCAGGAGGTAGATTCGAATCGCCTTTAAAGCACGGGAGAAGCGGCAAAACCTCGACAATGATGCCCTTGGCCAAAAAGGGCGTATGCGTTTTTTCCTGAATATATTCAGGAAAAAACGCATACGCCCTTTTTGGCCAACCAAGCAACCTGGAAAGGCAAATCAGCGCTACAAAGAAGTCTCGCTTCCCATCGGTCAAAAGGGCCATGCTGAATAAAGTGTCAAAACCAGAAATGCAGGACAGGCCATGGAGGAACGGGAGCCTTGCTACGCTGATGGGCGGGATGGAAATTGCCAACAGCCACTCTGGAGAAGTGGACGGTGTGTCCTGAAACATCTAAAAAACTCAGCTTAGAGAGCATAGGGCACTTCCACTCATGGGCGTAGAAATTGGGAAAACTCAAAATCAGCAAGACACAGTTTAGGGCCCAAAGTTTAGGGCTGCTCTGTTGACAAGAACCTCCACTTCGTTCCACCTTAAATATCCCAGGAAAGAGAAAAATGGATAAAGAAGTTGTGGTCCTTATGTACAATGGAATATCACTCAGCCATGAAATCAACATCATAAGGCTAGTAGGAGCATGATGAGTGGATTTAGCTACGACGATTCTAAGTGAAATAAGTCACACAGAAAACGACACTTATCCTAAGATATCAGTTATAGAGGGAATGTAAAAACCGCTTCACTTGAACTGAATTACAAAACAGAACAGTGTCACCCGTTTAGAAAACACACTATGGCTGCTTAACGGGAAAGGTGAGGTGGGGTGATGCATAAAACAAGGGTTTCAAATGAGCTCAGATACCGTTCCATAAACCCAATATGTAATAGACAAGACCTACTCCTTGCTCCGTGAACTGGACTCAACACCCCCTATTCACCGCCCAAGAATATACCTGACTAGTAAGAATCTTAAAACCTATGTATTGCCATCTCTCTGTAAGTGAGTCAAGTGGGTGTAAAGCGGCATACACACAGCAGTGAAAAGCAGCTAAACCCCATTATAAAAATCAATTACTTTTAAAAACCCGTGAAACAAAGACAGTGAAAGAGAGAGAAATTCTTAGGAAATTCGTTCAGGGGCTGTGATGCCACCTGGATTTTCCATATCTAGACCCACAGCTGATTGAGACCTAAGGGTGGACACTCTTGGGGCTGAGAGGTTTGGTGAGGTTGGGTGAGCCAACGCAGGCCCTTTAAAGTAATACTGCGTGGTAGCCATCCCATGGGTCCCAAATCTCCAGGTTCAAGGGCATCTTCCTACCTCGAAAACAGGCATGAGAAACCCAGATGATGGTACACCGTGTGATCGGGAAAGGTTTCTAAAACGCACCTCATTTCTCATCTCCTTCTGCTCGGCTTCGCCATTCCAGCCGCTTTACTAGCAACCTCCCCCCTGGGAGAATCAGCACCTTTAACCTCCTGTTCCGTACAGGTTGCAATTTGTCCTGAGGATGAACGGGAAGAGGGGGAACCAATGAGAGACTAGCTCTAGGTGTTGGGACAGGCACAGCTCACTCTATTTTCCCATCAGGAAGAAGAATTAACCACAGGCTCAGCCTGCCGCCCGGAACCAGAATAGGGCCTGAAGCAATCCTGCGCTTTTGCGGCCAGCTCCCAAGAAAGCGAGCTGAAAAATGGAGCCCAGGGGCACTGCAATTCACAAACCTGCAGAGTTATAAATGATAACTCTCGTCCACAAAAATATTGAGGGAAGGCAACGAAGAGGATTTGAAAGCAAGGCAGAATTGCAGGAAACAGATTTCAGGAGGTAGATTCGAATCGCCTTTAAAGCACGGGAGAAGCGGCAAAACCTCGACAATGCTGCCCTTGGCCAAAGAGGGCGTATGCGTTTTTTCCTGAATATATTCAGGAAAAAACGCATACGCCCTTTTTGGCCAACCAAGCAACCTGGAAAGGCAAATCAGCGCTACAAAGAAGTCTCGCTTCCCATCGGTCAAAAGGGCCATGCTGAATAAAGTGTCAAAACCAGAAATGCAGGACAGGCCATGGAGGAACGGGAGCCTTGCTACGCTGATGGGCGGGATGGAAATTGCCAACAGCCACTCTGGAGAAGTGGACGGTGTGTCCTGAAACATCTAAAAAACTCAGCTTAGAGAGCATAGGGCACTTCCACTCATGGGCGTAGAAATTGGGAAAACTCAAAATCAGCAAGACACAGTTTAGGGCCCAAAGTTTAGGGCTGCTCTGTTGACAAGAACCTCCACTTCGTTCCACCTTAAATATCCCAGGAAAGAGAAAAATGGATAAAGAAGTTGTGGTCCTTATGTACAATGGAATATCACTCAGCCATGAAATCAACATCATAAGGCTAGTAGGAGCATGATGAGTGGATTTAGCTACGACGATTCTAAGTGAAATAAGTCACACAGAAAACGACACTTATCCTAAGATATCAGTTATAGAGGGAATGTAAAAACCGCTTCACTTGAACTGAATTACAAAACAGAACAGTGTCACCCGTTTAGAAAACACACTATGGCTGCTTAACGGGAAAGGTGAGGTGGGGTGATGCATAAAACAAGGGTTTCAAATGAGCTCAGATACCGTTCCATAAACCCAATATGTAATAGACAAGACCTACTCCTTGCTCCGTGAACTGGACTCAACACCCCCTATTCACCGCCCAAGAATATACCTGACTAGTAAGAATCTTAAAACCTATGTATTGCCATCTCTCTGTAAGTGAGTCAAGTGGGTGTAAAGCGGCATACACACAGCAGTGAAAAGCAGCTAAACCCCATTATAAAAATCAATTACTTTTAAAAACCCGTGAAACAAAGACAGTGAAAGAGAGAGAAATTCTTAGGAAATTCGTTCAGGGGTTGTGATGCCACCTGGATTTTCCATATCTAGACCCACAGCTGATTGAGACCTAAGGGTGGACACTCTTGGGGCTGAGAGGTTTGGTGAGGTTGGGTGAGCCAACGCAGGCCCTTTAAAGTAATACTGCGTGGTAGCCATCCCATGGGTCCCAAATCTCCAGGTTCAAGGGCATCTTCCTACCTCGAAAACAGGCATGAGAAACCCAGATGATGGTACACCGTGTGATCGGGAAAGGTTTCTAAAACGCACCTCATTTCTCATCTCCTTCTGCTCGGCTTCGCCATTCCAGCCGCTTTACTAGCAACCTCCCCCCTGGGAGAATCAGCACCTTTAACCTCCTGTTCCGTACAGGTTGCAATTTGTCCTGAGGATGAACGGGAAGAGGGGGAACCAATGAGAGACTAGCTCTAGGTGTTGGGACAGGCACAGCTCACTCTATTTTCCCATCAGGAAGAAGAATTAACCACAGGCTCAGCCTGCCGCCCGGAACCAGAATAGGGCCTGAAGCAATCCTGCGCTTTTGCGGCCAGCTCCCAAGAAAGCGAGCTGAAAAATGGAGCCCAGGGGCACTGCAATTCACAAACCTGCAGAGTTATAAATGATAACTCTCGTCCACAAAAATATTGAGGGAAGGCAACGAAGAGGATTTGAAAGCAAGGCAGAATTGCAGGAAACAGATTTCAGGAGGTAGATTCGAATCGCCTTTAAAGCACGGGAGAAGCGGCAAAACCTCGACAATGATGCCCTTGGCCAAAAAGGGCGTATGCGTTTTTTCCTGAATATATTCAGGAAAAAACGCATACGCCCTTTTTGGCCAACCAAGCAACCTGGAAAGGCAAATCAGCGCTACAAAGAAGTCTCGCTTCCCATCGGTCAAAAGGGCCATGCTGAATAAAGTGTCAAAACCAGAAATGCAGGACAGGCCATGGAGGAACGGGAGCCTTGCTACGCTGATGGGCGGGATGGAAATTGCCAACAGCCACTCTGGAGAAGTGGACGGTGTGTCCTGAAACATCTAAAAAACTCAGCTTAGAGAGCATAGGGCACTTCCACTCATGGGCGTAGAAATTGGGAAAACTCAAAATCAGCAAGACACAGTTTAGGGCCCAAAGTTTAGGGCTGCTCTGTTGACAAGAACCTCCACTTCGTTCCACCTTAAATATCCCAGGAAAGAGAAAAATGGATAAAGAAGTTGTGGTCCTTATGTACAATGGAATATCACTCAGCCATGAAATCAACATCATAAGGCTAGTAGGAGCATGATGAGTGGATTTAGGTAGGACGATTCTAAGTGAAATAAGTCACACAGAAAACGACACTTATCCTAAGATATCAGTTATAGAGGGAATGTAAAAACCGCTTCACTTGAACTGAATTACAAAACAGAACAGTGTCACCCGTTTAGAAACCACACTATGGCTGCTTAACGGGAAAGGTGAGGTGGGGTGATGCATAAAACGAGGGTTTCAAATGAGCTCAGATACCGTTCCATAAACCCAATATGTAATAGACAAGACCTACTCCTTGCTCCGTGAACTGGACTCAACACCCCCTATTCACCGCCCAAGAATATACCTGACTAGTAAGAATCTTAAAACCTATGTATTGCCATCTCTCTGTAAGTGAGTCAAGTGGGTGTAAAGCGGCATACACACAGCAGTGAAAAGCAGCTAAACCCCATTATAAAAATCAATTACTTTTAAAAACCCGTGAAACAAAGACAGTGAAAGAGAGAGAAATTCTTAGGAAATTCGTTCAGGGGCTGTGATGCCACCTGGATTTTCCATATCTAGACCCACAGCTGATTGAGACCTAAGGGTGGACACTCTTGGGGCTGAGAGGTTTGGTGAGGTTGGGTGAGCCAACGCAGGCCCTTTAAAGTAATACTGCGTGGTAGCCATCCCATGGGTCCCAAATCTCCAGGTTCAAGGGCATCTTCCTACCTCGAAAACAGGCATGAGAAACCCAGATGATGGTACACCGTGTGATCGGGAAAGGTTTCTAAAACGCACCTCATTTCTCATCTCCTTCTGCTCGGCTTCGCCATTCCAGCCGCTTTACTAGCAACCTCCCCCCTGGGAGAATCAGCACCTTTAACCTCCTGTTCCGTACAGGTTGCAATTTGTCCTGAGGATGAACGGGAAGAGGGGGAACCAATGAGAGACTAGCTCTAGGTGTTGGGACAGGCACAGCTCACTCTATTTTCCCATCAGGAAGAAGAATTAACCACAGGCTCAGCCTGCCGCCCGGAACCAGAATAGGGCCTGAAGCAATCCTGCGCTTTTGCGGCCAGCTCCCAAGAAAGCGAGCTGAAAAATGGAGCTCAGGGGCACTGCAATTCACAAACCTGCAGAGTTATAAGTGATAACTCTCGTCCACAAAAATATTGAGGGAAGGCAACGAAGAGGATTTGAAAGCAAGGCAGAATTGCAGGAAACAGATTTCAGGAGGTAGATTCGAATCGCCTTTAAAGCACAGGAGAAGCGGCAAAACCTCGACAATGCTGCCCTTGGCCAAAGAGGGCGTATGCGTTTTTTCCTGAATATATTCAGGAAAAAACGCATACGCCCTTTTTGGCCAACCAAGCAACCTGGAAAGGCAAATCAGCGCTACAAAGAAGTCTCGCTTCCCATCGGTCAAAAGGGCCATGCTGAATAAAGTGTCAAAACCAGAAATGCAGGACAGGCCATGGAGGAACGGGAGCCTTGCTACGCTGATGGGCGGGATGGAAATTGCCAACAGCCACTCTGGAGAACTGGACGGTGTGTCCTGAAACGTCTAAAAAACTCAGCTTAGAGAGCATAGGGCACTTCCACTCATGGGCGTAGAAATTGGGAAAACTCAAAATCAGCAAGACACAGTTTAGGGCCCAAAGTTTAGGGCTGCTCTGTTGACAAGAACCTCCACTTCGTTCCACCTTAAATATCCCAGGAAAGAGAAAAATGGATAAAGAAGTTGTGGTCCTTATGTACAATGGAATATCACTCAGCCATGAAATCAACATCATAAGGCTAGTAGGAGCATGATGAGTGGATTTAGCTACGACGATTCTAAGTGAAATAAGTCACACAGAAAACGACACTTATCCTAAGATATCAGTTATAGAGGGAATGTAAAAACCGCTTCACTTGAACTGAATTACAAAACAGAACAGTGTCACCCGTTTAGAAAACACACTATGGCTGCTTAACGGGAAAGGTGAGGTGGGGTGATGCATAAAACAAGGGTTTCAAATGAGCTCAGATACCGTTCCATAAACCCAATATGTAATAGACAAGACCTACTCCTTGCTCCGTGAACTGGACTCAACACCCCCTATTCACCGCCCAAGAATATACCTGACTAGTAAGAATCTTAAAACCTATGTATTGCCATCTCTCTGTAAGTGAGTCAAGTGGGTGTAAAGCGGCATACACACAGCAGTGAAAAGCAGCTAAACCCCATTATAAAAATCAATTACTTTTAAAAACCCGTGAAACAAAGACAGTGAAAGAGAGAGAAATTCTTAGGAAATTCGTTCAGGGGCTGTGATGCCACCTGGATTTTCCATATCTAGACCCACAGCTGATTGAGACCTAAGGGTGGACACTCTTGGGGCTGAGAGGTTTGGTGAGGTTGGGTGAGCCAACGCAGGCCCTTTAAAGTAATACTGCGTGGTAGCCATCCCATGGGTCCCAAATCTCCAGGTTCAAGGGCATCTTCCTACCTCGAAAACAGGCATGAGAAACCCAGATGATGGTACACCGTGTGATCGGGAAAGGTTTCTAAAACGCACCTCATTTCTCATCTCCTTCTGCTCGGCTTCGCCATTCCAGCCGCTTTACTAGCAACCTCCCCCCTGGGAGAATCAGCACCTTTAACCTCCTGTTCCGTACAGGTTGCAATTTGTCCTGAGGATGAACGGGAAGAGGGGGAACCAATGAGATACTAGCTCTAGGTGTTGGGACAGGCACAGCTCACTCTATTTTCCCATCAGGAAGAAGAATTAACCACAGGCTCAGCCTGCCGCCCGGAACCAGAATAGGGCCTGAAGCAATCCTGCGCTTTTGCGGCCAGCTCCCAAGAAAGCGAGCTGAAAAATGGAGCCCAGGGGCACTGCAATTCACAAACCTGCAGAGTTATAAATGATAACTCTCGTCCACAAAAATATTGAGGGAAGGCAACGAAGAGGATTTGAAAGCAAGGCAGAATTGCAGGAAACAGATTTCAGGAGGTAGATTCGAATCGCCTTTAAAGCACGGGAGAAGCGGCAAAACCTCGACAATGATGCCCTTGGCCAAAAAGGGCGTATGCGTTTTTTCCTGAATATATTCAGGAAAAAACGCATACGCCCTTTTTGGCCAACCAAGCAACCTGGAAAGGCAAATCAGCGCTACAAAGAAGTCTCGCTTCCCATCGGTCAAAAGGGCCATGCTGAATAAAGTGTCAAAACCAGAAATGCAGGACAGGCCATGGAGGAACGGGAGCCTTGCTACGCTGATGGGCGGGATGGAAATTGCCAACAGCCACTCTGGAGAAGTGGACGGTGTGTCCTGAAACATCTAAAAAACTCAGCTTAGAGAGCATAGGGCACTTCCACTCATGGGCGTAGAAATTGGGAAAACTCAAAATCAGCAAGACACAGTTTAGGGCCCAAAGTTTAGGGCTGCTCTGTTGACAAGAACCTCCACTTCGTTCCACCTTAAATATCCCAGGAAAGAGAAAAATGGATAAAGAAGTTGTGGTCCTTATGTACAATGGAATATCACTCAGCCATGAAATCAACATCATAAGGCTAGTAGGAGCATGATGAGTGGATTTAGCTACGACGATTCTAAGTGAAATAAGTCACACAGAAAACGACACTTATCCTAAGATATCAGTTATAGAGGGAATGTAAAAACCGCTTCACTTGAACTGAATTACAAAACAGAACAGTGTCACCCGTTTAGAAAACACACTATGGCTGCTTAACGGGAAAGGTGAGGTGGGGTGATGCATAAAACAAGGGTTTCAAATGAGCTCAGATACCGTTCCATAAACCCAATATGTAATAGACAAGACCTACTCCTTGCTCCGTGAACTGGACTCAACACCCCCTATTCACCGCCCAAGAATATACCTGACTAGTAAGAATCTTAAAACCTATGTATTGCCATCTCTCTGTAAGTGAGTCAAGTGGGTGTAAAGCGGCATACACACAGCAGTGAAAAGCAGCTAAACCCCATTATAAAAATCAATTACTTTTAAAAACCCGTGAAACAAAGACAGTGAAAGAGAGAGAAATTCTTAGGAAATTCGTTCAGGGGCTGTGATGCCACCTGGATTTTCCATATCTAGACCCACAGCTGATTGAGACCTAAGGGTGGACACTCTTGGGGCTGAGAGGTTTGGTGAGGTTGGGTGAGCCAACGCAGGCCCTTTAAAGTAATACTGCGTGGTAGCCATCCCATGGGTCCCAAATCTCCAGGTTCAAGGGCATCTTCCTACCTCGAAAACAGGCATGAGAAACCCAGATGATGGTACACCGTGTGATCGGGAAAGGTTTCTAAAACGCACCTCATTTCTCATCTCCTTCTGCTCGGCTTCGCCATTCCAGCCGCTTTACTAGCAACCTCCCCCCTGGGAGAATCAGCACCTTTAACCTCCTGTTCCGTACAGGTTGCAATTTGTCCTGAGGATGAACGGGAAGAGGGGGAACCAATGAGAGACTAGCTCTAGGTGTTGGGACAGGCACAGCTCACTCTATTTTCCCATCAGGAAGAAGAATTAACCACAGGCTCAGCCTGCCGCCCGGAACCAGAATAGGGCCTGAAGCAATCCTGCGCTTTTGCGGCCAGCTCCCAAGAAAGCGAGCTGAAAAATGGAGCCCAGGGGCACTGCAATTCACAAACCTGCAGAGTTATAAATGATAACTCTCGTCCACAAAAATATTGAGGGAAGGCAACGAAGAGGATTTGAAAGCAAGGCAGAATTGCAGGAAACAGATTTCAGGAGGTAGATTCGAATCGCCTTTAAAGCACGGGAGAAGCGGCAAAACCTCGACAATGCTGCCCTTGGCCAAAGAGGGCGTATGCGTTTTTTCCTGAATATATTCAGGAAAAAACGCATACGCCCTTTTTGGCCAACCAAGCAACCTGGAAAGGCAAATCAGCGCTACAAAGAAGTCTCGCTTCCCATCGGTCAAAAGGGCCATGCTGAATAAAGTGTCAAAACCAGAAATGCAGGACAGGCCATGGAGGAACGGGAGCCTTGCTACGCTGATGGGCGGGATGGAAATTGCCAACAGCCACTCTGGAGAAGTGGACGGTGTGTCCTGAAACATCTAAAAAACTCAGCTTAGAGAGCATAGGGCACTTCCACTCATGGGCGTAGAAATTGGGAAAACTCAAAATCAGCAAGACACAGTTTAGGGCCCAAAGTTTAGGGCTGCTCTGTTGACAAGAACCTCCACTTCGTTCCACCTTAAATATCCCAGGAAAGAGAAAAATGGATAAAGAAGTTGTGGTCCTTATGTACAATGGAATATCACTCAGCCATGAAATCAACATCATAAGGCTAGTAGGAGCATGATGAGTGGATTTAGCTACGACGATTCTAAGTGAAATAAGTCACACAGAAAACGACACTTATCCTAAGATATCAGTTATAGAGGGAATGTAAAAACCGCTTCACTTGAACTGAATTACAAAACAGAACAGTGTCACCCGTTTAGAAAACACACTATGGCTGCTTAACGGGAAAGGTGAGGTGGGGTGATGCATAAAACAAGGGTTTCAAATGAGCTCAGATACCGTTCCATAAACCCAATATGTAATAGACAAGACCTACTCCTTGCTCCGTGAACTGGACTCAACACCCCCTATTCACCGCCCAAGAATATACCTGACTAGTAAGAATCTTAAAACCTATGTATTGCCATCTCTCTGTAAGTGAGTCAAGTGGGTGTAAAGCGGCATACACACAGCAGTGAAAAGCAGCTAAACCCCATTATAAAAATCAATTACTTTTAAAAACCCGTGAAACAAAGACAGTGAAAGAGAGAGAAATTCTTAGGAAATTCGTTCAGGGGTTGTGATGCCACCTGGATTTTCCATATCTAGACCCACAGCTGATTGAGACCTAAGGGTGGACACTCTTGGGGCTGAGAGGTTTGGTGAGGTTGGGTGAGCCAACGCAGGCCCTTTAAAGTAATACTGCGTGGTAGCCATCCCATGGGTCCCAAATCTCCAGGTTCAAGGGCATCTTCCTACCTCGAAAACAGGCATGAGAAACCCAGATGATGGTACACCGTGTGATCGGGAAAGGTTTCTAAAACGCACCTCATTTCTCATCTCCTTCTGCTCGGCTTCGCCATTCCAGCCGCTTTACTAGCAACCTCCCCCCTGGGAGAATCAGCACCTTTAACCTCCTGTTCCGTACAGGTTGCAATTTGTCCTGAGGATGAACGGGAAGAGGGGGAACCAATGAGAGACTAGCTCTAGGTGTTGGGACAGGCACAGCTCACTCTATTTTCCCATCAGGAAGAAGAATTAACCACAGGCTCAGCCTGCCGCCCGGAACCAG
Source organism: Balaenoptera acutorostrata (assembly GCF_949987535.1). Lineage (NCBI taxonomy): Eukaryota > Metazoa > Chordata > Mammalia > Artiodactyla > Balaenopteridae > Balaenoptera > Balaenoptera acutorostrata. The sequence goes on along the minus strand of NW_026646813.1, from coordinate 363,169 downwards.
AATAGGGCCTGAAGCAATCCTGCGCTTTTGCGGCCAGCTCCCAAGAAAGCGAGCTGAAAAATGGAGCCCAGGGGCACTGCAATTCACAAACCTGCAGAGTTATAAATGATAACTCTCGTCCACAAAAATATTGAGGGAAGGCAACGAAGAGGATTTGAAAGCAAGGCAGAATTGCAGGAAACAGATTTCAGGAGGTAGATTCGAATCGCCTTTAAAGCACGGGAGAAGCGGCAAAACCTCGACAATGATGCCCTTGGCCAAAAAGGGCGTATGCGTTTTTTCCTGAATATATTCAGGAAAAAACGCATACGCCCTTTTTGGCCAACCAAGCAACCTGGAAAGGCAAATCAGCGCTACAAAGAAGTCTCGCTTCCCATCGGTCAAAAGGGCCATGCTGAATAAAGTGTCAAAACCAGAAATGCAGGACAGGCCATGGAGGAACGGGAGCCTTGCTACGCTGATGGGCGGGATGGAAATTGCCAACAGCCACTCTGGAGAAGTGGACGGTGTGTCCTGAAACATCTAAAAAACTCAGCTTAGAGAGCATAGGGCACTTCCACTCATGGGCGTAGAAATTGGGAAAACTCAAAATCAGCAAGACACAGTTTAGGGCCCAAAGTTTAGGGCTGCTCTGTTGACAAGAACCTCCACTTCGTTCCACCTTAAATATCCCAGGAAAGAGAAAAATGGATAAAGAAGTTGTGGTCCTTATGTACAATGGAATATCACTCAGCCATGAAATCAACATCATAAGGCTAGTAGGAGCATGATGAGTGGATTTAGGTAGGACGATTCTAAGTGAAATAAGTCACACAGAAAACGACACTTATCCTAAGATATCAGTTATAGAGGGAATGTAAAAACCGCTTCACTTGAACTGAATTACAAAACAGAACAGTGTCACCCGTTTAGAAACCACACTATGGCTGCTTAACGGGAAAGGTGAGGTGGGGTGATGCATAAAACGAGGGTTTCAAATGAGCTCAGATACCGTTCCATAAACCCAATATGTAATAGACAAGACCTACTCCTTGCTCCGTGAACTGGACTCAACACCCCCTATTCACCGCCCAAGAATATACCTGACTAGTAAGAATCTTAAAACCTATGTATTGCCATCTCTCTGTAAGTGAGTCAAGTGGGTGTAAAGCGGCATACACACAGCAGTGAAAAGCAGCTAAACCCCATTATAAAAATCAATTACTTTTAAAAACCCGTGAAACAAAGACAGTGAAAGAGAGAGAAATTCTTAGGAAATTCGTTCAGGGGCTGTGATGCCACCTGGATTTTCCATATCTAGACCCACAGCTGATTGAGACCTAAGGGTGGACACTCTTGGGGCTGAGAGGTTTGGTGAGGTTGGGTGAGCCAACGCAGGCCCTTTAAAGTAATACTGCGTGGTAGCCATCCCATGGGTCCCAAATCTCCAGGTTCAAGGGCATCTTCCTACCTCGAAAACAGGCATGAGAAACCCAGATGATGGTACACCGTGTGATCGGGAAAGGTTTCTAAAACGCACCTCATTTCTCATCTCCTTCTGCTCGGCTTCGCCATTCCAGCCGCTTTACTAGCAACCTCCCCCCTGGGAGAATCAGCACCTTTAACCTCCTGTTCCGTACAGGTTGCAATTTGTCCTGAGGATGAACGGGAAGAGGGGGAACCAATGAGAGACTAGCTCTAGGTGTTGGGACAGGCACAGCTCACTCTATTTTCCCATCAGGAAGAAGAATTAACCACAGGCTCAGCCTGCCGCCCGGAACCAGAATAGGGCCTGAAGCAATCCTGCGCTTTTGCGGCCAGCTCCCAAGAAAGCGAGCTGAAAAATGGAGCTCAGGGGCACTGCAATTCACAAACCTGCAGAGTTATAAGTGATAACTCTCGTCCACAAAAATATTGAGGGAAGGCAACGAAGAGGATTTGAAAGCAAGGCAGAATTGCAGGAAACAGATTTCAGGAGGTAGATTCGAATCGCCTTTAAAGCACAGGAGAAGCGGCAAAACCTCGACAATGCTGCCCTTGGCCAAAGAGGGCGTATGCGTTTTTTCCTGAATATATTCAGGAAAAAACGCATACGCCCTTTTTGGCCAACCAAGCAACCTGGAAAGGCAAATCAGCGCTACAAAGAAGTCTCGCTTCCCATCGGTCAAAAGGGCCATGCTGAATAAAGTGTCAAAACCAGAAATGCAGGACAGGCCATGGAGGAACGGGAGCCTTGCTACGCTGATGGGCGGGATGGAAATTGCCAACAGCCACTCTGGAGAACTGGACGGTGTGTCCTGAAACGTCTAAAAAACTCAGCTTAGAGAGCATAGGGCACTTCCACTCATGGGCGTAGAAATTGGGAAAACTCAAAATCAGCAAGACACAGTTTAGGGCCCAAAGTTTAGGGCTGCTCTGTTGACAAGAACCTCCACTTCGTTCCACCTTAAATATCCCAGGAAAGAGAAAAATGGATAAAGAAGTTGTGGTCCTTATGTACAATGGAATATCACTCAGCCATGAAATCAACATCATAAGGCTAGTAGGAGCATGATGAGTGGATTTAGCTACGACGATTCTAAGTGAAATAAGTCACACAGAAAACGACACTTATCCTAAGATATCAGTTATAGAGGGAATGTAAAAACCGCTTCACTTGAACTGAATTACAAAACAGAACAGTGTCACCCGTTTAGAAAACACACTATGGCTGCTTAACGGGAAAGGTGAGGTGGGGTGATGCATAAAACAAGGGTTTCAAATGAGCTCAGATACCGTTCCATAAACCCAATATGTAATAGACAAGACCTACTCCTTGCTCCGTGAACTGGACTCAACACCCCCTATTCACCGCCCAAGAATATACCTGACTAGTAAGAATCTTAAAACCTATGTATTGCCATCTCTCTGTAAGTGAGTCAAGTGGGTGTAAAGCGGCATACACACAGCAGTGAAAAGCAGCTAAACCCCATTATAAAAATCAATTACTTTTAAAAACCCGTGAAACAAAGACAGTGAAAGAGAGAGAAATTCTTAGGAAATTCGTTCAGGGGCTGTGATGCCACCTGGATTTTCCATATCTAGACCCACAGCTGATTGAGACCTAAGGGTGGACACTCTTGGGGCTGAGAGGTTTGGTGAGGTTGGGTGAGCCAACGCAGGCCCTTTAAAGTAATACTGCGTGGTAGCCATCCCATGGGTCCCAAATCTCCAGGTTCAAGGGCATCTTCCTACCTCGAAAACAGGCATGAGAAACCCAGATGATGGTACACCGTGTGATCGGGAAAGGTTTCTAAAACGCACCTCATTTCTCATCTCCTTCTGCTCGGCTTCGCCATTCCAGCCGCTTTACTAGCAACCTCCCCCCTGGGAGAATCAGCACCTTTAACCTCCTGTTCCGTACAGGTTGCAATTTGTCCTGAGGATGAACGGGAAGAGGGGGAACCAATGAGATACTAGCTCTAGGTGTTGGGACAGGCACAGCTCACTCTATTTTCCCATCAGGAAGAAGAATTAACCACAGGCTCAGCCTGCCGCCCGGAACCAGAATAGGGCCTGAAGCAATCCTGCGCTTTTGCGGCCAGCTCCCAAGAAAGCGAGCTGAAAAATGGAGCCCAGGGGCACTGCAATTCACAAACCTGCAGAGTTATAAATGATAACTCTCGTCCACAAAAATATTGAGGGAAGGCAACGAAGAGGATTTGAAAGCAAGGCAGAATTGCAGGAAACAGATTTCAGGAGGTAGATTCGAATCGCCTTTAAAGCACGGGAGAAGCGGCAAAACCTCGACAATGATGCCCTTGGCCAAAAAGGGCGTATGCGTTTTTTCCTGAATATATTCAGGAAAAAACGCATACGCCCTTTTTGGCCAACCAAGCAACCTGGAAAGGCAAATCAGCGCTACAAAGAAGTCTCGCTTCCCATCGGTCAAAAGGGCCATGCTGAATAAAGTGTCAAAACCAGAAATGCAGGACAGGCCATGGAGGAACGGGAGCCTTGCTACGCTGATGGGCGGGATGGAAATTGCCAACAGCCACTCTGGAGAAGTGGACGGTGTGTCCTGAAACATCTAAAAAACTCAGCTTAGAGAGCATAGGGCACTTCCACTCATGGGCGTAGAAATTGGGAAAACTCAAAATCAGCAAGACACAGTTTAGGGCCCAAAATTTAGGGCTGCTCTGTTGACAAGAACCTCCACTTCGTTCCACCTTAAATATCCCAGGAAAGAGAAAAATGGATAAAGAAGTTGTGGTCCTTATGTACAATGGAATATCACTCAGCCATGAAATCAACATCATAAGGCTAGTAGGAGCATGATGAGTGGATTTAGCTACGACGATTCTAAGTGAAATAAGTCACACAGAAAACGACACTTATCCTAAGATATCAGTTGTAGAGGGAATGTAAAAACCGCTTCACTTGAACTGAATTACAAAACAGAACAGTGTCACCCGTTTAGAAAACACACTATGGCTGCTTAACGGGAAAGGTGAGGTGGGGTGATGCATAAAACAAGGGTTTCAAATGAGCTCAGATACCGTTCCATAAACCCAATATGTAATAGACAAGACCTACTCCTTGCTCCGTGAACTGGACTCAACACCCCCTATTCACCGCCCAAGAATATACCTGACTAGTAAGAATCTTAAAACCTATGTATTGCCATCTCTCTGTAAGTGAGTCAAGTGGGTGTAAAGCGGCATACACACAGCAGTGAAAAGCAGCTAAACCCCATTATAAAAATCAATTACTTTTAAAAACCCGTGAAACAAAGACAGTGAAAGAGAGAGAAATTCTTAGGAAATTCGTTCAGGGGCTGTGATGCCACCTGGATTTTCCATATCTAGACCCACAGCTGATTGAGACCTAAGGGTGGACACTCTTGGGGCTGAGAGGTTTGGTGAGGTTGGGTGAGCCAACGCAGGCCCTTTAAAGTAATACTGCGTGGTAGCCATCCCATGGGTCCCAAATCTCCAGGTTCAAGGGCATCTTCCTACCTCGAAAACAGGCATGAGAAACCCAGATGATGGTACACCGTGTGATCGGGAAAGGTTTCTAAAACGCACCTCATTTCTCATCTCCTTCTGCTCGGCTTCGCCATTCCAGCCGCTTTACTAGCAACCTCCCCCCTGGGAGAATCAGCACCTTTAACCTCCTGTTCCATACAGGTTGCAATTTGTCCTGAGGATGAACGGGAAGAGGGGGAACCAATGACAGACTAGCTCTAGGTGTTGGGACAGGCACAGCTCACTCTATTTTCCCATCAGGAAGAAGAATTAACCACAGGCTCAGCCTGCCGCCCGGAACCAGAATAGGGCCTGAAGCAATCCTGCGCTTTTGCGGCCAGCTCCCAAGAAAGCGAGCTGAAAAATGGAGCTCAGGGGCACTGCAATTCACAAACCTGCAGAGTTATAAATGATAACTCTCGTCCACAAAAATATTGAGGGAAGGCAACGAAGAGGATTTGAAAGCAAGGCAGAATTGCAGGAAACAGATTTCAGGAGGTAGATTCGAATCGCCTTTAAAGCACAGGAGAAGCGGCAAAACCTCGACAATGATGCCCTTGGCCAAAAAGGGCGTATGCGTTTTTTCCTGAATATATTCAGGAAAAAACGCATACGCCCTTTTTGGCCAACCAAGCAACCTGGAAAGGCAAATCAGCGCTACAAAGAAGTCTCGCTTCCCATCGGTCAAAAGGGCCATGCTGAATAAAGTGTCAAAACCAGAAATGCAGGACAGGCCATGGAGGAACGGGAGCCTTGCTACGCTGATGGGCGGGATGGAAATTGCCAACAGCCACTCTGGAGAAGTGGACGGTGTGTCCTGAAACATCTAAAAAACTCAGCTTAGAGAGCATAGGGCACTTCCACTCATGGGCGTAGAAATTGGGAAAACTCAAAATCAGCAAGACACAGTTTAGGGCCCAAAGTTTAGGGCTGCTCTGTTGACAAGAACCTCCACTTCGTTCCACCTTAAATATCCCAGGAAAGAGAAAAATGGATAAAGAAGTTGTGGTCCTTATGTACAATGGAATATCACTCAGCCATGAAATCAACATCATAAGGCTAGTAGGAGCATGATGAGTGGATTTAGCTACGACGATTCTAAGTGAAATAAGTCACACAGAAAACGACACTTATCCTAAGATATCAGTTATAGAGGGAATGTAAAAACCGCTTCACTTGAACTGAATTACAAAACAGAACAGTGTCACCCGTTTAGAAAACACACTATGGCTGCTTAACGGGAAAGGTGAGGTGGGGTGATGCATAAAACAAGGGTTTCAAATGAGCTCAGATACCGTTCCATAAACCCAATATGTAATAGACAAGACCTACTCCTTGCTCCGTGAACTGGACTCAACACCCCCTATTCACCGCCCAAGAATATACCTGACTAGTAAGAATCTTAAAACCTATGTATTGCCATCTCTCTGTAAGTGAGTCAAGTGGGTGTAAAGCGGCATACACACAGCAGTGAAAAGCAGCTAAACCCCATTATAAAAATCAATTACTTTTAAAAACCCGTGAAACAAAGACAGTGAAAGAGAGAGAAATTCTTAGGAAATTCGTTCAGGGGCTGTGATGCCACCTGGATTTTCCATATCTAGACCCACAGCTGATTGAGACCTAAGGGTGGACACTCTTGGGGCTGAGAGGTTTGGTGAGGTTGGGTGAGCCAACGCAGGCCCTTTAAAGTAATACTGCGTGGTAGCCATCCCATGGGTCCCAAATCTCCAGGTTCAAGGGCATCTTCCTACCTCGAAAACAGGCATGAGAAACCCAGATGATGGTACACCGTGTGATCGGGAAAGGTTTCTAAAACGCACCTCATTTCTCATCTCCTTCTGCTCGGCTTCGCCATTCCAGCCGCTTTACTAGCAACCTCCCCCCTGGGAGAATCAGCACCTTTAACCTCCTGTTCCGTACAGGTTGCAATTTGTCCTGAGGATGAACGGGAAGAGGGGGAACCAATGAGAGACTAGCTCTAGGTGTTGGGACAGGCACAGCTCACTCTATTTTCCCATCAGGAAGAAGAATTAACCACAGGCTCAGCCTGCCGCCCGGAACCAGAATAGGGCCTGAAGCAATCCTGCGCTTTTGCGGCCAGCTCCCAAGAAAGCGAGCTGAAAAATGGAGCTCAGGGGCACTGCAATTCACAAACCTGCAGAGTTATAAATGATAACTCTCGTCCACAAAAATATTGAGGGAAGGCAACGAAGAGGATTTGAAAGCAAGGCAGAATTGCAGGAAACAGATTTCAGGAGGTAGATTCGAATCGCCTTTAAAGCACAGGAGAAGCGGCAAAACCTCGACAATGCTGCCCTTGGCCAAAGAGGGCGTATGCGTTTTTTCCTGAATATATTCAGGAAAAAACGCATACGCCCTTTTTGGCCAACCAAGCAACCTGGAAAGGCAAATCAGCGCTACAAAGAAGTCTCGCTTCCCATCGGTCAAAAGGGCCATGCTGAATAAAGTGTCAAAACCAGAAATGCAGGACAGGCCATGGAGGAACGGGAGCCTTGCTACGCTGATGGGCGGGATGGAAATTGCCAACAGCCACTCTGGAGAAGTGGACGGTGTGTCCTGAAACATCTAAAAAACTCAGCTTAGAGAGCATAGGGCACTTCCACTCATGGGCGTAGAAATTGGGAAAACTCAAAATCAGCAAGACACAGTTTAGGGCCCAAAGTTTAGGGCTGCTCTGTTGACAAGAACCTCCACTTCGTTCCACCTTAAATATCCCAGGAAAGAGAAAAATGGATAAAGAAGTTGTGGTCCTTATGTACAATGGAATATCACTCAGCCATGAAATCAACATCATAAGGCTAGTAGGAGCATGATGAGTGGATTTAGCTACGACGATTCTAAGTGAAATAAGTCACACAGAAAACGACACTTATCCTAAGATATCAGTTATAGAGGGAATGTAAAAACCGCTTCACTTGAACTGAATTACAAAACAGAACAGTGTCACCCGTTTAGAAAACACACTATGGCTGCTTAACGGGAAAGGTGAGGTGGGGTGATGCATAAAACAAGGGTTTCAAATGAGCTCAGATACCGTTCCATAAACCCAATATGTAATAGACAAGACCTACTCCTTGCTCCGTGAACTGGACTCAACACCCCCTATTCACCGCCCAAGAATATATCTGACTAGTAAGAATCTTAAAACCTATGTATTGCCATCTCTCTGTAAGTGAGTCAAGTGGGTGTAAAGCGGCATACACACAGCAGTGAAAAGCAGCTAAACCCCATTATAAAAATCAATTACTTTTAAAAACCCGTGAAACAAAGACAGTGAAAGAGAGAGAAATTCTTAGGAAATTCGTTCAGGGGCTGTGATGCCACCTGGATTTTCCATATCTAGACCCACAGCTGATTGAGACCTAAGGGTGGACACTCTTGGGGCTGAGAGGTTTGGTGAGGTTGGGTGAGCCAACGCAGGCCCTTTAAAGTAATACTGCGTGGTAGCCATCCCATGGGTCCCAAATCTCCAGGTTCAAGGGCATCTTCCTACCTCGAAAACAGGCATGAGAAACCCAGATGATGGTACACCGTGTGATCGGGAAAGGTTTCTAAAACGCACCTCATTTCTCATCTCCTTCTGCTCGGCTTCGCCATTCCAGCCGCTTTACTAGCAACCTCCCCCCTGGGAGAATCAGCACCTTTAACCTCCTGTTCCGTACAGGTTGCAATTTGTCCTGAGGATGAACGGGAAGAGGGGGAACCAATGAGAGACTAGCTCTAGGTGTTGGGACAGGCACAGCTCACTCTATTTTCCCATCAGGAAGAAGAATTAACCACAGGCTCAGCCTGCCGCCCGGAACCAGAATAGGGCCTGAAGCAATCCTGCGCTTTTGCGGCCAGCTCCCAAGAAAGCGAGCTGAAAAATGGAGCTCAGGGGCACTGCAATTCACAAACCTGCAGAGTTATAAATGATAACTCTCGTCCACAAAAATATTGAGGGAAGGCAACGAAGAGGATTTGAAAGCAAGGCAGAATTGCAGGAAACAGATTTCAGGAGGTAGATTCGAATCGCCTTTAAAGCACAGGAGAAGCGGCAAAACCTCGACAATGCTGCCCTTGGCCAAAGAGGGCGTATGCGTTTTTTCCTGAATATATTCAGGAAAAAACGCATACGCCCTTTTTGGCCAACCAAGCAACCTGGAAAGGCAAATCAGCGCTACAAAGAAGTCTCGCTTCCCATCGGTCAAAAGGGCCATGCTGAATAAAGTGTCAAAACCAGAAATGCAGGACAGGCCATGGAGGAACGGGAGCCTTGCTACGCTGATGGGCGGGATGGAAATTGCCAACAGCCACTCTGGAGAAGTGGACGGTGTGTCCTGAAACATCTAAAAAACTCAGCTTAGAGAGCATAGGGCACTTCCACTCATGGGCGTAGAAATTGGGAAAACTCAAAATCAGCAAGACACAGTTTAGGGCCCAAAGTTTAGGGCTGCTCTGTTGACAAGAACCTCCACTTCGTTCCACCTTAAATATCCCAGGAAAGAGAAAAATGGATAAAGAAGTTGTGGTCCTTATGTACAATGGAATATCACTCAGCCATGAAATCAACATCATAAGGCTAGTAGGAGCATGATGAGTGGATTTAGCTACGACGATTCTAAGTGAAATAAGTCACACAGAAAACGACACTTATCCTAAGATATCAGTTATAGAGGGAATGTAAAAACCGCTTCACTTGAACTGAATTACAAAACAGAACAGTGTCACCCGTTTAGAAAACACACTATGGCTGCTTAACGGGAAAGGTGAGGTGGGGTGATGCATAAAACAAGGGTTTCAAATGAGCTCAGATACCGTTCCATAAACCCAATATGTAATAGACAAGACCTACTCCTTGCTCCGTGAACTGGACTCAACACCCCCTATTCACCGCCCAAGAATATACCTGACTAGTAAGAATCTTAAAACCTATGTATTGCCATCTCTCTGTAAGTGAGTCAAGTGGGTGTAAAGCGGCATACACACAGCAGTGAAAAGCAGCTAAACCCCATTATAAAAATCAATTACTTTTAAAAACCCGTGAAACAAAGACAGTGAAAGAGAGAGAAATTCTTAGGAAATTCGTTCAGGGGCTGTGATGCCACCTGGATTTTCCATATCTAGACCCACAGCTGATTGAGACCTAAGGGTGGACACTCTTGGGGCTGAGAGGTTTGGTGAGGTTGGGTGAGCCAACGCAGGCCCTTTAAAGTAATACTGCGTGGTAGCCATCCCATGGGTCCCAAATCTCCAGGTTCAAGGGCATCTTCCTACCTCGAAAACAGGCATGAGAAACCCAGATGATGGTACACCGTGTGATCGGGAAAGGTTTCTAAAACGCACCTCATTTCTCATCTCCTTCTGCTCGGCTTCGCCATTCCAGCCGCTTTACTAGCAACCTCCCCCCTGGGAGAATCAGCACCTTTAACCTCCTGTTCCGTACAGGTTGCAATTTGTCCTGAGGATGAACGGGAAGAGGGGGAACCAATGAGAGACTAGCTCTAGGTGTTGGGACAGGCACAGCTCACTCTATTTTCCCATCAGGAAGAAGAATTAACCACAGGCTCAGCCTGCCGCCCGGAACCAGAATAGGGCCTGAAGCAATCCTGCGCTTTTGCGGCCAGCTCCCAAGAAAGCGAGCTGAAAAATGGAGCTCAGGGGCACTGCAATTCACAAACCTGCAGAGTTATAAATGATAACTCTCGTCCACAAAAATATTGAGGGAAGGCAACGAAGAGGATTTGAAAGCAAGGCAGAATTGCAGGAAACAGATTTCAGGAGGTAGATTCGAATCGCCTTTAAAGCACAGGAGAAGCGGCAAAACCTCGACAATGCTGCCCTTGGCCAAAGAGGGCGTATGCGTTTTTTCCTGAATATATTCAGGAAAAAACGCATACGCCCTTTTTGGCCAACCAAGCAACCTGGAAAGGCAAATCAGCGCTACAAAGAAGTCTCGCTTCCCATCGGTCAAAAGGGCCATGCTGAATAAAGTGTCAAAACCAGAAATGCAGGACAGGCCATGGAGGAACGGGAGCCTTGCTACGCTGATGGGCGGGATGGAAATTGCCAACAGCCACTCTGGAGAAGTGGACGGTGTGTCCTGAAACATCTAAAAAACTCAGCTTAGAGAGCATAGGGCACTTCCACTCATGGGCGTAGAAATTGGGAAAACTCAAAATCAGCAAGACACAGTTTAGGGCCCAAAGTTTAGGGCTGCTCTGTTGACAAGAACCTCCACTTCGTTCCACCTTAAATATCCCAGGAAAGAGAAAAATGGATAAAGAAGTTGTGGTCCTTATGTACAATGGAATATCACTCAGCCATGAAATCAACATCATAAGGCTAGTAGGAGCATGATGAGTGGATTTAGCTACGACGATTCTAAGTGAAATAAGTCACACAGAAAACGACACTTATCCTAAGATATCAGTTATAGAGGGAATGTAAAAACCGCTTCACTTGAACTGAATTACAAAACAGAACAGTGTCACCCGTTTAGAAAACACACTATGGCTGCTTAACGGGAAAGGTGAGGTGGGGTGATGCATAAAACAAGGGTTTCAAATGAGCTCAGATACCGTTCCATAAACCCAATATGTAATAGACAAGACCTACTCCTTGCTCCGTGAACTGGACTCAACACCCCCTATTCACCGCCCAAGAATATATCTGACTAGTAAGAATCTTAAAACCTATGTATTGCCATCTCTCTGTAAGTGAGTCAAGTGGGTGTAAAGCGGCATACACACAGCAGTGAAAAGCAGCTAAACCCCATTATAAAAATCAATTACTTTTAAAAACCCGTGAAACAAAGACAGTGAAAGAGAGAGAAATTCTTAGGAAATTCGTTCAGGGGCTGTGATGCCACCTGGATTTTCCATATCTAGACCCACAGCTGATTGAGACCTAAGGGTGGACACTCTTGGGGCTGAGAGGTTTGGTGAGGTTGGGTGAGCCAACGCAGGCCCTTTAAAGTAATACTGCGTGGTAGCCATCCCATGGGTCCCAAATCTCCAGGTTCAAGGGCATCTTCCTACCTCGAAAACAGGCATGAGAAACCCAGATGATGGTACACCGTGTGATCGGGAAAGGTTTCTAAAACGCACCTCATTTCTCATCTCCTTCTGCTCGGCTTCGCCATTCCAGCCGCTTTACTAGCAACCTCCCCCCTGGGAGAATCAGCACCTTTAACCTCCTGTTCCGTACAGGTTGCAATTTGTCCTGAGGATGAACGGGAAGAGGGGGAACCAATGAGAGACTAGCTCTAGGTGTTGGGACAGGCACAGCTCACTCTATTTTCCCATCAGGAAGAAGAATTAACCACAGGCTCAGCCTGCCGCCCGGAACCAGAATAGGGCCTGAAGCAATCCTGCGCTTTTGCGGCCAGCTCCCAAGAAAGCGAGCTGAAAAATGGAGCTCAGGGGCACTGCAATTCACAAACCTGCAGAGTTATAAATGATAACTCTCGTCCACAAAAATATTGAGGGAAGGCAACGAAGAGGATTTGAAAGCAAGGCAGAATTGCAGGAAACAGATTTCAGGAGGTAGATTCGAATCGCCTTTAAAGCACAGGAGAAGCGGCAAAACCTCGACAATGCTGCCCTTGGCCAAAGAGGGCGTATGCGTTTTTTCCTGAATATATTCAGGAAAAAACGCATACGCCCTTTTTGGCCAACCAAGCAACCTGGAAAGGCAAATCAGCGCTACAAAGAAGTCTCGCTTCCCATCGGTCAAAAGGGCCATGCTGAATAAAGTGTCAAAACCAGAAATGCAGGACAGGCCATGGAGGAACGGGAGCCTTGCTACGCTGATGGGCGGGATGGAAATTGCCAACAGCCACTCTGGAGAAGTGGACGGTGTGTCCTGAAACATCTAAAAAACTCAGCTTAGAGAGCATAGGGCACTTCCGCTCATGGGCATAGCAATTGGGAAAACTAAAAATCAGCAAGACACAGGCACCCCAAAGTTTAGGGCTGCTCCGTTGACAAGAACCTCCACTTCGTTCCACCTTAAATATCCCAGGAAAGAGAAAAATGGGTAAAGAAGTTGTGGTCCTTTTGTACAATGGAATATCACTCAGCCATGAAATCAACGTCATAAGGCTAGTAGCAGCACGATGAGTGGATTTAGGTACGACGATTCTAAGTGAAATAAGTCACACAGAAAAAGACACTTATCATAAGATCTCACTTATAGAGGGAATGTAAAAACCGCTACACTTGAACTGAATTACAAAACAGAACAGAGTCACACGTTCAGAAAACACACTATGGCTGCTGAACGGGAAAGGTGAGGTGGGGTGATGCATAAAACAAGGGTTTCAAATTAGCTCAGATACCGTTCCATAAACCCAATATGTAGTAGACAAGACCTACTCCTTGCTCAGTGAACTGGACTCAACACCCCCTATTCACCGCACAAGAATATATCTGACTAGTAAGAATCTTCAAACCTATGTATTGATATCTCTCTGTAAGTGAGTCAAGGGGGTGTAAAGCGGCATAAACACAGCCGTGAAAAGCAGCTAAACCCCATTATAAAAATAAATGACTTTTCAAAACCCGTGAAACAAAGACAGTGAAAGAGAGAGAAATTCTTACAAAATTCGTTCAGGGGTTGTGATGCCACCTGGATTGACCATATCTAGACCCACAGCTGATTGAGACATAAGAGTGGACACTCTTGGGGCTCAGAGGTTTGGTGAGGTTGCATGAGCCAACGCAGACCCTTTAAAGTAATACTGCATGGTACCCATCCCTTGGGTCCCAAATCTCCAGGTTCAAGGGCATCTTCCTACGTCGAAAACATGCTTGAGAAACCCAGAAGATGGTACACCGTGTGATCGGGAAAGGTTTCTAAAACGCACCTCATTTCTCATCTCCTTGTGCTCGGGTTCGCCATTCCAGCCGCTTTACTAGCCATCTCCCTCCTTGGAGAATCAGCACCTTTAACCTCCTGTTCCGTACAGGTTGCAAATTGTCCTGAGGATGAACGGGAAGAGGGGGAACCAATGAGAGACTAGCTCTAGGGGTTGGGACAGGCACAGGTCACTCTATTTTCCCATCAGGAAGAAGAAGTAACCACAACCTCAGCCTGCCCCCCAGAACCAGAAGAGGGCCTGAAGCAATCCTGCACTTTTGCGGTCAGCTCCCAAAAAAGCGACTGGAAAAATGGAGCTCAGGGGCACTGCAATTCACAAACCTGCAGAGTTATAAATGATAACTCTCGTCCACAAATATATTGAGGGAAGGCAACGAAGAGGCTTTGAAAGCAAGGCAGAATTGCAGGAAACAGATTTCAGGAGGTAGATTCGAATCGCCTTGAAAGCACATGAAAAGCGGCAAAACGTGGACAATGATGCCCTTGGCCAAAAAGGGCGTATGCGTTTTTTCCTGAATATATTCAGGAAAAAACGCATACGCCCTTTTTGGCCAACCAAGCAACCTGGAAAGGCAAATCAGCGCTACAAAGAAGTCTCGCTTCCCATCGGTCAAAAGGGCCATGCTGAATAAAGTGTCAAAACCAGAAATGCAGGACAGGCCATGGAGGAACGGGAGCCTTGCTACGCTGATGGGCGGGATGGAAATTGCCAACAGCCACTCTGGAGAAGTGGACGGTGTGTCCTGAAACATCTAAAAAACTCAGCTTAGAGAGCATAGGGCACTTCCACTCATGGGCGTAGAAATTGGGAAAACTCAAAATCAGCAAGACACAGTTTAGGGCCCAAAGTTTAGGGCTGCTCTGTTGACAAGAACCTCCACTTCGTTCCACCTTAAATATCCCAGGAAAGAGAAAAATGGATAAAGAAGTTGTGGTCCTTATGTACAATGGAATATCACTCAGCCATGAAATCAACATCATAAGGCTAGTAGGAGCATGATGAGTGGATTTAGCTACGACGATTCTAAGTGAAATAAGTCACACAGAAAACGACACTTATCCTAAGATATCAGTTATAGAGGGAATGTAAAAACCGCTTCACTTGAACTGAATTACAAAACAGAACAGTGTCACCCGTTTAGAAAACACACTATGGCTGCTTAACGGGAAAGGTGAGGTGGGGTGATGCATAAAACAAGGGTTTCAAATGAGCTCAGATACCGTTCCATAAACCCAATATGTAATAGACAAGACCTACTCCTTGCTCCGTGAACTGGACTCAACACCCCCTATTCACCGCCCAAGAATATACCTGACTAGTAAGAATCTTAAAACCTATGTATTGCCATCTCTCTGTAAGTGAGTCAAGTGGGTGTAAAGCGGCATACACACAGCAGTGAAAAGCAGCTAAACCCCATTATAAAAATCAATTACTTTTAAAAACCCGTGAAACAAAGACAGTGAAAGAGAGAGAAATTCTTAGGAAATTCGTTCAGGGGCTGTGATGCCACCTGGATTTTCCATGTCTAGACCCACAGCTGATTGAGACCTAAGGGTGGACACTCTTGGGGCTGAGAGGTTTGGTGAGGTTGGGTGAGCCAACGCAGGCCCTTTAAAGTAATACTGCGTGGTAGCCATCCCATGGGTCCCAAATCTCCAGGTTCAAGGGCATCTTCCTACCTCAAAAACAGGCATGAGAAACCCAGATGATGGTACACCGTGTGATCGGGAAAGGTTTCTAAAACGCACCTCATTTCTCATCTCCTTCTGCTCGGCTTCGCCATTCCAGCCGCTTTACTAGCAACCTCCCCCCTGGGAGAATCAGCACCTTTAACCTCCTGTTCCGTACAGGTTGCAATTTGTCCTGAGGATGAACGGGAAGAGGGGGAACCAATGAGAGACTAGCTCTAGGTGTTGGGACAGGCACAGCTCACTCTATTTTCCCATCAGGAAGAAGAATTAACCACAGGCTCAGCCTGCCGCCCGGAACCAGAATAGGACCTGAAGCAATCCTGCGCTTTTGCGGCCAGCTCCCAAGAAAGCGAGCTGAAAAATGGAGCTCAGGGGCACTGCAATTCACAAACCTGCAGAGTTATAAATGATAACTCCCGTCCACAAAAATATTGAGGGAAGGCAACGAAGAGGATTTGAAAGCAAGGCAGAATTGCAGGAAACAGATTTCAGGAGGTAGATTCGAATCGCCTTTAAAGCACGGGAGAAGCGGCAAAACCTCGACAATGATGCCCTTGGCCAAAAAGGGCGTATGCGTTTTTTCCTGAATATATTCAGGAAAAAACGCATACGCCCTTTTTGGCCAACCAAGCAACCTGGAAAGGCAAATCAGCGCTACAAAGAAGTCTCGCTTCCCATCGGTCAAAAGGGCCATGCTGAATAAAGTGTCAAAACCAGAAATGCAGGACAGGCCATGGAGGAACGGGAGCCTTGCTACGCTGATGGGCGGGATGGAAATTGCCAACAGCCACTCTGGAGAAGTGGACGGTGTGTCCTGAAACATCTAAAAAACTCAGCTTAGAGAGCATAGGGCACTTCCACTCATGGGCGTAGAAATTGGGAAAACTCAAAATCAGCAAGACACAGTTTAGGGCCCAAAGTTTAGGGCTGCTCTGTTGACAAGAACCTCCACTTCGTTCCACCTTAAATATCCCAGGAAAGAGAAAAATGGATAAAGAAGTTGTGGTCCTTATGTACAATGGAATATCACTCAGCCATGAAATCAACATCATAAGGCTAGTAGGAGCATGATGAGTGGATTTAGCTACCACGATTCTAAGTGAAATAAGTCACACAGAAAACGACACTTATCCTAAGATATCAGTTATAGAGGGAATGTAAAAACCGCTTCACTTGAACTGAATTACAAAACAGAACAGTGTCACACGTTTAGAAAACACACTATGGCTGCTTAACGGGAAAGGTGAGGTGGGGTGATGCATAAAACTAGGGTTTCAAATGAGCTCAGATACCGTTCCATAAACCCAATATGTAATAGACAAGACCTACTCCTTGCTCCGTGAACTGGACTCAACACCCCCTATTCACCGCCCAAGAATATACCTGACTAGTAAGAATCTTAAAACCTATGTATTGCCATCTCTCTGTAAGTGAGTCAAGTGGGTGTAAAGCGGCATACACACAGCAGTGAAAAGCAGCTAAACCCCATTATAAAAATCAATTACTTTTAAAAACCCGTGAAACAAAGACAGTGAAAGAGAGAGAAATTCTTAGGAAATTCGTTCAGGGGCTGTGATGCCACCTGGATTTTCCATATCTAGACCCACAGCTGATTGAGACCTAAGGGTGGACACTCTTGGGGCTGAGAGGTTTGGTGAGGTTGGGTGAGCCAACGCAGGCCCTTTAAAGTAATACTGCGTGGTAGCCATCCCATGGGTCCCAAATCTCCAGGTTCAAGGGCATCTTCCTACCTCGAAAACAGGCATGAGAAACCCAGATGATGGTACACCGTGTGATCGGGAAAGGTTTCTAAAACGCACCTCATTTCTCATCTCCTTCTGCTCGGCTTCGCCATTCCAGCCGCTTTACTAGCAACCTCCCCCCTGGGAGAATCAGCACCTTTAACCTCCTGTTCCGTACAGGTTGCAATTTGTCCTGAGGATGAACGGGAAGAGGGGGAACCAATGAGAGACTAGCTCTAGGTGTTGGGACAGGCACAGCTCACTCTATTTTCCCATCAGGAAGAAGAATTAACCACAGGCTCAGCCTGCCGCCCGGAACCAGAATAGGGCCTGAAGCAATCCTGCGCTTTTGCGGCCAGCTCCCAAGAAAGCGAGCTGAAAAATGGAGCTCAGGGGCACTGCAATTCACAAACCTGCAGAGTTATAAATGATAACTCCCGTCCACAAAAATATTGAGGGAAGGCAACGAAGAGGATTTGAAAGCAAGGCAGAATTGCAGGAAACAGATTTCAGGAGGTAGATTCGAATCGCCTTTAAAGCACAGGAGAAGCGGCAAAACCTCGACAATGCTGCCCTTGGCCAAAGAGGGCGTATGCGTTTTTTCCTGAATATATTCAGGAAAAAACGCATACGCCGTTTTTGGCCAACCAAGCAACCTGGAAAGGCAAATCAGCGCTACAAAGAAGTCTCGCTTCCCATCGGTCAAAAGGGCCATGCTGAATAAAGTGTCAAAACCAGAAATGCAGGACAGGCCATGGAGGAACGGGAGCCTTGCTACGCTGATGGGCGGGATGGAAATTGCCAACAGCCACTCTGGAGAAGTGGACGGTGTGTCCTGAAACATCTAAAAAACTCAGCTTAGAGAGCATAGGGCACTTCCACTCATGGGCGTAGAAATTGGGAAAACTCAAAATCAGCAAGACACAGTTTAGGGCCCAAAGTTTAGGGCTGCTCTGTTGACAAGAACCTCCACTTCGTTCCACCTTAAATATCCCAGGAAAGAGAAAAATGGATAAAGAAGTTGTGGTCCTTATGTACAATGGAATATCACTCAGCCATGAAATCAACATCATAAGGCTAGTAGGAGCATGATGAGTGGATTTAGCTACAACGATTCTAAGTGAAATAAGTCACACAGAAAACGACACTTATCCTAAGATATCAGTTATAGAGGGAATGTAAAAACCGCTTCACTTGAACTGAATTACAAAACAGAACAGTGTCACACGTTTAGAAAACACACTATGGCTGCTTAACGGGAAAGGTGAGGTGGGGTGATGCATAAAACTAGGGTTTCAAATGAGCTCAGATACCGTTCCATAAACCCAATATGTAATAGACAAGACCTACTCCTTGCTCCGTGAACTGGACTCAACACCCCCTATTCACCGCCCAAGAATATACCTGACTAGTAAGAATCTTAAAACCTATGTATTGCCATCTCTCTGTAAGTGAGTCAAGTGGGTGTAAAGCGGCATACACACAGCAGTGAAAAGCAGCTAAACCCCATTATAAAAATCAATTACTTTTAAAAACCCGTGAAACAAAGACAGTGAAAGAGAGAGAAATTCTTAGGAAATTCGTTCAGGGGCTGTGATGCCACCTGGATTTTCCATATCTAGACCCACAGCTGATTGAGACCTAAGGGTGGACACTCTTGGGGCTGAGAGGTTTGGTGAGGTTGGGTGAGCCAACGCAGGCCCTTTAAAGTAATACTGCGTGGTAGCCATCCCATGGGTCCCAAATCTCCAGGTTCAAGGGCATCTTCCTACCTCGAAAACAGGCATGAGAAACCCAGATGATGGTACACCGTGTGATCGGGAAAGGTTTCTAAAACGCACCTCATTTCTCATCTCCTTCTGCTCGGCTTCGCCATTCCAGCCGCTTTACTAGCAACCTCCCCCCTGGGAGAATCAGCACCTTTAACCTCCTGTTCCGTACAGGTTGCAATTTGTCCTGAGGATGAACGGGAAGAGGGGGAACCAATGAGAGACTAGCTCTAGGTGTTGGGACAGGCACAGCTCACTCTATTTTCCCATCAGGAAGAAGAATTAACCACAGGCTCAGCCTGCCGCCCGGAACCAGAATAGGGCCTGAAGCAATCCTGCGCTTTTGCGGCCAGCTCCCAAGAAAGCGAGCTGAAAAATGGAGCTCAGGGGCACTGCAATTCACAAACCTGCAGAGTTATAAATGATAACTCTCGTCCACAAAAATATTGAGGGAAGGCAACGAAGAGGATTTGAAAGCAAGGCAGAATTGCAGGAAACAGATTTCAGGAGGTAGATTCGAATCGCCTTTAAAGCACGGGAGAAGCGGCAAAACCTCGACAATGATGCCCTTGGCCAAAAAGGGCGTATGCGTTTTTTCCTGAATATATTCAGGAAAAAACGCATACGCCCTTTTTGGCCAACCAAGCAACCTGGAAAGGCAAATCAGCGCTACAAAGAAGTCTCGCTTCCCATCGGTCAAAAGGGCCATGCTGAATAAAGTGTCAAAACCAGAAATGCAGGACAGGCCATGGAGGAACGGGAGCCTTGCTACGCTGATGGGCGGGATGGAAATTGCCAACAGCCACTCTGGAGAAGTGGACGGTGTGTCCTGAAACATCTAAAAAACTCAGCTTAGAGAGCATAGGGCACTTCCACTCATGGGCGTAGAAATTGGGAAAACTCAAAATCAGCAAGACACAGTTTAGGGCCCAAAGTTTAGGGCTGCTCTGTTGACAAGAACCTCCACTTCGTTCCACCTTAAATATCCCAGGAAAGAGAAAAATGGATAAAGAAGTTGTGGTCCTTATGTACAATGGAATATCACTCAGCCATGAAATCAACATCATAAGGCTAGTAGGAGCATGATGAGTGGATTTAGCTACGACGATTCTAAGTGAAATAAGTCACACAGAAAACGACACTTATCCTAAGATATCAGTTATAGAGGGAATGTAAAAACCGCTTCACTTGAACTGAATTACAAAACAGAACAGTGTCACACGTTTAGAAAACACACTATGGCTGCTTAACGGGAAAGGTGAGGTGGGGTGATGCATAAAACAAGGGTTTCAAATGAGCTCAGATACCATTCCATAAACCCAATATGTAATAGACAAGACCTACTCCTTGCTCCGTGAACTGGACTCAACACCCCCTATTCACCGCCCAAGAATATACCTGACTAGTAAGAATCTTAAAACCTATGTATTGCCATCTCTCTGTAAGTGAGTCAAGTGGGTGTAAAGCGGCATACACACAGCAGTGAAAAGCAGCTAAACCCCATTATAAAAATCAATTACTTTTAAAAACCCGTGAAACAAAGACAGTGAAAGAGAGAGAAATTCTTAGGAAATTCGTTCAGGGGCTGTGATGCCACCTGGATTTTCCATATCTAGACCCACAGCTGATTGAGACCTAAGGGTGGACACTCTTGGGGCTGAGAGGTTTAGTGAGGTTGGGTGAGCCAACGCAGGCCCTTTAAAGTAATACTGCGTGGTAGCCATCCCATGGGTCCCAAATCTCCAGGTTCAAGGGCATCTTCCTACCTCGAAAACAGGCATGAGAAACCCAGATGATGGTACACCGTGTGATCGGGAAAGGTTTCTAAAACGCACCTCATTTCTCATCTCCTTCTGCTCGGCTTCGCCATTCCAGCCGCTTTACTAGCAACCTCCCCCCTGGGAGAATCAGCACCTTTAACCTCCTGTTCCGTACAGGTTGCAATTTGTCCTGAGGATGAACGGGAAGAGGGGGAACCAATGAGAGACTAGCTCTAGGTGTTGGGACAGGCACAGCTCACTCTATTTTCCCATCAGGAAGAAGAATTAACCACAGGCTCAGCCTGCCGCCCGGAACCAGAATAGGGCCTGAAGCAATCCTGCGCTTTTGCGGCCAGCTCCCAAGAAAGCGAGCTGAAAAATGGAGCCCAGGGGCACTGCAATTCACAAACCTGCAGAGTTATAAATGATAACTCTCGTCCACAAAAATATTGAGGGAAGGCAACGAAGAGGATTTGAAAGCAAGGCAGAATTGCAGGAAACAGATTTCAGGAGGTAGATTCGAATCGTCTTTAAAGCACAGGAGAAGCGGCAAAACCTCGACAATGATGCCCTTGGCCAAAAAGGGCGTATGCGTTTTTTCCTGAATATATTCAGGAAAAAACGCATACGCCCTTTTTGGCCAACCAAGCAACCTGGAAAGGCAAATCAGCGCTACAAAGAAGTCTCGCTTCCCATCGGTCAAAAGGGCCATGCTGAATAAAGTGTCAAAACCAGAAATGCAGGACAGGCCATGGAGGAACGGGAGCCTTGCTACGCTGATGGGCGGGATGGAAATTGCCAACAGCCACTCTGGAGAAGTGGACGGTGTGTCCTGAAACATCTAAAAAACTCAGCTTAGAGAGCATAGGGCACTTCCACTCATGGGCGTAGAAATTGGGAAAACTCAAAATCAGCAAGACACAGTTTAGGGCCCAAAGTTTAGGGCTGCTCTGTTGACAAGAACCTCCACTTCGTTCCACCTTAAAAATCCCAGGAAAGAGAAAAATGGATAAAGAAGTTGTGGTCCTTATGTACAATGGAATATCACTCAGCCATGAAATCAACATCATAAGGCTAGTAGGAGCATGATGAGTGGATTTAGCTACGACGATTCTAAGTGAAATAAGTCACACAGAAAACGACACTTATCCTAAGATATCAGTTATAGAGGGAATGTAAAAACCGCTTCACTTGAACTGAATTACAAAACAGAACAGTGTCACCCGTTTAGAAAACACACTATGGCTGCTTAACGGGAAAGGTGAGGTGGGGTGATGCATAAAACAAGGGTTTCAAATGAGCTCAGATACCGTTCCATAAACCCAATATGTAATAGACAAGACCTACTCCTTGCTCCGTGAACTGGACTCAACACCCCCTATTCACCGCCCAAGAATATACCTGACTAGTAAGAATCTTAAAACCTATGTATTGCCATCTCTCTGTAAGTGAGTCAAGTGGGTGTAAAGCGGCATACACACAGCAGTGAAAAGCAGCTAAACCCCATTATAAAAATCAATTACTTTTAAAAACCCGTGAAACAAAGACAGTGAAAGAGAGAGAAATTCTTAGGAAATTCGTTCAGGGGCTGTGATGCCACCTGGATTTTCCATATCTAGACCCACAGCTGATTGAGACCTAAGGGTGGACACTCTTGGGGCTGAGAGGTTTGGTGAGGTTGGGTGAGCCAACGCAGGCCCTTTAAAGTAATACTGCGTGGTAGCCATCCCATGGGTCCCAAATCTCCAGGTTCAAGGGCATCTTCCTACCTCGAAAACAGGCATGAGAAACCCAGATGATGGTACACCGTGTGATCGGGAAAGGTTTCTAAAACGCACCTCATTTCTCATCTCCTTCTGCTCGGCTTCGCCATTCCAGCCGCTTTACTAGCAACCTCCCCCCTGGGAGAATCAGCACCTTTAACCTCCTGTTCCGTACAGGTTGCAATTTGTCCTGAGGATGAACGGGAAGAGGGGGAACCAATGAGAGACTAGCTCTAGGTGTTGGGACAGGCACAGCTCACTCTATTTTCCCATCAGGAAGAAGAATTAACCACAGGCTCAGCCTGCCGCCCGGAACCAGAATAGGGCCTGAAGCAATCCTGCGCTTTTGCGGCCAGCTCCCAAGAAAGCGAGCTGAAAAATGGAGCTCAGGGGCACTGCAATTCACAAACCTGCAGAGTTATAAATGATAACTCCCGTCCACAAAAATATTGAGGGAAGGCAACGAAGAGGATTTGAAAGCAAGGCAGAATTGCAGGAAACAGATTTCAGGAGGTAGATTCGAATCGCCTTTAAAGCACAGGAGAAGCGGCAAAACCTCGACAATGATGCCCTTGGCCAAAAAGGGCGTATGCGTTTTTTCCTGAATATATTCAGGAAAAAACGCATACGCCCTTTTTGGCCAACCAAGCAACCTGGAAAGGCAAGTCAGCGCTACAAAGAAGTCTCGCTTCCCATCGGTCAAAAGGGCCATGCTGAATAAAGTGTCAAAACCAGAAATGCAGGACAGGCCATGGAGGAACGGGAGCCTTGCTACGCTGATGGGCGGGATGGAAATTGCCAACAGCCACTCTGGAGAAGTGGACGGTGTGTCCTGAAACATCTAAAAAACTCAGCTTAGAGAGCATAGGGCACTTCCACTCATGGGCGTAGAAATTGGGAAAACTCAAAATCAGCAAGACACAGTTTAGGGCCCAAAGTTTAGGGCTGCTCTGTTGACAAGAACCTCCACTTCGTTCCACCTTAAATATCCCAGGAAAGAGAAAAATGGATAAAGAAGTTGTGGTCCTTATGTACAATGGAATATCACTCAGCCATGAAATCAACATCATAAGGCTAGTAGGAGCATGATGAGTGGATTTAGCTACGACGATTCTAAGTGAAATAAGTCACACAGAAAACGACACTTATCCTAAGATATCAGTTATAGAGGGAATGTAAAAACCGCTTCACTTGAACTGAATTACAAAACAGAACAGTGTCACACGTTTAGAAAACACACTATGGCTGCTTAACGGGAAAGGTGAGGTGGGGTGATGCATAAAACAAGGGTTTCAAATGAGCTCAGATACCGTTCCATAAACCCAATATGTAATAGACAAGACCTACTCCTTGCTCCGTGAACTGGACTCAACACCCCCTATTCACCGCCCAAGAATATACCTGACTAGTAAGAATCTTAAAACCTATGTATTGCCATCTCTCTGTAAGTGAGTCAAGTGGGTGTAAAGCGGCATACACACAGCAGTGAAAAGCAGCTAAACCCCATTATAAAAATCAATTACTTTTAAAAACCCGTGAAACAAAGACAGTGAAAGAGAGAGAAATTCTTAGGAAATTCGTTCAGGGGCTGTGATGCCACCTGGATTTTCCATATCTAGACCCACAGCTGATTGAGACCTAAGGGTGGACACTCTTGGGGCTGAGAGGTTTGGTGAGGTTGGGTGAGCCAACGCAGGCCCTTTAAAGTAATACTGCGTGGTAGCCATCCCATGGGTCCCAAATCTCCAGGTTCAAGGGCATCTTCCTACCTCGAAAACAGGCATGAGAAACCCAGATGATGGTACACCGTGTGATCGGGAAAGGTTTCTAAAACGCACCTCATTTCTCATCTCCTTCTGCTCGGCTTCGCCATTCCAGCCGCTTTACTAGCAACCTCCCCCCTGGGAGAATCAGCACCTTTAACCTCCTGTTCCGTACAGGTTGCAATTTGTCCTGAGGATGAACGGGAAGAGGGGGAACCAATGAGAGACTAGCTCTAGGTGTTGGGACAGGCACAGCTCACTCTATTTTCCCATCAGGAAGAAGAATTAACCACAGGCTCAGCCTGCCGCCCGGAACCAGAATAGGGCCTGAAGCAATCCTGCGCTTTTGCGGCCAGCTCCCAAGAAAGCGAGCTGAAAAATGGAGCTCAGGGGCACTGCAATTCACAAACCTGCAGAGTTATAAATGATAACTCTCGTCCACAAAAATATTGAGGGAAGGCAACGAAGAGGATTTGAAAGCAAGGCAGAATTGCAGGAAACAGATTTCAGGAGGTAGATTCGAATCGCCTTTAAAGCACAGGAGAAGCGGCAAAACCTCGACAATGATGCCCTTGGCCAAAAAGGGCGTATGCGTTTTTTTCCTGAATATATTCAGGAAAAAACGCATACGCCCTTTTTGGCCAACCAAGCAACCTGGAAAGGCAAATCAGCGCTACAAAGAAGTCTCGCTTCCCATCGGTCAAAAGGGCCATGCTGAATAAAGTGTCAAAACCAGAAATGCAGGACAGGCCATGGAGGAACGGGAGCCTTGCTACGCTGATGGGCGGGATGGAAATTGCCAACAGCCACTCTGGAGAAGTGGACGGTGTGTCCTGAAACATCTAAAAAACTCAGCTTAGGGAGCATAGGGCACTTCCACTCATGGGCGTAGAAATTGGGAAAACTCAAAATCAGCAAGACACAGTTTAGGGCCCAAAGTTTAGGGCTGCTCTGTTGACAAGAACCTCCACTTCGTTCCACCTTAAATATCCCAGGAAAGAGAAAAATGGATAAAGAATTTGTGGTCCTTATGTACAATGGAATATCACTCAGCCATGAAATCAACATCATAAGGCTAGTAGGAGCATGATGAGTGGACTTAGCTACGACGATTCTAAGTGAAATAAGTCACACAGAAAACGACACTTATCCTAAGATATCAGTTATAGAGGGAATGTAAAAACCGCTTCACTTGAACTGAATTACAAAACAGAACAGTGTCACACGTTTAGAAAACACACTATGGCTGCTTAACGGGAAAGGTGAGGTGGGGTGATGCATAAAACAAGGGTTTCAAATGAGCTCAGATACCGTTCCATAAACCCAATATGTAATAGACAAGACCTACTCCTTGCTCCGTGAACTGGACTCAACACCCCCTATTCACCGCCCAAGAATATACCTGACTAGTAAGAATCTTAAAACCTATGTATTGCCATCTCTCTGTAAGTGAGTCAAGTGGGTGTAAAGCGGCATACACACAGCAGTGAAAAGCAGCTAAACCCCATTATAAAAATCAATTACTTTTAAAAACCCGTGAAACAAAGACAGTGAAAGAGAGAGAAATTCTTAGGAAATTCGTTCAGGGGCTGTGATGCCACCTGGATTTTCCATATCTAGACCCACAGCTGATTGAGACCTAAGGGTGGACACTCTTGGGGCTGAGAGGTTTGGTGAGGTTGGGTGAGCCAACGCAGGCCCTTTAAAGTAATACTGCGTGGTAGCCATCCCATGGGTCCCAAATCTCCAGGTTCAAGGGCATCTTCCTACCTCGAAAACAGGCATGAGAAACCCAGATGATGGTACACCGTGTGATCGGGAAAGGTTTCTAAAACGCACCTCATTTCTCATCTCCTTCTGCTCGGCTTCGCCATTCCAGCCGCTTTACTAGCAACCTCCCCCCTGGGAGAATCAGCACCTTTAACCTCCTGTTCCGTACAGGTTGCAATTTGTCCTGAGGATGAACGGGAAGAGGGGGAACCAATGAGAGACTAGCTCTAGGTGTTGGGACAGGCACAGCTCACTCTATTTTCCCATCAGGAAGAAGAATTAACCACAGGCTCAGCCTGCCGCCCGGAACCAGAATAGGGCCTGAAGCAATCCTGCGCTTTTGCGGCCAGCTCCCAAGAAAGCGAGCTGAAAAATGGAGCTCAGGGGCACTGCAATTCACAAACCTGCAGAGTTATAAATGATAACTCTCGTCCACAAAAATATTGAGGGAAGGCAACGAAGAGGATTTGAAAGCAAGGCAGAATTGCAGGAAACAGATTTCAGGAGGTAGATTCGAATCGCCTTTAAAGCACAGGAGAAGCGGCAAAACCTCGACAATGATGCCCTTGGCCAAAAAGGGCGTATGCGTTTTTTCCTGAATATATTCAGGAAAAAACGCATACGCCCTTTTTGGCCAACCAAGCAACCTGGAAAGGCAAATCAGCGCTACAAAGAAGTCTCGCTTCCCATCGGTCAAAAGGGCCATGCTGAATAAAGTGTCAAAACCAGAAATGCAGGACAGGCCATGGAGGAACGGGAGCCTTGCTACGCTGATGGGCGGGATGGAAATTGCCAACAGCCACTCTGGAGAAGTGGACGGTGTGTCCTGAAACATCTAAAAAACTCAGCTTAGAGAGCATAGGGCACTTCCACTCATGGGCCTAGAAATTGGGAAAACTCAAAATCAGCAAGACACAGTTTAGGGCCCAAAGTTTAGGGCTGCTCTGTTGACAAGAACCTCCACTTCGTTCCACCTTAAATATCCCAGGAAAGAGAAAAATGGATAAAGAAGTTGTGGTCCTTATGTACAATGGAATATCACTCAGCCATGAAATCAACATCATAAGGCTAGTAGGAGCATGATGAGTGGATTTAGCTACGACGATTCTAAGTGAAATAAGTCACACAGAAAACGACACTTATCCTAAGATATCAGTTATAGAGGGAATGTAAAAACCGCTTCACTTGAACTGAATTACAAAACAGAACAGTGTCACCCGTTTAGAAAACACACTATGGCTGCTTAACGGGAAAGGTGAGGTGGGGTGATGCATAAAACAAGGGTTTCAAATGAGCTCAGATACCGTTCCATAAACCCAATATGTAATAGACAAGACCTACTCCTTGCTCCGTGAACTGGACTCAACACCCCCTATTCACCGCCCAAGAATATACCTGACTAGTAAGAATCTTAAAACCTATGTATTGCCATCTCTCTGTAAGTGAGTCAAGTGGGTGTAAAGCGGCATACACACAGCAGTGAAAAGCAGCTAAACCCCATTATAAAAATCAATTACTTTTAAAAACCCGTGAAACAAAGACAGTGAAAGAGAGAGAAATTCTTAGGAAATTCGTTCAGGGGCTGTGATGCCACCTGGATTTTCCATATCTAGACCCACAGCTGATTGAGACCTAAGGGTGGACACTCTTGGGGCTGAGAGGTTTGGTGAGGTTGGGTGAGCCAACGCAGGCCCTTTAAAGTAATACTGCGTGGTAGCCATCCCATGGGTCCCAAATCTCCAGGTTCAAGGGCATCTTCCTACCTCGAAAACAGGCATGAGAAACCCAGATGATGGTACACCGTGTGATCGGGAAAGGTTTCTAAAACGCACCTCATTTCTCATCTCCTTCTGCTCGGCTTCGCCATTCCAGCCGCTTTACTAGCAACCTCCCCCCTGGGAGAATCAGCACCTTTAACCTCCTGTTCCGTACAGGTTGCAATTTGTCCTGAGGATGAACGGGAAGAGGGGGAACC
Source organism: Balaenoptera acutorostrata (assembly GCF_949987535.1). Taxonomy (NCBI): domain Eukaryota; kingdom Metazoa; phylum Chordata; class Mammalia; order Artiodactyla; family Balaenopteridae; genus Balaenoptera; species Balaenoptera acutorostrata. Next base: position 335,064 of record NW_026646813.1, on the reverse strand, counting down.
AATGAGAGACTAGCTCTAGGTGTTGGGACAGGCACAGCTCACTCTATTTTCCCATCAGGAAGAAGAATTAACCACAGGCTCAGCCTGCCGCCCGGAACCAGAATAGGGCCTGAAGCAATCCTGCGCTTTTGCGGCCAGCTCCCAAGAAAGCGAGCTGAAAAATGGAGCTCAGGGGCACTGCAATTCACAAACCTGCAGAGTTATAAATGATAACTCCCGTCCACAAAAATATTGAGGGAAGGCAACGAAGAGGATTTGAAAGCAAGGCAGAATTGCAGGAAACAGATTTCAGGAGGTAGATTCGAATCGCCTTTAAAGCACAGGAGAAGCGGCAAAACCTCGACAATGATGCCCTTGGCCAAAAAGGGCGTATGCGTTTTTTCCTGAATATATTCAGGAAAAAACGCATACACCCTTTTTGGCCAACCAAGCAACCTGGAAAGGCAAATCAGCGCTACAAAGAAGTCTCGCTTCCCATCGGTCAAAAGGGCCATGCTGAATAAAGTGTCAAAACCAGAAATGCAGGACAGGCCATGGAGGAACGGGAGCCTTGCTACGCTGATGGGCGGGATGGAAATTGCCAACAGCCACTCTGGAGAAGTGGACGGTGTGTCCTGAAACATCTAAAAAACTCAGCTTAGAGAGCATAGGGCACTTCCACTCATGGGCGTAGAAATTGGGAAAACTCAAAATCAGCAAGACACAGTTTAGGGCCCAAAGTTTAGGGCTGCTCTGTTGACAAGAACCTCCACTTCGTTCCACCTTAAATATCCCAGGAAAGAGAAAAATGGATAAAGAAGTTGTGGTCCTTATGTACAATGGAATATCACTCAGCCATGAAATCAACATCATAAGGCTAGTAGGAGCATGATGAGTGGATTTAGCTACGACGATTCTAAGTGAAATAAGTCACACAGAAAACGACACTTATCCTAAGATATCAGTTATAGAGGGAATGTAAAAACCGCTTCACTTGAACTGAATTACAAAACAGAACAGTGTCACACGTTTAGAAAACACACTATGGCTGCTTAACGGGAAAGGTGAGGTGGGGTGATGCATAAAACTAGGGTTTCAAATGAGCTCAGATACCGTTCCATAAACCCAATATGTAATAGACAAGACCTACTCCTTGCTCCGTGAACTGGACTCAACACCCCCTATTCACCACCCAAGAATATACCTGACTAGTAAGAATCTTAAAACCTATGTATTGCCATCTCTCTGTAAGTGAGTCAAGTGGGTGTAAAGCGGCATACACACAGCAGTGAAAAGCAGCTAAACCCCATTATAAAAATCAATTACTTTTAAAAACCCGTGAAACAAAGACAGTGAAAGAGAGAGAAATTCTTAGGAAATTCGTTCAGGGGCTGTGATGCCACCTGGATTTTCCATATCTAGACCCACAGCTGATTGAGACCTAAGGGTGGACACTCTTGGGGCTGAGAGGTTTGGTGAGGTTGGGTGAGCCAACGCAGGCCCTTTAAAGTAATACTGCGTGGTAGCCATCCCATGGGTCCCAAATCTCCAGGTTCAAGGGCATCTTCCTACCTCGAAAACAGGCATGAGAAACCCAGATGATGGTACACCGTGTGATCGGGAAAGGTTTCTAAAACGCACCTCATTTCTCATCTCCTTCTGCTCGGCTTCGCCATTCCAGCCGCTTTACTAGCAACCTCCCCCCTGGGAGAATCAGCACCTTTAACCTCCTGTTCCGTACAGGTTGCAATTTGTCCTGAGGATGAACGGGAAGAGGGGGAACCAATGAGAGACTAGCTCTAGGTGTTGGGACAGGCACAGCTCACTCTATTTTCCCATCAGGAAGAAGAATTAACCACAGGCTCAGCCTGCCGCCCGGAACCAGAATAGGGCCTGAAGCAATCCTGCGCTTTTGCGGCCAGCTCCCAAGAAAGCGAGCTGAAAAATGGAGCTCAGGGGCACTGCAATTCACAAACCTGCAGAGTTATAAATGATAACTCCCGTCCACAAAAATATTGAGGGAAGGCAACGAAGAGGATTTGAAAGCAAGACAGAATTGCAGGAAACAGATTTCAGGAGGTAGATTCGAATCGCCTTTAAAGCACAGGAGAAGCGGCAAAACCTCGACAATGATGCCCTTGGCCAAAAAGGGCGTATGCGTTTTTTCCTGAATATATTCAGGAAAAAACGCATACGCCCTTTTTGGCCAACCAAGCAACCTGGAAAGGCAAATCAGCGCTACAAAGAAGTCTCGCTTCCCATCGGTCAAAAGGGCCATGCTGAATAAAGTGTCAAAACCAGAAATGCAGGACAGGCCATGGAGGAACGGGAGCCTTGCTACGCTGATGCGCGGGATGGAAATTGCCAACAGCCACTCTGGAGAAGTGGACGGTGTGTCCTGAAACATCTAAAAAACTCAGCTTAGAGAGCATAGGGCACTTCCACTCATGGGCGTAGAAATTGGGAAAACTCAAAATCAGCAAGACACAGTTTAGGGCCCAAAGTTTAGGGCTGCTCTGTTGACAAGAACCTCCACTTCGTTCCACCTTAAATATCCCAGGAAAGAGAAAAATGGATAAAGAAGTTGTGGTCCTTATGTACAATGGAATATCACTCAGCCATGAAATCAACATCATAAGGCTAGTAGGAGCATGATGAGTGGATTTAGCTACGACGATTCTAAGTGAAATAAGTCACACAGAAAACGACACTTATCCTAAGATATCAGTTATAGAGGGAATGTAAAAACCGCTTCACTTGAACTGAATTACAAAACAGAATAGTGTCACACGTTTAGAAAACACCCTATGGCTGCTTAACGGGAAAGGTGAGGTGGGGTAATGCATAAAACTAGGGTTTCAAATGAGCTCAGATACCGTTCCATAAACCCAATATGTAATAGACAAGACCTACTCCTTGCTCCGTGAACTGGACTCAACACCCCCTATTCACCGCCCAAGAATATACCTGACTAGTAAGAATCTTAAAACCTATGTATTGCCATCTCTCTGTAAGTGAGTCAAGTGGGTGTAAAGCGGCATACACACAGCAGTGAAAAGCAGCTAAACCCCATTATAAAAATCAATTACTTTTAAAAACCCGTGAAACAAAGACAGTGAAAGAGAGAGAAATTCTTAGGAAATTCGTTCAGGGGCTGTGATGCCACCTGGATTTTCCATATCTAGACCCACAGCTGATTGAGACCTAAGGGTGGACACTCTTGGGGCTGAGAGGTTTGGTGAGGTTGGGTGAGCCAACGCAGGCCCTTTAAAGTAATACTGCGTGGTAGCCATCCCATGGGTCCCAAATCTCCAGGTTCAAGGGCATCTTCCTACCTCGAAAACAGGCATGAGAAACCCAGATGATGGTACACCGTGTGATCGGGAAAGGTTTCTAAAACGCACCTCATTTCTCATCTCCTTCTGCTCGGCTTCGCCATTCCAGCCGCTTTACTAGCAACCTCCCCCCTGGGAGAATCAGCACCTTTAACCTCCTGTTCCGTACAGGTTGCAATTTGTCCTGAGGATGAACGGGAAGAGGGGGAACCAATGAGAGACTAGCTCTAGGTGTTGGGACAGGCACAGCTCACTCTATTTTCCCATCAGGAAGAAGAATTAACCACAGGCTCAGCCTGCCGCCCGGAACCAGAATAGGGCCTGAAGCAATCCTGCGCTTTTGCGGCCAGCTCCCAAGAAAGCGAGCTGAAAAATGGAGCTCAGGGGCACTGCAATTCACAAACCTGCAGAGTTATAAATGATAACTCCCGTCCACAAAAATATTGAGGGAAGGCAACGAAGAGGATTTGAAAGCAAGGCAGAATTGCAGGAAACAGATTTCAGGAGGTAGATTCGAATCGCCTTTAAAGCACGGGAGAAGCGGCAAAACCTCGACAATGATGCCCTTGGCCAAAAAGGGCGTATGCGTTTTTTCCTGAATATATTCAGGAAAAAACGCATACGCCCTTTTTGGCCAACCAAGCAACCTGGAAAGGCAAATCAGCGCTACAAAGAAGTCTCGCTTCCCATCGGTCAAAAGGGCCATGCTGAATAAAGTGTCAAAACCAGAAATGCAGGACAGGCCATGGAGGAACGGGAGCCTTGCTACGCTGATGGGCGGGATGGAAATTGCCAACAGCCACTCTGGAGAAGTGGACGGTGTGTCCTGAAACATCTAAAAAACTCAGCTTAGAGAGCATAGGGCACTTCCACTCATGGGCGTAGAAATTGGGAAAACTCAAAATCAGCAAGACACAGTTTAGGGCCCAAAGTTTAGGGCTGCTCTGTTGACAAGAACCTCCACTTCGTTCCACCTTAAATATCCCAGGAAAGAGAAAAATGGATAAAGAAGTTGTGGTCCTTATGTACAATGGAATATCACTCAGCCATGAAATCAACATCATAAGGCTAGTAGGAGCATGATGAGTGGATTTAGCTACGACGATTCTAAGTGAAATAAGTCACACAGAAAACGACACTTATCCTAAGATATCAGTTATAGAGGGAATGTAAAAACCGCTTCACTTGAACTGAATTACAAAACAGAACAGTGTCACCCGTTTAGAAAACACACTATGGCTGCTTAACGGGAAAGGTGAGGTGGGGTGATGCATAAAACAAGGGTTTCAAATGAGCTCAGATACCGTTCCATAAACCCAATATGTAATAGACAAGACCTACTCCTTGCTCCGTGAACTGGACTCAACACCCCCTATTCACCGCCCAAGAATATACCTGACTAGTAAGAATCTTAAAACCTATGTATTGCCATCTCTCTGTAAGTGAGTCAAGTGGGTGTAAAGCGGCATACACACAGCAGTGAAAAGCAGCTAAACCCCATTATAAAAATCAATTACTTTTAAAAACCCGTGAAACAAAGACAGTGAAAGAGAGAGAAATTCTTAGGAAATTCGTTCAGGGGCTGTGATGCCACCTGGATTTTCCATATCTAGACCCACAGCTGATTGAGACCTAAGGGTGGACACTCTTGGGGCTGAGAGGTTTGGTGAGGTTGGGTGAGCCAACGCAGGCCCTTTAAAGTAATACTGCGTGGTAGCCATCCCATGGGTCCCAAATCTCCAGGTTCAAGGGCATCTTCCTACCTCGAAAACAGGCATGAGAAACCCAGATGATGGTACACCGTGTGATCGGGAAAGGTTTCTAAAACGCACCTCATTTCTCATCTCCTTCTGCTCGGCTTCGCCATTCCAGCCGCTTTACTAGCAACCTCCCCCCTGGGAGAATCAGCACCTTTAACCTCCTGTTCCGTACAGGTTGCAATTTGTCCTGAGGATGAACGGGAAGAGGGGGAACCAATGAGAGACTAGCTCTAGGTGTTGGGACAGGCACAGCTCACTCTATTTTCCCATCAGGAAGAAGAATTAACCACAGGCTCAGCCTGCCGCCCGGAACCAGAATAGGGCCTGAAGCAATCCTGCGCTTTTGCGGCCAGCTCCCAAGAAAGCGAGCTGAAAAATGGAGCCCAGGGGCACTGCAATTCACAAACCTGCAGAGTTATAAATGATAACTCTCGTCCACAAAAATATTGAGGGAAGGCAACGAAGAGGATTTGAAAGCAAGGCAGAATTGCAGGAAACAGATTTCAGGAGGTAGATTCGAATCGCCTTTAAAGCACGGGAGAAGCGGCAAAACCTCGACAATGCTGCCCTTGGCCAAAGAGGGCGTATGCGTTTTTTCCTGAATATATTCAGGAAAAAACGCATACGCCCTTTTTGGCCAACCAAGCAACCTGGAAAGGCAAATCAGCGCTACAAAGAAGTCTCGCTTCCCATCGGTCAAAAGGGCCATGCTGAATAAAGTGTCAAAACCAGAAATGCAGGACAGGCCATGGAGGAACGGGAGCCTTGCTACGCTGATGGGCGGGATGGAAATTGCCAACAGCCACTCTGGAGAAGTGGACGGTGTGTCCTGAAACATCTAAAAAACTCAGCTTAGAGAGCATAGGGCACTTCCACTCATGGGCGTAGAAATTGGGAAAACTCAAAATCAGCAAGACACAGTTTAGGGCCCAAAGTTTAGGGCTGCTCTGTTGACAAGAACCTCCACTTCGTTCCACCTTAAATATCCCAGGAAAGAGAAAAATGGATAAAGAAGTTGTGGTCCTTATGTACAATGGAATATCACTCAGCCATGAAATCAACATCATAAGGCTAGTAGGAGCATGATGAGTGGATTTAGCTACGACGATTCTAAGTGAAATAAGTCACACAGAAAACGACACTTATCCTAAGATATCAGTTATAGAGGGAATGTAAAAACCGCTTCACTTGAACTGAATTACAAAACAGAACAGTGTCACCCGTTTAGAAAACACACTATGGCTGCTTAACGGGAAAGGTGAGGTGGGGTGATGCATAAAACAAGGGTTTCAAATGAGCTCAGATACCGTTCCATAAACCCAATATGTAATAGACAAGACCTACTCCTTGCTCCGTGAACTGGACTCAACACCCCCTATTCACCGCCCAAGAATATACCTGACTAGTAAGAATCTTAAAACCTATGTATTGCCATCTCTCTGTAAGTGAGTCAAGTGGGTGTAAAGCGGCATACACACAGCAGTGAAAAGCAGCTAAACCCCATTATAAAAATCAATTACTTTTAAAAACCCGTGAAACAAAGACAGTGAAAGAGAGAGAAATTCTTAGGAAATTCGTTCAGGGGTTGTGATGCCACCTGGATTTTCCATATCTAGACCCACAGCTGATTGAGACCTAAGGGTGGACACTCTTGGGGCTGAGAGGTTTGGTGAGGTTGGGTGAGCCAACGCAGGCCCTTTAAAGTAATACTGCGTGGTAGCCATCCCATGGGTCCCAAATCTCCAGGTTCAAGGGCATCTTCCTACCTCGAAAACAGGCATGAGAAACCCAGATGATGGTACACCGTGTGATCGGGAAAGGTTTCTAAAACGCACCTCATTTCTCATCTCCTTCTGCTCGGCTTCGCCATTCCAGCCGCTTTACTAGCAACCTCCCCCCTGGGAGAATCAGCACCTTTAACCTCCTGTTCCGTACAGGTTGCAATTTGTCCTGAGGATGAACGGGAAGAGGGGGAACCAATGAGAGACTAGCTCTAGGTGTTGGGACAGGCACAGCTCACTCTATTTTCCCATCAGGAATAAGAATTAACCACAGGCTCAGCCTGCCGCCCGGAACCAGAATAGGGCCTGAAGCAATCCTGCGCTTTTGCGGCCAGCTCCCAAGAAAGCGAGCTGAAAAATGGAGCCCAGGGGCACTGCAATTCACAAACCTGCAGAGTTATAAATGATAACTCTCGTCCACAAAAATATTGAGGGAAGGCAACGAAGAGGATTTGAAAGCAAGGCAGAATTGCAGGAAACAGATTTCAGGAGGTAGATTCGAATCGCCTTTAAAGCACGGGAGAAGCGGCAAAACCTCGACAATGATGCCCTTGGCCAAAAAGGGCGTATGCGTTTTTTCCTGAATATATTCAGGAAAAAACGCATACGCCCTTTTTGGCCAACCAAGCAACCTGGAAAGGCAAATCAGCGCTACAAAGAAGTCTCGCTTCCCATCGGTCAAAAGGGCCATGCTGAATAAAGTGTCAAAACCAGAAATGCAGGACAGGCCATGGAGGAACGGGAGCCTTGCTACGCTGATGGGCGGGATGGAAATTGCCAACAGCCACTCTGGAGAAGTGGACGGTGTGTCCTGAAACATCTAAAAAACTCAGCTTAGAGAGCATAGGGCACTTCCACTCATGGGCGTAGAAATTGGGAAAACTCAAAATCAGCAAGACACAGTTTAGGGCCCAAAGTTTAGGGCTGCTCTGTTGACAAGAACCTCCACTTCGTTCCACCTTAAATATCCCAGGAAAGAGAAAAATGGATAAAGAAGTTGTGGTCCTTATGTACAATGGAATATCACTCAGCCATGAAATCAACATCATAAGGCTAGTAGGAGCATGATGAGTGGATTTAGGTAGGACGATTCTAAGTGAAATAAGTCACACAGAAAACGACACTTATCCTAAGATATCAGTTATAGAGGGAATGTAAAAACCGCTTCACTTGAACTGAATTACAAAACAGAACAGTGTCACCCGTTTAGAAACCACACTATGGCTGCTTAACGGGAAAGGTGAGGTGGGGTGATGCATAAAACGAGGGTTTCAAATGAGCTCAGATACCGTTCCATAAACCCAATATGTAATAGACAAGACCTACTCCTTGCTCCGTGAACTGGACTCAACACCCCCTATTCACCGCCCAAGAATATACCTGACTAGTAAGAATCTTAAAACCTATGTATTGCCATCTCTCTGTAAGTGAGTCAAGTGGGTGTAAAGCGGCATACACACAGCAGTGAAAAGCAGCTAAACCCCATTATAAAAATCAATTACTTTTAAAAACCCGTGAAACAAAGACAGTGAAAGAGAGAGAAATTCTTAGGAAATTCGTTCAGGGGCTGTGATGCCACCTGGATTTTCCATATCTAGACCCACAGCTGATTGAGACCTAAGGGTGGACACTCTTGGGGCTGAGAGGTTTGGTGAGGTTGGGTGAGCCAACGCAGGCCCTTTAAAGTAATACTGCGTGGTAGCCATCCCATGGGTCCCAAATCTCCAGGTTCAAGGGCATCTTCCTACCTCGAAAACAGGCATGAGAAACCCAGATGATGGTACACCGTGTGATCGGGAAAGGTTTCTAAAACGCACCTCATTTCTCATCTCCTTCTGCTCGGCTTCGCCATTCCAGCCGCTTTACTAGCAACCTCCCCCCTGGGAGAATCAGCACCTTTAACCTCCTGTTCCGTACAGGTTGCAATTTGTCCTGAGGATGAACGGGAAGAGGGGGAACCAATGAGAGACTAGCTCTAGGTGTTGGGACAGGCACAGCTCACTCTATTTTCCCATCAGGAAGAAGAATTAACCACAGGCTCAGCCTGCCGCCCGGAACCAGAATAGGGCCTGAAGCAATCCTGCGCTTTTGCGGCCAGCTCCCAAGAAAGCGAGCTGAAAAATGGAGCTCAGGGGCACTGCAATTCACAAACCTGCAGAGTTATAAGTGATAACTCTCGTCCACAAAAATATTGAGGGAAGGCAACGAAGAGGATTTGAAAGCAAGGCAGAATTGCAGGAAACAGATTTCAGGAGGTAGATTCGAATCGCCTTTAAAGCACAGGAGAAGCGGCAAAACCTCGACAATGCTGCCCTTGGCCAAAGAGGGCGTATGCGTTTTTTCCTGAATATATTCAGGAAAAAACGCATACGCCCTTTTTGGCCAACCAAGCAACCTGGAAAGGCAAATCAGCGCTACAAAGAAGTCTCGCTTCCCATCGGTCAAAAGGGCCATGCTGAATAAAGTGTCAAAACCAGAAATGCAGGACAGGCCATGGAGGAACGGGAGCCTTGCTACGCTGATGGGCGGGATGGAAATTGCCAACAGCCACTCTGGAGAACTGGACGGTGTGTCCTGAAACGTCTAAAAAACTCAGCTTAGAGAGCATAGGGCACTTCCACTCATGGGCGTAGAAATTGGGAAAACTCAAAATCAGCAAGACACAGTTTAGGGCCCAAAGTTTAGGGCTGCTCTGTTGACAAGAACCTCCACTTCGTTCCACCTTAAATATCCCAGGAAAGAGAAAAATGGATAAAGAAGTTGTGGTCCTTATGTACAATGGAATATCACTCAGCCATGAAATCAACATCATAAGGCTAGTAGGAGCATGATGAGTGGATTTAGCTACGACGATTCTAAGTGAAATAAGTCACACAGAAAACGACACTTATCCTAAGATATCAGTTATAGAGGGAATGTAAAAACCGCTTCACTTGAACTGAATTACAAAACAGAACAGTGTCACCCGTTTAGAAAACACACTATGGCTGCTTAACGGGAAAGGTGAGGTGGGGTGATGCATAAAACAAGGGTTTCAAATGAGCTCAGATACCGTTCCATAAACCCAATATGTAATAGACAAGACCTACTCCTTGCTCCGTGAACTGGACTCAACACCCCCTATTCACCGCCCAAGAATATACCTGACTAGTAAGAATCTTAAAACCTATGTATTGCCATCTCTCTGTAAGTGTGTCAAGTGGGTGTAAAGCGGCATACACACAGCAGTGAAAAGCAGCTAAACCCCATTATAAAAATCAATTACTTTTAAAAACCCGTGAAACAAAGACAGTGAAAGAGAGAGAAATTCTTAGGAAATTCGTTCAGGGGCTGTGATGCCACCTGGATTTTCCATATCTAGACCCACAGCTGATTGAGACCTAAGGGTGGACACTCTTGGGGCTGAGAGGTTTGGTGAGGTTGGGTGAGCCAACGCAGGCCCTTTAAAGTAATACTGCGTGGTAGCCATCCCATGGGTCCCAAATCTCCAGGTTCAAGGGCATCTTCCTACCTCGAAAACAGGCATGAGAAACCCAGATGATGGTACACCGTGTGATCGGGAAAGGTTTCTAAAACGCACCTCATTTCTCATCTCCTTCTGCTCGGCTTCGCCATTCCAGCCGCTTTACTAGCAACCTCCCCCCTGGGAGAATCAGCACCTTTAACCTCCTGTTCCGTACAGGTTGCAATTTGTCCTGAGGATGAACGGGAAGAGGGGGAACCAATGAGATACTAGCTCTAGGTGTTGGGACAGGCACAGCTCACTCTATTTTCCCATCAGGAAGAAGAATTAACCACAGGCTCAGCCTGCCGCCCGGAACCAGAATAGGGCCTGAAGCAATCCTGCGCTTTTGCGGCCAGCTCCCAAGAAAGCGAGCTGAAAAATGGAGCCCAGGGGCACTGCAATTCACAAACCTGCAGAGTTATAAATGATAACTCTCGTCCACAAAAATATTGAGGGAAGGCAACGAAGAGGATTTGAAAGCAAGGCAGAATTGCAGGAAACAGATTTCAGGAGGTAGATTCGAATCGCCTTTAAAGCACGGGAGAAGCGGCAAAACCTCGACAATGATGCCCTTGGCCAAAAAGGGCGTATGCGTTTTTTCCTGAATATATTCAGGAAAAAACGCATACGCCCTTTTTGGCCAACCAAGCAACCTGGAAAGGCAAATCAGCGCTACAAAGAAGTCTCGCTTCCCATCGGTCAAAAGGGCCATGCTGAATAAAGTGTCAAAACCAGAAATGCAGGACAGGCCATGGAGGAACGGGAGCCTTGCTACGCTGATGGGCGGGATGGAAATTGCCAACAGCCACTCTGGAGAAGTGGACGGTGTGTCCTGAAACATCTAAAAAACTCAGCTTAGAGAGCATAGGGCACTTCCACTCATGGGCGTAGAAATTGGGAAAACTCAAAATCAGCAAGACACAGTTTAGGGCCCAAAATTTAGGGCTGCTCTGTTGACAAGAACCTCCACTTCGTTCCACCTTAAATATCCCAGGAAAGAGAAAAATGGATAAAGAAGTTGTGGTCCTTATGTACAATGGAATATCACTCAGCCATGAAATCAACATCATAAGGCTAGTAGGAGCATGATGAGTGGATTTAGCTACGACGATTCTAAGTGAAATAAGTCACACAGAAAACGACACTTATCCTAAGATATCAGTTGTAGAGGGAATGTAAAAACCGCTTCACTTGAACTGAATTACAAAACAGAACAGTGTCACCCGTTTAGAAAACACACTATGGCTGCTTAACGGGAAAGGTGAGGTGGGGTGATGCATAAAACAAGGGTTTCAAATGAGCTCAGATACCGTTCCATAAACCCAATATGTAATAGACAAGACCTACTCCTTGCTCCGTGAACTGGACTCAACACCCCCTATTCACCGCCCAAGAATATACCTGACTAGTAAGAATCTTAAAACCTATGTATTGCCATCTCTCTGTAAGTGAGTCAAGTGGGTGTAAAGCGGCATACACACAGCAGTGAAAAGCAGCTAAACCCCATTATAAAAATCAATTACTTTTAAAAACCCGTGAAACAAAGACAGTGAAAGAGAGAGAAATTCTTAGGAAATTCGTTCAGGGGCTGTGATGCCACCTGGATTTTCCATATCTAGACCCACAGCTGATTGAGACCTAAGGGTGGACACTCTTGGGGCTGAGAGGTTTGGTGAGGTTGGGTGAGCCAACGCAGGCCCTTTAAAGTAATACTGCGTGGTAGCCATCCCATGGGTCCCAAATCTCCAGGTTCAAGGGCATCTTCCTACCTCGAAAACAGGCATGAGAAACCCAGATGATGGTACACCGTGTGATCGGGAAAGGTTTCTAAAACGCACCTCATTTCTCATCTCCTTCTGCTCGGCTTCGCCATTCCAGCCGCTTTACTAGCAACCTCCCCCCTGGGAGAATCAGCACCTTTAACCTCCTGTTCCATACAGGTTGCAATTTGTCCTGAGGATGAACGGGAAGAGGGGGAACCAATGACAGACTAGCTCTAGGTGTTGGGACAGGCACAGCTCACTCTATTTTCCCATCAGGAAGAAGAATTAACCACAGGCTCAGCCTGCCGCCCGGAACCAGAATAGGGCCTGAAGCAATCCTGCGCTTTTGCGGCCAGCTCCCAAGAAAGCGAGCTGAAAAATGGAGCTCAGGGGCACTGCAATTCACAAACCTGCAGAGTTATAAATGATAACTCCCGTCCACAAAAATATTGAGGGAAGGCAACGAAGAGGATTTGAAAGCAAGGCAGAATTGCAGGAAACAGATTTCAGGAGGTAGATTCGAATCGCCTTTAAAGCACAGGAGAAGCGGCAAAACCTCGACAATGATGCCCTTGGCCAAAAAGGGCGTATGCGTTTTTTCCTGAATATATTCAGGAAAAAACGCATACGCCCTTTTTGGCCAACCAAGCAACCTGGAAAGGCAAATCAGCGCTACAAAGAAGTCTCGCTTCCCATCGGTCAAAAGGGCCATGCTGAATAAAGTGTCAAAACCAGAAATGCAGGACAGGCCATGGAGGAACGGGAGCCTTGCTACGCTGATGGGCGGGATGGAAATTGCCAACAGCCACTCTGGAGAAGTGGACGGTGTGTCCTGAAACATCTAAAAAACTCAGCTTAGAGAGCATAGGGCACTTCCACTCATGGGCGTAGAAATTGGGAAAACTCAAAATCAGCAAGACACAGTTTAGGGCCCAAAGTTTAGGGCTGCTCTGTTGACAAGAACCTCCACTTCGTTCCACCTTAAATATCCCAGGAAAGAGAAAAATGGATAAAGAAGTTGTGGTCCTTATGTACAATGGAATATCACTCAGCCATGAAATCAACATCATAAGGCTAGTAGGAGCATGATGAGTGGATTTAGGTAGGACGATTCTAAGTGAAATAAGTCACACAGAAAACGACACTTATCCTAAGATATCAGTTATAGAGGGAATGTAAAAACCGCTTCACTTGAACTGAATTACAAAACAGAACAGTGTCACCCGTTTAGAAAACACACTATGGCTGCTTAACGGGAAAGGTGAGGTGGGGTGATGCATAAAACAAGGGTTTCAAATGAGCTCAGATACCGTTCCATAAACCCAATATGTAATAGACAAGACCTACTCCTTGCTCCGTGAACTGGACTCAACACCCCCTATTCACCGCCCAAGAATATACCTGACTAGTAAGAATCTTAAAACCTATGTATTGCCATCTCTCTGTAAGTGAGTCAAGTGGGTGTAAAGCGGCATACACACAGCAGTGAAAAGCAGCTAAACCCCATTATAAAAATCAATTACTTTTAAAAACCCGTGAAACAAAGACAGTGAAAGAGAGAGAAATTCTTAGGAAATTCGTTCAGGGGCTGTGATGCCACCTGGATTTTCCATATCTAGACCCACAGCTGATTGAGACCTAAGGGTGGACACTCTTGGGGCTGAGAGGTTTGGTGAGGTTGGGTGAGCCAACGCAGGCCCTTTAAAGTAATACTGCGTGGTAGCCATCCCATGGGTCCCAAATCTCCAGGTTCAAGGGCATCTTCCTACCTCGAAAACAGGCATGAGAAACCCAGATGATGGTACACCGTGTGATCGGGAAAGGTTTCTAAAACGCACCTCATTTCTCATCTCCTTCTGCTCGGCTTCGCCATTCCAGCCGCTTTACTAGCAACCTCCCCCCTGGGAGAATCAGCACCTTTAACCTCCTGTTCCGTACAGGTTGCAATTTGTCCTGAGGATGAACGGGAAGAGGGGGAACCAATGAGAGACTAGCTCTAGGTGTTGGGACAGGCACAGCTCACTCTATTTTCCCATCAGGAAGAAGAATTAACCACAGGCTCAGCCTGCCGCCCGGAACCAGAATAGGGCCTGAAGCAATCCTGCGCTTTTGCGGCCAGCTCCCAAGAAAGCGAGCTGAAAAATGGAGCTCAGGGGCACTGCAATTCACAAACCTGCAGAGTTATAAATGATAACTCTCGTCCACAAAAATATTGAGGGAAGGCAACGAAGAGGATTTGAAAGCAAGGCAGAATTGCAGGAAACAGATTTCAGGAGGTAGATTCGAATCGCCTTTAAAGCACAGGAGAAGCGGCAAAACCTCGACAATGATGCCCTTGGCCAAAAAGGGCATATGCGTTTTTTCCTGAATATATTCAGGAAAAAACGCATACGCCCTTTTTGGCCAACCAAGCAACCTGGAAAGGCAAATCAGCGCTACAAAGAAGTCTCGCTTCCCATCGGTCAAAAGGGCCATGCTGAATAAAGTGTCAAAACCAGAAATGCAGGACAGGCCATGGAGGAACGGGAGCCTTGCTACGCTGATGGGCGGGATGGAAATTGCCAACAGCCACTCTGGAGAAGTGGACGGTGTGTCCTGAAACATCTAAAAAACTCAGCTTAGAGAGCATAGGGCACTTCCACTCATGGGCGTAGAAATTGGGAAAACTCAAAATCAGCAAGACACAGTTTAGGGCCCAAAGTTTAGGGCTGCTCTGTTGACAAGAACCTCCACTTCGTTCCACCTTAAAAATCCCAGGAAAGAGAAAAATGGATAAAGAAGTTGTGGTCCTTATGTACAATGGAATATCACTCAGCCATGAAATCAACATCATAAGGCTAGTAGGAGCATGATGAGTGGATTTAGGTAGGACGATTCTAAGTGAAATAAGTCACACAGAAAACGACACTTATCCTAAGATATCAGTTATAGAGGGAATGTAAAAACCGCTTCACTTGAACTGAATTACAAAACAGAACAGTGTCACCCGTTTAGAAAACACACTATGGCTGCTTAACGGGAAAGGTGAGGTGGGGTGATGCATAAAACAAGGGTTTCAAATGAGCTCAGATACCGTTCCATAAACCCAATATGTAATAGACAAGACCTACTCCTTGCTCCGTGAACTGGACTCAACACCCCCTATTCACCGCCCAAGAATATACCTGACTAGTAAGAATCTTAAAACCTATGTATTGCCATCTCTCTGTAAGTGAGTCAAGTGGGTGTAAAGCGGCATACACACAGCAGTGAAAAGCAGCTAAACCCCATTATAAAAATCAATTACTTTTAAAAACCCGTGAAACAAAGACAGTGAAAGAGAGAGAAATTCTTAGGAAATTCGTTCAGGGGCTGTGATGCCACCTGGATTTTCCATATCTAGACCCACAGCTGATTGAGACCTAAGGGTGGACACTCTTGGGGCTGAGAGGTTTGGTGAGGTTGGGTGAGCCAACGCAGGCCCTTTAAAGTAATACTGCGTGGTAGCCATCCCATGGGTCCCAAATCTCCAGGTTCAAGGGCATCTTCCTACCTCGAAAACAGGCATGAGAAACCCAGATGATGGTACACCGTGTGATCGGGAAAGGTTTCTAAAACGCACCTCATTTCTCATCTCCTTCTGCTCGGCTTCGCCATTCCAGCCGCTTTACTAGCAACCTCCCCCCTGGGAGAATCAGCACCTTTAACCTCCTGTTCCGTACAGGTTGCAATTTGTCCTGAGGATGAACGGGAAGAGGGGGAACCAATGAGAGACTAGCTCTAGGTGTTGGGACAGGCACAGCTCACTCTATTTTCCCATCAGGAAGAAGAATTAACCACAGGCTCAGCCTGCCGCCCGGAACCAGAATAGGGCCTGAAGCAATCCTGCGCTTTTGCGGCCAGCTCCCAAGAAAGCGAGCTGAAAAATGGAGCTCAGGGGCACTGCAATTCACAAACCTGCAGAGTTATAAATGATAACTCTCGTCCACAAAAATATTGAGGGAAGGCAACGAAGAGGATTTGAAAGCAAGGCAGAATTGCAGGAAACAGATTTCAGGAGGTAGATTCGAATCGCCTTTAAAGCACGGGAGAAGCGGCAAAACCTCGACAATGATGCCCTTGGCCAAAAAGGGCGTATGCGATTTTTCCTGAATATATTCAGGAAAAAACGCATACGCCCTTTTTGGCCAACCAAGCAACCTGGAAAGGCAAATCAGCGCTACAAAGAAGTCTCGCTTCCCATCGGTCAAAAGGGCCATGCTGAATAAAGTGTCAAAACCAGAAATGCAGGACAGGCCATGGAGGAACGGGAGCCTTGCTACGCTGATGGGCGGGATGGAAATTGCCAACAGCCACTCTGGAGAAGTGGACGGTGTGTCCTGAAACATCTAAAAAACTCAGCTTAGAGAGCATAGGGCACTTCCACTCATGGGCGTAGAAATTGGGAAAACTCAAAATCAGCAAGACACAGTTTAGGGCCCAAAGTTTAGGGCTGCTCTGTTGACAAGAACCTCCACTTCGTTCCACCTTAAAAATCCCAGGAAAGAGAAAAATGGATAAAGAAGTTGTGGTCCTTATGTACAATGGAATATCACTCAGCCATGAAATCAACATCATAAGGCTAGTAGGAGCATGATGAGTGGATTTAGGTAGGACGATTCTAAGTGAAATAAGTCACACAGAAAACGACACTTATCCTAAGATATCAGTTATAGAGGGAATGTAAAAACCGCTTCACTTGAACTGAATTACAAAACAGAACAGTGTCACCCGTTTAGAAAACACACTATGGCTGCTTAACGGGAAAGGTGAGGTGGGGTGATGCATAAAACAAGGGTTTCAAATGAGCTCAGATACCGTTCCATAAACCCAATATGTAATAGACAAGACCTACTCCTTGCTCCGTGAACTGGACTCAACACCCCCTATTCACCGCCCAAGAATATACCTGACTAGTAAGAATCTTAAAACCTATGTATTGCCATCTCTCTGTAAGTGAGTCAAGTGGGTGTAAAGCGGCATACACACAGCAGTGAAAAGCAGCTAAACCCCATTATAAAAATCAATTACTTTTAAAAACCCGTGAAACAAAGACAGTGAAAGAGAGAGAAATTCTTAGGAAATTCGTTCAGGGGCTGTGATGCCACCTGGATTTTCCATATCTAGACCCACAGCTGATTGAGACCTAAGGGTGGACACTCTTGGGGCTGAGAGGTTTGGTGAGGTTGGGTGAGCCAACGCAGGCCCTTTAAAGTAATACTGCGTGGTAGCCATCCCATGGGTCCCAAATCTCCAGGTTCAAGGGCATCTTCCTACCTCGAAAACAGGCATGAGAAACCCAGATGATGGTACACCGTGTGATCGGGAAAGGTTTCTAAAACGCACCTCATTTCTCATCTCCTTCTGCTCGGCTTCGCCATTCCAGCCGCTTTACTAGCAACCTCCCCCCTGGGAGAATCAGCACCTTTAACCTCCTGTTCCGTACAGGTTGCAATTTGTCCTGAGGATGAACGGGAAGAGGGGGAACCAATGAGAGACTAGCTCTAGGTGTTGGGACAGGCACAGCTCACTCTATTTTCCCATCAGGAAGAAGAATTAACCACAGGCTCAGCCTGCCGCCCGGAACCAGAATAGGGCCTGAAGCAATCCTGCGCTTTTGCGGCCAGCTCCCAAGAAAGCGAGCTGAAAAATGGAGCTCAGGGGCACTGCAATTCACAAACCTGCAGAGTTATAAATGATAACTCTCGTCCACAAAAATATTGAGGGAAGGCAACGAAGAGGATTTGAAAGCAAGGCAGAATTGCAGGAAACAGATTTCAGGAGGTAGATTCGAATCGCCTTTAAAGCACGGGAGAAGCGGCAAAACCTCGACAATGATGCCCTTGGCCAAAAAGGGCGTATGCGATTTTTCCTGAATATATTCAGGAAAAAACGCATACGCCCTTTTTGGCCAACCAATCAACCTGGAAAGGCAAATCAGCGCTACAAAGAAGTCTCGCTTCCCATCGGTCAAAAGGGCCATGCTGAATAAAGTGTCAAAACCAGAAATGCAGGACAGGCCATGGAGGAACGGGAGCCTTGCTACGCTGATGGGCGGGATGGAAATTGCCAACAGCCACTCTGGAGAAGTGGACGGTGTGTCCTGAAACATCTAAAAAACTCAGCTTAGAGAGCATAGGGCACTTCCACTCATGGGCGTAGAAATTGGGAAAACTCAAAATCAGCAAGACACAGTTTAGGGCCCAAAGTTTAGGGCTGCTCTGTTGACAAGAACCTCCACTTCGTTCCACCTTAAAAATCCCAGGAAAGAGAAAAATGGATAAAGAAGTTGTGGTCCTTATGTACAATGGAATATCACTCAGCCATGAAATCAACATCATAAGGCTAGTAGGAGCATGATGAGTGGATTTAGGTAGGACGATTCTAAGTGAAATAAGTCACACAGAAAACGACACTTATCCTAAGATATCAGTTATAGAGGGAATGTAAAAACCGCTTCACTTGAACTGAATTACAAAACAGAACAGTGTCACCCGTTTAGAAAACACACTATGGCTGCTTAACGGGAAAGGTGAGGTGGGGTGATGCATAAAACAAGGGTTTCAAATGAGCTCAGATACCGTTCCATAAACCCAATATGTAATAGACAAGACCTACTCCTTGCTCCGTGAACTGGACTCAACACCCCCTATTCACCGCCCAAGAATATACCTGACTAGTAAGAATCTTAAAACCTATGTATTGCCATCTCTCTGTAAGTGAGTCAAGTGGGTGTAAAGCGGCATACACACAGCAGTGAAAAGCAGCTAAACCCCATTATAAAAATCAATTACTTTTAAAAACCCGTGAAACAAAGACAGTGAAAGAGAGAGAAATTCTTAGGAAATTCGTTCAGGGGCTGTGATGCCACCTGGATTTTCCATATCTAGACCCACAGCTGATTGAGACCTAAGGGTGGACACTCTTGGGGCTGAGAGGTTTGGTGAGGTTGGGTGAGCCAACGCAGGCCCTTTAAAGTAATACTGCGTGGTAGCCATCCCATGGGTCCCAAATCTCCAGGTTCAAGGGCATCTTCCTACCTCGAAAACAGGCATGAGAAACCCAGATGATGGTACACCGTGTGATCGGGAAAGGTTTCTAAAACGCACCTCATTTCTCATCTCCTTCTGCTCGGCTTCGCCATTCCAGCCGCTTTACTAGCAACCTCCCCCCTGGGAGAATCAGCACCTTTAACCTCCTGTTCCGTACAGGTTGCAATTTGTCCTGAGGATGAACGGGAAGAGGGGGAACCAATGAGAGACTAGCTCTAGGTGTTGGGACAGGCACAGCTCACTCTATTTTCCCATCAGGAAGAAGAATTAACCACAGGCTCAGCCTGCCGCCCGGAACCAGAATAGGGCCTGAAGCAATCCTGCGCTTTTGCGGCCAGCTCCCAAGAAAGCGAGCTGAAAAATGGAGCTCAGGGGCACTGCAATTCACAAACCTGCAGAGTTATAAATGATAACTCTCGTCCACAAAAATATTGAGGGAAGGCAACGAAGAGGATTTGAAAGCAAGGCAGAATTGCAGGAAACAGATTTCAGGAGGTAGATTCGAATCGCCTTTAAAGCACAGGAGAAGCGGCAAAACCTCGACAATGATGCCCTTGGCCAAAAAGGGCGTATGCGTTTTTTCCTGAATATATTCAGGAAAAAACGCATACGCCCTTTTTGGCCAACCAAGCAACCTGGAAAGGCAAATCAGCGCTACAAAGAAGTCTCGCTTCCCATCGGTCAAAAGGGCCATGCTGAATAAAGTGTCAAAACCAGAAATGCAGGACAGGCCATGGAGGAACGGGAGCCTTGCTACGCTGATGGGCGGGATGGAAATTGCCAACAGCCACTCTGGAGAAGTGGACGGTGTGTCCTGAAACATCTAAAAAACTCAGCTTAGAGAGCATAGGGCACTTCCACTCATGGGCGTAGAAATTGGGAAAACTCAAAATCAGCAAGACACAGTTTAGGGCCCAAAGTTTAGGGCTGCTCTGTTGACAAGAACCTCCACTTCGTTCCACCTTAAAAATCCCAGGAAAGAGAAAAATGGATAAAGAAGTTGTGGTCCTTATGTACAATGGAATATCACTCAGCCATGAAATCAACATCATAAGGCTAGTAGGAGCATGATGAGTGGATTTAGGTAGGACGATTCTAAGTGAAATAAGTCACACAGAAAACGACACTTATCCTAAGATATCAGTTATAGAGGGAATGTAAAAACCGCTTCACTTGAACTGAATTACAAAACAGAACAGTGTCACCCGTTTAGAAAGCACACTATGGCTGCTTAACGGGAAAGGTGAGGTGGGGTGATGCATAAAACAAGGGTTTCAAATGAGCTCAGATACCGTTCCATAAACCCAATATGTAATAGACAAGACCTACTCCTTGCTCCGTGAACTGGACTCAACACCCCCTATTCACCGCCCAAGAATATACCTGACTAGTAAGAATCTTAAAACCTATGTATTGCCATCTCTCTGTAAGTGAGTCAAGTGGGTGTAAAGCGGCATACACACAGCAGTGAAAAGCAGCTAAACCCCATTATAAAAATCAATTACTTTTAAAAACCCGTGAAACAAAGACAGTGAAAGAGAGAGAAATTCTTAGGAAATTCGTTCAGGGGCTGTGATGCCACCTGGATTTTCCATATCTAGACCCACAGCTGATTGAGACCTAAGGGTGGACACTCTTGGGGCTGAGAGGTTTGGTGAGGTTGGGTGAGCCAACGCAGGCCCTTTAAAGTAATACTGCGTGGTAGCCATCCCATGGGTCCCAAATCTCCAGGTTCAAGGGCATCTTCCTACCTCGAAAACAGGCATGAGAAACCCAGATGATGGTACACCGTGTGATCGGGAAAGGTTTCTAAAACGCACCTCATTTCTCATCTCCTTCTGCTCGGCTTCGCCATTCCAGCCGCTTTACTAGCAACCTCCCCCCTGGGAGAATCAGCACCTTTAACCTCCTGTTCCGTACAGGTTGCAATTTGTCCTGAGGATGAACGGGAAGAGGGGGAACCAATGAGAGACTAGCTCTAGGTGTTGGGACAGGCACAGCTCACTCTATTTTCCCATCAGGAAGAAGAATAAACCACAGGCTCAGCCTGCCGCCCGGAACCAGAATAGGGCCTGAAGCAATCCTGCGCTTTTGCGGCCAGCTCCCAAGAAAGCGAGCTGAAAAATGGAGCTCAGGGGCACTGCAATTCACAAACCTGCAGAGTTATAAATGATAACTCTCGTCCACAAAAATATTGAGGGAAGGCAACGAAGAGGATTTGAAAGCAAGGCAGAATTGCAGGAAACAGATTTCAGGAGGTAGATTCGAATCGCCTTTAAAGCACAGGAGAAGCGGCAAAACCTCGACAATGATGCCCTTGGCCAAAAAGGGCATATGCGTTTTTTCCTGAATATATTCAGGAAAAAACGCATACGCCCTTTTTGGCCAACCAAGCAACCTGGAAAGGCAAATCAGCGCTACAAAGAAGTCTCGCTTCCCATCGGTCAAAAGGGCCATGCTGAATAAAGTGTCAAAACCAGAAATGCAGGACAGGCCATGGAGGAACGGGAGCCTTGCTACGCTGATGGGCGGGATGGAAATTGCCAACAGCCACTCTGGAGAAGTGGACGGTGTGTCCTGAAACATCTAAAAAACTCAGCTTAGAGAGCATAGGGCACTTCCACTCATGGGCGTAGAAATTGGGAAAACTCAAAATCAGCAAGACACAGTTTAGGGCCCAAAGTTTAGGGCTGCTCTGTTGACAAGAACCTCCACTTCGTTCCACCTTAAAAATCCCAGGAAAGAGAAAAATGGATAAAGAAGTTGTGGTCCTTATGTACAATGGAATATCACTCAGCCATGAAATCAACATCATAAGGCTAGTAGGAGCATGATGAGTGGATTTAGCTACGACGATTCTAAGTGAAATAAGTCACACAGAAAACGACACTTATCCTAAGATATCAGTTATAGAGGGAATGTAAAAACCGCTTCACTTGAACTGAATTACAAAACAGAACAGTGTCACCCGTTTAGAAAGCACACTATGGCTGCTTAACGGGAAAGGTGAGGTGGGGTGATGCATAAAACAAGGGTTTCAAATGAGCTCAGATACCGTTCCATAAACCCAATATGTAATAGACAAGACCTACTCCTTGCTCCGTGAACTGGACTCAACACCCCCTATTCACCGCCCAAGAATATACCTGACTAGTAAGAATCTTAAAACCTATGTATTGCCATCTCTCTGTAAGTGAGTCAAGTGGGTGTAAAGCGGCATACACACAGCAGTGAAAAGCAGCTAAACCCCATTATAAAAATCAATTACTTTTAAAAACCCGTGAAACAAAGACAGTGAAAGAGAGAGAAATTCTTAGGAAATTCGTTCAGGGTCTGTGATGCCACCTGGATTTTCCATATCTAGACCCACAGCTGATTGAGACCTAAGGGTGGACACTCTTGGGGCTGAGAGGTTTGGTGAGGTTGGGTGAGCCAACGCAGGCCCTTTAAAGTAATACTGCGTGGTAGCCATCCCATGGGTCCCAAATCTCCAGGTTCAAGGGCATCTTCCTACCTCGAAAACAGGCATGAGAAACCCAGATGATGGTACACCGTGTGATCGGGAAAGGTTTCTAAAACGCACCTCATTTCTCATCTCCTTCTGCTCGGCTTCGCCATTCCAGCCGTTTTACTAGCAACCTCCCCCCTGGGAGAATCAGCACCTTTAACCTCCTGTTCCGTACAGGTTGCAATTTGTCCTGAGGATGAACGGGAAGAGGGGGAACCAATGAGAGACTAGCTCTAGGTGTTGGGACAGGCACAGCTCACTCTATTTTCCCATCAGGAAGAAGAATTAACCACAGGCTCAGCCTGCCGCCCGGAACCAGAATAGGGCCTGAAGCAATCCTGCGCTTTTGCGGCCAGCTCCCAAGAAAGCGAGCTGAAAAATGGAGCTCAGGGGCACTGCAATTCACAAACCTGCAGAGTTATAAATGATAACTCTCGTCCACAAAAATATTGAGGGAAGGCAACGAAGAGGATTTGAAAGCAAGGCAGAATTGCAGGAAACAGATTTCAGGAGGTAGATTCGAATCGCCTTTAAAGCACGGGAGAAGCGGCAAAACCTCGACAATGATGCCCTTGGCCAAAAAGGGCGTATGCGTTTTTTCCTGAATATATTCAGGAAAAAACGCATACGCCCTTTTTGGCCAACCAAGCAACCTGGAAAGGCAAATCAGCGCTACAAAGAAGTCTCGCTTCCCATCGGTCAAAAGGGCCATGCTGAATAAAGTGTCAAAACCAGAAATGCAGGACAGGCCATGGAGGAACGGGAGCCTTGCTACGCTGATGGGCGGGATGGAAATTGCCAACAGCCACTCTGGAGAAGTGGACGGTGTGTCCTGAAACATCTAAAAAACTCAGCTTAGAGAGCATAGGGCACTTCCACTCATGGGCGTAGAAATTGGGAAAACTCAAAATCAGCAAGACACAGTTTAGGGCCCAAAGTTTAGGGCTGCTCTGTTGACAAGAACCTCCACTTCGTTCCACCTTAAAAATCCCAGGAAAGAGAAAAATGGATAAAGAAGTTGTGGTCCTTATGTACAATGGAATATCACTCAGCCATGAAATCAACATCATAAGGCTAGTAGGAGCATGATGAGTGGATTTAGCTACGACGATTCTAAGTGAAATAAGTCACACAGAAAACGACACTTATCCTAAGATATCAGTTATAGAGGGAATGTAAAAACCGCTTCACTTGAACTGAATTACAAAACAGAACAGTGTCACCCGTTTAGAAAGCACACTATGGCTGCTTAACGGGAAAGGTGAGGTGGGGTGATGCATAAAACAAGGGTTTCAAATGAGCTCAGATACCGTTCCATAAACCCAATATGTAATAGACAAGACCTACTCCTTGCTCCGTGAACTGGACTCAACACCCCCTATTCACCGCCCAAGAATATACCTGACTAGTAAGAATCTTAAAACCTATGTATTGCCATCTCTCTGTAAGTGAGTCAAGTGGGTGTAAAGCGGCATACACACAGCAGTGAAAAGCAGCTAAACCCCATTATAAAAATCAATTACTTTTAAAAACACGTGAAACAAAGACAGTGAAAGAGAGAGAAATTCTTAGGAAATTCGTTCAGGGGCTGTGATGCCACCTGGATTTTCCATATCTAGACCCACAGCTGATTGAGACCTAAGGGTGGACACTCTTGGGGCTGAGAGGTTTGGTGAGGTTGGGTGAGCCAACGCAGGCCCTTTAAAGTAATACTGCGTGGTAGCCATCCCATGGGTCCCAAATCTCCAGGTTCAAGGGCATCTTCCTACCTCGAAAACAGGCATGAGAAACCCAGATGATGGTACACCGTGTGATCGGGAAAGGTTTCTAAAACGCACCTCATTTCTCATCTCCTTCTGCTCGGCTTCGCCATTCCAGCCGCTTTACTAGCAACCTCCCCCCTGGGAGAATCAGCACCTTTAACCTCCTGTTCCGTACAGGTTGCAATTTGTCCTGAGGATGAACGGGAAGAGGGGGAACCAATGAGAGACTAGCTCTAGGTGTTGAGACAGGCACAGCTCACTCTATTTTCCCATCAGGAAGAAGAATTAACCACAGGCTCAGCCTGCCGCCCGGAACCAGAATAGGGCCTGAAGCAATCCTGCGCTTTTGCGGCCAGCTCCCAAGAAAGCGAGCTGAAAAATGGAGCTCAGGGGCACTGCAATTCACAAACCTGCAGAGTTATAAATGATAACTCTCGTCCACAAAAATATTGAGGGAAGGCAACGAAGAGGATTTGAAAGCAAGGCAGAATTGCAGGAAACAGATTTCAGGAGGTAGATTCGAATCGCCTTTAAAGCACAGGAGAAGCGGCAAAACCTCGACAATGATGCCCTTGGCCAAAAAGGGCATATGCGTTTTTTCCTGAATATATTCAGGAAAAAACGCATACGCCCTTTTTGGCCAACCAAGCAACCTGGAAAGGCAAATCAGCGCTACAAAGAAGTCTCGCTTCCCATCGGTCAAAAGGGCCATGCTGAATAAAGTGTCAAAACCAGAAATGCAGGACAGGCCATGGAGGAACGGGAGCCTTGCTACGCTGATGGGCGGGATGGAAATTGCCAACAGCCACTCTGGAGAAGTGGACGGTGTGTCCTGAAACATCTAAAAAACTCAGCTTAGAGAGCATAGGGCACTTCCACTCATGGGCGTAGAAATTGGGAAAACTCAAAATCAGCAAGACACAGTTTAGGGCCCAAAGTTTAGGGCTGCTCTGTTGACAAGAACCTCCACTTCGTTCCACCTTAAAAATCCCAGGAAAGAGAAAAATGGATAAAGAAGTTGTGGTCCTTATGTACAATGGAATATCACTCAGCCATGAAATCAACATCATAAGGCTAGTAGGAGCATGATGAGTGGATTTAGCTACGACGATTCTAAGTGAAATAAGTCACACAGAAAACGACACTTATCCTAAGATATCAGTTATAGAGGGAATGTAAAAACCGCTTCACTTGAACTGAATTACAAAACAGAACAGTGTCACCCGTTTAGAAAACACACTATGGCTGCTTAACGGGAAAGGTGAGGTGGGGTGATGCATAAAACAAGGGTTTCAAATGAGCTCAGATACCGTTCCATAAACCCAATATGTAATAGACAAGACCTACTCCTTGCTCCGTGAACTGGACTCAACACCCCCTATTCACCGCCCAAGAATATACCTGACTAGTAAGAATCTTAAAACCTATGTATTGCCATCTCTCTGTAAGTGAGTCAAGTGGGTGTAAAGCGGCATACACACAGCAGTGAAAAGCAGCTAAACCCCATTATAAAAATCAATTACTTTTAAAAACCCGTGAAACAAAGACAGTGAAAGAGAGAGAAATTCTTAGGAAATTCGTTCAGGGGCTGTGATGCCACCTGGATTTTCCATATCTAGACCCACAGCTGATTGAGACCTAAGGGTGGACACTCTTGGGGCTGAGAGGTTTGGTGAGGTTGGGTGAGCCAACGCAGGCCCTTTAAAGTAATACTGCGTGGTAGCCATCCCATGGGTCCCAAATCTCCAGGTTCAAGGGCATCTTCCTACCTCGAAAACAGGCATGAGAAACCCAGATGATGGTACACCGTGTGATCGGGAAAGGTTTCTAAAACGCACCTCATTTCTCATCTCCTTCTGCTCGGCTTCGCCATTCCAGCCGCTTTACTAGCAACCTCCCCCCTGGGAGAATCAGCACCTTTAACCTCCTGTTCCGTACAGGTTGCAATTTGTCCTGAGGATGAACGGGAAGAGGGGGAACCAATGAGAGACTAGCTCTAGGTGTTGGGACAGGCACAGCTCACTCTATTTTCCCATCAGGAAGAAGAATTAACCACAGGCTCAGCCTGCCGCCCGGAACCAGAATAGGGCCTGAAGCAATCCTGCGCTTTTGCGGCCAGCTCCCAAGAAAGCGAGCTGAAAAATGGAGCTCAGGGGCACTGCAATTCACAAACCTGCAGAGTTATAAATGATAACTCTCGTCCACAAAAATATTGAGGGAAGGCAACGAAGAGGATTTGAAAGCAAGGCAGAATTGCAGGAAACAGATTTCAGGAGGTAGATTCGAATCGCCTTTAAAGCACGGGAGAAGCGGCAAAACCTCGACAATGATGCCCTTGGCCAAAAAGGGCGTATGCGATTTTTCCTGAATATATTCAGGAAAAAACGCATACGCCCTTTTTGGCCAACCAAGCAACCTGGAAAGGCAAATCAGCGCTACAAAGAAGTCTCGCTTCCCATCGGTCAAAAGGGCCATGCTGAATAAAGTGTCAAAACCAGAAATGCAGGACAGGCCATGGAGGAACGGGAGCCTTGCTACGCTGATGGGCGGGATGGAAATTGCCAACAGCCACTCTGGAGAAGTGGACGGTGTGTCCTGAAACATCTAAAAAACTCAGCTTAGAGAGCATAGGGCACTTCCACTCATGGGCGTAGAAATTGGGAAAACTCAAAATCAGCAAGACACAGTTTAGGGCCCAAAGTTTAGGGCTGCTCTGTTGACAAGAACCTCCACTTCGTTCCACCTTAAATATCCCAGGAAAGAGAAAAATGGATAAAGAAGTTGTGGTCCTTATGTACAATGGAATATCACTCAGCCATGAAATCAACATCATAAGGCTAGTAGGAGCATGATGAGTGGATTTAGCTACGACGATTCTAAGTGAAATAAGTCACACAGAAAACGACACTTATCCTAAGATATCAGTTATAGAGGGAATGTAAAAACCGCTTCACTTGAACTGAATTACAAAACAGAACAGTGTCACCCGTTTAGAAAACACACTATGGCTGCTTAACGGGAAAGGTGAGGTGGGGTGATGCATAAAACAAGGGTTTCAAATGAGCTCAGATACCGTTCCATAAACCCAATATGTAATAGACAAGACCTACTCCTTGCTCCGTGAACTGGACTCAACACCCCCTATTCACCGCCCAAGAATATACCTGACTAGTAAGAATCTTAAAACCTATGTATTGCCATCTCTCTGTAAGTGAGTCAAGTGGGTGTAAAGCGGCATACACACAGCAGTGAAAAGCAGCTAAACCCCATTATAAAAATCAATTACTTTTAAAAACCCGTGAAACAAAGACAGTGAAAGAGAGAGAAATTCTTAGGAAATTCGTTCAGGGGCTGTGATGCCACCTGGATTTTCCATATCTAGACCCACAGCTGATTGAGACCTAAGGGTGGACACTCTTGGGGCTGAGAGGTTTGGTGAGGTTGGGTGAGCCAACGCAGGCCCTTTAAAGTAATACTGCGTGGTAGCCATCCCATGGGTCCCAAATCTCCAGGTTCAAGGGCATCTTCCTACCTCGAAAACAGGCATGAGAAACCCAGATGATGGTACACCGTGTGATCGGGAAAGGTTTCTAAAACGCACCTCATTTCTCATCTCCTTCTGCTCGGCTTCGCCATTCCAGCCGCTTTACTAGCAACCTCCCCCCTGGGAGAATCAGCACCTTTAACCTCCTGTTCCGTACAGGTTGCAATTTGTCCTGAGGATGAACGGGAAGAGGGGGAACCAATGAGAGACTAGCTCTAGGTGTTGGGACAGGCACAGCTCACTCTATTTTCCCATCAGGAAGAAGAATTAACCACAGGCTCAGCCTGCCGCCCGGAACCAGAATAGGGCCTGAAGCAATCCTGCGCTTTTGCGGCCAGCTCCCAAGAAAGCGAGCTGAAAAATGGAGCTCAGGGGCACTGCAATTCACAAACCTGCAGAGTTATAAATGATAACTCTCGTCCACAAAAATATTGAGGGAAGGCAACGAAGAGGATTTGAAAGCAAGGCAGAATTGCAGGAAACAGATTTCAGGAGGTAGATTCGAATCGCCTTTAAAGCACAGGAGAAGCGGCAAAACCTCGACAATGATGCCCTTGGCCAAAAAGGGCGTATGCGTTTTTTCCTGAATATATTCAGGAAAAAACGCATACGCCCTTTTTGGCCAACCAAGCAACCTGGAAAGGCAAATCAGCGCTACAAAGAAGTCTCGCTTCCCATCGGTCAAAAGGGCCATGCTGAATAAAGTGTCAAAACCAGAAATGCAGGACAGGCCATGGAGGAACGGGAGCCTTGCTACGCTGATGGGCGGGATGGAAATTGCCAACAGCCACTCTGGAGAAGTGGACGGTGTGTCCTGAAACATCTAAAAAACTCAGCTTAGAGAGCATAGGGCACTTCCACTCATGGGCGTAGAAATTGGGAAAACTCAAAATCAGCAAGACACAGTTTAGGGCCCAAAGTTTAGGGCTGCTCTGTTGACAAGAACCTCCACTTCGTTCCACCTTAAAAATCCCAGGAAAGAGAAAAATGGATAAAGAAGTTGTGGTCCTTATGTACAATGGAATATCACTCAGCCATGAAATCAACATCATAAGGCTAGTAGGAGCATGATGAGTGGATTTAGCTACGACGATTCTAAGTGAAATAAGTCACACAGAAAACGACACTTATCCTAAGATATCAGTTATAGAGGGAATGTAAAAACCGCTTCACTTGAACTGAATTACAAAACAGAACAGTGTCACCCGTTTAGAAAGCACACTATGGCTGCTTAACGGGAAAGGTGAGGTGGGGTGATGCATAAAACAAGGGTTTCAAATGAGCTCAGATACCGTTCCATAAACCCAATATGTAATAGACAAGACCTACTCCTTGCTCCGTGAACTGGACTCAACACCCCCTATTCACCGCCCAAGAATATACCTGACTAGTAAGAATCTTAAAACCTATGTATTGCCATCTCTCTGTAAGTGAGTCAAGTGGGTGTAAAGCGGCATACACACAGCAGTGAAAAGCAGCTAAACCCCATTATAAAAATCAATTACTTTTAAAAACCCGTGAAACAAAGACAGTGAAAGAGAGAGAAATTCTTAGGAAATTCGTTCAGGGGCTGTGATGCCACCTGGATTTTCCATATCTAGACCCACAGCTGATTGAGACCTAAGGGTGGACACTCTTGGGGCTGAGAGGTTTGGTGAGGTTGGGTGAGCCAACGCAGGCCCTTTAAAGTAATACTGCGTGGTAGCCATCCCATGGGTCCCAAATCTCCAGGTTCAAGGGCATCTTCCTACCTCGAAAACAGGCATGAGAAACCCAGATGATGGTACACCGTGTGATCGGGAAAGGTTTCTAAAACGCACCTCATTTCTCATCTCCTTCTGCTCGGCTTCGCCATTCCAGCCGCTTTACTAGCAACCTCCCCCCTGGGAGAATCAGCACCTTTAACCTCCTGTTCCGTACAGGTTGCAATTTGTCCTGAGGATGAACGGGAAGAGGGGGAACCAATGAGAGACTAGCTCTAGGTGTTGGGACAGGCACAGCTCACTCTATTTTCCCATCAGGAAGAAGAATAAACCACAGGCTCAGCCTGCCGCCCGGAACCAGAATAGGGCCTGAAGCAATCCTGCGCTTTTGCGGCCAGCTCCCAAGAAAGCGAGCTGAAAAATGGAGCTCAGGGGCACTGCAATTCACAAACCTGCAGAGTTATAAATGATAACTCTCGTCCACAAAAATATTGAGGGAAGGCAACGAAGAGGATTTGAAAGCAAGGCAGAATTGCAGGAAACAGATTTCAGGAGGTAGATTCGAATCGCCTTTAAAGCACAGGAGAAGCGGCAAAACCTCGACAATGATGCCCTTGGCCAAAAAGGGCATATGCGTTTTTTCCTGAATATATTCAGGAAAAAACGCATACGCCCTTTTTGGCCAACCAAGCAACCTGGAAAGGCAAATCAGCGCTACAAAGAAGTCTCGCTTCCCATCGGTCAAAAGGGCCATGCTGAATAAAGTGTCAAAACCAGAAATGCAGGACAGGCCATGGAGGAACGGGAGCCTTGCTACGCTGATGGGCGGGATGGAAATTGCCAACAGCCACTCTGGAGAAGTGGACGGTGTGTCCTGAAACATCTAAAAAACTCAGCTTAGAGAGCATAGGGCACTTCCACTCATGGGCGTAGAAATTGGGAAAACTCAAAATCAGCAAGACACAGTTTAGGGCCCAAAGTTTAGGGCTGCTCTGTTGACAAGAACCTCCACTTCGTTCCACCTTAAAAATCCCAGGAAAGAGAAAAATGGATAAAGAAGTTGTGGTCCTTATGTACAATGGAATATCACTCAGCCATGAAATCAACATCATAAGGCTAGTAGGAGCATGATGAGTGGATTTAGCTACGACGATTCTAAGTGAAATAAGTCACACAGAAAACGACACTTATCCTAAGATATCAGTTATAGAGGGAATGTAAAAACCGCTTCACTTGAACTGAATTACAAAACAGAACAGTGTCACCCGTTTAGAAAGCACACTATGGCTGCTTAACGGGAAAGGTGAGGTGGGGTGATGCATAAAACAAGGGTTTCAAATGAGCTCAGATACCGTTCCATAAACCCAATATGTAATAGACAAGACCTACTCCTTGCTCCGTGAACTGGACTCAACACCCCCTATTCACCGCCCAAGAATATACCTGACTAGTAAGAATCTTAAAACCTATGTATTGCCATCTCTCTGTAAGTGAGTCAAGTGGGTGTAAAGCGGCATACACACAGCAGTGAAAAGCAGCTAAACCCCATTATAAAAATCAATTACTTTTAAAAACCCGTGAAACAAAGACAGTGAAAGAGAGAGAAATTCTTAGGAAATTCGTTCAGGGTCTGTGATGCCACCTGGATTTTCCATATCTAGACCCACAGCTGATTGAGACCTAAGGGTGGACACTCTTGGGGCTGAGAGGTTTGGTGAGGTTGGGTGAGCCAACGCAGGCCCTTTAAAGTAATACTGCGTGGTAGCCATCCCATGGGTCCCAAATCTCCAGGTTCAAGGGCATCTTCCTACCTCGAAAACAGGCATGAGAAACCCAGATGATGGTACACCGTGTGATCGGGAAAGGTTTCTAAAACGCACCTCATTTCTCATCTCCTTCTGCTCGGCTTCGCCATTCCAGCCGTTTTACTAGCAACCTCCCCCCTGGGAGAATCAGCACCTTTAACCTCCTGTTCCGTACAGGTTGCAATTTGTCCTGAGGATGAACGGGAAGAGGGGGAACCAATGAGAGACTAGCTCTAGGTGTTGGGACAGGCACAGCTCACTCTATTTTCCCATCAGGAAGAAGAATTAACCACAGGCTCAGCCTGCCGCCCGGAACCAGAATAGGGCCTGAAGCAATCCTGCGCTTTTGCGGCCAGCTCCCAAGAAAGCGAGCTGAAAAATGGAGCTCAGGGGCACTGCAATTCACAAACCTGCAGAGTTATAAATGATAACTCTCGTCCACAAAAATATTGAGGGAAGGCAACGAAGAGGATTTGAAAGCAAGGCAGAATTGCAGGAAACAGATTTCAGGAGGTAGATTCGAATCGCCTTTAAAGCACGGGAGAAGCGGCAAAACCTCGACAATGATGCCCTTGGCCAAAAAGGGCGTATGCGTTTTTTCCTGAATATATTCAGGAAAAAACGCATACGCCCTTTTTGGCCAACCAAGCAACCTGGAAAGGCAAATCAGCGCTACAAAGAAGTCTCGCTTCCCATCGGTCAAAAGGGCCATGCTGAATAAAGTGTCAAAACCAGAAATGCAGGACAGGCCATGGAGGAACGGGAGCCTTGCTACGCTGATGGGCGGGATGGAAATTGCCAACAGCCACTCTGGAGAAGTGGACGGTGTGTCCTGAAACATCTAAAAAACTCAGCTTAGAGAGCATAGGGCACTTCCACTCATGGGCGTAGAAATTGGGAAAACTCAAAATCAGCAAGACACAGTTTAGGGCCCAAAGTTTAGGGCTGCTCTGTTGACAAGAACCTCCACTTCGTTCCACCTTAAAAATCCCAGGAAAGAGAAAAATGGATAAAGAAGTTGTGGTCCTTATGTACAATGGAATATCACTCAGCCATGAAATCAACATCATAAGGCTAGTAGGAGCATGATGAGTGGATTTAGCTACGACGATTCTAAGTGAAATAAGTCACACAGAAAACGACACTTATCCTAAGATATCAGTTATAGAGGGAATGTAAAAACCGCTTCACTTGAACTGAATTACAAAACAGAACAGTGTCACCCGTTTAGAAAGCACACTATGGCTGCTTAACGGGAAAGGTGAGGTGGGGTGATGCATAAAACAAGGGTTTCAAATGAGCTCAGATACCGTTCCATAAACCCAATATGTAATAGACAAGACCTACTCCTTGCTCCGTGAACTGGACTCAACACCCCCTATTCACCGCCCAAGAATATACCTGACTAGTAAGAATCTTAAAACCTATGTATTGCCATCTCTCTGTAAGTGAGTCAAGTGGGTGTAAAGCGGCATACACACAGCAGTGAAAAGCAGCTAAACCCCATTATAAAAATCAATTACTTTTAAAAACACGTGAAACAAAGACAGTGAAAGAGAGAGAAATTCTTAGGAAATTCGTTCAGGGGCTGTGATGCCACCTGGATTTTCCATATCTAGACCCACAGCTGATTGAGACCTAAGGGTGGACACTCTTGGGGCTGAGAGGTTTGGTGAGGTTGGGTGAGCCAACGCAGGCCCTTTAAAGTAATACTGCGTGGTAGCCATCCCATGGGTCCCAAATCTCCAGGTTCAAGGGCATCTTCCTACCTCGAAAACAGGCATGAGAAACCCAGATGATGGTACACCGTGTGATCGGGAAAGGTTTCTAAAACGCACCTCATTTCTCATCTCCTTCTGCTCGGCTTCGCCATTCCAGCCGCTTTACTAGCAACCTCCCCCCTGGGAGAATCAGCACCTTTAACCTCCTGTTCCGTACAGGTTGCAATTTGTCCTGAGGATGAACGGGAAGAGGGGGAACCAATGAGAGACTAGCTCTAGGTGTTGGGACAGGCACAGCTCACTCTATTTTCCCATCAGGAAGAAGAATTAACCACAGGCTCAGCCTGCCGCCCGGAACCAGAATAGGGCCTGAAGCAATCCTGCGCTTTTGCGGCCAGCTCCCAAGAAAGCGAGCTGAAAAATGGAGCTCAGGGGCACTGCAATTCACAAACCTGCAGAGTTATAAATGATAACTCTCGTCCACAAAAATATTGAGGGAAGGCAACGAAGAGGATTTGAAAGCAAGGCAGAATTGCAGGAAACAGATTTCAGGAGGTAGATTCGAATCGCCTTTAAAGCACGGGAGAAGCGGCAAAACCTCGACAATGATGCCCTTGGCCAAAAAGGGCATATGCGTTTTTTCCTGAATATATTCAGGAAAAAACGCATACGCCCTTTTTGGCCAACCAAGCAACCTGGAAAGGCAAATCAGCGCTACAAAGAAGTCTCGCTTCCCATCGGTCAAAAGGGCCATGCTGAATAAAGTGTCAAAACCAGAAATGCAGGACAGGCCATGGAGGAACGGGAGCCTTGCTACGCTGATGGGCGGGATGGAAATTGCCAACAGCCACTCTGGAGAAGTGGACGGTGTGTCCTGAAACATCTAAAAAACTCAGCTTAGAGAGCATAGGGCACTTCCACTCATGGGCGTAGAAATTGGGAAAACTCAAAATCAGCAAGACACAGTTTAGGGCCCAAAGTTTAGGGCTGCTCTGTTGACAAGAACCTCCACTTCGTTCCACCTTAAAAATCCCAGGAAAGAGAAAAATGGATAAAGAAGTTGTGGTCCTTATGTACAATGGAATATCACTCAGCCATGAAATCAACATCATAAGGCTAGTAGGAGCATGATGAGTGGATTTAGCTACGACGATTCTAAGTGAAATAAGTCACACAGAAAACGACACTTATCCTAAGATATCAGTTATAGAGGGAATGTAAAAACCGCTTCACTTGAACTGAATTACAAAACAGAACAGTGTCACACGTTTAGAAAACACACTATGGCTGCTTAACGGGAAAGGTGAGGTGGGGTGATGCATAAAACTAGGGTTTCAAATGAGCTCAGACACCGTTCCATAAACCCAATATGTAATAGACAAGACCTACTCCTTGCTCCGTGAACTGGACTCAACACCCCCTATTCACCGCCCAAGAATATACCTGACTAGTAAGAATCTTAAAACCTATGTATTGCCATCTCTCTGTAAGTGAGTCAAGTGGGTGTAAAGCGGCATACACACAGCAGTGAAAAGCAGCTAAACCCCATTATAAAAATCAATTACTTTTAAAAACCCGTGAAACAAAGACAGTGAAAGAGAGAGAAATTCTTAGGAAATTCGTTCAGGGGCTGTGATGCCACCTGGATTTTCCATATCTAGACCCACAGCTGATTGAGACCTAAGGGTGGACACTCTTGGGGCTGAGAGGTTTGGTGAGGTTGGGTGAGCCAACGCAGGCCCTTTAAAGTAATACTGCGTGGTAGCCATCCCATGGGTCCCAAATCTCCAGGTTCAAGGGCATCTTCCTACCTCGAAAACAGGCATGAGAAACCCAGATGATGGTACACCGTGTGATCGGGAAAGGTTTCTAAAACGCACCTCATTTCTCATCTCCTTCTGCTCGGCTTCGCCATTCCAGCCGCTTTACTAGCAACCTCCCCCCTGGGAGAATCAGCACCTTTAACCTCCTGTTCCGTACAGGTTGCAATTTGTCCTGAGGATGAACGGGAAGAGGGGGAACCAATGAGAGACTAGCTCTAGGTGTTGGGACAGGCACAGCTCACTCTATTTTCCCATCAGGAAGAAGAATTAACCACAGGCTCAGCCTGCCGCCCGGAACCAGAATAGGGCCTGAAGCAATCCTGCGCTTTTGCGGCCAGCTCCCAAGAAAGCGAGCTGAAAAATGGAGCTCAGGGGCACTGCAATTCACAAACCTGCAGAGTTATAAATGATAACTCTCGTCCACAAAAATATTGAGGGAAGGCAACGAAGAGGATTTGAAAGCAAGGCAGAATTGCAGGAAACAGATTTCAGGAGGTAGATTCGAATCGCCTTTAAAGCACGGGAGAAGCGGCAAAACCTCGACAATGATGCCCTTGGCCAAAAAGGGCGTATGCGTTTTTTCCTGAATATATTCAGGAAAAAACGCATACGCCCTTTTTGGCCAACCAAGCAACCTGGAAAGGCAAATCAGCGCTACAAAGAAGTCTCGCTTCCCATCGGTCAAAAGGGCCATGCTGAATAAAGTGTCAAAACCAGAAATGCAGGACAGGCCATGGAGGAACGGGAGCCTTGCTACGCTGATGGGCGGGATGGAAATTGCCAACAGCCACTCTGGAGAAGTGGACGGTGTGTCCTGAAACATCTAAAAAACTCAGCTTAGAGAGCATAGGGCACTTCCACTCATGGGCGTAGAAATTGGGAAAACTCAAAATCAGCAAGACACAGTTTAGGGCCCAAAGTTTAGGGCTGCTCTGTTGACAAGAACCTCCACTTCGTTCCACCTTAAAAATCCCAGGAAAGAGAAAAATGGATAAAGAAGTTGTGGTCCTTATGTACAATGGAATATCACTCAGCCATGAAATCAACATCATAAGGCTAGTAGGAGCATGATGAGTGGATTTAGGTAGGACGATTCTAAGTGAAATAAGTCACACAGAAAACGACACTTATCCTAAGATATCAGTTATAGAGGGAATGTAAAAACCGCTTCACTTGAACTGAATTACAAAACAGAACAGTGTCACCCGTTTAGAAAACACACTATGGCTGCTTAACGGGAAAGGTGAGGTGGGGTGATGCATAAAACAAGGGTTTCAAATGAGCTCAGACACCGTTCCATAAACCCAATATGTAATAGACAAGACCTACTCCTTGCTCCGTGAACTGGACTCAACACCCCCTATTCACCGCCCAAGAATATACCTGACTAGTAAGAATCTTAAAACCTATGTATTGCCATCTCTCTGTAAGTGAGTCAAGTGGGTGTAAAGCGGCATACACACAGCAGTGAAAAGCAGCTAAACCCCATTATAAAAATCAATTACTTTTAAAAACCCGTGAAACAAAGACAGTGAAAGAGAGAGAAATTCTTAGGAAATTCGTTCAGGGGCTGTGATGCCACCTGGATTTTCCATATCTAGACCCACAGCTGATTGAGACCTAAGGGTGGACACTCTTGGGGCTGAGAGGTTTGGTGAGGTTGGGTGAGCCAACGCAGGCCCTTTAAAGTAATACTGCGTGGTAGCCATCCCATGGGTCCCAAATCTCCAGGTTCAAGGGCATCTTCCTACCTCGAAAACAGGCATGAGAAACCCAGATGATGGTACACCGTGTGATCGGGAAAGGTTTCTAAAACGCACCTCATTTCTCATCTCCTTCTGCTCGGCTTCGCCATTCCAGCCGCTTTACTAGCAACCTCCCCCCTGGGAGAATCAGCACCTTTAACCTCCTGTTCCGTACAGGTTGCAATTTGTCCTGAGGATGAACGGGAAGAGGGGGAACCAATGAGAGACTAGCTCTAGGTGTTGGGACAGGCACAGCTCACTCTATTTTCCCATCAGGAAGAAGAATTAACCACAGGCTCAGCCTGCCGCCCGGAACCAGAATAGGGCCTGAAGCAATCCTGCGCTTTTGCGGCCAGCTCCCAAGAAAGCGAGCTGAAAAATGGAGCTCAGGGGCACTGCAATTCACAAACCTGCAGAGTTATAAATGATAACTCTCGTCCACAAAAATATTGAGGGAAGGCAACGAAGAGGATTTGAAAGCAAGGCAGAATTGCAGGAAACAGATTTCAGGAGGTAGATTCGAATCGCCTTTAAAGCACAGGAGAAGCGGCAAAACCTCGACAATGATGCCCTTGGCCAAAAAGGGCGTATGCGTTTTTTCCTGAATATATTCAGGAAAAAACGCATACGCCCTTTTTGGCCAACCAAGCAACCTGGAAAGGCAAATCAGCGCTACAAAGAAGTCTCGCTTCCCATCGGTCAAAAGGGCCATGCTGAATAAAGTGTCAAAACCAGAAATGCAGGACAGGCCATGGAGGAACGGGAGCCTTGCTACGCTGATGGGCGGGATGGAAATTGCCAACAGCCACTCTGGAGAAGTGGACGGTGTGTCCTGAAACATCTAAAAAACTCAGCTTAGAGAGCATAGGGCACTTCCACTCATGGGCGTAGAAATTGGGAAAACTCAAAATCAGCAAGACACAGTTTAGGGCCCAAAGTTTAGGGCTGCTCTGTTGACAAGAACCTCCACTTCGTTCCACCTTAAATATCCCAGGAAAGAGAAAAATGGATAAAGAAGTTGTGGTCCTTATGTACAATGGAATATCACTCAGCCATGAAATCAACATCATAAGGCTAGTAGGAGCATGATGAGTGGATTTAGGTAGGACGATTCTAAGTGAAATAAGTCACACAGAAAACGACACTTATCCTAAGATATCAGTTATAGAGGGAATGTAAAAACCGCTTCACTTGAACTGAATTACAAAACAGAACAGTGTCACCCGTTTAGAAAACACACTATGGCTGCTTAACGGGAAAGGTGAGGTGGGGTGATGCATAAAACAAGGGTTTCAAATGAGCTCAGATACCGTTCCATAAACCCAATATGTAATAGACAAGACCTACTCCTTGCTCCGTGAACTGGACTCAACACCCCCTATTCACCGCCCAAGAATATACCTGACTAGTAAGAATCTTAAAACCTATGTATTGCCATCTCTCTGTAAGTGAGTCAAGTGGGTGTAAAGCGGCATACACACAGCAGTGAAAAGCAGCTAAACCCCATTATAAAAATCAATTACTTTTAAAAACCCGTGAAACAAAGACAGTGAAAGAGAGAGAAATTCTTAGGAAATTCGTTCAGGGGCTGTGATGCCACCTGGATTTTCCATATCTAGACCCACAGCTGATTGAGACCTAAGGGTGGACACTCTTGGGGCTGAGAGGTTTGGTGAGGTTGGGTGAGCCAACGCAGGCCCTTTAAAGTAATACTGCGTGGTAGCCATCCCATGGGTCCCAAATCTCCAGGTTCAAGGGCATCTTCCTACCTCGAAAACAGGCATGAGAAACCCAGATGATGGTACACCGTGTGATCGGGAAAGGTTTCTAAAACGCACCTCATTTCTCATCTCCTTCTGCTCGGCTTCGCCATTCCAGCCGCTTTACTAGCAACCTCCCCCCTGGGAGAATCAGCACCTTTAACCTCCTGTTCCGTACAGGTTGCAATTTGTCCTGAGGATGAACGGGAAGAGGGGGAACCAATGAGAGACTAGCTCTAGGTGTTGGGACAGGCACAGCTCACTCTATTTTCCCATCAGGAAGAAGAATTAACCACAGGCTCAGCCTGCCGCCCGGAACCAGAATAGGGCCTGAAGCAATCCTGCGCTTTTGCGGCCAGCTCCCAAGAAAGCGAGCTGAAAAATGGAGCTCAGGGGCACTGCAATTCACAAACCTGCAGAGTTATAAATGATAACTCTCGTCCACAAAAATATTGAGGGAAGGCAACGAAGAGGATTTGAAAGCAAGGCAGAATTGCAGGAAACAGATTTCAGGAGGTAGATTCGAATCGCCTTTAAAGCACGGGAGAAGCGGCAAAACCTCGACAATGATGCCCTTGGCCAAAAAGGGCGTATGCGTTTTTTCCTGAATATATTCAGGAAAAAACGCATACGCCCTTTTTGGCCAACCAAGCAACCTGGAAAGGCAAATCAGCGCTACAAAGAAGTCTCGCTTCCCATCGGTCAAAAGGGCCATGCTGAATAAAGTGTCAAAACCAGAAATGCAGGACAGGCCATGGAGGAACGGGAGCCTTGCTACGCTGATGGGCGGGATGGAAATTGCCAACAGCCACTCTGGAGAAGTGGACGGTGTGTCCTGAAACATCTAAAAAACTCAGCTTAGAGAGCATAGGGCACTTCCACTCATGGGCGTAGAAATTGGGAAAACTCAAAATCAGCAAGACACAGTTTAGGGCCCAAAGTTTAGGGCTGCTCTGTTGACAAGAACCTCCACTTCGTTCCACCTTAAATATCC
This sequence comes from Balaenoptera acutorostrata, assembly GCF_949987535.1. Classification (NCBI taxonomy): domain Eukaryota; kingdom Metazoa; phylum Chordata; class Mammalia; order Artiodactyla; family Balaenopteridae; genus Balaenoptera; species Balaenoptera acutorostrata. Next base: position 295,505 of record NW_026646813.1, on the reverse strand, counting down.
CAGGAAAGAGAAAAATGGATAAAGAAGTTGTGGTCCTTATGTACAATGGAATATCACTCAGCCATGAAATCAACATCATAAGGCTAGTAGGAGCATGATGAGTGGATTTAGGTAGGACGATTCTAAGTGAAATAAGTCACACAGAAAACGACACTTATCCTAAGATATCAGTTATAGAGGGAATGTAAAAACCGCTTCACTTGAACTGAATTACAAAACAGAACAGTGTCACCCGTTTAGAAAACACACTATGGCTGCTTAACGGGAAAGGTGAGGTGGGGTGATGCATAAAACAAGGGTTTCAAATGAGCTCAGATACCGTTCCATAAACCCAATATGTAATAGACAAGACCTACTCCTTGCTCCGTGAACTGGACTCAACACCCCCTATTCACCGCCCAAGAATATACCTGACTAGTAAGAATCTTAAAACCTATGTATTGCCATCTCTCTGTAAGTGAGTCAAGTGGGTGTAAAGCGGCATACACACAGCAGTGAAAAGCAGCTAAACCCCATTATAAAAATCAATTACTTTTAAAAACCCGTGAAACAAAGACAGTGAAAGAGAGAGAAATTCTTAGGAAATTCGTTCAGGGGCTGTGATGCCACCTGGATTTTCCATATCTAGACCCACAGCTGATTGAGACCTAAGGGTGGACACTCTTGGGGCTGAGAGGTTTGGTGAGGTTGGGTGAGCCAACGCAGGCCCTTTAAAGTAATACTGCGTGGTAGCCATCCCATGGGTCCCAAATCTCCAGGTTCAAGGGCATCTTCCTACCTCGAAAACAGGCATGAGAAACCCAGATGATGGTACACCGTGTGATCGGGAAAGGTTTCTAAAACGCACCTCATTTCTCATCTCCTTCTGCTCGGCTTCGCCATTCCAGCCGCTTTACTAGCAACCTCCCCCCTGGGAGAATCAGCACCTTTAACCTCCTGTTCCGTACAGGTTGCAATTTGTCCTGAGGATGAACGGGAAGAGGGGGAACCAATGAGAGACTAGCTCTAGGTGTTGGGACAGGCACAGCTCACTCTATTTTCCCATCAGGAAGAAGAATTAACCACAGGCTCAGCCTGCCGCCCGGAACCAGAATAGGGCCTGAAGCAATCCTGCGCTTTTGCGGCCAGCTCCCAAGAAAGCGAGCTGAAAAATGGAGCCCAGGGGCACTGCAATTCACAAACCTGCAGAGTTATAAATGATAACTCTCGTCCACAAAAATATTGAGGGAAGGCAACGAAGAGGATTTGAAAGCAAGGCAGAATTGCAGGAAACAGATTTCAGGAGGTAGATTCGAATCGCCTTTAAAGCACAGGAGAAGCGGCAAAACCTCGACAATGATGCCCTTGGCCAAAAAGGGCGTATGCGTTTTTTCCTGAATATATTCAGGAAAAAACGCATACGCCCTTTTTGGCCAACCAAGCAACCTGGAAAGGCAAATCAGCGCTACAAAGAAGTCTCGCTTCCCATCGGTCAAAAGGGCCATGCTGAATAAAGTGTCAAAACCAGAAATGCAGGACAGGCCATGGAGGAACGGGAGCCTTGCTACGCTGATGGGCGGGATGGAAATTGCCAACAGCCACTCTGGAGAAGTGGACGGTGTGTCCTGAAACATCTAAAAAACTCAGCTTAGAGAGCATAGGGCACTTCCACTCATGGGCGTAGAAATTGGGAAAACTCAAAATCAGCAAGACACAGTTTAGGGCCCAAAGTTTAGGGCTGCTCTGTTGACAAGAACCTCCACTTCGTTCCACCTTAAATATCCCAGGAAAGAGAAAAATGGATAAAGAAGTTGTGGTCCTTATGTACAATGGAATATCACTCAGCCATGAAATCAACATCATAAGGCTAGTAGGAGCATGATGAGTGGATTTAGCTACGACGATTCTAAGTGAAATAAGTCACACAGAAAACGACACTTATCCTAAGATATCAGTTATAGAGGGAATGTAAAAACCGCTTCACTTGAACTGAATTACAAAACAGAACAGTGTCACCCGTTTAGAAAACACACTATGGCTGCTTAACGGGAAAGGTGAGGTGGGGTGATGCATAAAACAAGGGTTTCAAATGAGCTCAGATACCGTTCCATAAACCCAATATGTAATAGACAAGACCTACTCCTTGCTCCGTGAACTGGACTCAACACCCCCTATTCACCGCCCAAGAATATACCTGACTAGTAAGAATCTTAAAACCTATGTATTGCCATCTCTCTGTAAGTGAGTCAAGTGGGTGTAAAGCGGCATACACACAGCAGTGAAAAGCAGCTAAACCCCATTATAAAAATCAATTACTTTTAAAAACCCGTGAAACAAAGACAGTGAAAGAGAGAGAAATTCTTAGGAAATTCGTTCAGGGGCTGTGATGCCACCTGGATTTTCCATATCTAGACCCACAGCTGATTGAGACCTAAGGGTGGACACTCTTGGGGCTGAGAGGTTTGGTGAGGTTGGGTGAGCCAACGCAGGCCCTTTAAAGTAATACTGCGTGGTAGCCATCCCATGGGTCCCAAATCTCCAGGTTCAAGGGCATCTTCCTACCTCGAAAACAGGCATGAGAAACCCAGATGATGGTACACCGTGTGATCGGGAAAGGTTTCTAAAACGCACCTCATTTCTCATCTCCTTCTGCTCGGCTTCGCCATTCCAGCCGCTTTACTAGCAACCTCCCCCCTGGGAGAATCAGCACCTTTAACCTCCTGTTCCGTACAGGTTGCAATTTGTCCTGAGGATGAACGGGAAGAGGGGGAACCAATGAGAGACTAGATCTAGGTGTTGGGACAGGCACAGCTCACTCTATTTTCCCATCAGGAAGAAGAATTAACCACAGGCTCAGCCTGCCGCCCGGAACCAGAATAGGGCCTGAAGCAATCCTGCGCTTTTGCGGCCAGCTCCCAAGAAAGCGAGCTGAAAAATGGAGCCCAGGGACACTGCAATTCACAAACCTGCAGAGTTATAAATGATAACTCTCGTCCACAAAAATATTGAGGGAAGGCAACGAAGAGGATTTGAAAGCAAGGCAGAATTGCAGGAAACAGATTTCAGGAGGTAGATTCGAATCGCCTTTAAAGCACGGGAGAAGCGGCAAAACCTCGACAATGATGCCCTTGGCCAAAAAGGGCGTATGCGTTTTTTCCTGAATATATTCAGGAAAAAACGCATACGCCCTTTTTGGCCAACCAAGCAACCTGGAAAGGCAAATCAGCGCTACAAAGAAGTCTCGCTTCCCATCGGTCAAAAGGGCCATGCTGAATAAAGTGTCAAAACCAGAAATGCAGGACAGGCCATGGAGGAACGGGAGCCTTGCTACGCTGATGGGCGGGATGGAAATTGCCAACAGCCACTCTGGAGAAGTGGACGGTGTGTCCTGAAACATCTAAAAAACTCAGCTTAGAGAGCATAGGGCACTTCCACTCATGGGCGTAGAAATTGGGAAAACTCAAAATCAGCAAGACACAGTTTAGGGCCCAAAGTTTAGGGCTGCTCTGTTGACAAGAACCTCCACTTCGTTCCACCTTAAATATCCCAGGAAAGAGAAAAATGGATAAAGAAGTTGTGGTCCTTATGTACAATGGAATATCACTCAGCCATGAAATCAACATCATAAGGCTAGTAGGAGCATGATGAGTGGATTTAGGTAGGACGATTCTAAGTGAAATAAGTCACACAGAAAACGACACTTATCCTAAGATATCAGTTATAGAGGGAATGTAAAAACCGCTTCACTTGAACTGAATTACAAAACAGAACAGTGTCACCCGTTTAGAAAACACACTATGGCTGCTTAACGGGAAAGGTGAGGTGGGGTGATGCATAAAACAAGGGTTTCAAATGAGCTCAGATACCGTTCCATAAACCCAATATGTAATAGACAAGACCTACTCCTTGCTCCGTGAACTGGACTCAACACCCCCTATTCACCGCCCAAGAATATACCTGACTAGTAAGAATCTTAAAACCTATGTATTGCCATCTCTCTGTAAGTGAGTCAAGTGGGTGTAAAGCGGCATACACACAGCAGTGAAAAGCAGCTAAACCCCATTATAAAAATCAATTACTTTTAAAAACCCGTGAAACAAAGACAGTGAAAGAGAGAGAAATTCTTAGGAAATTCGTTCAGGGGCTGTGATGCCACCTGGATTTTCCATATCTAGACCCACAGCTGATTGAGACCTAAGGGTGGACACTCTTGGGGCTGAGAGGTTTGGTGAGGTTGGGTGAGCCAACGCAGGCCCTTTAAAGTAATACTGCGTGGTAGCCATCCCATGGGTCCCAAATCTCCAGGTTCAAGGGCATCTTCCTACCTCGAAAACAGGCATGAGAAACCCAGATGATGGTACACCGTGTGATCGGGAAAGGTTTCTAAAACGCACCTCATTTCTCATCTCCTTCTGCTCGGCTTCGCCATTCCAGCCGCTTTACTAGCAACCTCCCCCCTGGGAGAATCAGCACCTTTAACCTCCTGTTCCGTACAGGTTGCAATTTGTCCTGAGGATGAACGGGAAGAGGGGGAACCAATGAGAGACTAGCTCTAGGTGTTGGGACAGGCACAGCTCACTCTATTTTCCCATCAGGAAGAAGAATTAACCACAGGCTCAGCCTGCCGCCCGGAACCAGAATAGGGCCTGAAGCAATCCTGCGCTTTTGCGGCCAGCTCCCAAGAAAGCGAGCTGAAAAATGGAGCTCAGGGGCACTGCAATTCACAAACCTGCAGAGTTATAAATGATAACTCTCGTCCACAAAAATATTGAGGGAAGGCAACGAAGAGGATTTGAAAGCAAGGCAGAATTGCAGGAAACAGATTTCAGGAGGTAGATTCGAATCGCCTTTAAAGCACAGGAGAAGCGGCAAAACCTCGACAATGATGCCCTTGGCCAAAAAGGGCGTATGCGTTTTTTCCTGAATATATTCAGGAAAAAACGCATACGCCCTTTTTGGCCAACCAAGCAACCTGGAAAGGCAAATCAGCGCTACAAAGAAGTCTCGCTTCCCATCGGTCAAAAGGGCCATGCTGAATAAAGTGTCAAAACCAGAAATGCAGGACAGGCCATGGAGGAACGGGAGCCTTGCTACGCTGATGGGCGGGATGGAAATTGCCAACAGCCACTCTGGAGAAGTGGACGGTGTGTCCTGAAACATCTAAAAAACTCAGCTTAGAGAGCATAGGGCACTTCCACTCATGGGCGTAGAAATTGGGAAAACTCAAAATCAGCAAGACACAGTTTAGGGCCCAAAGTTTAGGGCTGCTCTGTTGACAAGAACCTCCACTTCGTTCCACCTTAAAAATCCCAGGAAAGAGAAAAATGGATAAAGAAGTTGTGGTCCTTATGTACAATGGAATATCACTCAGCCATGAAATCAACATCATAAGGCTAGTAGGAGCATGATGAGTGGATTTAGCTACGACGATTCTAAGTGAAATAAGTCACACAGAAAACGACACTTATCCTAAGATATCAGTTATAGAGGGAATGTAAAAACCGCTTCACTTGAACTGAATTACAAAACAGAACAGTGTCACCCGTTTAGAAAACACACTATGGCTGCTTAACGGGAAAGGTGAGGTGGGGTGATGCATAAAACAAGGGTTTCAAATGAGCTCAGATACCGTTCCATAAACCCAATATGTAATAGACAAGACCTACTCCTTGCTCCGTGAACTGGACTCAACACCCCCTATTCACCGCCCAAGAATATACCTGACTAGTAAGAATCTTAAAACCTATGTATTGCCATCTCTCTGTAAGTGAGTCAAGTGGGTGTAAAGCGGCATACACACAGCAGTGAAAAGCAGCTAAACCCCATTATAAAAATCAATTACTTTTAAAAACCCGTGAAACAAAGACAGTGAAAGAGAGAGAAATTCTTAGGAAATTCGTTCAGGGGCTGTGATGCCACCTGGATTTTCCATATCTAGACCCACAGCTGATTGAGACCTAAGGGTGGACACTCTTGGGGCTGAGAGGTTTGGTGAGGTTGGGTGAGCCAACGCAGGCCCTTTAAAGTAATACTGCGTGGTAGCCATCCCATGGGTCCCAAATCTCCAGGTTCAAGGGCATCTTCCTACCTCGAAAACAGGCATGAGAAACCCAGATGATGGTACACCGTGTGATCGGGAAAGGTTTCTAAAACGCACCTCATTTCTCATCTCCTTCTGCTCGGCTTCGCCATTCCAGCCGCTTTACTAGCAACCTCCCCCCTGGGAGAATCAGCACCTTTAACCTCCTGTTCCGTACAGGTTGCAATTTGTCCTGAGGATGAACGGGAAGAGGGGGAACCAATGAGAGACTAGCTCTAGGTGTTGGGACAGGCACAGCTCACTCTATTTTCCCATCAGGAAGAAGAATTAACCACAGGCTCAGCCTGCCGCCCGGAACCAGAATAGGGCCTGAAGCAATCCTGCGCTTTTGCGGCCAGCTCCCAAGAAAGCGAGCTGAAAAATGGAGCCCAGGGACACTGCAATTCACAAACCTGCAGAGTTATAAATGATAACTCTCGTCCACAAAAATATTGAGGGAAGGCAACGAAGAGGATTTGAAAGCAAGGCAGAATTGCAGGAAACAGATTTCAGGAGGTAGATTCGAATCGCCTTTAAAGCACGGGAGAAGCGGCAAAACCTCGACAATGATGCCCTTGGCCAAAAAGGGCGTATGCGTTTTTTCCTGAATATATTCAGGAAAAAACGCATACGCCCTTTTTGGCCAACCAAGCAACCTGGAAAGGCAAATCAGCGCTACAAAGAAGTCTCGCTTCCCATCGGTCAAAAGGGCCATGCTGAATAAAGTGTCAAAACCAGAAATGCAGGACAGGCCATGGAGGAACGGGAGCCTTGCTACGCTGATGGGCGGGATGGAAATTGCCAACAGCCACTCTGGAGAAGTGGACGGTGTGTCCTGAAACATCTAAAAAACTCAGCTTAGAGAGCATAGGGCACTTCCACTCATGGGCGTAGAAATTGGGAAAACTCAAAATCAGCAAGACACAGTTTAGGGCCCAAAGTTTAGGGCTGCTCTGTTGACAAGAACCTCCACTTCGTTCCACCTTAAAAATCCCAGGAAAGAGAAAAATGGATAAAGAAGTTGTGGTCCTTATGTACAATGGAATATCACTCAGCCATGAAATCAACATCATAAGGCTAGTAGGAGCATGATGAGTGGATTTAGCTACGACGATTCTAAGTGAAATAAGTCACACAGAAAACGACACTTATCCTAAGATATCAGTTATAGAGGGAATGTAAAAACCGCTTCACTTGAACTGAATTACAAAACAGAACAGTGTCACCCGTTTAGAAAGCACACTATGGCTGCTTAACGGGAAAGGTGAGGTGGGGTGATGCATAAAACAAGGGTTTCAAATGAGCTCAGATACCGTTCCATAAACCCAATATGTAATAGACAAGACCTACTCCTTGCTCCGTGAACTGGACTCAACACCCCCTATTCACCGCCCAAGAATATACCTGACTAGTAAGAATCTTAAAACCTATGTATTGCCATCTCTCTGTAAGTGAGTCAAGTGGGTGTAAAGCGGCATACACACAGCAGTGAAAAGCAGCTAAACCCCATTATAAAAATCAATTACTTTTAAAAACCCGTGAAACAAAGACAGTGAAAGAGAGAGAAATTCTTAGGAAATTCGTTCAGGGGCTGTGATGCCACCTGGATTTTCCATATCTAGACCCACAGCTGATTGAGACCTAAGGGTGGACACTCTTGGGGCTGAGAGGTTTGGTGAGGTTGGGTGAGCCAACGCAGGCCCTTTAAAGTAATACTGCGTGGTAGCCATCCCATGGGTCCCAAATCTCCAGGTTCAAGGGCATCTTCCTACCTCGAAAACAGGCATGAGAAACCCAGATGATGGTACACCGTGTGATCGGGAAAGGTTTCTAAAACGCACCTCATTTCTCATCTCCTTCTGCTCGGCTTCGCCATTCCAGCCGCTTTACTAGCAACCTCCCCCCTGGGAGAATCAGCACCTTTAACCTCCTGTTCCGTACAGGTTGCAATTTGTCCTGAGGATGAACGGGAAGAGGGGGAACCAATGAGAGACTAGCTCTAGGTGTTGGGACAGGCACAGCTCACTCTATTTTCCCATCAGGAAGAAGAATTAACCACAGGCTCAGCCTGCCGCCCGGAACCAGAATAGGGCCTGAAGCAATCCTGCGCTTTTGCGGCCAGCTCCCAAGAAAGCGAGCTGAAAAATGGAGCTCAGGGGCACTGCAATTCACAAACCTGCAGAGTTATAAATGATAACTCTCGTCCACAAAAATATTGAGGGAAGGCAACGAAGAGGATTTGAAAGCAAGGCAGAATTGCAGGAAACAGATTTCAGGAGGTAGATTCGAATCGCCTTTAAAGCACAGGAGAAGCGGCAAAACCTCGACAATGATGCCCTTGGCCAAAAAGGGCGTATGCGTTTTTTCCTGAATATATTCAGGAAAAAACGCATACGCCCTTTTTGGCCAACCAAGCAACCTGGAAAGGCAAATCAGCGCTACAAAGAAGTCTCGCTTCCCATCGGTCAAAAGGGCCATGCTGAATAAAGTGTCAAAACCAGAAATGCAGGACAGGCCATGGAGGAACGGGAGCCTTGCTACGCTGATGGGCGGGATGGAAATTGCCAACAGCCACTCTGGAGAAGTGGACGGTGTGTCCTGAAACATCTAAAAAACTCAGCTTAGAGAGCATAGGGCACTTCCACTCATGGGCGTAGAAATTGGGAAAACTCAAAATCAGCAAGACACAGTTTAGGGCCCAAAGTTTAGGGCTGCTCTGTTGACAAGAACCTCCACTTCGTTCCACCTTAAATATCCCAGGAAAGAGAAAAATGGATAAAGAAGTTGTGGTCCTTATGTACAATGGAATATCACTCAGCCATGAAATCAACATCATAAGGCTAGTAGGAGCATGATGAGTGGATTTAGCTACGACGATTCTAAGTGAAATAAGTCACACAGAAAACGACACTTATCCTAAGATATCAGTTATAGAGGGAATGTAAAAACCGCTTCACTTGAACTGAATTACAAAACAGAACAGTGTCACACGTTTAGAAAACACACTATGGCTGCTTAACGGGAAAGGTGAGGTGGGGTGATGCATAAAACTAGGGTTTCAAATGAGCTCAGACACCGTTCCATAAACCCAATATGTAATAGACAAGACCTACTCCTTGCTCCGTGAACTGGACTCAACACCCCCTATTCACCGCCCAAGAATATACCTGACTAGTAAGCATCTTAAAACCTATGTATTGCCATCTCTCTGTAAGTGAGTCAAGTGGGTGTAAAGCGGCATACACACAGCAGTGAAAAGCAGCTAAACCCCATTATAAAAATCAATTACTTTTAAAAACCCGTGAAACAAAGACAGTGAAAGAGAGAGAAATTCTTAGGAAATTCGTTCAGGGGCTGTGATGCCACCTGGATTTTCCATATCTAGACCCACAGCTGATTGAGACCTAAGGGTGGACACTCTTGGGGCTGAGAGGTTTGGTGAGGTTGGGTGAGCCAACGCAGGCCCTTTAAAGTAATACTGCGTGGTAGCCATCCCATGGGTCCCAAATCTCCAGGTTCAAGGGCATCTTCCTACCTCGAAAACAGGCATGAGAAACCCAGATGATGGTACACCGTGTGATCGGGAAAGGTTTCTAAAACGCACCTCATTTCTCATCTCCTTCTGCTCGGCTTCGCCATTCCAGCCGCTTTACTAGCAACCTCCCCCCTGGGAGAATCAGCACCTTTAACCTCCTGTTCCGTACAGGTTGCAATTTGTCCTGAGGATGAACGGGAAGAGGGGGAACCAATGAGAGACTAGCTCTAGGTGTTGGGACAGGCACAGCTCACTCTATTTTCCCATCAGGAAGAAGAATTAACCACAGGCTCAGCCTGCCGCCCGGAACCAGAATAGGGCCTGAAGCAATCCTGCGCTTTTGCGGCCAGCTCCCAAGAAAGCGAGCTGAAAAATGGAGCTCAGGGGCACTGCAATTCACAAACCTGCAGAGTTATAAATGATAACTCTCGTCCACAAAAATATTGAGGGAAGGCAACGAAGAGGATTTGAAAGCAAGGCAGAATTGCAGGAAACAGATTTCAGGAGGTAGATTCGAATCGCCTTTAAAGCACGGGAGAAGCGGCAAAACCTCGACAATGATGCCCTTGGCCAAAAAGGGCGTATGCGTTTTTTCCTGAATATATTCAGGAAAAAACGCATACGCCCTTTTTGGCCAACCAAGCAACCTGGAAAGGCAAATCAGCGCTACAAAGAAGTCTCGCTTCCCATCGGTCAAAAGGGCCATGCTGAATAAAGTGTCAAAACCAGAAATGCAGGACAGGCCATGGAGGAACGGGAGCCTTGCTACGCTGATGGGCGGGATGGAAATTGCCAACAGCCACTCTGGAGAAGTGGACGGTGTGTCCTGAAACATCTAAAAAACTCAGCTTAGAGAGCATAGGGCACTTCCACTCATGGGCGTAGAAATTGGGAAAACTCAAAATCAGCAAGACACAGTTTAGGGCCCAAAGTTTAGGGCTGCTCTGTTGACAAGAACCTCCACTTCGTTCCACCTTAAATATCCCAGGAAAGAGAAAAATGGATAAAGAAGTTGTGGTCCTTATGTACAATGGAATATCACTCAGCCATGAAATCAACATCATAAGGCTAGTAGGAGCATGATGAGTGGATTTAGGTAGGACGATTCTAAGTGAAATAAGTCACACAGAAAACGACACTTATCCTAAGATATCAGTTATAGAGGGAATGTAAAAACCGCTTCACTTGAACTGAATTACAAAACAGAACAGTGTCACCCGTTTAGAAAGCACACTATGGCTGCTTAACGGGAAAGGTGAGGTGGGGTGATGCATAAAACAAGGGTTTCAAATGAGCTCAGATACCGTTCCATAAACCCAATATGTAATAGACAAGACCTACTCCTTGCTCCGTGAACTGGACTCAACACCCCCTATTCACCGCCCAAGAATATACCTGACTAGTAAGAATCTTAAAACCTATGTATTGCCATCTCTCTGTAAGTGAGTCAAGTGGGTGTAAAGCGGCATACACACAGCAGTGAAAAGCAGCTAAACCCCATTATAAAAATCAATTACTTTTAAAAACCCGTGAAACAAAGACAGTGAAAGAGAGAGAAATTCTTAGGAAATTCGTTCAGGGGCTGTGATGCCACCTGGATTTTCCATATCTAGACCCACAGCTGATTGAGACCTAAGGGTGGACACTCTTGGGGCTGAGAGGTTTGGTGAGGTTGGGTGAGCCAACGCAGGCCCTTTAAAGTAATACTGCGTGGTAGCCATCCCATGGGTCCCAAATCTCCAGGTTCAAGGGCATCTTCCTACCTCGAAAACAGGCATGAGAAACCCAGATGATGGTACACCGTGTGATCGGGAAAGGTTTCTAAAACGCACCTCATTTCTCATCTCCTTCTGCTCGGCTTCGCCATTCCAGCCGCTTTACTAGCAACCTCCCCCCTGGGAGAATCAGCACCTTTAACCTCCTGTTCCGTACAGGTTGCAATTTGTCCTGAGGATGAACGGGAAGAGGGGGAACCAATGAGAGACTAGCTCTAGGTGTTGGGACAGGCACAGCTCACTCTATTTTCCCATCAGGAAGAAGAATTAACCACAGGCTCAGCCTGCCGCCCGGAACCAGAATAGGGCCTGAAGCAATCCTGCGCTTTTGCGGCCAGCTCCCAAGAAAGCGAGCTGAAAAATGGAGCCCAGGGACACTGCAATTCACAAACCTGCAGAGTTATAAATGATAACTCTCGTCCACAAAAATATTGAGGGAAGGCAACGAAGAGGATTTGAAAGCAAGGCAGAATTGCAGGAAACAGATTTCAGGAGGTAGATTCGAATCGCCTTTAAAGCACGGGAGAAGCGGCAAAACCTCGACAATGATGCCCTTGGCCAAAAAGGGCGTATGCGTTTTTTCCTGAATATATTCAGGAAAAAACGCATACGCCCTTTTTGGCCAACCAAGCAACCTGGAAAGGCAAATCAGCGCTACAAAGAAGTCTCGCTTCCCATCGGTCAAAAGGGCCATGCTGAATAAAGTGTCAAAACCAGAAATGCAGGACAGGCCATGGAGGAACGGGAGCCTTGCTACGCTGATGGGCGGGATGGAAATTGCCAACAGCCACTCTGGAGAAGTGGACGGTGTGTCCTGAAACATCTAAAAAACTCAGCTTAGAGAGCATAGGGCACTTCCACTCATGGGCGTAGAAATTGGGAAAACTCAAAATCAGCAAGACACAGTTTAGGGCCCAAAGTTTAGGGCTGCTCTGTTGACAAGAACCTCCACTTCGTTCCACCTTAAATATCCCAGGAAAGAGAAAAATGGATAAAGAAGTTGTGGTCCTTATGTACAATGGAATATCACTCAGCCATGAAATCAACATCATAAGGCTAGTAGGAGCATGATGAGTGGATTTAGCTACGACGATTCTAAGTGAAATAAGTCACACAGAAAACGACACTTATCCTAAGATATCAGTTATAGAGGGAATGTAAAAACCGCTTCACTTGAACTGAATTACAAAACAGAACAGTGTCACACGTTTAGAAAACACACTATGGCTGCTTAACGGGAAAGGTGAGGTGGGGTGATGCATAAAACTAGGGTTTCAAATGAGCTCAGACACCGTTCCATAAACCCAATATGTAATAGACAAGACCTACTCCTTGCTCCGTGAACTGGACTCAACACCCCCTATTCACCGCCCAAGAATATACCTGACTAGTAAGCATCTTAAAACCTATGTATTGCCATCTCTCTGTAAGTGAGTCAAGTGGGTGTAAAGCGGCATACACACAGCAGTGAAAAGCAGCTAAACCCCATTATAAAAATCAATTACTTTTAAAAACCCGTGAAACAAAGACAGTGAAAGAGAGAGAAATTCTTAGGAAATTCGTTCAGGGGCTGTGATGCCACCTGGATTTTCCATATCTAGACCCACAGCTGATTGAGACCTAAGGGTGGACACTCTTGGGGCTGAGAGGTTTGGTGAGGTTGGGTGAGCCAACGCAGGCCCTTTAAAGTAATACTGCGTGGTAGCCATCCCATGGGTCCCAAATCTCCAGGTTCAAGGGCATCTTCCTACCTCGAAAACAGGCATGAGAAACCCAGATGATGGTACACCGTGTGATCGGGAAAGGTTTCTAAAACGCACCTCATTTCTCATCTCCTTCTGCTCGGCTTCGCCATTCCAGCCGCTTTACTAGCAACCTCCCCCCTGGGAGAATCAGCACCTTTAACCTCCTGTTCCGTACAGGTTGCAATTTGTCCTGAGGATGAACGGGAAGAGGGGGAACCAATGAGAGACTAGCTCTAGGTGTTGGGACAGGCACAGCTCACTCTATTTTCCCATCAGGAAGAAGAATTAACCACAGGCTCAGCCTGCCGCCCGGAACCAGAATAGGGCCTGAAGCAATCCTGCGCTTTTGCGGCCAGCTCCCAAGAAAGCGAGCTGAAAAATGGAGCTCAGGGGCACTGCAATTCACAAACCTGCAGAGTTATAAATGATAACTCTCGTCCACAAAAATATTGAGGGAAGGCAACGAAGAGGATTTGAAAGCAAGGCAGAATTGCAGGAAACAGATTTCAGGAGGTAGATTCGAATCGCCTTTAAAGCACGGGAGAAGCGGCAAAACCTCGACAATGATGCCCTTGGCCAAAAAGGGCGTATGCGTTTTTTCCTGAATATATTCAGGAAAAAACGCATACGCCCTTTTTGGCCAACCAAGCAACCTGGAAAGGCAAATCAGCGCTACAAAGAAGTCTCGCTTCCCATCGGTCAAAAGGGCCATGCTGAATAAAGTGTCAAAACCAGAAATGCAGGACAGGCCATGGAGGAACGGGAGCCTTGCTACGCTGATGGGCGGGATGGAAATTGCCAACAGCCACTCTGGAGAAGTGGACGGTGTGTCCTGAAACATCTAAAAAACTCAGCTTAGAGAGCATAGGGCACTTCCACTCATGGGCGTAGAAATTGGGAAAACTCAAAATCAGCAAGACACAGTTTAGGGCCCAAAGTTTAGGGCTGCTCTGTTGACAAGAACCTCCACTTCGTTCCACCTTAAATATCCCAGGAAAGAGAAAAATGGATAAAGAAGTTGTGGTCCTTATGTACAATGGAATATCACTCAGCCATGAAATCAACATCATAAGGCTAGTAGGAGCATGATGAGTGGATTTAGCTACGACGATTCTAAGTGAAATAAGTCACACAGAAAACGACACTTATCCTAAGATATCAGTTATAGAGGGAATGTAAAAACCGCTTCACTTGAACTGAATTACAAAACAGAACAGTGTCACCCGTTTAGAAAACACACTATGGCTGCTTAACGGGAAAGGTGAGGTGGGGTGATGCATAAAACAAGGGTTTCAAATGAGCTCAGATACCGTTCCATAAACCCAATATGTAATAGACAAGACCTACTCCTTGCTCCGTGAACTGGACTCAACACCCCCTATTCACCGCCCAAGAATATACCTGACTAGTAAGAATCTTAAAACCTATGTATTGCCATCTCTCTGTAAGTGAGTCAAGTGGGTGTAAAGCGGCATACACACAGCAGTGAAAAGCAGCTAAACCCCATTATAAAAATCAATTACTTTTAAAAACCCGTGAAACAAAGACAGTGAAAGAGAGAGAAATTCTTAGGAAATTCGTTCAGGGGCTGTGATGCCACCTGGATTTTCCATATCTAGACCCACAGCTGATTGAGACCTAAGGGTGGACACTCTTGGGGCTGAGAGGTTTGGTGAGGTTGGGTGAGCCAACGCAGGCCCTTTAAAGTAATACTGCGTGGTAGCCATCCCATGGGTCCCAAATCTCCAGGTTCAAGGGCATCTTCCTACCTCGAAAACAGGCATGAGAAACCCAGATGATGGTACACCGTGTGATCGGGAAAGGTTTCTAAAACGCACCTCATTTCTCATCTCCTTCTGCTCGGCTTCGCCATTCCAGCCGCTTTACTAGCAACCTCCCCCCTGGGAGAATCAGCACCTTTAACCTCCTGTTCCGTACAGGTTGCAATTTGTCCTGAGGATGAACGGGAAGAGGGGGAACCAATGAGAGACTAGATCTAGGTGTTGGGACAGGCACAGCTCACTCTATTTTCCCATCAGGAAGAAGAATTAACCACAGGCTCAGCCTGCCGCCCGGAACCAGAATAGGGCCTGAAGCAATCCTGCGCTTTTGCGGCCAGCTCCCAAGAAAGCGAGCTGAAAAATGGAGCCCAGGGACACTGCAATTCACAAACCTGCAGAGTTATAAATGATAACTCTCGTCCACAAAAATATTGAGGGAAGGCAACGAAGAGGATTTGAAAGCAAGGCAGAATTGCAGGAAACAGATTTCAGGAGGTAGATTCGAATCGCCTTTAAAGCACGGGAGAAGCGGCAAAACCTCGACAATGATGCCCTTGGCCAAAAAGGGCGTATGCGTTTTTTCCTGAATATATTCAGGAAAAAACGCATACGCCCTTTTTGGCCAACCAAGCAACCTGGAAAGGCAAATCAGCGCTACAAAGAAGTCTCGCTTCCCATCGGTCAAAAGGGCCATGCTGAATAAAGTGTCAAAACCAGAAATGCAGGACAGGCCATGGAGGAACGGGAGCCTTGCTACGCTGATGGGCGGGATGGAAATTGCCAACAGCCACTCTGGAGAAGTGGACGGTGTGTCCTGAAACATCTAAAAAACTCAGCTTAGAGAGCATAGGGCACTTCCACTCATGGGCGTAGAAATTGGGAAAACTCAAAATCAGCAAGACACAGTTTAGGGCCCAAAGTTTAGGGCTGCTCTGTTGACAAGAACCTCCACTTCGTTCCACCTTAAATATCCCAGGAAAGAGAAAAATGGATAAAGAAGTTGTGGTCCTTATGTACAATGGAATATCACTCAGCCATGAAATCAACATCATAAGGCTAGTAGGAGCATGATGAGTGGATTTAGGTAGGACGATTCTAAGTGAAATAAGTCACACAGAAAACGACACTTATCCTAAGATATCAGTTATAGAGGGAATGTAAAAACCGCTTCACTTGAACTGAATTACAAAACAGAACAGTGTCACCCGTTTAGAAAACACACTATGGCTGCTTAACGGGAAAGGTGAGGTGGGGTGATGCATAAAACAAGGGTTTCAAATGAGCTCAGATACCGTTCCATAAACCCAATATGTAATAGACAAGACCTACTCCTTGCTCCGTGAACTGGACTCAACACCCCCTATTCACCGCCCAAGAATATACCTGACTAGTAAGAATCTTAAAACCTATGTATTGCCATCTCTCTGTAAGTGAGTCAAGTGGGTGTAAAGCGGCATACACACAGCAGTGAAAAGCAGCTAAACCCCATTATAAAAATCAATTACTTTTAAAAACCCGTGAAACAAAGACAGTGAAAGAGAGAGAAATTCTTAGGAAATTCGTTCAGGGGCTGTGATGCCACCTGGATTTTCCATATCTAGACCCACAGCTGATTGAGACCTAAGGGTGGACACTCTTGGGGCTGAGAGGTTTGGTGAGGTTGGGTGAGCCAACGCAGGCCCTTTAAAGTAATACTGCGTGGTAGCCATCCCATGGGTCCCAAATCTCCAGGTTCAAGGGCATCTTCCTACCTCGAAAACAGGCATGAGAAACCCAGATGATGGTACACCGTGTGATCGGGAAAGGTTTCTAAAACGCACCTCATTTCTCATCTCCTTCTGCTCGGCTTCGCCATTCCAGCCGCTTTACTAGCAACCTCCCCCCTGGGAGAATCAGCACCTTTAACCTCCTGTTCCGTACAGGTTGCAATTTGTCCTGAGGATGAACGGGAAGAGGGGGAACCAATGAGAGACTAGCTCTAGGTGTTGGGACAGGCACAGCTCACTCTATTTTCCCATCAGGAAGAAGAATTAACCACAGGCTCAGCCTGCCGCCCGGAACCAGAATAGGGCCTGAAGCAATCCTGCGCTTTTGCGGCCAGCTCCCAAGAAAGCGAGCTGAAAAATGGAGCTCAGGGGCACTGCAATTCACAAACCTGCAGAGTTATAAATGATAACTCTCGTCCACAAAAATATTGAGGGAAGGCAACGAAGAGGATTTGAAAGCAAGGCAGAATTGCAGGAAACAGATTTCAGGAGGTAGATTCGAATCGCCTTTAAAGCACAGGAGAAGCGGCAAAACCTCGACAATGATGCCCTTGGCCAAAAAGGGCGTATGCGTTTTTTCCTGAATATATTCAGGAAAAAACGCATACGCCCTTTTTGGCCAACCAAGCAACCTGGAAAGGCAAATCAGCGCTACAAAGAAGTCTCGCTTCCCATCGGTCAAAAGGGCCATGCTGAATAAAGTGTCAAAACCAGAAATGCAGGACAGGCCATGGAGGAACGGGAGCCTTGCTACGCTGATGGGCGGGATGGAAATTGCCAACAGCCACTCTGGAGAAGTGGACGGTGTGTCCTGAAACATCTAAAAAACTCAGCTTAGAGAGCATAGGGCACTTCCACTCATGGGCGTAGAAATTGGGAAAACTCAAAATCAGCAAGACACAGTTTAGGGCCCAAAGTTTAGGGCTGCTCTGTTGACAAGAACCTCCACTTCGTTCCACCTTAAAAATCCCAGGAAAGAGAAAAATGGATAAAGAAGTTGTGGTCCTTATGTACAATGGAATATCACTCAGCCATGAAATCAACATCATAAGGCTAGTAGGAGCATGATGAGTGGATTTAGCTACGACGATTCTAAGTGAAATAAGTCACACAGAAAACGACACTTATCCTAAGATATCAGTTATAGAGGGAATGTAAAAACCGCTTCACTTGAACTGAATTACAAAACAGAACAGTGTCACCCGTTTAGAAAACACACTATGGCTGCTTAACGGGAAAGGTGAGGTGGGGTGATGCATAAAACAAGGGTTTCAAATGAGCTCAGATACCGTTCCATAAACCCAATATGTAATAGACAAGACCTACTCCTTGCTCCGTGAACTGGACTCAACACCCCCTATTCACCGCCCAAGAATATACCTGACTAGTAAGAATCTTAAAACCTATGTATTGCCATCTCTCTGTAAGTGAGTCAAGTGGGTGTAAAGCGGCATACACACAGCAGTGAAAAGCAGCTAAACCCCATTATAAAAATCAATTACTTTTAAAAACCCGTGAAACAAAGACAGTGAAAGAGAGAGAAATTCTTAGGAAATTCGTTCAGGGGCTGTGATGCCACCTGGATTTTCCATATCTAGACCCACAGCTGATTGAGACCTAAGGGTGGACACTCTTGGGGCTGAGAGGTTTGGTGAGGTTGGGTGAGCCAACGCAGGCCCTTTAAAGTAATACTGCGTGGTAGCCATCCCATGGGTCCCAAATCTCCAGGTTCAAGGGCATCTTCCTACCTCGAAAACAGGCATGAGAAACCCAGATGATGGTACACCGTGTGATCGGGAAAGGTTTCTAAAACGCACCTCATTTCTCATCTCCTTCTGCTCGGCTTCGCCATTCCAGCCGCTTTACTAGCAACCTCCCCCCTGGGAGAATCAGCACCTTTAACCTCCTGTTCCGTACAGGTTGCAATTTGTCCTGAGGATGAACGGGAAGAGGGGGAACCAATGAGAGACTAGCTCTAGGTGTTGGGACAGGCACAGCTCACTCTATTTTCCCATCAGGAAGAAGAATTAACCACAGGCTCAGCCTGCCGCCCGGAACCAGAATAGGGCCTGAAGCAATCCTGCGCTTTTGCGGCCAGCTCCCAAGAAAGCGAGCTGAAAAATGGAGCCCAGGGACACTGCAATTCACAAACCTGCAGAGTTATAAATGATAACTCTCGTCCACAAAAATATTGAGGGAAGGCAACGAAGAGGATTTGAAAGCAAGGCAGAATTGCAGGAAACAGATTTCAGGAGGTAGATTCGAATCGCCTTTAAAGCACGGGAGAAGCGGCAAAACCTCGACAATGATGCCCTTGGCCAAAAAGGGCGTATGCGTTTTTTCCTGAATATATTCAGGAAAAAACGCATACGCCCTTTTTGGCCAACCAAGCAACCTGGAAAGGCAAATCAGCGCTACAAAGAAGTCTCGCTTCCCATCGGTCAAAAGGGCCATGCTGAATAAAGTGTCAAAACCAGAAATGCAGGACAGGCCATGGAGGAACGGGAGCCTTGCTACGCTGATGGGCGGGATGGAAATTGCCAACAGCCACTCTGGAGAAGTGGACGGTGTGTCCTGAAACATCTAAAAAACTCAGCTTAGAGAGCATAGGGCACTTCCACTCATGGGCGTAGAAATTGGGAAAACTCAAAATCAGCAAGACACAGTTTAGGGCCCAAAGTTTAGGGCTGCTCTGTTGACAAGAACCTCCACTTCGTTCCACCTTAAAAATCCCAGGAAAGAGAAAAATGGATAAAGAAGTTGTGGTCCTTATGTACAATGGAATATCACTCAGCCATGAAATCAACATCATAAGGCTAGTAGGAGCATGATGAGTGGATTTAGCTACGACGATTCTAAGTGAAATAAGTCACACAGAAAACGACACTTATCCTAAGATATCAGTTATAGAGGGAATGTAAAAACCGCTTCACTTGAACTGAATTACAAAACAGAACAGTGTCACCCGTTTAGAAAGCACACTATGGCTGCTTAACGGGAAAGGTGAGGTGGGGTGATGCATAAAACAAGGGTTTCAAATGAGCTCAGATACCGTTCCATAAACCCAATATGTAATAGACAAGACCTACTCCTTGCTCCGTGAACTGGACTCAACACCCCCTATTCACCGCCCAAGAATATACCTGACTAGTAAGAATCTTAAAACCTATGTATTGCCATCTCTCTGTAAGTGAGTCAAGTGGGTGTAAAGCGGCATACACACAGCAGTGAAAAGCAGCTAAACCCCATTATAAAAATCAATTACTTTTAAAAACCCGTGAAACAAAGACAGTGAAAGAGAGAGAAATTCTTAGGAAATTCGTTCAGGGGCTGTGATGCCACCTGGATTTTCCATATCTAGACCCACAGCTGATTGAGACCTAAGGGTGGACACTCTTGGGGCTGAGAGGTTTGGTGAGGTTGGGTGAGCCAACGCAGGCCCTTTAAAGTAATACTGCGTGGTAGCCATCCCATGGGTCCCAAATCTCCAGGTTCAAGGGCATCTTCCTACCTCGAAAACAGGCATGAGAAACCCAGATGATGGTACACCGTGTGATCGGGAAAGGTTTCTAAAACGCACCTCATTTCTCATCTCCTTCTGCTCGGCTTCGCCATTCCAGCCGCTTTACTAGCAACCTCCCCCCTGGGAGAATCAGCACCTTTAACCTCCTGTTCCGTACAGGTTGCAATTTGTCCTGAGGATGAACGGGAAGAGGGGGAACCAATGAGAGACTAGCTCTAGGTGTTGGGACAGGCACAGCTCACTCTATTTTCCCATCAGGAAGAAGAATTAACCACAGGCTCAGCCTGCCGCCCGGAACCAGAATAGGGCCTGAAGCAATCCTGCGCTTTTGCGGCCAGCTCCCAAGAAAGCGAGCTGAAAAATGGAGCTCAGGGGCACTGCAATTCACAAACCTGCAGAGTTATAAATGATAACTCTCGTCCACAAAAATATTGAGGGAAGGCAACGAAGAGGATTTGAAAGCAAGGCAGAATTGCAGGAAACAGATTTCAGGAGGTAGATTCGAATCGCCTTTAAAGCACAGGAGAAGCGGCAAAACCTCGACAATGATGCCCTTGGCCAAAAAGGGCGTATGCGTTTTTTCCTGAATATATTCAGGAAAAAACGCATACGCCCTTTTTGGCCAACCAAGCAACCTGGAAAGGCAAATCAGCGCTACAAAGAAGTCTCGCTTCCCATCGGTCAAAAGGGCCATGCTGAATAAAGTGTCAAAACCAGAAATGCAGGACAGGCCATGGAGGAACGGGAGCCTTGCTACGCTGATGGGCGGGATGGAAATTGCCAACAGCCACTCTGGAGAAGTGGACGGTGTGTCCTGAAACATCTAAAAAACTCAGCTTAGAGAGCATAGGGCACTTCCACTCATGGGCGTAGAAATTGGGAAAACTCAAAATCAGCAAGACACAGTTTAGGGCCCAAAGTTTAGGGCTGCTCTGTTGACAAGAACCTCCACTTCGTTCCACCTTAAATATCCCAGGAAAGAGAAAAATGGATAAAGAAGTTGTGGTCCTTATGTACAATGGAATATCACTCAGCCATGAAATCAACATCATAAGGCTAGTAGGAGCATGATGAGTGGATTTAGCTACGACGATTCTAAGTGAAATAAGTCACACAGAAAACGACACTTATCCTAAGATATCAGTTATAGAGGGAATGTAAAAACCGCTTCACTTGAACTGAATTACAAAACAGAACAGTGTCACACGTTTAGAAAACACACTATGGCTGCTTAACGGGAAAGGTGAGGTGGGGTGATGCATAAAACTAGGGTTTCAAATGAGCTCAGACACCGTTCCATAAACCCAATATGTAATAGACAAGACCTACTCCTTGCTCCGTGAACTGGACTCAACACCCCCTATTCACCGCCCAAGAATATACCTGACTAGTAAGCATCTTAAAACCTATGTATTGCCATCTCTCTGTAAGTGAGTCAAGTGGGTGTAAAGCGGCATACACACAGCAGTGAAAAGCAGCTAAACCCCATTATAAAAATCAATTACTTTTAAAAACCCGTGAAACAAAGACAGTGAAAGAGAGAGAAATTCTTAGGAAATTCGTTCAGGGGCTGTGATGCCACCTGGATTTTCCATATCTAGACCCACAGCTGATTGAGACCTAAGGGTGGACACTCTTGGGGCTGAGAGGTTTGGTGAGGTTGGGTGAGCCAACGCAGGCCCTTTAAAGTAATACTGCGTGGTAGCCATCCCATGGGTCCCAAATCTCCAGGTTCAAGGGCATCTTCCTACCTCGAAAACAGGCATGAGAAACCCAGATGATGGTACACCGTGTGATCGGGAAAGGTTTCTAAAACGCACCTCATTTCTCATCTCCTTCTGCTCGGCTTCGCCATTCCAGCCGCTTTACTAGCAACCTCCCCCCTGGGAGAATCAGCACCTTTAACCTCCTGTTCCGTACAGGTTGCAATTTGTCCTGAGGATGAACGGGAAGAGGGGGAACCAATGAGAGACTAGCTCTAGGTGTTGGGACAGGCACAGCTCACTCTATTTTCCCATCAGGAAGAAGAATTAACCACAGGCTCAGCCTGCCGCCCGGAACCAGAATAGGGCCTGAAGCAATCCTGCGCTTTTGCGGCCAGCTCCCAAGAAAGCGAGCTGAAAAATGGAGCTCAGGGGCACTGCAATTCACAAACCTGCAGAGTTATAAATGATAACTCTCGTCCACAAAAATATTGAGGGAAGGCAACGAAGAGGATTTGAAAGCAAGGCAGAATTGCAGGAAACAGATTTCAGGAGGTAGATTCGAATCGCCTTTAAAGCACGGGAGAAGCGGCAAAACCTCGACAATGATGCCCTTGGCCAAAAAGGGCGTATGCGTTTTTTCCTGAATATATTCAGGAAAAAACGCATACGCCCTTTTTGGCCAACCAAGCAACCTGGAAAGGCAAATCAGCGCTACAAAGAAGTCTCGCTTCCCATCGGTCAAAAGGGCCATGCTGAATAAAGTGTCAAAACCAGAAATGCAGGACAGGCCATGGAGGAACGGGAGCCTTGCTACGCTGATGGGCGGGATGGAAATTGCCAACAGCCACTCTGGAGAAGTGGACGGTGTGTCCTGAAACATCTAAAAAACTCAGCTTAGAGAGCATAGGGCACTTCCACTCATGGGCGTAGAAATTGGGAAAACTCAAAATCAGCAAGACACAGTTTAGGGCCCAAAGTTTAGGGCTGCTCTGTTGACAAGAACCTCCACTTCGTTCCACCTTAAATATCCCAGGAAAGAGAAAAATGGATAAAGAAGTTGTGGTCCTTATGTACAATGGAATATCACTCAGCCATGAAATCAACATCATAAGGCTAGTAGGAGCATGATGAGTGGATTTAGCTACGACGATTCTAAGTGAAATAAGTCACACAGAAAACGACACTTATCCTAAGATATCAGTTATAGAGGGAATGTAAAAACCGCTTCACTTGAACTGAATTACAAAACAGAACAGTGTCACACGTTTAGAAAACACACTATGGCTGCTTAACGGGAAAGGTGAGGTGGGGTGATGCATAAAACTAGGGTTTCAAATGAGCTCAGACACCGTTCCATAAACCCAATATGTAATAGACAAGACCTACTCCTTGCTCCGTGAACTGGACTCAACACCCCCTATTCACCGCCCAAGAATATACCTGACTAGTAAGCATCTTAAAACCTATGTATTGCCATCTCTCTGTAAGTGAGTCAAGTGGGTGTAAAGCGGCATACACACAGCAGTGAAAAGCAGCTAAACCCCATTATAAAAATCAATTACTTTTAAAAACCCGTGAAACAAAGACAGTGAAAGAGAGAGAAATTCTTAGGAAATTCGTTCAGGGGCTGTGATGCCACCTGGATTTTCCATATCTAGACCCACAGCTGATTGAGACCTAAGGGTGGACACTCTTGGGGCTGAGAGGTTTGGTGAGGTTGGGTGAGCCAACGCAGGCCCTTTAAAGTAATACTGCGTGGTAGCCATCCCATGGGTCCCAAATCTCCAGGTTCAAGGGCATCTTCCTACCTCGAAAACAGGCATGAGAAACCCAGATGATGGTACACCGTGTGATCGGGAAAGGTTTCTAAAACGCACCTCATTTCTCATCTCCTTCTGCTCGGCTTCGCCATTCCAGCCGCTTTACTAGCAACCTCCCCCCTGGGAGAATCAGCACCTTTAACCTCCTGTTCCGTACAGGTTGCAATTTGTCCTGAGGATGAACGGGAAGAGGGGGAACCAATGAGAGACTAGCTCTAGGTGTTGGGACAGGCACAGCTCACTCTATTTTCCCATCAGGAAGAAGAATTAACCACAGGCTCAGCCTGCCGCCCGGAACCAGAATAGGGCCTGAAGCAATCCTGCGCTTTTGCGGCCAGCTCCCAAGAAAGCGAGCTGAAAAATGGAGCTCAGGGGCACTGCAATTCACAAACCTGCAGAGTTATAAATGATAACTCTCGTCCACAAAAATATTGAGGGAAGGCAACGAAGAGGATTTGAAAGCAAGGCAGAATTGCAGGAAACAGATTTCAGGAGGTAGATTCGAATCGCCTTTAAAGCACGGGAGAAGCGGCAAAACCTCGACAATGATGCCCTTGGCCAAAAAGGGCGTATGCGTTTTTTCCTGAATATATTCAGGAAAAAACGCATACGCCCTTTTTGGCCAACCAAGCAACCTGGAAAGGCAAATCAGCGCTACAAAGAAGTCTCGCTTCCCATCGGTCAAAAGGGCCATGCTGAATAAAGTGTCAAAACCAGAAATGCAGGACAGGCCATGGAGGAACGGGAGCCTTGCTACGCTGATGGGCGGGATGGAAATTGCCAACAGCCACTCTGGAGAAGTGGACGGTGTGTCCTGAAACATCTAAAAAACTCAGCTTAGAGAGCATAGGGCACTTCCACTCATGGGCGTAGAAATTGGGAAAACTCAAAATCAGCAAGACACAGTTTAGGGCCCAAAGTTTAGGGCTGCTCTGTTGACAAGAACCTCCACTTCGTTCCACCTTAAATATCCCAGGAAAGAGAAAAATGGATAAAGAAGTTGTGGTCCTTATGTACAATGGAATATCACTCAGCCATGAAATCAACATCATAAGGCTAGTAGGAGCATGAT
This sequence comes from Balaenoptera acutorostrata, assembly GCF_949987535.1. Lineage (NCBI taxonomy): Eukaryota > Metazoa > Chordata > Mammalia > Artiodactyla > Balaenopteridae > Balaenoptera > Balaenoptera acutorostrata. The sequence continues at coordinate 270,724 of NW_026646813.1, read as the reverse complement.
GAGTGGATTTAGGTAGGACGATTCTAAGTGAAATAAGTCACACAGAAAACGACACTTATCCTAAGATATCAGTTATAGAGGGAATGTAAAAACCGCTTCACTTGAACTGAATTACAAAACAGAACAGTGTCACCCGTTTAGAAAGCACACTATGGCTGCTTAACGGGAAAGGTGAGGTGGGGTGATGCATAAAACAAGGGTTTCAAATGAGCTCAGATACCGTTCCATAAACCCAATATGTAATAGACAAGACCTACTCCTTGCTCCGTGAACTGGACTCAACACCCCCTATTCACCGCCCAAGAATATACCTGACTAGTAAGAATCTTAAAACCTATGTATTGCCATCTCTCTGTAAGTGAGTCAAGTGGGTGTAAAGCGGCATACACACAGCAGTGAAAAGCAGCTAAACCCCATTATAAAAATCAATTACTTTTAAAAACCCGTGAAACAAAGACAGTGAAAGAGAGAGAAATTCTTAGGAAATTCGTTCAGGGGCTGTGATGCCACCTGGATTTTCCATATCTAGACCCACAGCTGATTGAGACCTAAGGGTGGACACTCTTGGGGCTGAGAGGTTTGGTGAGGTTGGGTGAGCCAACGCAGGCCCTTTAAAGTAATACTGCGTGGTAGCCATCCCATGGGTCCCAAATCTCCAGGTTCAAGGGCATCTTCCTACCTCGAAAACAGGCATGAGAAACCCAGATGATGGTACACCGTGTGATCGGGAAAGGTTTCTAAAACGCACCTCATTTCTCATCTCCTTCTGCTCGGCTTCGCCATTCCAGCCGCTTTACTAGCAACCTCCCCCCTGGGAGAATCAGCACCTTTAACCTCCTGTTCCGTACAGGTTGCAATTTGTCCTGAGGATGAACGGGAAGAGGGGGAACCAATGAGAGACTAGCTCTAGGTGTTGGGACAGGCACAGCTCACTCTATTTTCCCATCAGGAAGAAGAATTAACCACAGGCTCAGCCTGCCGCCCGGAACCAGAATAGGGCCTGAAGCAATCCTGCGCTTTTGCGGCCAGCTCCCAAGAAAGCGAGCTGAAAAATGGAGCCCAGGGACACTGCAATTCACAAACCTGCAGAGTTATAAATGATAACTCTCGTCCACAAAAATATTGAGGGAAGGCAACGAAGAGGATTTGAAAGCAAGGCAGAATTGCAGGAAACAGATTTCAGGAGGTAGATTCGAATCGCCTTTAAAGCACGGGAGAAGCGGCAAAACCTCGACAATGATGCCCTTGGCCAAAAAGGGCGTATGCGTTTTTTCCTGAATATATTCAGGAAAAAACGCATACGCCCTTTTTGGCCAACCAAGCAACCTGGAAAGGCAAATCAGCGCTACAAAGAAGTCTCGCTTCCCATCGGTCAAAAGGGCCATGCTGAATAAAGTGTCAAAACCAGAAATGCAGGACAGGCCATGGAGGAACGGGAGCCTTGCTACGCTGATGGGCGGGATGGAAATTGCCAACAGCCACTCTGGAGAAGTGGACGGTGTGTCCTGAAACATCTAAAAAACTCAGCTTAGAGAGCATAGGGCACTTCCACTCATGGGCGTAGAAATTGGGAAAACTCAAAATCAGCAAGACACAGTTTAGGGCCCAAAGTTTAGGGCTGCTCTGTTGACAAGAACCTCCACTTCGTTCCACCTTAAATATCCCAGGAAAGAGAAAAATGGATAAAGAAGTTGTGGTCCTTATGTACAATGGAATATCACTCAGCCATGAAATCAACATCATAAGGCTAGTAGGAGCATGATGAGTGGATTTAGCTACGACGATTCTAAGTGAAATAAGTCACACAGAAAACGACACTTATCCTAAGATATCAGTTATAGAGGGAATGTAAAAACCGCTTCACTTGAACTGAATTACAAAACAGAACAGTGTCACACGTTTAGAAAACACACTATGGCTGCTTAACGGGAAAGGTGAGGTGGGGTGATGCATAAAACTAGGGTTTCAAATGAGCTCAGACACCGTTCCATAAACCCAATATGTAATAGACAAGACCTACTCCTTGCTCCGTGAACTGGACTCAACACCCCCTATTCACCGCCCAAGAATATACCTGACTAGTAAGCATCTTAAAACCTATGTATTGCCATCTCTCTGTAAGTGAGTCAAGTGGGTGTAAAGCGGCATACACACAGCAGTGAAAAGCAGCTAAACCCCATTATAAAAATCAATTACTTTTAAAAACCCGTGAAACAAAGACAGTGAAAGAGAGAGAAATTCTTAGGAAATTCGTTCAGGGGCTGTGATGCCACCTGGATTTTCCATATCTAGACCCACAGCTGATTGAGACCTAAGGGTGGACACTCTTGGGGCTGAGAGGTTTGGTGAGGTTGGGTGAGCCAACGCAGGCCCTTTAAAGTAATACTGCGTGGTAGCCATCCCATGGGTCCCAAATCTCCAGGTTCAAGGGCATCTTCCTACCTCGAAAACAGGCATGAGAAACCCAGATGATGGTACACCGTGTGATCGGGAAAGGTTTCTAAAACGCACCTCATTTCTCATCTCCTTCTGCTCGGCTTCGCCATTCCAGCCGCTTTACTAGCAACCTCCCCCCTGGGAGAATCAGCACCTTTAACCTCCTGTTCCGTACAGGTTGCAATTTGTCCTGAGGATGAACGGGAAGAGGGGGAACCAATGAGAGACTAGCTCTAGGTGTTGGGACAGGCACAGCTCACTCTATTTTCCCATCAGGAAGAAGAATTAACCACAGGCTCAGCCTGCCGCCCGGAACCAGAATAGGGCCTGAAGCAATCCTGCGCTTTTGCGGCCAGCTCCCAAGAAAGCGAGCTGAAAAATGGAGCTCAGGGGCACTGCAATTCACAAACCTGCAGAGTTATAAATGATAACTCTCGTCCACAAAAATATTGAGGGAAGGCAACGAAGAGGATTTGAAAGCAAGGCAGAATTGCAGGAAACAGATTTCAGGAGGTAGATTCGAATCGCCTTTAAAGCACGGGAGAAGCGGCAAAACCTCGACAATGATGCCCTTGGCCAAAAAGGGCGTATGCGTTTTTTCCTGAATATATTCAGGAAAAAACGCATACGCCCTTTTTGGCCAACCAAGCAACCTGGAAAGGCAAATCAGCGCTACAAAGAAGTCTCGCTTCCCATCGGTCAAAAGGGCCATGCTGAATAAAGTGTCAAAACCAGAAATGCAGGACAGGCCATGGAGGAACGGGAGCCTTGCTACGCTGATGGGCGGGATGGAAATTGCCAACAGCCACTCTGGAGAAGTGGACGGTGTGTCCTGAAACATCTAAAAAACTCAGCTTAGAGAGCATAGGGCACTTCCACTCATGGGCGTAGAAATTGGGAAAACTCAAAATCAGCAAGACACAGTTTAGGGCCCAAAGTTTAGGGCTGCTCTGTTGACAAGAACCTCCACTTCGTTCCACCTTAAATATCCCAGGAAAGAGAAAAATGGATAAAGAAGTTGTGGTCCTTATGTACAATGGAATATCACTCAGCCATGAAATCAACATCATAAGGCTAGTAGGAGCATGATGAGTGGATTTAGCTACGACGATTCTAAGTGAAATAAGTCACACAGAAAACGACACTTATCCTAAGATATCAGTTATAGAGGGAATGTAAAAACCGCTTCACTTGAACTGAATTACAAAACAGAACAGTGTCACACGTTTAGAAAACACACTATGGCTGCTTAACGGGAAAGGTGAGGTGGGGTGATGCATAAAACTAGGGTTTCAAATGAGCTCAGACACCGTTCCATAAACCCAATATGTAATAGACAAGACCTACTCCTTGCTCCGTGAACTGGACTCAACACCCCCTATTCACCGCCCAAGAATATACCTGACTAGTAAGCATCTTAAAACCTATGTATTGCCATCTCTCTGTAAGTGAGTCAAGTGGGTGTAAAGCGGCATACACACAGCAGTGAAAAGCAGCTAAACCCCATTATAAAAATCAATTACTTTTAAAAACCCGTGAAACAAAGACAGTGAAAGAGAGAGAAATTCTTAGGAAATTCGTTCAGGGGCTGTGATGCCACCTGGATTTTCCATATCTAGACCCACAGCTGATTGAGACCTAAGGGTGGACACTCTTGGGGCTGAGAGGTTTGGTGAGGTTGGGTGAGCCAACGCAGGCCCTTTAAAGTAATACTGCGTGGTAGCCATCCCATGGGTCCCAAATCTCCAGGTTCAAGGGCATCTTCCTACCTCGAAAACAGGCATGAGAAACCCAGATGATGGTACACCGTGTGATCGGGAAAGGTTTCTAAAACGCACCTCATTTCTCATCTCCTTCTGCTCGGCTTCGCCATTCCAGCCGCTTTACTAGCAACCTCCCCCCTGGGAGAATCAGCACCTTTAACCTCCTGTTCCGTACAGGTTGCAATTTGTCCTGAGGATGAACGGGAAGAGGGGGAACCAATGAGAGACTAGCTCTAGGTGTTGGGACAGGCACAGCTCACTCTATTTTCCCATCAGGAAGAAGAATTAACCACAGGCTCAGCCTGCCGCCCGGAACCAGAATAGGGCCTGAAGCAATCCTGCGCTTTTGCGGCCAGCTCCCAAGAAAGCGAGCTGAAAAATGGAGCTCAGGGGCACTGCAATTCACAAACCTGCAGAGTTATAAATGATAACTCTCGTCCACAAAAATATTGAGGGAAGGCAACGAAGAGGATTTGAAAGCAAGGCAGAATTGCAGGAAACAGATTTCAGGAGGTAGATTCGAATCGCCTTTAAAGCACGGGAGAAGCGGCAAAACCTCGACAATGATGCCCTTGGCCAAAAAGGGCGTATGCGTTTTTTCCTGAATATATTCAGGAAAAAACGCATACGCCCTTTTTGGCCAACCAAGCAACCTGGAAAGGCAAATCAGCGCTACAAAGAAGTCTCGCTTCCCATCGGTCAAAAGGGCCATGCTGAATAAAGTGTCAAAACCAGAAATGCAGGACAGGCCATGGAGGAACGGGAGCCTTGCTACGCTGATGGGCGGGATGGAAATTGCCAACAGCCACTCTGGAGAAGTGGACGGTGTGTCCTGAAACATCTAAAAAACTCAGCTTAGAGAGCATAGGGCACTTCCACTCATGGGCGTAGAAATTGGGAAAACTCAAAATCAGCAAGACACAGTTTAGGGCCCAAAGTTTAGGGCTGCTCTGTTGACAAGAACCTCCACTTCGTTCCACCTTAAATATCCCAGGAAAGAGAAAAATGGATAAAGAAGTTGTGGTCCTTATGTACAATGGAATATCACTCAGCCATGAAATCAACATCATAAGGCTAGTAGGAGCATGATGAGTGGATTTAGGTAGGACGATTCTAAGTGAAATAAGTCACACAGAAAACGACACTTATCCTAAGATATCAGTTATAGAGGGAATGTAAAAACCGCTTCACTTGAACTGAATTACAAAACAGAACAGTGTCACCCGTTTAGAAAACACACTATGGCTGCTTAACGGGAAAGGTGAGGTGGGGTGATGCATAAAACAAGGGTTTCAAATGAGCTCAGATACCGTTCCATAAACCCAATATGTAATAGACAAGACCTACTCCTTGCTCCGTGAACTGGACTCAACACCCCCTATTCACCGCCCAAGAATATACCTGACTAGTAAGAATCTTAAAACCTATGTATTGCCATCTCTCTGTAAGTGAGTCAAGTGGGTGTAAAGCGGCATACACACAGCAGTGAAAAGCAGCTAAACCCCATTATAAAAATCAATTACTTTTAAAAACCCGTGAAACAAAGACAGTGAAAGAGAGAGAAATTCTTAGGAAATTCGTTCAGGGGCTGTGATGCCACCTGGATTTTCCATATCTAGACCCACAGCTGATTGAGACCTAAGGGTGGACACTCTTGGGGCTGAGAGGTTTGGTGAGGTTGGGTGAGCCAACGCAGGCCCTTTAAAGTAATACTGCGTGGTAGCCATCCCATGGGTCCCAAATCTCCAGGTTCAAGGGCATCTTCCTACCTCGAAAACAGGCATGAGAAACCCAGATGATGGTACACCGTGTGATCGGGAAAGGTTTCTAAAACGCACCTCATTTCTCATCTCCTTCTGCTCGGCTTCGCCATTCCAGCCGCTTTACTAGCAACCTCCCCCCTGGGAGAATCAGCACCTTTAACCTCCTGTTCCGTACAGGTTGCAATTTGTCCTGAGGATGAACGGGAAGAGGGGGAACCAATGAGAGACTACCTCTAGGTGTTGGGACAGGCACAGCTCACTCTATTTTCCCATCAGGAAGAAGAATTAACCACAGGCTCAGCCTGCCGCCCGGAACCAGAATAGGGCCTGAAGCAATCCTGCGCTTTTGCGGCCAGCTCCCAAGAAAGCGAGCTGAAAAATGGAGCCCAGGGACACTGCAATTCACAAACCTGCAGAGTTATAAATGATAACTCTCGTCCACAAAAATATTGAGGGAAGGCAACGAAGAGGATTTGAAAGCAAGGCAGAATTGCAGGAAACAGATTTCAGGAGGTAGATTCGAATCGCCTTTAAAGCACGGGAGAAGCGGCAAAACCTCGACAATGATGCCCTTGGCCAAAAAGGGCGTATGCGTTTTTTCCTGAATATATTCAGGAAAAAACGCATACGCCCTTTTTGGCCAACCAAGCAACCTGGAAAGGCAAATCAGCGCTACAAAGAAGTCTCGCTTCCCATCGGTCAAAAGGGCCATGCTGAATAAAGTGTCAAAACCAGAAATGCAGGACAGGCCATGGAGGAACGGGAGCCTTGCTACGCTGATGGGCGGGATGGAAATTGCCAACAGCCACTCTGGAGAAGTGGACGGTGTGTCCTGAAACATCTAAAAAACTCAGCTTAGAGAGCATAGGGCACTTCCACTCATGGGCGTAGAAATTGGGAAAACTCAAAATCAGCAAGACACAGTTTAGGGCCCAAAGTTTAGGGCTGCTCTGTTGACAAGAACCTCCACTTCGTTCCACCTTAAAAATCCCAGGAAAGAGAAAAATGGATAAAGAAGTTGTGGTCCTTATGTACAATGGAATATCACTCAGCCATGAAATCAACATCATAAGGCTAGTAGGAGCATGATGAGTGGATTTAGGTAGGACGATTCTAAGTGAAATAAGTCACACAGAAAACGACACTTATCCTAAGATATCAGTTATAGAGGGAATGTAAAAACCGCTTCACTTGAACTGAATTACAAAACAGAACAGTGTCACCCGTTTAGAAAACACACTATGGCTGCTTAACGGGAAAGGTGAGGTGGGGTGATGCATAAAACAAGGGTTTCAAATGAGCTCAGATACCGTTCCATAAACCCAATATGTAATAGACAAGACCTACTCCTTGCTCCGTGAACTGGACTCAACACCCCCTATTCACCGCCCAAGAATATACCTGACTAGTAAGAATCTTAAAACCTATGTATTGCCATCTCTCTGTAAGTGAGTCAAGTGGGTGTAAAGCGGCATACACACAGCAGTGAAAAGCAGCTAAACCCCATTATAAAAATCAATTACTTTTAAAAACCCGTGAAACAAAGACAGTGAAAGAGAGAGAAATTCTTAGGAAATTCGTTCAGGGGCTGTGATGCCACCTGGATTTTCCATATCTAGACCCACAGCTGATTGAGACCTAAGGGTGGACACTCTTGGGGCTGAGAGGTTTGGTGAGGTTGGGTGAGCCAACGCAGGCCCTTTAAAGTAATACTGCGTGGTAGCCATCCCATGGGTCCCAAATCTCCAGGTTCAAGGGCATCTTCCTACCTCGAAAACAGGCATGAGAAACCCAGATGATGGTACACCGTGTGATCGGGAAAGGTTTCTAAAACGCACCTCATTTCTCATCTCCTTCTGCTCGGCTTCGCCATTCCAGCCGCTTTACTAGCAACCTCCCCCCTGGGAGAATCAGCACCTTTAACCTCCTGTTCCGTACAGGTTGCAATTTGTCCTGAGGATGAACGGGAAGAGGGGGAACCAATGAGAGACTAGCTCTAGGTGTTGGGACAGGCACAGCTCACTCTATTTTCCCATCAGGAAGAAGAATTAACCACAGGCTCAGCCTGCCGCCCGGAACCAGAATAGGGCCTGAAGCAATCCTGCGCTTTTGCGGCCAGCTCCCAAGAAAGCGAGCTGAAAAATGGAGCTCAGGGGCACTGCAATTCACAAACCTGCAGAGTTATAAATGATAACTCCCGTCCACAAAAATATTGAGGGAAGGCAACGAAGAGGATTTGAAAGCAAGGCAGAATTGCAGGAAACAGATTTCAGGAGGTAGATTCGAATCGCCTTTAAAGCACAGGAGAAGCGGCAAAACCTCGACAATGATGCCCTTGGCCAAAAAGGGCGTATGCGTTTTTTCCTGAATATATTCAGGAAAAAACGCATACGCCCTTTTTGGCCAACCAAGCAACCTGGAAAGGCAAATCAGCGCTACAAAGAAGTCTCGCTTCCCATCGGTCAAAAGGGCCATGCTGAATAAAGTGTCAAAACCAGAAATGCAGGACAGGCCATGGAGGAACGGGAGCCTTGCTACGCTGATGGGCGGGATGGAAATTGCCAACAGCCACTCTGGAGAAGTGGACGGTGTGTCCTGAAACATCTAAAAAACTCAGCTTAGAGAGCATAGGGCACTTCCACTCATGGGCGTAGAAATTGGGAAAACTCAAAATCAGCAAGACACAGTTTAGGGCCCAAAGTTTAGGGCTGCTCTGTTGACAAGAACCTCCACTTCGTTCCACCTTAAAAATCCCAGGAAAGAGAAAAATGGATAAAGAAGTTGTGGTCCTTATGTACAATGGAATATCACTCAGCCATGAAATCAACATCATAAGGCTAGTAGGAGCATGATGAGTGGATTTAGCTACGACGATTCTAAGTGAAATAAGTCACACAGAAAACGACACTTATCCTAAGATATCAGTTATAGAGGGAATGTAAAAACCGCTTCACTTGAACTGAATTACAAAACAGAACAGTGTCACCCGTTTAGAAAACACACTATGGCTGCTTAACGGGAAAGGTGAGGTGGGGTGATGCATAAAACAAGGGTTTCAAATGAGCTCAGATACCGTTCCATAAACCCAATATGTAATAGACAAGACCTACTCCTTGCTCCGTGAACTGGACTCAACACCCCCTATTCACCGCCCAAGAATATACCTGACTAGTAAGAATCTTAAAACCTATGTATTGCCATCTCTCTGTAAGTGAGTCAAGTGGGTGTAAAGCGGCATACACACAGCAGTGAAAAGCAGCTAAACCCCATTATAAAAATCAATTACTTTTAAAAACCCGTGAAACAAAGACAGTGAAAGAGAGAGAAATTCTTAGGAAATTCGTTCAGGGGCTGTGATGCCACCTGGATTTTCCATATCTAGACCCACAGCTGATTGAGACCTAAGGGTGGACACTCTTGGGGCTGAGAGGTTTGGTGAGGTTGGGTGAGCCAACGCAGGCCCTTTAAAGTAATACTGCGTGGTAGCCATCCCATGGGTCCCAAATCTCCAGGTTCAAGGGCATCTTCCTACCTCGAAAACAGGCATGAGAAACCCAGATGATGGTACACCGTGTGATCGGGAAAGGTTTCTAAAACGCACCTCATTTCTCATCTCCTTCTGCTCGGCTTCGCCATTCCAGCCGCTTTACTAGCAACCTCCCCCCTGGGAGAATCAGCACCTTTAACCTCCTGTTCCGTACAGGTTGCAATTTGTCCTGAGGATGAACGGGAAGAGGGGGAACCAATGAGAGACTAGCTCTAGGTGTTGGGACAGGCACAGCTCACTCTATTTTCCCATCAGGAAGAAGAATTAACCACAGGCTCAGCCTGCCGCCCGGAACCAGAATAGGGCCTGAAGCAATCCTGCGCTTTTGCGGCCAGCTCCCAAGAAAGCGAGCTGAAAAATGGAGCTCAGGGGCACTGCAATTCACAAACCTGCAGAGTTATAAATGATAACTCCCGTCCACAAAAATATTGAGGGAAGGCAACGAAGAGGATTTGAAAGCAAGGCAGAATTGCAGGAAACAGATTTCAGGAGGTAGATTCGAATCGCCTTTAAAGCACAGGAGAAGCGGCAAAACCTCGACAATGATGCCCTTGGCCAAAAAGGGCGTATGCGTTTTTTCCTGAATATATTCAGGAAAAAACGCATACGCCCTTTTTGGCCAACCAAGCAACCTGGAAAGGCAAATCAGCGCTACAAAGAAGTCTCGCTTCCCATCGGTCAAAAGGGCCATGCTGAATAAAGTGTCAAAACCAGAAATGCAGGACAGGCCATGGAGGAACGGGAGCCTTGCTACGCTGATGGGCGGGATGGAAATTGCCAACAGCCACTCTGGAGAAGTGGACGGTGTGTCCTGAAACATCTAAAAAACTCAGCTTAGAGAGCATAGGGCACTTCCACTCATGGGCGTAGAAATTGGGAAAACTCAAAATCAGCAAGACACAGTTTAGGGCCCAAAGTTTAGGGCTGCTCTGTTGACAAGAACCTCCACTTCGTTCCACCTTAAAAATCCCAGGAAAGAGAAAAATGGATAAAGAAGTTGTGGTCCTTATGTACAATGGAATATCACTCAGCCATGAAATCAACATCATAAGGCTAGTAGGAGCATGATGAGTGGATTTAGCTACGACGATTCTAAGTGAAATAAGTCACACAGAAAACGACACTTATCCTAAGATATCAGTTATAGAGGGAATGTAAAAACCGCTTCACTTGAACTGAATTACAAAACAGAACAGTGTCACCCGTTTAGAAAACACACTATGGCTGCTTAACGGGAAAGGTGAGGTGGGGTGATGCATAAAACAAGGGTTTCAAATGAGCTCAGATACCGTTCCATAAACCCAATATGTAATAGACAAGACCTACTCCTTGCTCCGTGAACTGGACTCAACACCCCCTATTCACCGCCCAAGAATATACCTGACTAGTAAGAATCTTAAAACCTATGTATTGCCATCTCTCTGTAAGTGAGTCAAGTGGGTGTAAAGCGGCATACACACAGCAGTGAAAAGCAGCTAAACCCCATTATAAAAATCAATTACTTTTAAAAACCCGTGAAACAAAGACAGTGAAAGAGAGAGAAATTCTTAGGAAATTCGTTCAGGGGCTGTGATGCCACCTGGATTTTCCATATCTAGACCCACAGCTGATTGAGACCTAAGGGTGGACACTCTTGGGGCTGAGAGGTTTGGTGAGGTTGGGTGAGCCAACGCAGGCCCTTTAAAGTAATACTGCGTGGTAGCCATCCCATGGGTCCCAAATCTCCAGGTTCAAGGGCATCTTCCTACCTCGAAAACAGGCATGAGAAACCCAGATGATGGTACACCGTGTGATCGGGAAAGGTTTCTAAAACGCACCTCATTTCTCATCTCCTTCTGCTCGGCTTCGCCATTCCAGCCGCTTTACTAGCAACCTCCCCCCTGGGAGAATCAGCACCTTTAACCTCCTGTTCCGTACAGGTTGCAATTTGTCCTGAGGATGAACGGGAAGAGGGGGAACCAATGAGAGACTAGCTCTAGGTGTTGGGACAGGCACAGCTCACTCTATTTTCCCATCAGGAAGAAGAATTAACCACAGGCTCAGCCTGCCGCCCGGAACCAGAATAGGGCCTGAAGCAATCCTGCGCTTTTGCGGCCAGCTCCCAAGAAAGCGAGCTGAAAAATGGAGCCCAGGGACACTGCAATTCACAAACCTGCAGAGTTATAAATGATAACTCTCGTCCACAAAAATATTGAGGGAAGGCAACGAAGAGGATTTGAAAGCAAGGCAGAATTGCAGGAAACAGATTTCAGGAGGTAGATTCGAATCGCCTTTAAAGCACGGGAGAAGCGGCAAAACCTCGACAATGATGCCCTTGGCCAAACAGGGCGTATGCGTTTTTTCCTGAATATATTCAGGAAAAAACGCATACGCCCTTTTTGGCCAACCAAGCAACCTGGAAAGGCAAATCAGCGCTACAAAGAAGTCTCGCTTCCCATCGGTCAAAAGGGCCATGCTGAATAAAGTGTCAAAACCAGAAATCCAGGACAGGCCATGGAGGAACGGGAGCCTTGCTACGCTGATGGGCGGGATGGAAATTGCCAACAGCCACTCTGGAGAAGTGGACGGTGTGTCCTGAAACATCTAAAAAACTCAGCTTAGAGAGCATAGGGCACTTCCACTCATGGGCGTAGAAATTGGGAAAACTCAAAATCAGCAAGACACAGTTTAGGGCCCAAAGTTTAGGGCTGCTCTGTTGACAAGAACCTCCACTTCGTTCCACCTTAAATATCCCAGGAAAGAGAAAAATGGATAAAGAAGTTGTGGTCCTTATGTACAATGGAATATCACTCAGCCATGAAATCAACATCATAAGGCTAGTAGGAGCATGATGAGTGGATTTAGGTAGGACGATTCTAAGTGAAATAAGTCACACAGAAAACGACACTTATCCTAAGATATCAGTTATAGAGGGAATGTAAAAACCGCTTCACTTGAACTGAATTACAAAACAGAACAGTGTCACCCGTTTAGAAAACACACTATGGCTGCTTAACGGGAAAGGTGAGGTGGGGTGATGCATAAAACAAGGGTTTCAAATGAGCTCAGATACCGTTCCATAAACCCAATATGTAATAGACAAGACCTACTCCTTGCTCCGTGAACTGGACTCAACACCCCCTATTCACCGCCCAAGAATATACCTGACTAGTAAGAATCTTAAAACCTATGTATTGCCATCTATCTGTAAGTGAGTCAAGTGGGTGTAAAGCGGCATACACACAGCAGTGAAAAGCAGCTAAACCCCATTATAAAAATCAATTACTTTTAAAAACCCGTGAAACAAAGACAGTGAAAGAGAGAGAAATTCTTAGGAAATTCGTTCAGGGGCTGTGATGCCACCTGGATTTTCCATATCTAGACCCACAGCTGATTGAGACCTAAGGGTGGACACTCTTGGGGCTGAGAGGTTTGGTGAGGTTGGGTGAGCCAACGCAGGCCCTTTAAAGTAATACTGCGTGGTAGCCATCCCATGGGTCCCAAATCTCCAGGTTCAAGGGCATCTTCCTACCTCGAAAACAGGCATGAGAAACCCAGATGATGGTACACCGTGTGATCGGGAAAGGTTTCTAAAACGCACCTCATTTCTCATCTCCTTCTGCTCGGCTTCGCCATTCCAGCCGCTTTACTAGCAACCTCCCCCCTGGGAGAATCAGCACCTTTAACCTCCTGTTCCGTACAGGTTGCAATTTGTCCTGAGGATGAACGGGAAGAGGGGGAACCAATGAGAGACTAGCTCTAGGTGTTGGGACAGGCACAGCTCACTCTATTTTCCCATCAGGAAGAAGAATTAACCACAGGCTCAGCCTGCCGCCCGGAACCAGAATAGGGCCTGAAGCAATCCTGCGCTTTTGCGGCCAGCTCCCAAGAAAGCGAGCTGAAAAATGGAGCCCAGGGGCACTGCAATTCACAAACCTGCAGAGTTATAAATGATAACTCCCGTCCACAAAAATATTGAGGGAAGGCAACGAAGAGGATTTGAAAGCAAGGCAGAATTGCAGGAAACAGATTTCAGGAGGTAGATTCGAATCGCCTTTAAAGCACAGGAGAAGCGGCAAAACCTCGACAATGATGCCCTTGGCCAAAAAGGGCGTATGCGTTTTTTCCTGAATATATTCAGGAAAAAACGCATACGCCCTTTTTGGCCAACCAAGCAACCTGGAAAGGCAAATCAGCGCTACAAAGAAGTCTCGCTTCCCATCGGTCAAAAGGGCCATGCTGAATAAAGTGTCAAAACCAGAAATGCAGGACAGGCCATGGAGGAACGGGAGCCTTGCTACGCTGATGGGCGGGATGGAAATTGCCAACAGCCACTCTGGAGAAGTGGACGGTGTGTCCTGAAACATCTAAAAAACTCAGCTTAGAGAGCATAGGGCACTTCCACTCATGGGCGTAGAAATTGGGAAAACTCAAAATCAGCAAGACACAGTTTAGGGCCCAAAGTTTAGGGCTGCTCTGTTGACAAGAACCTCCACTTCGTTCCACCTTAAAAATCCCAGGAAAGAGAAAAATGGATAAAGAAGTTGTGGTCCTTATGTACAATGGAATATCACTCAGCCATGAAATCAACATCATAAGGCTAGTAGGAGCATGATGAGTGGATTTAGCTACGACGATTCTAAGTGAAATAAGTCACACAGAAAACGACACTTATCCTAAGATATCAGTTATAGAGGGAATGTAAAAACCGCTTCACTTGAACTGAATTACAAAACAGAACAGTGTCACCCGTTTAGAAAACACACTATGGCTGCTTAACGGGAAAGGTGAGGTGGGGTGATGCATAAAACAAGGGTTTCAAATGAGCTCAGATACCGTTCCATAAACCCAATATGTAATAGACAAGACCTACTCCTTGCTCCGTGAACTGGACTCAACACCCCCTATTCACCGCCCAAGAATATACCTGACTAGTAAGAATCTTAAAACCTATGTATTGCCATCTCTCTGTAAGTGAGTCAAGTGGGTGTAAAGCGGCATACACACAGCAGTGAAAAGCAGCTAAACCCCATTATAAAAATCAATTACTTTTAAAAACCCGTGAAACAAAGACAGTGAAAGAGAGAGAAATTCTTAGGAAATTCGTTCAGGGGCTGTGATGCCACCTGGATTTTCCATATCTAGACCCACAGCTGATTGAGACCTAAGGGTGGACACTCTTGGGGCTGAGAGGTTTGGTGAGGTTGGGTGAGCCAACGCAGGCCCTTTAAAGTAATACTGCGTGGTAGCCATCCCATGGGTCCCAAATCTCCAGGTTCAAGGGCATCTTCCTACCTCGAAAACAGGCATGAGAAACCCAGATGATGGTACACCGTGTGATCGGGAAAGGTTTCTAAAACGCACCTCATTTCTCATCTCCTTCTGCTCGGCTTTGCCATTCCAGCCGCTTTACTAGCAACCTCCCCCCTGGGAGAATCAGCACCTTTAACCTCCTGTTCCGTACAGGTTGCAATTTGTCCTGAGGATGAACGGGAAGAGGGGGAACCAATGAGAGACTAGCTCTAGGTGTTGGGACAGGCACAGCTCACTCTATTTTCCCATCAGGAAGAAGAATTAACCACAGGCTCAGCCTGCCGCCCGGAACCAGAATAGGGCCTGAAGCAATCCTGCGCTTTTGCGGCCAGCTCCCAAGAAAGCGAGCTGAAAAATGGAGCCCAGGGACACTGCAATTCACAAACCTGCAGAGTTATAAATGATAACTCTCGTCCACAAAAATATTGAGGGAAGGCAACGAAGAGGATTTGAAAGCAAGGCAGAATTGCAGGAAACAGATTTCAGGAGGTAGATTCGAATCGCCTTTAAAGCACGGGAGAAGCGGCAAAACCTCGACAATGATGCCCTTGGCCAAAAAGGGCGTATGCGTTTTTTCCTGAATATATTCAGGAAAAAACGCATACGCCCTTTTTGGCCAACCAAGCAACCTGGAAAGGCAAATCAGCGCTACAAAGAAGTCTCGCTTCCCATCGGTCAAAAGGGCCATGCTGAATAAAGTGTCAAAACCAGAAATGCAGGACAGGCCATGGAGGAACGGGAGCCTTGCTACGCTGATGGGCGGGATGGAAATTGCCAACAGCCACTCTGGAGAAGTGGACGGTGTGTCCTGAAACATCTAAAAAACTCAGCTTAGAGAGCATAGGGCACTTCCACTCATGGGCGTAGAAATTGGGAAAACTCAAAATCAGCAAGACACAGTTTAGGGCCCAAAGTTTAGGGCTGCTCTGTTGACAAGAACCTCCACTTCGTTCCACCTTAAATATCCCAGGAAAGAGAAAAATGGATAAAGAAGTTGTGGTCCTTATGTACAATGGAATATCACTCAGCCATGAAATCAACATCATAAGGCTAGTAGGAGCATGATGAGTGGATTTAGCTACGACGATTCTAAGTGAAATAAGTCACACAGAAAACGACACTTATCCTAAGATATCAGTTATAGAGGGAATGTAAAAACCGCTTCACTTGAACTGAATTACAAAACAGAACAGTGTCACCCGTTTAGAAAACACACTATGGCTGCTTAACGGGAAAGGTGAGGTGGGGTGATGCATAAAACAAGGGTTTCAAATGAGCTCAGATACCGTTCCATAAACTCAATATGTAATAGACAAGACCTACTCCTTGCTCCGTGAACTGGACTCAACACCCCCTATTCACCGCCCAAGAATATACCTGACTAGTAAGAATCTTAAAACCTATGTATTGCCATCTCTCTGTAAGTGAGTCAAGTGGGTGTAAAGCGGCATACACACAGCAGTGAAAAGCAGCTAAACCCCATTATAAAAATCAATTACTTTTAAAAACCCGTGAAACAAAGACAGTGAAAGAGAGAGAAATTCTTAGGAAATTCGTTCAGGGGCTGTGATGCCACCTGGATTTTCCATATCTAGACCCACAGCTGATTGAGACCTAAGGGTGGACACTCTTGGGGCTGAGAGGTTTGGTGAGGTTGGGTGAGCCAACGCAGGCCCTTTAAAGTAATACTGCGTGGTAGCCATCCCATGGGTCCCAAATCTCCAGGTTCAAGGGCATCTTCCTACCTCGAAAACAGGCATGAGAAACCCAGATGATGGTACACCGTGTGATCGGGAAAGGTTTCTAAAACGCACCTCATTTCTCATCTCCTTCTGCTCGGCTTCGCCATTCCAGCCGCTTTACTAGCAACCTCCCCCCTGGGAGAATCAGCACCTTTAACCTCCTGTTCCGTACAGGTTGCAATTTGTCCTGAGGATGAACGGGAAGAGGGGGAACCAATGAGAGACTAGCTCTAGGTGTTGGGACAGGCACAGCTCACTCTATTTTCCCATCAGGAAGAAGAATTAACCACAGGCTCAGCCTGCCGCCCGGAACCAGAATAGGGCCTGAAGCAATCCTGCGCTTTTGCGGCCAGCTCCCAAGAAAGCGAGCTGAAAAATGGAGCCCAGGGGCACTGCAATTCACAAACCTGCAGAGTTATAAATGATAACTCTCGTCCACAAAAATATTGAGGGAAGGCAACGAAGAGGATTTGAAAGCAAGGCAGAATTGCAGGAAACAGATTTCAGGAGGTAGATTCGAATCGCCTTTAAAGCACAGGAGAAGCGGCAAAACCTCGACAATGATGCCCTTGGCCAAAAAGGGCGTATGCGTTTTTTCCTGAATATATTCAGGAAAAAACGCATACGCCCTTTTTGGCCAACCAAGCAACCTGGAAAGGCAAATCAGCGCTACAAAGAAGTCTCGCTTCCCATCGGTCAAAAGGGCCATGCTGAATAAAGTGTCAAAACCAGAAATGCAGGACAGGCCATGGAGGAACGGGAGCCTTGCTACGCTGATGGGCGGGATGGAAATTGCCAACAGCCACTCTGGAGAAGTGGACGGTGTGTCCTGAAACATCTAAAAAACTCAGCTTAGGGAGCATAGGGCACTTCCACTCATGGGCGTAGAAATTGGGAAAACTCAAAATCAGCAAGACACAGTTTAGGGCCCAAAGTTTAGGGCTGCTCTGTTGACAAGAACCTCCACTTCGTTCCACCTTAAATATCCCAGGAAAGAGAAAAATGGATAAAGAAGTTGTGGTCCTTATGTACAATGGAATATCACTCAGCCATGAAATCAACATCATAAGGCTAGTAGGAGCATGATGAGTGGACTTAGCTACGACGATTCTAAGTGAAATAAGTCACACAGAAAACGACACTTATCCTAAGATATCAGTTATAGAGGGAATGTAAAAACCGCTTCACTTGAACTGAATTACAAAACAGAACAGTGTCACCCGTTTAGAAAACACACTATGGCTGCTTAACGGGAAAGGTGAGGTGGGGTGATGCATAAAACTAGGGTTTCAAATGAGCTCAGATACCGTTCCATAAACCCAATATGTAATAGACAAGACCTACTCCTTGCTCCGTGAACTGGACTCAACACCCCCTATTCACCGCCCAAGAATATACCTGACTAGTAAGAATCTTAAAACCTATGTATTGCCATCTCTCTGTAAGTGAGTCAAGTGGGTGTAAAGCGGCATACACACAGCAGTGAAAAGCAGCTAAACCCCATTATAAAAATCAATTACTTTTAAAAACCCGTGAAACAAAGACAGTGAAAGAGAGAGAAATTCTTAGGAAATTCGTTCAGGGGCTGTGATGCCACCTGGATTTTCCATATCTAGACCCACAGCTGATTGAGACCTAAGGGTGGACACTCTTGGGGCTGAGAGGTTTGGTGAGGTTGGGTGAGCCAACGCAGGCCCTTTAAAGTAATACTGCGTGGTAGCCATCCCATGGGTCCCAAATCTCCAGGTTCAAGGGCATCTTCCTACCTCGAAAACAGGCATGAGAAACCCAGATGATGGTACACCGTGTGATCGGGAAAGGTTTCTAAAACGCACCTCATTTCTCATCTCCTTCTGCTCGGCTTCGCCATTCCAGCCGCTTTACTAGCAACCTCCCCCCTGGGAGAATCAGCACCTTTAACCTCCTGTTCCGTACAGGTTGCAATTTGTCCTGAGGATGAACGGGAAGAGGGGGAACCAATGAGAGACTAGCTCTAGGTGTTGGGACAGGCACAGCTCACTCTATTTTCCCATCAGGAAGAAGAATTAACCACAGGCTCAGCCTGCCGCCCGGAACCAGAATAGGGCCTGAAGCAATCCTGCGCTTTTGCGGCCAGCTCCCAAGAAAGCGAGCTGAAAAATGGAGCTCAGGGGCACTGCAATTCACAAACCTGCAGAGTTATAAATGATAACTCTCGTCCACAAAAATATTGAGGGAAGGCAACGAAGAGGATTTGAAAGCAAGGCAGAATTGCAGGAAACAGATTTCAGGAGGTAGATTCGAATCGCCTTTAAAGCACAGGAGAAGCGGCAAAACCTCGACAATGATGCCCTTGGCCAAAAAGGGCGTATGCGTTTTTTCCTGAATATATTCAGGAAAAAACGCATACGCCCTTTTTGGCCAACCAAGCAACCTGGAAAGGCAAATCAGCGCTACAAAGAAGTCTCGCTTCCCATCGGTCAAAAGGGCCATGCTGAATAAAGTGTCAAAACCAGAAATGCAGGACAGGCCATGGAGGAACGGGAGCCTTGCTACGCTGATGGGCGGGATGGAAATTGCCAACAGCCACTCTGGAGAAGTGGACGGTGTGTCCTGAAACATCTAAAAAACTCAGCTTAGAGAGCATAGGGCACTTCCACTCATGGGCGTAGAAATTGGGAAAACTCAAAATCAGCAAGACACAGTTTAGGGCCCAAAGTTTAGGGCTGCTCTGTTGACAAGAACCTCCACTTCGTTCCACCTTAAATATCCCAGGAAAGAGAAAAATGGATAAAGAAGTTGTGGTCCTTATGTACAATGGAATATCACTCAGCCATGAAATCAACATCATAAGGCTAGTAGGAGCATGATGAGTGGATTTAGCTACGACGATTCTAAGTGAAATAAGTCACACAGAAAACGACACTTATCCTAAGATATCAGTTATAGAGGGAATGTAAAAACCGCTTCACTTGAACTGAATTACAAAACAGAACAGTGTCACCCGTTTAGAAAACACACTATGGCTGCTTAACGGGAAAGGTGAGGTGGGGTGATGCATAAAACAAGGGTTTCAAATGAGCTCAGATACCGTTCCATAAACCCAATATGTAATAGACAAGACCTACTCCTTGCTCCGTGAACTGGACTCAACACCCCCTATTCACCGCCCAAGAATATACCTGACTAGTAAGAATCTTAAAACCTATGTATTGCCATCTCTCTGTAAGTGAGTCAAGTGGGTGTAAAGCGGCATACACACAGCAGTGAAAAGCAGCTAAACCCCATTATAAAAATCAATTACTTTTAAAAACCCGTGAAACAAAGACAGTGAAAGAGAGAGAAATTCTTAGGAAATTCGTTCAGGGGCTGTGATGCCACCTGGATTTTCCATATCTAGACCCACAGCTGATTGAGACCTAAGGGTGGACACTCTTGGGGCTGAGAGGTTTGGTGAGGTTGGGTGAGCCAACGCAGGCCCTTTAAAGTAATACTGCGTGGTAGCCATCCCATGGGTCCCAAATCTCCAGGTTCAAGGGCATCTTCCTACCTCGAAAACAGGCATGAGAAACCCAGATGATGGTACACCGTGTGATCGGGAAAGGTTTCTAAAACGCACCTCATTTCTCATCTCCTTCTGCTCGGCTTCGCCATTCCAGCCGCTTTACTAGCAACCTCCCCCCTGGGAGAATCAGCACCTTTAACCTCCTGTTCCGTACAGGTTGCAATTTGTCCTGAGGATGAACGGGAAGAGGGGGAACCAATGAGAGACTAGCTCTAGGTGTTGGGACAGGCACAGCTCACTCTATTTTCCCATCAGGAAGAAGAATTAACCACAGGCTCAGCCTGCCGCCCGGAACCAGAATAGGGCCTGAAGCAATCCTGCGCTTTTGCGGCCAGCTCCCAAGAAAGCGAGCTGAAAAATGGAGCTCAGGGGCACTGCAATTCACAAACCTGCAGAGTTATAAATGATAACTCTCGTCCACAAAAATATTGAGGGAAGGCAACGAAGAGGATTTGAAAGCAAGGCAGAATTGCAGGAAACAGATTTCAGGAGGTAGATTCGAATCGCCTTTAAAGCACAGGAGAAGCGGCAAAACCTCGACAATGATGCCCTTGGCCAAAAAGGGCGTATGCGTTTTTTCCTGAATATATTCAGGAAAAAACGCATACGCCCTTTTTGGCCAACCAAGCAACCTGGAAAGGCAAATCAGCGCTACAAAGAAGTCTCGCTTCCCATCGGTCAAAAGGGCCATGCTGAATAAAGTGTCAAAACCAGAAATGCAGGACAGGCCATGGAGGAACGGGAGCCTTGCTACGCTGATGGGCGGGATGGAAATTGCCAACAGCCACTCTGGAGAAGTGGACGGTGTGTCCTGAAACATCTAAAAAACTCAGCTTAGGGAGCATAGGGCACTTCCACTCATGGGCGTAGAAATTGGGAAAACTCAAAATCAGCAAGACACAGTTTAGGGCCCAAAGTTTAGGGCTGCTCTGTTGACAAGAACCTCCACTTCGTTCCACCTTAAATATCCCAGGAAAGAGAAAAATGGATAAAGAAGTTGTGGTCCTTATGTACAATGGAATATCACTCAGCCATGAAATCAACATCATAAGGCTAGTAGGAGCATGATGAGTGGACTTAGCTACGACGATTCTAAGTGAAATAAGTCACACAGAAAACGACACTTATCCTAAGATATCAGTTATAGAGGGAATGTAAAAACCGCTTCACTTGAACTGAATTACAAAACAGAACAGTGTCACCCGTTTAGAAAACACACTATGGCTGCTTAACGGGAAAGGTGAGGTGGGGTGATGCATAAAACTAGGGTTTCAAATGAGCTCAGATACCGTTCCATAAACCCAATATGTAATAGACAAGACCTACTCCTTGCTCCGTGAACTGGACTCAACACCCCCTATTCACCGCCCAAGAATATACCTGACTAGTAAGAATCTTAAAACCTATGTATTGCCATCTCTCTGTAAGTGAGTCAAGTGGGTGTAAAGCGGCATACACACAGCAGTGAAAAGCAGCTAAACCCCATTATAAAAATCAATTACTTTTAAAAACCCGTGAAACAAAGACAGTGAAAGAGAGAGAAATTCTTAGGAAATTCGTTCAGGGGCTGTGATGCCACCTGGATTTTCCATATCTAGACCCACAGCTGATTGAGACCTAAGGGTGGACACTCTTGGGGCTGAGAGGTTTGGTGAGGTTGGGTGAGCCAACGCAGGCCCTTTAAAGTAATACTGCGTGGTAGCCATCCCATGGGTCCCAAATCTCCAGGTTCAAGGGCATCTTCCTACCTCGAAAACAGGCATGAGAAACCCAGATGATGGTACACCGTGTGATCGGGAAAGGTTTCTAAAACGCACCTCATTTCTCATCTCCTTCTGCTCGGCTTCGCCATTCCAGCCGCTTTACTAGCAACCTCCCCCCTGGGAGAATCAGCACCTTTAACCTCCTGTTCCGTACAGGTTGCAATTTGTCCTGAGGATGAACGGGAAGAGGGGGAACCAATGAGAGACTAGCTCTAGGTGTTGGGACAGGCACAGCTCACTCTATTTTCCCATCAGGAAGAAGAATTAACCACAGGCTCAGCCTGCCGCCCGGAACCAGAATAGGGCCTGAAGCAATCCTGCGCTTTTGCGGCCAGCTCCCAAGAAAGCGAGCTGAAAAATGGAGCTCAGGGGCACTGCAATTCACAAACCTGCAGAGTTATAAATGATAACTCTCGTCCACAAAAATATTGAGGGAAGGCAACGAAGAGGATTTGAAAGCAAGGCAGAATTGCAGGAAACAGATTTCAGGAGGTAGATTCGAATCGCCTTTAAAGCACAGGAGAAGCGGCAAAACCTCGACAATGATGCCCTTGGCCAAAAAGGGCGTATGCGTTTTTTCCTGAATATATTCAGGAAAAAACGCATACGCCCTTTTTGGCCAACCAAGCAACCTGGAAAGGCAAATCAGCGCTACAAAGAAGTCTCGCTTCCCATCGGTCAAAAGGGCCATGCTGAATAAAGTGTCAAAACCAGAAATGCAGGACAGGCCATGGAGGAACGGGAGCCTTGCTACGCTGATGGGCGGGATGGAAATTGCCAACAGCCACTCTGGAGAAGTGGACGGTGTGTCCTGAAACATCTAAAAAACTCAGCTTAGGGAGCATAGGGCACTTCCACTCATGGGCGTAGAAATTGGGAAAACTCAAAATCAGCAAGACACAGTTTAGGGCCCAAAGTTTAGGGCTGCTCTGTTGACAAGAACCTCCACTTCGTTCCACCTTAAATATCCCAGGAAAGAGAAAAATGGATAAAGAAGTTGTGGTCCTTATGTACAATGGAATATCACTCAGCCATGAAATCAACATCATAAGGCTAGTAGGAGCATGATGAGTGGACTTAGCTACGACGATTCTAAGTGAAATAAGTCACACAGAAAACGACACTTATCCTAAGATATCAGTTATAGAGGGAATGTAAAAACCGCTTCACTTGAACTGAATTACAAAACAGAACAGTGTCACCCGTTTAGAAAACACACTATGGCTGCTTAACGGGAAAGGTGAGGTGGGGTGATGCATAAAACTAGGGTTTCAAATGAGCTCAGATACCGTTCCATAAACCCAATATGTAATAGACAAGACCTACTCCTTGCTCCGTGAACTGGACTCAACACCCCCTATTCACCGCCCAAGAATATACCTGACTAGTAAGAA
This sequence comes from Balaenoptera acutorostrata, assembly GCF_949987535.1. NCBI lineage: Eukaryota > Metazoa > Chordata > Mammalia > Artiodactyla > Balaenopteridae > Balaenoptera > Balaenoptera acutorostrata. The sequence goes on along the minus strand of NW_026646813.1, from coordinate 247,480 downwards.
TCTTAAAACCTATGTATTGCCATCTCTCTGTAAGTGAGTCAAGTGGGTGTAAAGAGGCATACACACAGCAGTGAAAAGCAGCTAAACCCCATTATAAAAATCAATTACTTTTAAAAACCCGTGAAACAAAGACAGTGAAAGAGAGAGAAATTCTTAGGAAATTCGTTCAGGGGCTGTGATGCCACCTGGATTTTCCATATCTAGACCCACAGCTGATTGAGACCTAAGGGTGGACACTCTTGGGGCTGAGAGGTTTGGTGAGGTTGGGTGAGCCAACGCAGGCCCTTTAAAGTAATACTGCGTGGTAGCCATCCCATGGGTCCCAAATCTCCAGGTTCAAGGGCATCTTCCTACCTCGAAAACAGGCATGAGAAACCCAGATGATGGTACACCGTGTGATCGGGAAAGGTTTCTAAAACGCACCTCATTTCTCATTTCCTTCTGCTCGGCTTCGCCATTCCAGCCGCTTTACTAGCAACCTCCCCCCTGGGAGAATCAGCACCTTTAACCTCCTGTTCCGTACAGGTTGCAATTTGTCCTGAGGATGAACGGGAAGAGGGGGAACCAATGAGAGACTAGCTCTAGGTGTTGGGACAGGCACAGCTCACTCTATTTTCCCATCAGGAAGAAGAATTAACCACAGGCTCAGCCTGCCGCCCGGAACCAGAATAGGGCCTGAAGCAATCCTGCGCTTTTGCGGCCAGCTCCCAAGAAAGCGAGCTGAAAAATGGAGCTCAGGGGCACTGCAATTCACAAACCTGCAGAGTTATAAATGATAACTCTCGTCCACAAAAATATTGAGGGAAGGCAACGAAGAGGATTTGAAAGCAAGGCAGAATTGCAGGAAACAGATTTCAGGAGGTAGATTCGAATCGCCTTTAAAGCACGGGAGAAGCGGCAAAACCTCGACAATGATGCCCTTGGCCAAAAAGGGCGTATGCGTTTTTTCCTGAATATATTCAGGAAAAAACGCATACGCCCTTTTTGGCCAACCAAGCAACCTGGAAAGGCAAATCAGCGCTACAAAGAAGTCTCGCTTCCCATCGGTCAAAAGGGCCATGCTGAATAAAGTGTCAAAACCAGAAATGCAGGACAGGCCATGGAGGAACGGGAGCCTTGCTACGCTGATGGGCGGGATGGAAATTGCCAACAGCCACTCTGGAGAAGTGGACGGTGTGTCCTGAAACATCTAAAAAACTCAGCTTAGAGAGCATAGGGCACTTCCACTCATGGGCGTAGAAATTGGGAAAACTCAAAATCAGCAAGACACAGTTTAGGGCCCAAAGTTTAGGGCTGCTCTGTTGACAAGAACCTCCACTTCGTTCCACCTTAAAAATCCCAGGAAAGAAAAAAATGGATAAAGAAGTTGTGGTCCTTATGTACAATGGAATATCACTCAGCCATGAAATCAACATCATAAGGCTAGTAGGAGCATGATGAGTGGATTTAGCTACGACGATTCTAAGTGAAATAAGTCACACAGAAAACGACACTTATCCTAAGATATCAGTTATAGAGGGAATGTAAAAACCGCTTCACTTGAACTGAATTACAAAACAGAACAGTGTCACCCGTTTAGAAAACACACTATGGCTGCTTAACGGGAAAGGTGAGGTGGGGTGATGCATAAAACAAGGGTTTCAAATGAGCTCAGATACCGTTCCATAAACCCAATATGTAATAGACAAGACCTACTCCTTGCTCCGTGAACTGGACTCAACACCCCCTATTCACCGCCCAAGAATATATCTGACTAGTAAGAATCTTAAAACCTATGTATTGCCATCTCTCTGTAAGTGAGTCAAGTGGGTGTAAAGCGGCATACACACAGCAGTGAAAAGCAGCTAAACCCCATTATAAAAATCAATTACTTTTAAAAACCCGTGAAACAAAGACAGTGAAAGAGAGAGAAATTCTTAGGAAATTCGTTCAGGGGCTGTGATGCCACCTGGATTTTCCATATCTAGACCCACAGCTGATTGAGACCTAAGGGTGGACACTCTTGGGGCTGAGAGGTTTGGTGAGGTTGGGTGAGCCAACGCAGGCCCTTTAAAGTAATACTGCGTGGTAGCCATCCCATGGGTCCCAAATCTCCAGGTTCAAGGGCATCTTCCTACCTCGAAAACAGGCATGAGAAACCCAGATGATGGTACACCGTGTGATCGGGAAAGGTTTCTAAAACGCACCTCATTTCTCATCTCCTTCTGCTCGGCTTCGCCATTCCAGCCGCTTTACTAGCAACCTCCCCCCTGGGAGAATCAGCACCTTTAACCTCCTGTTCCGTACAGGTTGCAATTTGTCCTGAGGATGAACGGGAAGAGGGGGAACCAATGAGAGACTAGCTCTAGGTGTTGGGACAGGCACAGCTCACTCTATTTTCCCATCAGGAAGAAGAATTAACCACAGGCTCAGCCTGCCGCCCGGAACCAGAATAGGGCCTGAAGCAATCCTGCGCTTTTGCGGCCAGCTCCCAAGAAAGCGAGCTGAAAAATGGAGCTCAGGGGCACTGCAATTCACAAACCTGCAGAGTTATAAATGATAACTCTCGTCCACAAAAATATTGAGGGAAGGCAACGAAGAGGATTTGAAAGCAAGGCAGAATTGCAGGAAACAGATTTCAGGAGGTAGATTCGAATCGCCTTTAAAGCACAGGAGAAGCGGCAAAACCTCGACAATGATGCCCTTGGCCAAAAAGGGCGTATGCGTTTTTTCCTGAATATATTCAGGAAAAAACGCATACGCCCTTTTTGGCCAACCAAGCAACCTGGAAAGGCAAATCAGCGCTACAAAGAAGTCTCGCTTCCCATCGGTCAAAAGGGCCATGCTGAATAAAGTGTCAAAACCAGAAATGCAGGACAGGCCATGGAGGAACGGGAGCCTTGCTACGCTGATGGGCGGGATGGAAATTGCCAACAGCCACTCTGGAGAAGTGGACGGTGTGTCCTGAAACATCTAAAAAACTCAGCTTAGGGAGCATAGGGCACTTCCACTCATGGGCGTAGAAATTGGGAAAACTCAAAATCAGCAAGACACAGTTTAGGGCCCAAAGTTTAGGGCTGCTCTGTTGACAAGAACCTCCACTTCGTTCCACCTTAAATATCCCAGGAAAGAGAAAAATGGATAAAGAAGTTGTGGTCCTTATGTACAATGGAATATCACTCAGCCATGAAATCAACATCATAAGGCTAGTAGGAGCATGATGAGTGGACTTAGCTACGACGATTCTAAGTGAAATAAGTCACACAGAAAACGACACTTATCCTAAGATATCAGTTATAGAGGGAATGTAAAAACCGCTTCACTTGAACTGAATTACAAAACAGAACAGTGTCACCCGTTTAGAAAACACACTATGGCTGCTTAACGGGAAAGGTGAGGTGGGGTGATGCATAAAACTAGGGTTTCAAATGAGCTCAGATACCGTTCCATAAACCCAATATGTAATAGACAAGACCTACTCCTTGCTCCGTGAACTGGACTCAACACCCCCTATTCACCGCCCAAGAATATACCTGACTAGTAAGAATCTTAAAACCTATGTATTGCCATCTCTCTGTAAGTGAGTCAAGTGGGTGTAAAGCGGCATACACACAGCAGTGAAAAGCAGCTAAACCCCATTATAAAAATCAATTACTTTTAAAAACCCGTGAAACAAAGACAGTGAAAGAGAGAGAAATTCTTAGGAAATTCGTTCAGGGGCTGTGATGCCACCTGGATTTTCCATATCTAGACCCACAGCTGATTGAGACCTAAGGGTGGACACTCTTGGGGCTGAGAGGTTTGGTGAGGTTGGGTGAGCCAACGCAGGCCCTTTAAAGTAATACTGCGTGGTAGCCATCCCATGGGTCCCAAATCTCCAGGTTCAAGGGCATCTTCCTACCTCGAAAACAGGCATGAGAAACCCAGATGATGGTACACCGTGTGATCGGGAAAGGTTTCTAAAACGCACCTCATTTCTCATCTCCTTCTGCTCGGCTTCGCCATTCCAGCCGCTTTACTAGCAACCTCCCCCCTGGGAGAATCAGCACCTTTAACCTCCTGTTCCGTACAGGTTGCAATTTGTCCTGAGGATGAACGGGAAGAGGGGGAACCAATGAGAGACTAGCTCTAGGTGTTGGGACAGGCACAGCTCACTCTATTTTCCCATCAGGAAGAAGAATTAACCACAGGCTCAGCCTGCCGCCCGGAACCAGAATAGGGCCTGAAGCAATCCTGCGCTTTTGCGGCCAGCTCCCAAGAAAGCGAGCTGAAAAATGGAGCTCAGGGGCACTGCAATTCACAAACCTGCAGAGTTATAAATGATAACTCTCGTCCACAAAAATATTGAGGGAAGGCAACGAAGAGGATTTGAAAGCAAGGCAGAATTGCAGGAAACAGATTTCAGGAGGTAGATTCGAATCGCCTTTAAAGCACAGGAGAAGCGGCAAAACCTCGACAATGATGCCCTTGGCCAAAAAGGGCGTATGCGTTTTTTCCTGAATATATTCAGGAAAAAACGCATACGCCCTTTTTGGCCAACCAAGCAACCTGGAAAGGCAAATCAGCGCTACAAAGAAGTCTCGCTTCCCATCGGTCAAAAGGGCCATGCTGAATAAAGTGTCAAAACCAGAAATGCAGGACAGGCCATGGAGGAACGGGAGCCTTGCTACGCTGATGGGCGGGATGGAAATTGCCAACAGCCACTCTGGAGAAGTGGACGGTGTGTCCTGAAACATCTAAAAAACTCAGCTTAGAGAGCATAGGGCACTTCCACTCATGGGCGTAGAAATTGGGAAAACTCAAAATCAGCAAGACACAGTTTAGGGCCCAAAGTTTAGGGCTGCTCTGTTGACAAGAACCTCCACTTCGTTCCACCTTAAAAATCCCAGGAAAGAAAAAAATGGATAAAGAAGTTGTGGTCCTTATGTACAATGGAATATCACTCAGCCATGAAATCAACATCATAAGGCTAGTAGGAGCATGATGAGTGGATTTAGCTACGACGATTCTAAGTGAAATAAGTCACACAGAAAACGACACTTATCCTAAGATATCAGTTATAGAGGGAATGTAAAAACCGCTTCACTTGAACTGAATTACAAAACAGAACAGTGTCACCCGTTTAGAAAACACACTATGGCTGCTTAACGGGAAAGGTGAGGTGGGGTGATGCATAAAACAAGGGTTTCAAATGAGCTCAGATACCGTTCCATAAACCCAATATGTAATAGACAAGACCTACTCCTTGCTCCGTGAACTGGACTCAACACCCCCTATTCACCGCCCAAGAATATATCTGACTAGTAAGAATCTTAAAACCTATGTATTGCCATCTCTCTGTAAGTGAGTCAAGTGGGTGTAAAGCGGCATACACACAGCAGTGAAAAGCAGCTAAACCCCATTATAAAAATCAATTACTTTTAAAAACCCGTGAAACAAAGACAGTGAAAGAGAGAGAAATTCTTAGGAAATTCGTTCAGGGGCTGTGATGCCACCTGGATTTTCCATATCTAGACCCACAGCTGATTGAGACCTAAGGGTGGACACTCTTGGGGCTGAGAGGTTTGGTGAGGTTGGGTGAGCCAACGCAGGCCCTTTAAAGTAATACTGCGTGGTAGCCATCCCATGGGTCCCAAATCTCCAGGTTCAAGGGCATCTTCCTACCTCGAAAACAGGCATGAGAAACCCAGATGATGGTACACCGTGTGATCGGGAAAGGTTTCTAAAACGCACCTCATTTCTCATCTCCTTCTGCTCGGCTTCGCCATTCCAGCCGCTTTACTAGCAACCTCCCCCCTGGGAGAATCAGCACCTTTAACCTCCTGTTCCGTACAGGTTGCAATTTGTCCTGAGGATGAACGGGAAGAGGGGGAACCAATGAGAGACTAGCTCTAGGTGTTGGGACAGGCACAGCTCACTCTATTTTCCCATCAGGAAGAAGAATTAACCACAGGCTCAGCCTGCCGCCCGGAACCAGAATAGGGCCTGAAGCAATCCTGCGCTTTTGCGGCCAGCTCCCAAGAAAGCGAGCTGAAAAATGGAGCTCAGGGGCACTGCAATTCACAAACCTGCAGAGTTATAAATGATAACTCTCGTCCACAAAAATATTGAGGGAAGGCAACGAAGAGGATTTGAAAGCAAGGCAGAATTGCAGGAAACAGATTTCAGGAGGTAGATTCGAATCGCCTTTAAAGCACAGGAGAAGCGGCAAAACCTCGACAATGATGCCCTTGGCCAAAAAGGGCGTATGCGTTTTTTCCTGAATATATTCAGGAAAAAACGCATACGCCCTTTTTGGCCAACCAAGCAACCTGGAAAGGCAAATCAGCGCTACAAAGAAGTCTCGCTTCCCATCGGTCAAAAGGGCCATGCTGAATAAAGTGTCAAAACCAGAAATGCAGGACAGGCCATGGAGGAACGGGAGCCTTGCTACGCTGATGGGCGGGATGGAAATTGCCAACAGCCACTCTGGAGAAGTGGACGGTGTGTCCTGAAACATCTAAAAAACTCAGCTTAGAGAGCATAGGGCACTTCCACTCATGGGCGTAGAAATTGGGAAAACTCAAAATCAGCAAGACACAGTTTAGGGCCCAAAGTTTAGGGCTGCTCTGTTGACAAGAACCTCCACTTCGTTCCACCTTAAATATCCCAGGAAAGAGAAAAATGGATAAAGAAGTTGTGGTCCTTATGTACAATGGAATATCAATCAGCCATGAAATCAACATCATAAGGCTAGTAGGAGCATGATGAGTGGATTTAGCTACGACGATTCTAAGTGAAATAAGTCACACAGAAAACGACACTTATCCTAAGATATCAGTTATAGAGGGAATGTAAAAACCGCTTCACTTGAACTGAATTACAAAACAGAACAGTGTCACCCGTTTAGAAAACACACTATGGCTGCTTAACGGGAAAGGTGAGGTGGGGTGATGCATAAAACAAGGGTTTCAAATGAGCTCAGATACCGTTCCATAAACCCAATATGTAATAGACAAGACCTACTCCTTGCTCCGTGAACTGGACTCAACACCCCCTATTCACCGCCCAAGAATATACCTGACTAGTAAGAATCTTAAAACCTATGTATTGCCATCTCTCTGTAAGTGAGTCAAGTGGGTGTAAAGCGGCATACACACAGCAGTGAAAAGCAGCTAAACCCCATTATAAAAATCAATTACTTTTAAAAACCCGTGAAACAAAGACAGTGAAAGAGAGAGAAATTCTTAGGAAATTCGTTCAGGGGCTGTGATGCCACCTGGATTTTCCATATCTAGACCCACAGCTGATTGAGACCTAAGGGTGGACACTCTTGGGGCTGAGAGGTTTGGTGAGGTTGGGTGAGCCAACGCAGGCCCTTTAAAGTAATACTGCGTGGTAGCCATCCCATGGGTCCCAAATCTCCAGGTTCAAGGGCATCTTCCTACCTCGAAAACAGGCATGAGAAACCCAGATGATGGTACACCGTGTGATCGGGAAAGGTTTCTAAAACGCACCTCATTTCTCATCTCCTTCTGCTCGGCTTCGCCATTCCAGCCGCTTTACTAGCAACCTCCCCCCTGGGAGAATCAGCACCTTTAACCTCCTGTTCCGTACAGGTTGCAATTTGTCCTGAGGATGAACGGGAAGAGGGGGAACCAATGAGAGACTAGCTCTAGGTGTTGGGACAGGCACAGCTCACTCTATTTTCCCATCAGGAAGAAGAATTAACCACAGGCTCAGCCTGCCGCCCGGAACCAGAATAGGGCCTGAAGCAATCCTGCGCTTTTGCGGCCAGCTCCCAAGAAAGCGAGCTGAAAAATGGAGCTCAGGGGCACTGCAATTCACAAACCTGCAGAGTTATAAATGATAACTCTCGTCCACAAAAATATTGAGGGAAGGCAACGAAGAGGATTTGAAAGCAAGGCAGAATTGCAGGAAACAGATTTCAGGAGGTAGATTCGAATCGCCTTTAAAGCACGGGAGAAGCGGCAAAACCTCGACAATGATGCCCTTGGCCAAAAAGGGCGTATGCGTTTTTTCCTGAATATATTCAGGAAAAAACGCATACGCCCTTTTTGGCCAACCAAGCAACCTGGAAAGGCAAATCAGCGCTACAAAGAAGTCTCGCTTCCCATCGGTCAAAAGGGCCATGCTGAATAAAGTGTCAAAACCAGAAATGCAGGACAGGCCATGGAGGAACGGGAGCCTTGCTACGCTGATGGGCGGGATGGAAATTGCCAACAGCCACTCTGGAGAAGTGGACGGTGTGTCCTGAAACATCTAAAAAACTCAGCTTAGAGAGCATAGGGCACTTCCACTCATGGGCGTAGAAATTGGGAAAACTCAAAATCAGCAAGACACAGTTTAGGGCCCAAAGTTTAGGGCTGCTCTGTTGACAAGAACCTCCACTTCGTTCCACCTTAAATATCCCAGGAAAGAGAAAAATGGATAAAGAAGTTGTGGTCCTTATGTACAATGGAATATCACTCAGCCATGAAATCAACATCATAAGGCTAGTAGGAGCATGATGAGTGGATTTAGGTAGGACGATTCTAAGTGAAATAAGTCACACAGAAAACGACACTTATCCTAAGATATCAGTTATAGAGGGAATGTAAAAACCGCTTCACTTGAACTGAATTACAAAACAGAACAGTGTCACCCGTTTAGAAAACACACTATGGCTGCTTAACGGGAAAGGTGAGGTGGGGTGATGCATAAAACAAGGGTTTCAAATGAGCTCAGATACCGTTCCATAAACCCAATATGTAATAGACAAGACCTACTCCTTGCTCCGTGAACTGGACTCAACACCCCCTATTCACCGCCCAAGAATATACCTGACTAGTAAGAATCTTAAAACCTATGTATTGCCATCTCTCTGTAAGTGAGTCAAGTGGGTGTAAAGCGGCATACACACAGCAGTGAAAAGCAGCTAAACCCCATTATAAAAATCAATTACTTTTAAAAACCCGTGAAACAAAGACAGTGAAAGAGAGAGAAATTCTTAGGAAATTCGTTCAGGGGCTGTGATGCCACCTGGATTTTCCATATCTAGACCCACAGCTGATTGAGACCTAAGGGTGGACACTCTTGGGGCTGAGAGGTTTGGTGAGGTTGGGTGAGCCAACGCAGGCCCTTTAAAGTAATACTGCGTGGTAGCCATCCCATGGGTCCCAAATCTCCAGGTTCAAGGGCATCTTCCTACCTCGAAAACAGGCATGAGAAACCCAGATGATGGTACACCGTGTGATCGGGAAAGGTTTCTAAAACGCACCTCATTTCTCATCTCCTTCTGCTCGGCTTCGCCATTCCAGCCGCTTTACTAGCAACCTCCCCCCTGGGAGAATCAGCACCTTTAACCTCCTGTTCCGTACAGGTTGCAATTTGTCCTGAGGATGAACGGGAAGAGGGGGAACCAATGAGAGACTAGCTCTAGGTGTTGGGACAGGCACAGCTCACTCTATTTTCCCATCAGGAAGAAGAATTAACCACAGGCTCAGCCTGCCGCCCGGAACCAGAATAGGGCCTGAAGCAATCCTGCGCTTTTGCGGCCAGCTCCCAAGAAAGCGAGCTGAAAAATGGAGCTCAGGGGCACTGCAATTCACAAACCTGCAGAGTTATAAATGATAACTCTCGTCCACAAAAATATTGAGGGAAGGCAACGAAGAGGATTTGAAAGCAAGGCAGAATTGCAGGAAACAGATTTCAGGAGGTAGATTCGAATCGCCTTTAAAGCACAGGAGAAGCGGCAAAACCTCGACAATGATGCCCTTGGCCAAAAAGGGCGTATGCGTTTTTTCCTGAATATATTCAGGAAAAAACGCATACGCCCTTTTTGGCCAACCAAGCAACCTGGAAAGGCAAATCAGCGCTACAAAGAAGTCTCGCTTCCCATCGGTCAAAAGGGCCATGCTGAATAAAGTGTCAAAACCAGAAATGCAGGACAGGCCATGGAGGAACGGGAGCCTTGCTACGCTGATGGGCGGGATGGAAATTGCCAACAGCCACTCTGGAGAAGTGGACGGTGTGTCCTGAAACATCTAAAAAACTCAGCTTAGAGAGCATAGGGCACTTCCACTCATGGGCGTAGAAATTGGGAAAACTCAAAATCAGCAAGACACAGTTTAGGGCCCAAAGTTTAGGGCTGCTCTGTTGACAAGAACCTCCACTTCGTTCCACCTTAAATATCCCAGGAAAGAGAAAAATGGATAAAGAAGTTGTGGTCCTTATGTACAATGGAATATCAATCAGCCATGAAATCAACATCATAAGGCTAGTAGGAGCATGATGAGTGGATTTAGCTACGACGATTCTAAGTGAAATAAGTCACACAGAAAACGACACTTATCCTAAGATATCAGTTATAGAGGGAATGTAAAAACCGCTTCACTTGAACTGAATTACAAAACAGAACAGTGTCACCCGTTTAGAAAACACACTATGGCTGCTTAACGGGAAAGGTGAGGTGGGGTGATGCATAAAACAAGGGTTTCAAATGAGCTCAGATACCGTTCCATAAACCCAATATGTAATAGACAAGACCTACTCCTTGCTCCGTGAACTGGACTCAACACCCCCTATTCACCGCCCAAGAATATACCTGACTAGTAAGAATCTTAAAACCTATGTATTGCCATCTCTCTGTAAGTGAGTCAAGTGGGTGTAAAGCGGCATACACACAGCAGTGAAAAGCAGCTAAACCCCATTATAAAAATCAATTACTTTTAAAAACCCGTGAAACAAAGACAGTGAAAGAGAGAGAAATTCTTAGGAAATTCGTTCAGGGGCTGTGATGCCACCTGGATTTTCCATATCTAGACCCACAGCTGATTGAGACCTAAGGGTGGACACTCTTGGGGCTGAGAGGTTTGGTGAGGTTGGGTGAGCCAACGCAGGCCCTTTAAAGTAATACTGCGTGGTAGCCATCCCATGGGTCCCAAATCTCCAGGTTCAAGGGCATCTTCCTACCTCGAAAACAGGCATGAGAAACCCAGATGATGGTACACCGTGTGATCGGGAAAGGTTTCTAAAACGCACCTCATTTCTCATCTCCTTCTGCTCGGCTTCGCCATTCCAGCCGCTTTACTAGCAACCTCCCCCCTGGGAGAATCAGCACCTTTAACCTCCTGTTCCGTACAGGTTGCAATTTGTCCTGAGGATGAACGGGAAGAGGGGGAACCAATGAGAGACTAGCTCTAGGTGTTGGGACAGGCACAGCTCACTCTATTTTCCCATCAGGAAGAAGAATTAACCACAGGCTCAGCCTGCCGCCCGGAACCAGAATAGGGCCTGAAGCAATCCTGCGCTTTTGCGGCCAGCTCCCAAGAAAGCGAGCTGAAAAATGGAGCTCAGGGGCACTGCAATTCACAAACCTGCAGAGTTATAAATGATAACTCTCGTCCACAAAAATATTGAGGGAAGGCAACGAAGAGGATTTGAAAGCAAGGCAGAATTGCAGGAAACAGATTTCAGGAGGTAGATTCGAATCGCCTTTAAAGCACGGGAGAAGCGGCAAAACCTCGACAATGATGCCCTTGGCCAAAAAGGGTGTATGCGTTTTTTCCTGAATATATTCAGGAAAAAACGCATACGCCCTTTTTGGCCAACCAAGCAACCTGGAAAGGCAAATCAGCGCTACAAAGAAGTCTCGCTTCCCATCGGTCAAAAGGGCCATGCTGAATAAAGTGTCAAAACCAGAAATGCAGGACAGGCCATGGAGGAACGGGAGCCTTGCTACGCTGATGGGCGGGATGGAAATTGCCAACAGCCACTCTGGAGAAGTGGACGGTGTGTCCTGAAACATCTAAAAAACTCAGCTTAGAGAGCATAGGGCACTTCCACTCATGGGCGTAGAAATTGGGAAAACTCAAAATCAGCAAGACACAGTTTAGGGCCCAAAGTTTAGGGCTGCTCTGTTGACAAGAACCTCCACTTCGTTCCACCTTAAATATCCCAGGAAAGAGAAAAATGGATAAAGAAGTTGTGGTCCTTATGTACAATGGAATATCACTCAGCCATGAAATCAACATCATAAGGCTAGTAGGAGCATGATGAGTGGATTTAGGTAGGACGATTCTAAGTGAAATAAGTCACACAGAAAACGACACTTATCCTAAGATATCAGTTATAGAGGGAATGTAAAAACCGCTTCACTTGAACTGAATTACAAAACAGAACAGTGTCACCCGTTTAGAAAACACACTATGGCTGCTTAACGGGAAAGGTGAGGTGGGGTGATGCATAAAACAAGGGTTTCAAATGAGCTCAGATACCGTTCCATAAACCCAATATGTAATAGACAAGACCTACTCCTTGCTCCGTGAACTGGACTCAACACCCCCTATTCACCGCCCAAGAATATACCTGACTAGTAAGAATCTTAAAACCTATGTATTGCCATCTCTCTGTAAGTGAGTCAAGTGGGTGTAAAGCGGCATACACACAGCAGTGAAAAGCAGCTAAACCCCATTATAAAAATCAATTACTTTTAAAAACCCGTGAAACAAAGACAGTGAAAGAGAGAGAAATTCTTAGGAAATTCGTTCAGGGGCTGTGATGCCACCTGGATTTTCCATATCTAGACCCACAGCTGATTGAGACCTAAGGGTGGACACTCTTGGGGCTGAGAGGTTTGGTGAGGTTGGGTGAGCCAACGCAGGCCCTTTAAAGTAATACTGCGTGGTAGCCATCCCATGGGTCCCAAATCTCCAGGTTCAAGGGCATCTTCCTACCTCGAAAACAGGCATGAGAAACCCAGATGATGGTACACCGTGTGATCGGGAAAGGTTTCTAAAACGCACCTCATTTCTCATCTCCTTCTGCTCGGCTTCGCCATTCCAGCCGCTTTACTAGCAACCTCCCCCCTGGGAGAATCAGCACCTTTAACCTCCTGTTCCGTACAGGTTGCAATTTGTCCTGAGGATGAACGGGAAGAGGGGGAACCAATGAGAGACTAGCTCTAGGTGTTGGGACAGGCACAGCTCACTCTATTTTCCCATCAGGAAGAAGAATTAACCACAGGCTCAGCCTGCCGCCCGGAACCAGAATAGGGCCTGAAGCAATCCTGCGCTTTTGCGGCCAGCTCCCAAGAAAGCGAGCTGAAAAATGGAGCTCAGGGGCACTGCAATTCACAAACCTGCAGAGTTATAAATGATAACTCTCGTCCACAAAAATATTGAGGGAAGGCAACGAAGAGGATTTGAAAGCAAGGCAGAATTGCAGGAAACAGATTTCAGGAGGTAGATTCGAATCGCCTTTAAAGCACGGGAGAAGCGGCAAAACCTCGACAATGATGCCCTTGGCCAAAAAGGGTGTATGCGTTTTTTCCTGAATATATTCAGGAAAAAACGCATACGCCCTTTTTGGCCAACCAAGCAACCTGGAAAGGCAAATCAGCGCTACAAAGAAGTCTCGCTTCCCATCGGTCAAAAGGGCCATGCTGAATAAAGTGTCAAAACCAGAAATGCAGGACAGGCCATGGAGGAACGGGAGCCTTGCTACGCTGATGGGCGGGATGGAAATTGCCAACAGCCACTCTGGAGAAGTGGACGGTGTGTCCTGAAACATCTAAAAAACTCAGCTTAGAGAGCATAGGGCACTTCCACTCATGGGCGTAGAAATTGGGAAAACTCAAAATCAGCAAGACACAGTTTAGGGCCCAAAGTTTAGGGCTGCTCTGTTGACAAGAACCTCCACTTCGTTCCACCTTAAATATCCCAGGAAAGAGAAAAATGGATAAAGAAGTTGTGGTCCTTATGTACAATGGAATATCACTCAGCCATGAAATCAACATCATAAGGCTAGTAGGAGCATGATGAGTGGATTTAGGTAGGACGATTCTAAGTGAAATAAGTCACACAGAAAACGACACTTATCCTAAGATATCAGTTATAGAGGGAATGTAAAAACCGCTTCACTTGAACTGAATTACAAAACAGAACAGTGTCACCCGTTTAGAAAACACACTATGGCTGCTTAACGGGAAAGGTGAGGTGGGGTGATGCATAAAACAAGGGTTTCAAATGAGCTCAGATACCGTTCCATAAACCCAATATGTAATAGACAAGACCTACTCCTTGCTCCGTGAACTGGACTCAACACCCCCTATTCACCGCCCAAGAATATACCTGACTAGTAAGAATCTTAAAACCTATGTATTGCCATCTCTCTGTAAGTGAGTCAAGTGGGTGTAAAGCGGCATACACACAGCAGTGAAAAGCAGTTAAACCCCATTATAAAAATCAATTACTTTTAAAAACCCGTGAAACAAAGACAGTGAAAGAGAGAGAAATTCTTAGGAAATTCGTTCAGGGGCTGTGATGCCACCTGGATTTTCCATATCTAGACCCACAGCTGATTGAGACCTAAGGGTGGACACTCTTGGGGCTGAGAGGTTTGGTGAGGTTGGGTGAGCCAACGCAGGCCCTTTAAAGTAATACTGCGTGGTAGCCATCCCATGGGTCCCAAATCTCCAGGTTCAAGGGCATCTTCCTACCTCGAAAACAGGCATGAGAAACCCAGATGATGGTACACCGTGTGATCGGGAAAGGTTTCTAAAACGCACCTCATTTCTCATCTCCTTCTGCTCGGCTTCGCCATTCCAGCCGCTTTACTAGCAACCTCCCCCCTGGGAGAATCAGCACCTTTAACCTCCTGTTCCGTACAGGTTGCAATTTGTCCTGAGGATGAACGGGAAGAGGGGGAACCAATGAGAGACTAGCTCTAGGTGTTGGGACAGGCACAGCTCACTCTATTTTCCCATCAGGAAGAAGAATTAACCACAGGCTCAGCCTGCCGCCCGGAACCAGAATAGGGCCTGAAGCAATCCTGCGCTTTTGCGGCCAGCTCCCAAGAAAGCGAGCTGAAAAATGGAGCTCAGGGGCACTGCAATTCACAAACCTGCAGAGTTATAAATGATAACTCTCGTCCACAAAAATATTGAGGGAAGGCAACGAAGAGGATTTGAAAGCAAGGCAGAATTGCAGGAAACAGATTTCAGGAGGTAGATTCGAATCGCCTTTAAAGCACAGGAGAAGCGGCAAAACCTCGACAATGCTGCCCTTGGCCAAAGAGGGCGTATGCGTTTTTTCCTGAATATATTCAGGAAAAAACGCATACGCCCTTTTTGGCCAACCAAGCAACCTGGAAAGGCAAATCAGCGCTACAAAGAAGTCTCGCTTCCCATCGGTCAAAAGGGCCATGCTGAATAAAGTGTCAAAACCAGAAATGCAGGACAGGCCATGGAGGAACGGGAGCCTTGCTACGCTGATGGGCGGGATGGAAATTGCCAACAGCCACTCTGGAGAAGTGGACGGTGTGTCCTGAAACATCTAAAAAACTCAGCTTAGAGAGCATAGGGCACTTCCACTCATGGGCGTAGAAATTGGGAAAACTCAAAATCAGCAAGACACAGTTTAGGGCCCAAAGTTTAGGGCTGCTCTGTTGACAAGAACCTCCACTTCGTTCCACCTTAAAAATCCCAGGAAAGAGAAAAATGGATAAAGAAGTTGTGGTCCTTATGTACAATGGAATATCACTCAGCCATGAAATCAACATCATAAGGCTAGTAGGAGCATGATGAGTGGATTTAGCTACGACGATTCTAAGTGAAATAAGTCACACAGAAAACGACACTTATCCTAAGATATCAGTTATAGAGGGAATGTAAAAACCGCTTCACTTGAACTGAATTACAAAACAGAACAGTGTCACCCGTTTAGAAAACACACTATGGCTGCTTAACGGGAAAGGTGAGGTGGGGTGATGCATAAAACAAGGGTTTCAAATGAGCTCAGATACCGTTCCATAAACCCAATATGTAATAGACAAGACCTACTCCTTGCTCCGTGAACTGGACTCAACACCCCCTATTCACCGCCCAAGAATATACCTGACTAGTAAGAATCTTAAAACCTATGTATTGCCATCTCTCTGTAAGTGAGTCAAGTGGGTGTAAAGCGGCATACACACAGCAGTGAAAAGCAGTTAAACCCCATTATAAAAATCAATTACTTTTAAAAACCCGTGAAACAAAGACAGTGAAAGAGAGAGAAATTCTTAGGAAATTCGTTCAGGGGCTGTGATGCCACCTGGATTTTCCATATCTAGACCCACAGCTGATTGAGACCTAAGGGTGGACACTCTTGGGGCTGAGAGGTTTGGTGAGGTTGGGTGAGCCAACGCAGGCCCTTTAAAGTAATACTGCGTGGTAGCCATCCCATGGGTCCCAAATCTCCAGGTTCAAGGGCATCTTCCTACCTCGAAAACAGGCATGAGAAACCCAGATGATGGTACACCGTGTGATCGGGAAAGGTTTCTAAAACGCACCTCATTTCTCATCTCCTTCTGCTCGGCTTCGCCATTCCAGCCGCTTTACTAGCAACCTCCCCCCTGGGAGAATCAGCACCTTTAACCTCCTGTTCCGTACAGGTTGCAATTTGTCCTGAGGATGAACGGGAAGAGGGGGAACCAATGAGAGACTAGCTCTAGGTGTTGGGACAGGCACAGCTCACTCTATTTTCCCATCAGGAAGAAGAATTAACCACAGGCTCAGCCTGCCGCCCGGAACCAGAATAGGGCCTGAAGCAATCCTGCGCTTTTGCGGCCAGCTCCCAAGAAAGCGAGCTGAAAAATGGAGCTCAGGGGCACTGCAATTCACAAACCTGCAGAGTTATAAATGATAACTCTCGTCCACAAAAATATTGAGGGAAGGCAACGAAGAGGATTTGAAAGCAAGGCAGAATTGCAGGAAACAGATTTCAGGAGGTAGATTCGAATCGCCTTTAAAGCACAGGAGAAGCGGCAAAACCTCGACAATGATGCCCTTGGCCAAAAAGGGCGTATGCGTTTTTTCCTGAATATATTCAGGAAAAAACGCATACGCCCTTTTTGGCCAACCAAGCAACCTGGAAAGGCAAATCAGCGCTACAAAGAAGTCTCGCTTCCCATCGGTCAAAAGGGCCATGCTGAATAAAGTGTCAAAACCAGAAATGCAGGACAGGCCATGGAGGAACGGGAGCCTTGCTACGCTGATGGGCGGGATGGAAATTGCCAACAGCCACTCTGGAGAAGTGGACGGTGTGTCCTGAAACATCTAAAAAACTCAGCTTAGAGAGCATAGGGCACTTCCACTCATGGGTGTAGAAATTGGGAAAACTCAAAATCAGCAAGACACAGTTTAGGGCCCAAAGTTTAGGGCTGCTCTGTTGACAAGAACCTCCACTTCGTTCCACCTTAAAAATCCCAGGAAAGAAAAAAATGGATAAAGAAGTTGTGGTCCTTATGTACAATGGAATATCACTCAGCCATGAAATCAACATCATAAGGCTAGTAGGAGCATGATGAGTGGATTTAGCTACGACGATTCTAAGTGAAATAAGTCACACAGAAAACGACACTTATCCTAAGATATCAGTTATAGAGGGAATGTAAAAACCGCTTCACTTGAACTGAATTACAAAACAGAACAGTGTCACCCGTTTAGAAAACACACTATGGCTGCTTAACGGGAAAGGTGAGGTGGGGTGATGCATAAAACAAGGGTTTCAAATGAGCTCAGATACCGTTCCATAAACCCAATATGTAATAGACAAGACCTACTCCTTGCTCCGTGAACTGGACTCAACACCCCCTATTCACCGCCCAAGAATATACCTGACTAGTAAGAATCTTAAAACCTATGTATTGCCATCTCTCTGTAAGTGAGTCAAGTGGGTGTAAAGCGGCATACACACAGCAGTGAAAAGCAGCTAAACCCCATTATAAAAATCAATTACTTTTAAAAACCCGTGAAACAAAGACAGTGAAAGAGAGAGAAATTCTTAGGAAATTCGTTCAGGGGCTGTGATGCCACCTGGATTTTCCATATCTAGACCCACAGCTGATTGAGACCTAAGGGTGGACACTCTTGGGGCTGAGAGGTTTGGTGAGGTTGGGTGAGCCAACGCAGGCCCTTTAAAGTAATACTGCGTGGTAGCCATCCCATGGGTCCCAAATCTCCAGGTTCAAGGGCATCTTCCTACCTCAAAAACAGGCATGAGAAACCCAGATGATGGTACACCGTGTGATCGGGAAAGGTTTCTAAAACGCACCTCATTTCTCATCTCCTTCTGCTCGGCTTCGCCATTCCAGCCGCTTTACTAGCAACCTCCCCCCTGGGAGAATCAGCACCTTTAACCTCCTGTTCCGTACAGGTTGCAATTTGTCCTGAGGATGAACGGGAAGAGGGGGAACCAATGAGAGACTAGCTCTAGGTGTTGGGACAGGCACAGCTCACTCTATTTTCCCATCAGGAAGAAGAATTAACCACAGGCTCAGCCTGCCGCCCGGAACCAGAATAGGGCCTGAAGCAATCCTGCGCTTTTGCGGCCAGCTCCCAAGAAAGCGAGCTGAAAAATGGAGCTCAGGGGCACTGCAATTCACAAACCTGCAGAGTTATAAATGATAACTCTCGTCCACAAAAATATTGAGGGAAGGCAACGAAGAGGATTTGAAAGCAAGGCAGAATTGCAGGAAACAGATTTCAGGAGGTAGATTCGAATCGCCTTTAAAGCACGGGAGAAGCGGCAAAACCTCGACAATGATGCCCTTGGCCAAAAAGGGCGTATGCGTTTTTTCCTGAATATATTCAGGAAAAAACGCATACGCCCTTTTTGGCCAACCAAGCAACCTGGAAAGGCAAATCAGCGCTACAAAGAAGTCTCGCTTCCCATCGGTCAAAAGGGCCATGCTGAATAAAGTGTCAAAACCAGAAATGCAGGACAGGCCATGGAGGAACGGGAGCCTTGCTACGCTGATGGGCGGGATGGAAATTGCCAACAGCCACTCTGGAGAAGTGGACGGTGTGTCCTGAAACATCTAAAAAACTCAGCTTAGAGAGCATAGGGCACTTCCACTCATGGGCGTAGAAATTGGGAAAACTCAAAATCAGCAAGACACAGTTTAGGGCCCAAAGTTTAGGGCTGCTCTGTTGACAAGAACCTCCACTTCGTTCCACCTTAAAAATCCCAGGAAAGAGAAAAATGGATAAAGAAGTTGTGGTCCTTATGTACAATGGAATATCACTCAGCCATGAAATCAACATCATAAGGCTAGTAGGAGCATGATGAGTGGATTTAGCTACGACGATTCTAAGTGAAATAAGTCACACAGAAAACGACACTTATCCTAAGATATCAGTTATAGAGGGAATGTAAAAACCGCTTCACTTGAACTGAATTACAAAACAGAACAGTGTCACCCGTTTAGAAAACACACTATGGCTGCTTAACGGGAAAGGTGAGGTGGGGTGATGCATAAAACAAGGGTTTCAAATGAGCTCAGATACCGTTCCATAAACCCAATATGTAATAGACAAGACCTACTCCTTGCTCCGTGAACTGGACTCAACACCCCCTATTCACCGCCCAAGAATATACCTGACTAGTAAGAATCTTAAAACCTATGTATTGCCATCTCTCTGTAAGTGAGTCAAGTGGGTGTAAAGCGGCATACACACAGCAGTGAAAAGCAGCTAAACCCCATTATAAAAATCAATTACTTTTAAAAACCCGTGAAACAAAGACAGTGAAAGAGAGAGAAATTCTTAGGAAATTCGTTCAGGGGCTGTGATGCCACCTGGATTTTCCATATCTAGACCCACAGCTGATTGAGACCTAAGGGTGGACACTCTTGGGGCTGAGAGGTTTGGTGAGGTTGGGTGAGCCAACGCAGGCCCTTTAAAGTAATACTGCGTGGTAGCCATCCCATGGGTCCCAAATCTCCAGGTTCAAGGGCATCTTCCTACCTCAAAAACAGGCATGAGAAACCCAGATGATGGTACACCGTGTGATCGGGAAAGGTTTCTAAAACGCACCTCATTTCTCATCTCCTTCTGCTCGGCTTCGCCATTCCAGCCGCTTTACTAGCAACCTCCCCCCTGGGAGAATCAGCACCTTTAACCTCCTGTTCCGTACAGGTTGCAATTTGTCCTGAGGATGAACGGGAAGAGGGGGAACCAATGAGAGACTAGCTCTAGGTGTTGGGACAGGCACAGCTCACTCTATTTTCCCATCAGGAAGAAGAATTAACCACAGGCTCAGCCTGCCGCCCGGAACCAGAATAGGGCCTGAAGCAATCCTGCGCTTTTGCGGCCAGCTCCCAAGAAAGCGAGCTGAAAAATGGAGCTCAGGGGCACTGCAATTCACAAACCTGCAGAGTTATAAATGATAACTCTCGTCCACAAAAATATTGAGGGAAGGCAACGAAGAGGATTTGAAAGCAAGGCAGAATTGCAGGAAACAGATTTCAGGAGGTAGATTCGAATCGCCTTTAAAGCACAGGAGAAGCGGCAAAACCTCGACAATCATGCCCTTGGCCAAAAAGGGCATATGCGTTTTTTCCTGAATATATTCAGGAAAAAACGCATACGCCCTTTTTGGCCAACCAAGCAACCTGGAAAGGCAAATCAGCGCTACAAAGAAGTCTCGCTTCCCATCGGTCAAAAGGGCCATGCTGAATAAAGTGTCAAAACCAGAAATGCAGGACAGGCCATGGAGGAACGGGAGCCTTGCTACGCTGATGGGCGGGATGGAAATTGCCAACAGCCACTCTGGAGAAGTGGACGGTGTGTCCTGAAACATCTAAAAAACTCAGCTTAGAGAGCATAGGGCACTTCCACTCATGGGCGTAGAAATTGGGAAAACTCAAAATCAGCAAGACACAGTTTAGGGCCCAAAGTTTAGGGCTGCTCTGTTGACAAGAACCTCCACTTCGTTCCACCTTAAATATCCCAGGAAAGAGAAAAATGGATAAAGAAGTTGTGGTCCTTATGTACAATGGAATATCAATCAGCCATGAAATCAACATCATAAGGCTAGTAGGAGCATGATGAGTGGATTTAGGTAGGACGATTCTAAGTGAAATAAGTCACACAGAAAACGACACTTATCCTAAGATATCAGTTATAGAGGGAATGTAAAAACCGCTTCACTTGAACTGAATTACAAAACAGAACAGTGTCACCCGTTTAGAAAACACACTATGGCTGCTTAACGGGAAAGGTGAGGTGGGGTGATGCATAAAACAAGGGTTTCAAATGAGCTCAGATACCGTTCCATAAACCCAATATGTAATAGACAAGACCTACTCCTTGCTCTGTGAACTGGACTCAACACCCCCTATTCACCGCCCAAGAATATACCTGACTAGTAAGAATCTTAAAACCTATGTATTGCCATCTCTCTGTAAGTGAGTCAAGTGGGTGTAAAGCGGCATACACACAGCAGTGAAAAGCAGCTAAACCCCATTATAAAAATCAATTACTTTTAAAAACCCGTGAAACAAAGACAGTGAAAGAGAGAGAAATTCTTAGGAAATTCGTTCAGGGGCTGTGATGCCACCTGGATTTTCCATATCTAGACCCACAGCTGATTGAGACCTAAGGGTGGACACTCTTGGGGCTGAGAGGTTTGGTGAGGTTGGGTGAGCCAACGCAGGCCCTTTAAAGTAATACTGCGTGGTAGCCATCCCATGGGTCCCAAATCTCCAGGTTCAAGGGCATCTTCCTACCTCGAAAACAGGCATGAGAAACCCAGATGATGGTACACCGTGTGATCGGGAAAGGTTTCTAAAACGCACCTCATTTCTCATCTCCTTCTGCTCGGCTTCGCCATTCCAGCCGCTTTACTAGCAACCTCCCCCCTGGGAGAATCAGCACCTTTAACCTCCTGTTCCGTACAGGTTGCAATTTGTCCTGAGGATGAACGGGAAGAGGGGGAACCAATGAGAGACTAGCTCTAGGTGTTGGGACAGGCACAGCTCACTCTATTTTCCCATCAGGAAGAAGAATTAACCACAGGCTCAGCCTGCCGCCCGGAACCAGAATAGGGCCTGAAGCAATCCTGCGCTTTTGCGGCCAGCTCCCAAGAAAGCGAGCTGAAAAATGGAGCTCAGGGGCACTGCAATTCACAAACCTGCAGAGTTATAAATGATAACTCTCGTCCACAAAAATATTGAGGGAAGGCAACGAAGAGGATTTGAAAGCAAGGCAGAATTGCAGGAAACAGATTTCAGGAGGTAGATTCGAATCGCCTTTAAAGCACAGGAGAAGCGGCAAAACCTCGACAATGATGCCCTTGGCCAAAAAGGGCGTATGCGTTTTTTCCTGAATATATTCAGGAAAAAACGCATACGCCCTTTTTGGCCAACCAAGCAACCTGGAAAGGCAAATCAGCGCTACAAAGAAGTCTCGCTTCCCATCGGTCAAAAGGGCCATGCTGAATAAAGTGTCAAAACCAGAAATGCAGGACAGGCCATGGAGGAACGGGAGCCTTGCTACGCTGATGGGCGGGATGGAAATTGCCAACAGCCACTCTGGAGAAGTGGACGGTGTGTCCTGAAACATCTAAAAAACTCAGCTTAGAGAGCATAGGGCACTTCCACTCATGGGCGTAGAAATTGGGAAAACTCAAAATCAGCAAGACACAGTTTAGGGCCCAAAGTTTAGGGCTGCTCTGTTGACAAGAACCTCCACTTCGTTCCACCTTAAAAATCCCAGGAAAGAGAAAAATGGATAAAGAAGTTGTGGTCCTTATGTACAATGGAATATCACTCAGCCATGAAATCAACATCATAAGGCTAGTAGGAGCATGATGAGTGGATTTAGCTACGACGATTCTAAGTGAAATAAGTCACACAGAAAACGACACTTATCCTAAGATATCAGTTATAGAGGGAATGTAAAAACCGCTTCACTTGAACTGAATTACAAAACAGAACAGTGTCACCCGTTTAGAAAACACACTATGGCTGCTTAACGGGAAAGGTGAGGTGGGGTGATGCATAAAACAAGGGTTTCAAATGAGCTCAGATACCGTTCCATAAACCCAATATGTAATAGACAAGACCTACTCCTTGCTCCGTGAACTGGACTCAACACCCCCTATTCACCGCCCAAGAATATACCTGACTAGTAAGAATCTTAAAACCTATGTATTGCCATCTCTCTGTAAGTGAGTCAAGTGGGTGTAAAGCGGCATACACACAGCAGTGAAAAGCAGCTAAACCCCATTATAAAAATCAATTACTTTTAAAAACCCGTGAAACAAAGACAGTGAAAGAGAGAGAAATTCTTAGGAAATTCGTTCAGGGGCTGTGATGCCACCTGGATTTTCCATATCTAGACCCACAGCTGATTGAGACCTAAGGGTGGACACTCTTGGGGCTGAGAGGTTTGGTGAGGTTGGGTGAGCCAACGCAGGCTCTTTAAAGTAATACTGCGTGGTAGCCATCCCATGGGTCCCAAATCTCCAGGTTCAAGGGCATCTTCCTACCTCGAAAACAGGCATGAGAAACCCAGATGATGGTACACCGTGTGATCGGGAAAGGTTTCTAAAACGCACCTCATTTCTCATCTCCTTCTGCTCGGCTTCGCCATTCCAGCCGCTTTACTAGCAACCTCCCCCCTGGGAGAATCAGCACCTTTAACCTCCTGTTCCGTACAGGTTGCAATTTGTCCTGAGGATGAACGGGAAGAGGGGGAACCAATGAGAGACTAGCTCTAGGTGTTGGGACAGGCACAGCTCACTCTATTTTCCCATCAGGAAGAAGAATTAACCACAGGCTCAGCCTGCCGCCCGGAACCAGAATAGGGCCTGAAGCAATCCTGCGCTTTTGCGGCCAGCTCCCAAGAAAGCGAGCTGAAAAATGGAGCTCAGGGGCACTGCAATTCACAAACCTGCAGAGTTATAAATGATAACTCTCGTCCACAAAAATATTGAGGGAAGGCAACGAAGAGGATTTGAAAGCAAGGCAGAATTGCAGGAAACAGATTTCAGGAGGTAGATTCGAATCGCCTTTAAAGCACAGGAGAAGCGGCAAAACCTCGACAATGATGCCCTTGGCCAAAAAGGGCGTATGCGTTTTTTCCTGAATATATTCAGGAAAAAACGCATACGCCCTTTTTGGCCAACCAAGCAACCTGGAAAGGCAAATCAGCGCTACAAAGAAGTCTCGCTTCCCATCGGTCAAAAGGGCCATGCTGAATAAAGTGTCAAAACCAGAAATGCAGGACAGGCCATGGAGGAACGGGAGCCTTGCTACGCTGATGGGCGGGATGGAAATTGCCAACAGCCACTCTGGAGAAGTGGACGGTGTGTCCTGAAACATCTAAAAAACTCAGCTTAGAGAGCATAGGGCACTTCCACTCATGGGCGTAGAAATTGGGAAAACTCAAAATCAGCAAGACACAGTTTAGGGCCCAAAGTTTAGGGCTGCTCTGTTGACAAGAACCTCCACTTCGTTCCACCTTAAAAATCCCAGGAAAGAGAAAAATGGATAAAGAAGTTGTGGTCCTTATGTACAATGGAATATCACTCAGCCATGAAATCAACATCATAAGGCTAGTAGGAGCATGATGAGTGGATTTAGCTACGACGATTCTAAGTGAAATAAGTCACACAGAAAACGACACTTATCCTAAGATATCAGTTATAGAGGGAATGTAAAAACCGCTTCACTTGAACTGAATTACAAAACAGAACAGTGTCACCCGTTTAGAAAACACACTATGGCTGCTTAACGGGAAAGGTGAGGTGGGGTGATGCATAAAACAAGGGTTTCAAATGAGCTCAGATACCGTTCCATAAACCCAATATGTAATAGACAAGACCTACTCCTTGCTCCGTGAACTGGACTCAACACCCCCTATTCACCGCCCAAGAATATACCTGACTAGTAAGAATCTTAAAACCTATGTATTGCCATCTCTCTGTAAGTGAGTCAAGTGGGTGTAAAGCGGCATACACACAGCAGTGAAAAGCAGCTAAACCCCATTATAAAAATCAATTACTTTTAAAAACCCGTGAAACAAAGACAGTGAAAGAGAGAGAAATTCTTAGGAAATTCGTTCAGGGGCTGTGATGCCACCTGGATTTTCCATATCTAGACCCACAGCTGATTGAGACCTAAGGGTGGACACTCTTGGGGCTGAGAGGTTTGGTGAGGTTGGGTGAGCCAACGCAGGCTCTTTAAAGTAATACTGCGTGGTAGCCATCCCATGGGTCCCAAATCTCCAGGTTCAAGGGCATCTTCCTACCTCGAAAACAGGCATGAGAAACCCAGATGATGGTACACCGTGTGATCGGGAAAGGTTTCTAAAACGCACCTCATTTCTCATCTCCTTCTGCTCGGCTTCGCCATTCCAGCCGCTTTACTAGCAACCTCCCCCCTGGGAGAATCAGCACCTTTAACCTCCTGTTCCGTACAGGTTGCAATTTGTCCTGAGGATGAACGGGAAGAGGGGGAACCAATGAGAGACTAGCTCTAGGTGTTGGGACAGGCACAGCTCACTCTATTTTCCCATCAGGAAGAAGAATTAACCACAGGCTCAGCCTGCCGCCCGGAACCAGAATAGGGCCTGAAGCAATCCTGCGCTTTTGCGGCCAGCTCCCAAGAAAGCGAGCTGAAAAATGGAGCTCAGGGGCACTGCAATTCACAAACCTGCAGAGTTATAAATGATAACTCTCGTCCACAAAAATATTGAGGGAAGGCAACGAAGAGGATTTGAAAGCAAGGCAGAATTGCAGGAAACAGATTTCAGGAGGTAGATTCGAATCGCCTTTAAAGCACAGGAGAAGCGGCAAAACCTCGACAATGATGCCCTTGGCCAAAAAGGGCGTATGCGTTTTTTCCTGAATATATTCAGGAAAAAACGCATACGCCCTTTTTGGCCAACCAAGCAACCTGGAAAGGCAAATCAGCGCTACAAAGAAGTCTCGCTTCCCATCGGTCAAAAGGGCCATGCTGAATAAAGTGTCAAAACCAGAAATGCAGGACAGGCCATGGAGGAACGGGAGCCTTGCTACGCTGATGGGCGGGATGGAAATTGCCAACAGCCACTCTGGAGAAGTGGACGGTGTGTCCTGAAACATCTAAAAAACTCAGCTTAGAGAGCATAGGGCACTTCCACTCATGGGCGTAGAAATTGGGAAAACTCAAAATCAGCAAGACACAGTTTAGGGCCCAAAGTTTAGGGCTGCTCTGTTGACAAGAACCTCCACTTCGTTCCACCTTAAATATCCCAGGAAAGAGAAAAATGGATAAAGAAGTTGTGGTCCTTATGTACAATGGAATATCACTCAGCCATGAAATCAACATCATAAGGCTAGTAGGAGCATGATGAGTGGATTTAGCTACGACGATTCTAAGTGAAATAAGTCACACAGAAAACGACACTTATCCTAAGATATCAGTTATAGAGGGAATGTAAAAACCGCTTCACTTGAACTGAATTACAAAACAGAACAGTGTCACCCGTTTAGAAAACACACTATGGCTGCTTAACGGGAAAGGTGAGGTGGGGTGATGCATAAAACAAGGGTTTCAAATGAGCTCAGATACCGTTCCATAAACCCAATATGTAATAGACAAGACCTACTCCTTGCTCCGTGAACTGGACTCAACACCCCCTATTCACCGCCCAAGAATATACCTGACTAGTAAGAATCTTAAAACCTATGTATTGCCATCTCTCTGTAAGTGAGTCAAGTGGGTGTAAAGCGGCATACACACAGCAGTGAAAAGCAGCTAAACCCCATTATAAAAATCAATTACTTTTAAAAACCCGTGAAACAAAGACAGTGAAAGAGAGAGAAATTCTTAGGAAATTCGTTCAGGGGCTGTGATGCCACCTGGATTTTCCATATCTAGACCCACAGCTGATTGAGACCTAAGGGTGGACACTCTTGGGGCTGAGAGGTTTGGTGAGGTTGGGTGAGCCAACGCAGGCCCTTTAAAGTAATACTGCGTGGTAGCCATCCCATGGGTCCCAAATCTCCAGGTTCAAGGGCATCTTCCTACCTCGAAAACAGGCATGAGAAACCCAGATGATGGTACACCGTGTGATCGGGAAAGGTTTCTAAAACGCACCTCATTTCTCATCTCCTTCTGCTCGGCTTCGCCATTCCAGCCGCTTTACTAGCAACCTCCCCCCTGGGAGAATCAGCACCTTTAACCTCCTGTTCCGTACAGGTTGCAATTTGTCCTGAGGATGAACGGGAAGAGGGGGAACCAATGAGAGACTAGCTCTAGGTGTTGGGACAGGCACAGCTCACTCTATTTTCCCATCAGGAAGAAGAATTAACCACAGGCTCAGCCTGCCGCCCGGAACCAGAATAGGGCCTGAAGCAATCCTGCGCTTTTGCGGCCAGCTCCCAAGAAAGCGAGCTGAAAAATGGAGCCCAGGGGCACTGCAATTCACAAACCTGCAGAGTTATAAATGATAACTCTCGTCCACAAAAATATTGAGGGAAGGCAACGAAGAGGATTTGAAAGCAAGGCAGAATTGCAGGAAACAGATTTCAGGAGGTAGATTCGAATCGCCTTTAAAGCACAGGAGAAGCGGCAAAACCTCGACAATGATGCCCTTGGCCAAAAAGGGCGTATGCGTTTTTTCCTGAATATATTCAGGAAAAAACGCATACGCCCTTTTTGGCCAACCAAGCAACCTGGAAAGGCAAATCAGCGCTACAAAGAAGTCTCGCTTCCCATCGGTCAAAAGGGCCATGCTGAATAAAGTGTCAAAACCAGAAATGCAGGACAGGCCATGGAGGAACGGGAGCCTTGCTACGCTGATGGGCGGGATGGAAATTGCCAACAGCCACTCTGGAGAAGTGGACGGTGTGTCCTGAAACATCTAAAAAACTCAGCTTAGAGAGCATAGGGCACTTCCACTCATGGGCGTAGAAATTGGGAAAACTCAAAATCAGCAAGACACAGTTTAGGGCCCAAAGTTTAGGGCTGCTCTGTTGACAAGAACCTCCACTTCGTTCCACCTTAAAAATCCCAGGAAAGAGAAAAATGGATAAAGAAGTTGTGGTCCTTATGTACAATGGAATATCACTCAGCCATGAAATCAACATCATAAGGCTAGTAGGAGCATGATGAGTGGATTTAGGTAGGACGATTCTAAGTGAAATAAGTCACACAGAAAACGACACTTATCCTAAGATATCAGTTATAGAGGGAATGTAAAAACCGCTTCACTTGAACTGAATTACAAAACAGAACAGTGTCACCCGTTTAGAAAACACACTATGGCTGCTTAACGGGAAAGGTGAGGTGGGGTGATGCATAAAACAAGGGTTTCAAATGAGCTCAGATACCGTTCCATAAACCCAATATGTAATAGACAAGACCTACTCCTTGCTCCGTGAACTGGACTCAACACCCCCTATTCACCGCCCAAGAATATACCTGACTAGTAAGAATCTTAAAACCTATGTATTGCCATCTCTCTGTAAGTGAGTCAAGTGGGTGTAAAGCGGCATACACACAGCAGTGAAAAGCAGCTAAACCCCATTATAAAAATCAATTACTTTTAAAAACCCGTGAAACAAAGACAGTGAAAGAGAGAGAAATTCTTAGGAAATTCGTTCAGGGGCTGTGATGCCACCTGGATTTTCCATATCTAGACCCACAGCTGATTGAGACCTAAGGGTGGACACTCTTGGGGCTGAGAGGTTTGGTGAGGTTGGGTGAGCCAACGCAGGCCCTTTAAAGTAATACTGCGTGGTAGCCATCCCATGGGTCCCAAATCTCCAGGTTCAAGGGCATCTTCCTACCTCGAAAACAGGCATGAGAAACCCAGATGATGGTACACCGTGTGATCGGGAAAGGTTTCTAAAACGCACCTCATTTCTCATCTCCTTCTGCTCGGCTTCGCCATTCCAGCCGCTTTACTAGCAACCTCCCCCCTGGGAGAATCAGCACCTTTAACCTCCTGTTCCGTACAGGTTGCAATTTGTCCTGAGGATGAACGGGAAGAGGGGGAACCAATGAGAGACTAGCTCTAGGTGTTGGGACAGGCACAGCTCACTCTATTTTCCCATCAGGAAGAAGAATTAACCACAGGCTCAGCCTGCCGCCCGGAACCAGAATAGGGCCTGAAGCAATCCTGCGCTTTTGCGGCCAGCTCCCAAGAAAGCGAGCTGAAAAATGGAGCTCAGGGGCACTGCAATTCACAAACCTGCAGAGTTATAAATGATAACTCTCGTCCACAAAAATATTGAGGGAAGGCAACGAAGAGGATTTGAAAGCAAGGCAGAATTGCAGGAAACAGATTTCAGGAGGTAGATTCGAATCGCCTTTAAAGCACAGGAGAAGCGGCAAAACCTCGACAATGATGCCCTTGGCCAAAAAGGGCGTATGCGTTTTTTCCTGAATATATTCAGGAAAAAACGCATACGCCCTTTTTGGCCAACCAAGCAACCTGGAAAGGCAAATCAGCGCTACAAAGAAGTCTCGCTTCCCATCGGTCAAAAGGGCCATGCTGAATAAAGTGTCAAAACCAGAAATGCAGGACAGGCCATGGAGGAACGGGAGCCTTGCTACGCTGATGGGCGGGATGGAAATTGCCAACAGCCACTCTGGAGAAGTGGACGGTGTGTCCTGAAACATCTAAAAAACTCAGCTTAGAGAGCATAGGGCACTTCCACTCATGGGCGTAGAAATTGGGAAAACTCAAAATCAGCAAGACACAGTTTAGGGCCCAAAGTTTAGGGCTGCTCTGTTGACAAGAACCTCCACTTCGTTCCACCTTAAATATCCCAGGAAAGAGAAAAATGGATAAAGAAGTTGTGGTCCTTATGTACAATGGAATATCACTCAGCCATGAAATCAACATCATAAGGCTAGTAGGAGCATGATGAGTGGATTTAGCTACGACGATTCTAAGTGAAATAAGTCACACAGAAAACGACACTTATCCTAAGATATCAGTTATAGAGGGAATGTAAAAACCGCTTCACTTGAACTGAATTACAAAACAGAACAGTGTCACCCGTTTAGAAAACACACTATGGCTGCTTAACGGGAAAGGTGAGGTGGGGTGATGCATAAAACAAGGGTTTCAAATGAGCTCAGATACCGTTCCATAAACCCAATATGTAATAGACAAGACCTACTCCTTGCTCCGTGAACTGGACTCAACACCCCCTATTCACCGCCCAAGAATATACCTGACTAGTAAGAATCTTAAAACCTATGTATTGCCATCTCTCTGTAAGTGAGTCAAGTGGGTGTAAAGCGGCATACACACAGCAGTGAAAAGCAGCTAAACCCCATTATAAAAATCAATTACTTTTAAAAACCCGTGAAACAAAGACAGTGAAAGAGAGAGAAATTCTTAGGAAATTCGTTCAGGGGCTGTGATGCCACCTGGATTTTCCATATCTAGACCCACAGCTGATTGAGACCTAAGGGTGGACACTCTTGGGGCTGAGAGGTTTGGTGAGGTTGGGTGAGCCAACGCAGGCCCTTTAAAGTAATACTGCGTGGTAGCCATCCCATGGGTCCCAAATCTCCAGGTTCAAGGGCATCTTCCTACCTCGAAAACAGGCATGAGAAACCCAGATGATGGTACACCGTGTGATCGGGAAAGGTTTCTAAAACGCACCTCATTTCTCATCTCCTTCTGCTCGGCTTCGCCATTCCAGCCGCTTTACTAGCAACCTCCCCCCTGGGAGAATCAGCACCTTTAACCTCCTGTTCCGTACAGGTTGCAATTTGTCCTGAGGATGAACGGGAAGAGGGGGAACCAATGAGAGACTAGCTCTAGGTGTTGGGACAGGCACAGCTCACTCTATTTTCCCATCAGGAAGAAGAATTAACCACAGGCTCAGCCTGCCGCCCGGAACCAGAATAGGGCCTGAAGCAATCCTGCGCTTTTGCGGCCAGCTCCCAAGAAAGCGAGCTGAAAAATGGAGCTCAGGGGCACTGCAATTCACAAACCTGCAGAGTTATAAATGATAACTCTCGTCCACAAAAATATTGAGGGAAGGCAACGAAGAGGATTTGAAAGCAAGGCAGAATTGCAGGAAACAGATTTCAGGAGGTAGATTCGAATCGCCTTTAAAGCACGGGAGAAGCGGCAAAACCTCGACAATGATGCCCTTGGCCAAAAAGGGCGTATGCGTTTTTTCGTGAATATATTCAGGAAAAAACGCATACGCCCTTTTTGGCCAACCAAGCAACCTGGAAAGGCAAATCAGCGCTACAAAGAAGTCTCGCTTCCCATCGGTCAAAAGGGCCATGCTGAATAAAGTGTCAAAACCAGAAATGCAGGACAGGCCATGGAGGAACGGGAGACTTGCTACGCTGATGGGCGGGATGGAAATTGCCAACAGCCACTCTGGAGAAGTGGACGGTGTGTCCTGAAACATCTAAAAAACTCAGCTTAGAGAGCATAGGGCACTTCCACTCATGGGCGTAGAAATTGGGAAAACTCAAAACCAGCAAGACACAGTTTAGGGCCCAAAGTTTAGGGCTGCTCTGTTGACAAGAACCTCCACTTCGTTCCACCTTAAATATCCCAGGAAAGAGAAAAATGGATAAAGAAGTTGTGGTCCTTATGTACAATGGAATATCACTCAGCCATGAAATCAACATCATAAGGCTAGTAGGAGCATGATGAGTGGATTTAGCTACGACGATTCTAAGTGAAATAAGTCACACAGAAAACGACACTTATCCTAAGATATCAGTTATAGAGGGAATGTAAAAACCGCTTCACTTGAACTGAATTACAAAACAGAACAGTGTCACGCGTTTAGAAAGCACACTATGGCTGCTTAACGGGAAAGGTGAGGTGGGGTGATGCATAAAACAAGGGTTTCAAATGAGCTCAGATACCGTTCCATAAACCCAATATGTAATAGACAAGACCTACTCCTTGCTCCGTGAACTGGACTCAACACCCCCTATTCACCGCCCAAGAATATACCTGACTAGTAAGAATCTTAAAACCTATGTATTGCCATCTCTCTGTAAGTGAGTCAAGTGGGTGTAAAGCGGCATACACACAGCAGTGAAAAGCAGCTAAACCCCATTATAAAAATCAATTACTTTTAAAAACCCGTGAAACAAAGACAGTGAAAGAGAGAGAAATTCTTACAAAATTCGTTCAGGGGCTGTGATGCCACCTGGATTTTCCATATCTAGACCCACAGCTGATTGAGACCTAAGGGTGGACACTCTTGGGGCTGAGAGGTTTGGTGAGGTTGGGTGAGCCAACGCAGGCCCTTTAAAGTAATACTGCGTGGTAGCCATCCCATGGGTCCCAAATCTCCAGGTTCAAGGGCATCTTCCTACCTCGAAAACAGGCATGAGAAACCCAGATGATGGTACACCGTGTGATCGGGAAAGGTTTCTAAAACGCACCTCATTTCTCATCTCCTTCTGCTCGGCTTCGCCATTCCAGCCGCTTTACTAGCAACCTCCCCCCTGGGAGAATCAGCACCTTTAACCTCCTGTTCCGTACAGGTTGCAATTTGTCCTGAGGATGAACGGGAAGAGGGGGAACCAATGAGAGACTAGCTCTAGGTGTTGGGACAGGCACAGCTCACTCTATTTTCCCATCAGGAAGAAGAATTAACCACAGGCTCAGCCTGCCGCCCGGAACCAGAATAGGGCCTGAAGCAATCCTGCGCTTTTGCGGCCAGCTCCCAAGAAAGCGAGCTGAAAAATGGAGCTCAGGGGCACTGCAATTCACAAACCTGCAGAGTTATAAATGATAACTCTCGTCCACAAAAATATTGAGGGAAGGCAACGAAGAGGATTTGAAAGCAAGGCAGAATTGCAGGAAACAGATTTCAGGAGGTAGATTCGAATCGCCTTTAAAGCACGGGAGAAGCGGCAAAACCTCGACAATGATGCCCTTGGCCAAAAAGGGCGTATGCGTTTTTTCCTGAATATATTCAGGAAAAAACGCATACGCCCTTTTTGGCCAACCAAGCAACCTGGAAAGGCAAATCAGCGCTACAAAGAAGTCTCGCTTCCCATCGGTCAAAAGGGCCATGCTGAATAAAGTGTCAAAACCAGAAATGCAGGACAGGCCATGGAGGAACGGGAGCCTTGCTACGCTGATGGGCGGGATGGAAATTGCCAACAGCCACTCTGGAGAAGTGGACGGTGTGTCCTGAAACATCTAAAAAACTCAGCTTAGAGAGCATAGGGCACTTCCACTCATGGGCGTAGAAATTGGGAAAACTCAAAATCAGCAAGACACAGTTTAGGGCCCAAAGTTTAGGGCTGCTCTGTTGACAAGAACCTCCACTTCGTTCCACCTTAAATATCCCAGGAAAGAGAAAAATGGATAAAGAAGTTGTGGTCCTTATGTACAATGGAATATCACTCAGCCATGAAATCAACATCATAAGGCTAGTAGGAGCATGATGAGTGGATTTAGCTACGACGATTCTAAGTGAAATAAGTCACACAGAAAACGACACTTATCCTAAGATATCAGTTATAGAGGGAATGTAAAAACCGCTTCACTTGAACTGAATTACAAAACAGAACAGTGTCACCCGTTTAGAAAACACACTATGGCTGCTTAACGGGAAAGGTGAGGTGGGGTGATGCATAAAACAAGGGTTTCAAATGAGCTCAGATACCGTTCCATAAACCCAATATGTAATAGACAAGACCTACTCCTTGCTCCGTGAACTGGACTCAACACCCCCTATTCACCGCCCAAGAATATACCTGACTAGTAAGAATCTTAAAACCTATGTATTGCCATCTCTCTGTAAGTGAGTCAAGTGGGTGTAAAGCGGCATACACACAGCAGTGAAAAGCAGCTAAACCCCATTATAAAAATCAATTACTTTTAAAAACCCGTGAAACAAAGACAGTGAAAGAGAGAGAAATTCTTACAAAATTCGTTCAGGGGCTGTGATGCCACCTGGATTTTCCATATCTAGACCCACAGCTGATTGAGACCTAAGGGTGGACACTCTTGGGGCTGAGAGGTTTGGTGAGGTTGGGTGAGCCAACGCAGGCCCTTTAAAGTAATACTGCGTGGTAGCCATCCCATGGGTCTCAAATCTCCAGGTTCAAGGGCATCTTCCTACCTCGAAAACAGGCATGAGAAACCCAGATGATGGTACACCGTGTGATCGGGAAAGGTTTCTAAAACGCACCTCATTTCTCATCTCCTTCTGCTCGGCTTCGCCATTCCAGCCGCTTTACTAGCAACCTCCCCCCTGGGAGAATCAGCACCTTTAACCTCCTGTTCCGTACAGGTTGCAATTTGTCCTGAGGATGAACGGGAAGAGGGGGAACCAATGAGAGACTAGCTCTAGGTGTTGGGACAGGCACAGCTCACTCTATTTTCCCATCAGGAAGAAGAATTAACCACAGGCTCAGCCTGCCGCCCGGAACCAGAATAGGGCCTGAAGCAATCCTGCGCTTTTGCGGCCAGCTCCCAAGAAAGCGAGCTGAAAAATGGAGCTCAGGGGCACTGCAATTCACAAACCTGCAGAGTTATAAATGATAACTCTCGTCCACAAAAATATTGAGGGAAGGCAACGAAGAGGATTTGAAAGCAAGGCAGAATTGCAGGAAACAGATTTCAGGAGGTAGATTCGAATCGCCTTTAAAGCACAGGAGAAGCGGCAAAACCTCGACAATGATGCCCTTGGCCAAAAAGGGCGTATGCGTTTTTTCCTGAATATATTCAGGAAAAAACGCATACGCCCTTTTTGGCCAACCAAGCAACCTGGAAAGGCAAATCAGCGCTACAAAGAAGTCTCGCTTCCCATCGGTCAAAAGGGCCATGCTGAATAAAGTGTCAAAACCAGAAATGCAGGACAGGCCATGGAGGAACGGGAGCCTTGCTACGCTGATGGGCGGGATGGAAATTGCCAACAGCCACTCTGGAGAAGTGGACGGTGTGTCCTGAAACATCTAAAAAACTCAGCTTAGAGAGCATAGGGCACTTCCACTCATGGGCGTAGAAATTGGGAAAACTCAAAATCAGCAAGACACAGTTTAGGGCCCAAAGTTTAGGGCTGCTCTGTTGACAAGAACCTCCACTTCGTTCCACCTTAAATATCCCAGGAAAGAGAAAAATGGATAAAGAAGTTGTGGTCCTTATGTACAATGGAATATCACTCAGCCATGAAATCAACATCATAAGGCTAGTAGGAGCATGATGAGTGGATTTAGCTACGACGATTCTAAGTGAAATAAGTCACACAGAAAACGACACTTATCCTAAGATATCAGTTATAGAGGGAATGTAAAAACCGCTTCACTTGAACTGAATTACAAAACAGAACAGTGTCACCCGTTTAGAAAACACACTATGGCTGCTTAACGGGAAAGGTGAGGTGGGGTGATGCATAAAACAAGGGTTTCAAATGAGCTCAGATACCGTTCCATAAACCCAATATGTAATAGACAAGACCTACTCCTTGCTCCGTGAACTGGACTCAACACCCCCTATTCACCGCCCAAGAATATACCTGACTAGTAAGAATCTTAAAACCTATGTATTGCCATCTCTCTGTAAGTGAGTCAAGTGGGTGTAAAGCGGCATACACACAGCAGTGAAAAGCAGCTAAACCCCATTATAAAAATCAATTACTTTTAAAAACCCGTGAAACAAAGACAGTGAAAGAGAGAGAAATTCTTAGGAAATTCGTTCAGGGGCTGTGATGCCACCTGGATTTTCCATATCTAGACCCACAGCTGATTGAGACCTAAGGGTGGACACTCTTGGGGCTGAGAGGTTTGGTGAGGTTGGGTGAGCCAACGCAGGCCCTTTAAAGTAATACTGCGTGGTAGCCATCCCATGGGTCCCAAATCTCCAGGTTCAAGGGCATCTTCCTACCTCGAAAACAGGCATGAGAAACCCAGATGATGGTACACCGTGTGATCGGGAAAGGTTTCTAAAACGCACCTCATTTCTCATCTCCTTCTGCTCGGCTTCGCCATTCCAGCCGCTTTACTAGCAACCTCCCCCCTGGGAGAATCAGCACCTTTAACCTCCTGTTCCGTACAGGTTGCAATTTGTCCTGAGGATGAACGGGAAGAGGGGGAACCAATGAGAGACTAGCTCTAGGTGTTGGGACAGGCACAGCTCACTCTATTTTCCCATCAGGAAGAAGAATTAACCACAGGCTCAGCCTGCCGCCCGGAACCAGAATAGGGCCTGAAGCAATCCTGCGCTTTTGCGGCCAGCTCCCAAGAAAGCGAGCTGAAAAATGGAGCTCAGGGGCACTGCAATTCACAAACCTGCAGAGTTATAAATGATAACTCTCGTCCACAAAAATATTGAGGGAAGGCAACGAAGAGGATTTGAAAGCAAGGCAGAATTGCAGGAAACAGATTTCAGGAGGTAGATTCGAATCGCCTTTAAAGCACGGGAGAAGCGGCAAAACCTCGACAATGATGCCCTTGGCCAAAAAGGGCGTATGCGTTTTTTCGTGAATATATTCAGGAAAAAACGCATACGCCCTTTTTGGCCAACCAAGCAACCTGGAAAGGCAAATCAGCGCTACAAAGAAGTCTCGCTTCCCATCGGTCAAAAGGGCCATGCTGAATAAAGTGTCAAAACCAGAAATGCAGGACAGGCCATGGAGGAACGGGAGACTTGCTACGCTGATGGGCGGGATGGAAATTGCCAACAGCCACTCTGGAGAAGTGGACGGTGTGTCCTGAAACATCTAAAAAACTCAGCTTAGAGAGCATAGGGCACTTCCACTCATGGGCGTAGAAATTGGGAAAACTCAAAACCAGCAAGACACAGTTTAGGGCCCAAAGTTTAGGGCTGCTCTGTTGACAAGAACCTCCACTTCGTTCCACCTTAAATATCCCAGGAAAGAGAAAAATGGATAAAGAAGTTGTGGTCCTTATGTACAATGGAATATCACTCAGCCATGAAATCAACATCATAAGGCTAGTAGGAGCATGATGAGTGGATTTAGCTACGACGATTCTAAGTGAAATAAGTCACACAGAAAACGACACTTATCCTAAGATATCAGTTATAGAGGGAATGTAAAAACCGCTTCACTTGAACTGAATTACAAAACAGAACAGTGTCACGCGTTTAGAAAGCACACTATGGCTGCTTAACGGGAAAGGTGAGGTGGGGTGATGCATAAAACAAGGGTTTCAAATGAGCTCAGATACCGTTCCATAAACCCAATATGTAATAGACAAGACCTACTCCTTGCTCCGTGAACTGGACTCAACACCCCCTATTCACCGCCCAAGAATATACCTGACTAGTAAGAATCTTAAAACCTATGTATTGCCATCTCTCTGTAAGTGAGTCAAGTGGGTGTAAAGCGGCATACATACAGCAGTGAAAAGCAGCTAAACCCCATTATAAAAATCAATTACTTTTAAAAACCCGTGAAACAAAGACAGTGAAAGAGAGAGAAATTCTTAGGAAATTCGTTCAGGGGCTGTGATGCCACCTGGATTTTCCATATCTAGACCCACAGCTGATTGAGACCTAAGGGTGGACACTCTTGGGGCTGAGAGGTTTGGTGAGGTTGGGTGAGCCAACGCAGGCCCTTTAAAGTAATACTGCGTGGTAGCCATCCCATGGGTCCCAAATCTCCAGGTTCAAGGGCATCTTCCTACCTCGAAAACAGGCATGAGAAACCCAGATGATGGTACACCGTGTGATCGGGAAAGGTTTCTAAAACGCACCTCATTTCTCATCTCCTTCTGCTCGGCTTCGCCATTCCAGCCGCTTTACTAGCAACCTCCCCCCTGGGAGAATCAGCACCTTTAACCTCCTGTTCCGTACAGGTTGCAATTTGTCCTGAGGATGAACGGGAAGAGGGGGAACCAATGAGAGACTAGCTCTAGGTGTTGGGACAGGCACAGCTCACTCTATTTTCCCATCAGGAAGAAGAATTAACCACAGGCTCAGCCTGCCGCCCGGAACCAGAATAGGGCCTGAAGCAATCCTGCGCTTTTGCGGCCAGCTCCCAAGAAAGCGAGCTGAAAAATGGAGCTCAGGGGCACTGCAATTCACAAACCTGCAGAGTTATAAATGATAACTCTCGTCCACAAAAATATTGAGGGAAGGCAACGAAGAGGATTTGAAAGCAAGGCAGAATTGCAGGAAACAGATTTCAGGAGGTAGATTCGAATCGCCTTTAAAGCACGGGAGAAGCGGCAAAACCTCGACAATGATGCCCTTGGCCAAAAAGGGCGTATGCGTTTTTTCCTGAATATATTCAGGAAAAAACGCATACGCCCTTTTTGGCCAACCAAGCAACCTGGAAAGGCAAATCAGCGCTACAAAGAAGTCTCGCTTCCCATCGGTCAAAAGGGCCATGCTGAATAAAATGTCAAAACCAGAAATGCAGGACAGGCCATGGAGGAACGGGAGCCTTGCTACGCTGATGGGCGGGATGGAAATTGCCAACAGCCACTCTGGAGAAGTGGACGGTGTGTCCTGAAACATCTAAAAAACTCAGCTTAGAGAGCATAGGGCACTTCCACTCATGGGCGTAGAAATTGGGAAAACTCAAAATCAGCAAGACACAGTTTAGGGCCCAAAGTTTAGGGCTGCTCTGTTGACAAGAACCTCCACTTCGTTCCACCTTAAATATCCCAGGAAAGAGAAAAATGGATAAAGAAGTTGTGGTCCTTATGTACAATGGAATATCACTCAGCCATGAAATCAACATCATAAGGCTAGTAGGAGCATGATGAGTGGATTTAGGTAGGACGATTCTAAGTGAAATAAGTCACACAGAAAACGACACTTATCCTAAGATATCAGTTATAGAGGGAATGTAAAAACCGCTTCACTTGAACTGAATTACAAAACAGAACAGTGTCACACGTTTAGAAAACACACTATGGCTGCTTAACGGGAAAGGTGAGGTGGGGTGATGCATAAAACAAGGGTTTCAAATGAGCTCAGATACCGTTCCATAAACCCAATATGTAATAGACAAGACCTACTCCTTGCTCCGTGAACTGGACTCAACACCCCCTATTCACCGCCCAAGAATATACCTGACTAGTAAGAATCTTAAAACCTATGTATTGCCATCTCTCTGTAAGTGAGTCAAGTGGGTGTAAAGCGGCATACACACAGCAGTGAAAAGCAGCTAAACCCCATTATAAAAATCAATTACTTTTAAAAACCCGTGAAACAAAGACAGTGAAAGAGAGAGAAATTCTTAGGAAATTCGTTCAGGGGCTGTGATGCCACCTGGATTTTCCATATCTAGACCCACAGCTGATTGAGACCTAAGGGTGGACACTCTTGGGGCTGAGAGGTTTGGTGAGGTTGGGTGAGCCAACGCAGGCCCTTTAAAGTAATACTGCGTGGTAGCCATCCCATGGGTCTCAAATCTCCAGGTTCAAGGGCATCTTCCTACCTCGAAAACAGGCATGAGAAACCCAGATGATGGTACACCGTGTGATCGGGAAAGGTTTCTAAAACGCACCTCATTTCTCATCTCCTTCTGCTCGGCTTCGCCATTCCAGCCGCTTTACTAGCAACCTCCCCCCTGGGAGAATCAGCACCTTTAACCTCCTGTTCCGTACAGGTTGCAATTTGTCCTGAGGATGAACGGGAAGAGGGGGAACCAATGAGAGACTAGCTCTAGGTGTTGGGACAGGCACAGCTCACTCTATTTTCCCATCAGGAAGAAGAATTAACCACAGGCTCAGCCTGCCGCCCGGAACCAGAATAGGGCCTGAAGCAATCCTGCGCTTTTGCGGCCAGCTCCCAAGAAAGCGAGCTGAAAAATGGAGCTCAGGGGCACTGCAATTCACAAACCTGCAGAGTTATAAATGATAACTCTCGTCCACAAAAATATTGAGGGAAGGCAACGAAGAGGATTTGAAAGCAAGGCAGAATTGCAGGAAACAGATTTCAGGAGGTAGATTCGAATCGCCTTTAAAGCACAGGAGAAGCGGCAAAACCTCGACAATGATGCCCTTGGCCAAAAAGGGCGTATGCGTTTTTTCCTGAATATATTCAGGAAAAAACGCATACGCCCTTTTTGGCCAACCAAGCAACCTGGAAAGGCAAATCAGCGCTACAAAGAAGTCTCGCTTCCCATCGGTCAAAAGGGCCATGCTGAATAAAGTGTCAAAACCAGAAATGCAGGACAGGCCATGGAGGAACGGGAGCCTTGCTACGCTGATGGGCGGGATGGAAATTGCCAACAGCCACTCTGGAGAAGTGGACGGTGTGTCCTGAAACATCTAAAAAACTCAGCTTAGAGAGCATAGGGCACTTCCACTCATGGGCGTAGAAATTGGGAAAACTCAAAATCAGCAAGACACAGTTTAGGGCCCAAAGTTTAGGGCTGCTCTGTTGACAAGAACCTCCACTTCGTTCCACCTTAAATATCCCAGGAAAGAGAAAAATGGATAAAGAAGTTGTGGTCCTTATGTACAATGGAATATCACTCAGCCATGAAATCAACATCATAAGGCTAGTAGGAGCATGATGAGTGGATTTAGGTAGGACGATTCTAAGTGAAATAAGTCACACAGAAAACGACACTTATCCTAAGATATCAGTTATAGAGGGAATGTAAAAACCGCTTCACTTGAACTGAATTACAAAACAGAACAGTGTCACCCGTTTAGAAAACACACTATGGCTGCTTAACGGGAAAGGTGAGGTGGGGTGATGCATAAAACAAGGGTTTCAAATGAGCTCAGATACCGTTCCATAAACCCAATATGTAATAGACAAGACCTACTCCTTGCTCCGTGAACTGGACTCAACACCCCCTATTCACCGCCCAAGAATATACCTGACTAGTAAGAATCTTAAAACCTATGTATTGCCATCTCTCTGTAAGTGAGTCAAGTGGGTGTAAAGCGGCATACACACAGCAGTGAAAAGCAGCTAAACCCCATTATAAAAATCAATTACTTTTAAAAACCCGTGAAACAAAGACAGTGAAAGAGAGAGAAATTCTTAGGAAATTCGTTCAGGGGCTGTGATGCCACCTGGATTTTCCATATCTAGACCCACAGCTGATTGAGACCTAAGGGTGGACACTCTTGGGGCTGAGAGGTTTGGTGAGGTTGGGTGAGCCAACGCAGGCCCTTTAAAGTAATACTGCGTGGTAGCCATCCCATGGGTCCCAAATCTCCAGGTTCAAGGGCATCTTCCTACCTCGAAAACAGGCATGAGAAACCCAGATGATGGTACACCGTGTGATCGGGAAAGGTTTCTAAAACGCACCTCATTTCTCATCTCCTTCTGCTCGGCTTCGCCATTCCAGCCGCTTTACTAGCAACCTCCCCCCTGGGAGAATCAGCACCTTTAACCTCCTGTTCCGTACAGGTTGCAATTTGTCCTGAGGATGAACGGGAAGAGGGGGAACCAATGAGAGACTAGCTCTAGGTGTTGGGACAGGCACAGCTCACTCTATTTTCCCATCAGGAAGAAGAATTAACCACAGGCTCAGCCTGCCGCCCGGAACCAGAATAGGGCCTGAAGCAATCCTGCGCTTTTGCGGCCAGCTCCCAAGAAAGCGAGCTGAAAAATGGAGCTCAGGGGCACTGCAATTCACAAACCTGCAGAGTTATAAATGATAACTCTCGTCCACAAAAATATTGAGGGAAGGCAACGAAGAGGATTTGAAAGCAAGGCAGAATTGCAGGAAACAGATTTCAGGAGGTAGATTCGAATCGCCTTTAAAGCACGGGAGAAGCGGCAAAACCTCGACAATGATGCCCTTGGCCAAAAAGGGCGTATGCGTTTTTTCCTGAATATATTCAGGAAAAAACGCATACGCCCTTTTTGGCCAACCAAGCAACCTGGAAAGGCAAATCAGCGCTACAAAGAAGTCTCGCTTCCCATCGGTCAAAAGGGCCATGCTGAATAAAATGTCAAAACCAGAAATGCAGGACAGGCCATGGAGGAACGGGAGCCTTGCTACGCTGATGGGCGGGATGGAAATTGCCAACAGCCACTCTGGAGAAGTGGACGGTGTGTCCTGAAACATCTAAAAAACTCAGCTTAGAGAGCATAGGGCACTTCCACTCATGGGCGTAGAAATTGGGAAAACTCAAAATCAGCAAGACACAGTTTAGGGCCCAAAGTTTAGGGCTGCTCTGTTGACAAGAACCTCCACTTCGTTCCACCTTAAATATCCCAGGAAAGAGAAAAATGGATAAAGAAGTTGTGGTCCTTATGTACAATGGAATATCACTCAGCCATGAAATCAACATCATAAGGCTAGTAGGAGCATGATGAGTGGATTTAGCTACGACGATTCTAAGTGAAATAAGTCACACAGAAAACGACACTTATCCTAAGATATCAGTTATAGAGGGAATGTAAAAACCGCTTCACTTGAACTGAATTACAAAACAGAACAGTGTCACACGTTTAGAAAACACACTATGGCTGCTTAACGGGAAAGGTGAGGTGGGGTGATGCATAAAACAAGGGTTTCAAATGAGCTCAGATACCGTTCCATAAACCCAATATGTAATAGACAAGACCTACTCCTTGCTCCGTGAACTGGACTCAACACCCCCTATTCACCGCCCAAGAATATACCTGACTAGTAAGAATCTTAAAACCTATGTATTGCCATCTCTCTGTAAGTGAGTCAAGTGGGTGTAAAGCGGCATACACACAGCAGTGAAAAGCAGCTAAACCCCATTATAAAAATCAATTACTTTTAAAAACCCGTGAAACAAAGACAGTGAAAGAGAGAGAAATTCTTACAAAATTCGTTCAGGGGCTGTGATGCCACCTGGATTTTCCATATCTAGACCCACAGCTGATTGAGACCTAAGGGTGGACTCTTGGGGCTGAGAGGTTTGGTGAGGTTGGGTGAGCCAACGCAGGCCCTTTAAAGTAATACTGCGTGGTAGCCATCCCATGGGTCCCAAATCTCCAGGTTCAAGGGCATCTTCCTACCTCGAAAACAGGCATGAGAAACCCAGATGATGGTACACCGTGTGATCGGGAAAGGTTTCTAAAACGCACCTCATTTCTCATCTCCTTCTGCTCGGCTTCGCCATTCCAGCCGCTTTACTAGCAACCTCCCCCCTGGGAGAATCAGCACCTTTAACCTCCTGTTCCGTACAGGTTGCACTTTGTCCTGAGGATGAACGGGAAGAGGGGGAACCAATGAGAGACTAGCTCTAGGTGTTGGGACAGGCACAGCTCACTCTATTTTCCCATCAGGAAGAAGAATTAACCACAGGCTCAGCCTGCCGCCCGGAACCAGAATAGGGCCTGAAGCAATCCTGCGCTTTTGCGGCCAGCTCCCAAGAAAGCGAGCTGAAAAATGGAGCTCAGGGGCACTGCAATTCACAAACCTGCAGAGTTATAAATGATAACTCTCGTCCACAAAAATATTGAGGGAAGGCAACGAAGAGGATTTGAAAGCAAGGCAGAATTGCAGGAAACAGATTTCAGGAGGTAGATTCGAATCGCCTTTAAAGCACAGGAGAAGCGGCAAAACCTCGACAATGCTGCCCTTGGCCAAAGAGGGCGTATGCGTTTTTTCCTGAATATATTCAGGAAAAAACGCATACGCCCTTTTTGGCCAACCAAGCAACCTGGAAAGGCAAATCAGCGCTACAAAGAAGTCTCGCTTCCCATCGGTCAAAAGGGCCATGCTGAATAAAGTGTCAAAACCAGAAATGCAGGACAGGCCATGGAGGAACGGGAGCCTTGCTATGCTGATGGGCGGGATGGAAATTGCCAACAGCCACTCTGGAGAAGTGGACGGTGTGTCCTGAAACATCTAAAAAACTCAGCTTAGAGAGCATAGGGCACTTCCACTCATGGGCGTAGAAATTGGGAAAACTCAAAACCAGCAAGACACAGTTTAGGGCCCAAAGTTTAGGGCTGCTCTGTTGACAAGAACCTCCACTTCGTTCCACCTTAAATATCCCAGGAAAGAGAAAAATGGATAAAGAAGTTGTGGTCCTTATGTACAATGGAATATCACTCAGCCATGAAATCAACATCATAAGGCTAGTAGGAGCATGATGAGTGGATTTAGCTACGACGATTCTAAGTGAAATAAGTCACACAGAAAACGACACTTATCCTAAGATATCAGTTATAGAGGGAATGTAAAAACCGCTTCACTTGAACTGAATTACAAAACAGAACAGTGTCACGCGTTTAGAAAGCACACTATGGCTGCTTAACGGGAAAGGTGAGGTGGGGTGATGCATAAAACAAGGGTTTCAAATGAGCTCAGATACCGTTCCATAAACCCAATATGTAATAGACAAGACCTACTCCTTGCTCCGTGAACTGGACTCAACACCCCCTATTCACCGCCCAAGAATATACCTGACTAGTAAGAATCTTAAAACCTATGTATTGCCATCTCTCTGTAAGTGAGTCAAGTGGGTGTAAAGCGGCATACACACAGCAGTGAAAAGCAGCTAAACCCCATTATAAAAATCAATTACTTTTAAAAACCCGTG
The DNA here is from genome assembly GCF_949987535.1 of Balaenoptera acutorostrata. Lineage (NCBI taxonomy): Eukaryota > Metazoa > Chordata > Mammalia > Artiodactyla > Balaenopteridae > Balaenoptera > Balaenoptera acutorostrata. The sequence goes on along the minus strand of NW_026646813.1, from coordinate 203,284 downwards.
AAACAAAGACAGTGAAAGAGAGAGAAATTCTTACAAAATTCGTTCAGGGGCTGTGATGCCACCTGGATTTTCCATATCTAGACCCACAGCTGATTGAGACCTAAGGGTGGACACTCTTGGGGCTGAGAGGTTTGGTGAGGTTGGGTGAGCCAACGCAGGCCCTTTAAAGTAATACTGCGTGGTAGCCATCCCATGGGTCCCAAATCTCCAGGTTCAAGGGCATCTTCCTACCTCGAAAACAGGCATGAGAAACCCAGATGATGGTACACCGTGTGATCGGGAAAGGTTTCTAAAACGCACCTCATTTCTCATCTCCTTCTGCTCGGCTTCGCCATTCCAGCCGCTTTACTAGCAACCTCCCCCCTGGGAGAATCAGCACCTTTAACCTCCTGTTCCGTACAGGTTGCAATTTGTCCTGAGGATGAACGGGAAGAGGGGGAACCAATGAGAGACTAGCTCTAGGTGTTGGGACAGGCACAGCTCACTCTATTTTCCCATCAGGAAGAAGAATTAACCACAGGCTCAGCCTGCCGCCCGGAACCAGAATAGGGCCTGAAGCAATCCTGCGCTTTTGCGGCCAGCTCCCAAGAAAGCGAGCTGAAAAATGGAGCTCAGGGGCACTGCAATTCACAAACCTGCAGAGTTATAAATGATAACTCTCGTCCACAAAAATATTGAGGGAAGGCAACGAAGAGGATTTGAAAGCAAGGCAGAATTGCAGGAAACAGATTTCAGGAGGTAGATTCGAATCGCCTTTAAAGCACGGGAGAAGCGGCAAAACCTCGACAATGATGCCCTTGGCCAAAAAGGGCGTATGCGTTTTTTCCTGAATATATTCAGGAAAAAACGCATACGCCCTTTTTGGCCAACCAAGCAACCTGGAAAGGCAAATCAGCGCTACAAAGAAGTCTCGCTTCCCATCGGTCAAAAGGGCCATGCTGAATAAAATGTCAAAACCAGAAATGCAGGACAGGCCATGGAGGAACGGGAGCCTTGCTACGCTGATGGGCGGGATGGAAATTGCCAACAGCCACTCTGGAGAAGTGGACGGTGTGTCCTGAAACATCTAAAAAACTCAGCTTAGAGAGCATAGGGCACTTCCACTCATGGGCGTAGAAATTGGGAAAACTCAAAATCAGCAAGACACAGTTTAGGGCCCAAAGTTTAGGGCTGCTCTGTTGACAAGAACCTCCACTTCGTTCCACCTTAAATATCCCAGGAAAGAGAAAAATGGATAAAGAAGTTGTGGTCCTTATGTACAATGGAATATCACTCAGCCATGAAATCAACATCATAAGGCTAGTAGGAGCATGATGAGTGGATTTAGCTACGACGATTCTAAGTGAAATAAGTCACACAGAAAACGACACTTATCCTAAGATATCAGTTATAGAGGGAATGTAAAAACCGCTTCACTTGAACTGAATTACAAAACAGAACAGTGTCACACGTTTAGAAAACACACTATGGCTGCTTAACGGGAAAGGTGAGGTGGGGTGATGCATAAAACAAGGGTTTCAAATGAGCTCAGATACCGTTCCATAAACCCAATATGTAATAGACAAGACCTACTCCTTGCTCCGTGAACTGGACTCAACACCCCCTATTCACCGCCCAAGAATATACCTGACTAGTAAGAATCTTAAAACCTATGTATTGCCATCTCTCTGTAAGTGAGTCAAGTGGGTGTAAAGCGGCATACACACAGCAGTGAAAAGCAGCTAAACCCCATTATAAAAATCAATTACTTTTAAAAACCCGTGAAACAAAGACAGTGAAAGAGAGAGAAATTCTTAGGAAATTCGTTCAGGGGCTGTGATGCCACCTGGATTTTCCATATCTAGACCCACAGCTGATTGAGACCTAAGGGTGGACACTCTTGGGGCTGAGAGGTTTGGTGAGGTTGGGTGAGCCAACGCAGGCCCTTTAAAGTAATACTGCGTGGTAGCCATCCCATGGGTCTCAAATCTCGAGGTTCAAGGGCATCTTCCTACCTCGAAAACAGGCATGAGAAACCCAGATGATGGTACACCGTGTGATCGGGAAAGGTTTCTAAAACGCACCTCATTTCTCATCTCCTTCTGCTCGGCTTCGCCATTCCAGCCGCTTTACTAGCAACCTCCCCCCTGGGAGAATCAGCACCTTTAACCTCCTGTTCCGTACAGGTTGCAATTTGTCCTGAGGATGAACGGGAAGAGGGGGAACCAATGAGAGACTAGCTCTAGGTGTTGGGACAGGCACAGCTCACTCTATTTTCCCATCAGGAAGAAGAATTAACCACAGGCTCAGCCTGCCGCCCGGAACCAGAATAGGGCCTGAAGCAATCCTGCGCTTTTGCGGCCAGCTCCCAAGAAAGCGAGCTGAAAAATGGAGCTCAGGGACACTGCAATTCACAAACCTGCAGAGTTATAAATGATAACTCTCGTCCACAAAAATATTGAGGGAAGGCAACGAAGAGGATTTGAAAGCAAGGCAGAATTGCAGGAAACAGATTTCAGGAGGTAGATTCGAATCGCCTTTAAAGCACAGGAGAAGCGGCAAAACCTCGACAATGATGCCCTTGGCCAAAAAGGGCGTATGCGTTTTTTCCTGAATATATTCAGGAAAAAACGCATACGCCCTTTTTGGCCAACCAAGCAACCTGGAAAGGCAAATCAGCGCTACAAAGAAGTCTCGCTTCCCATCGGTCAAAAGGGCCATGCTGAATAAAGTGTCAAAACCAGAAATGCAGGACAGGCCATGGAGGAACGGGAGCCTTGCTACGCTGATGGGCGGGATGGAAATTGCCAACAGCCACTCTGGAGAAGTGGACGGTGTGTCCTGAAACATCTAAAAAACTCAGCTTAGAGAGCATAGGGCACTTCCACTCATGGGCGTAGAAATTGGGAAAACTCAAAATCAGCAAGACACAGTTTAGGGCCCAAAGTTTAGGGCTGCTCTGTTGACAAGAACCTCCACTTCGTTCCACCTTAAATATCCCAGGAAAGAGAAAAATGGATAAAGAAGTTGTGGTCCTTATGTACAATGGAATATCACTCAGCCATGAAATCAACATCATAAGGCTAGTAGGAGCATGATGAGTGGATTTAGCTACGACGATTCTAAGTGAAATAAGTCACACAGAAAACGACACTTATCCTAAGATATCAGTTATAGAGGGAATGTAAAAACCGCTTCACTTGAACTGAATTACAAAACAGAACAGTGTCACACGTTTAGAAAACACACTATGGCTGCTTAACGGGAAAGGTGAGGTGGGGTGATGCATAAAACAAGGGTTTCAAATGAGCTCAGATACCGTTCCATAAACCCAATATGTAATAGACAAGACCTACTCCTTGCTCCGTGAACTGGACTCAACACCCCCTATTCACCGCCCAAGAATATACCTGACTAGTAAGAATCTTAAAACCTATGTATTGCCATCTCTCTGTAAGTGAGTCAAGTGGGTGTAAAGCGGCATACACACAGCAGTGAAAAGCAGCTAAACCCCATTATAAAAATCAATTACTTTTAAAAACCCGTGAAACAAAGACAGTGAAAGAGAGAGAAATTCTTACAAAATTCGTTCAGGGGCTGTGATGCCACCTGGATTTTCCATATCTAGACCCACAGCTGATTGAGACCTAAGGGTGGACACTCTTGGGGCTGAGAGGTTTGGTGAGGTTGGGTGAGCCAACGCAGGCCCTTTAAAGTAATACTGCGTGGTAGCCATCCCATGGGTCCCAAATCTCCAGGTTCAAGGGCATCTTCCTACCTCGAAAACAGGCATGAGAAACCCAGATGATGGTACACCGTGTGATCGGGAAAGGTTTCTAAAACGCACCTCATTTCTCATCTCCTTCTGCTCGGCTTCGCCATTCCAGCCGCTTTACTAGCAACCTCCCCCCTGGGAGAATCAGCACCTTTAACCTCCTGTTCCGTACAGGTTGCACTTTGTCCTGAGGATGAACGGGAAGAGGGGGAACCAATGAGAGACTAGCTCTAGGTGTTGGGACAGGCACAGCTCACTCTATTTTCCCATCAGGAAGAAGAATTAACCACAGGCTCAGCCTGCCGCCCGGAACCAGAATAGGGCCTGAAGCAATCCTGCGCTTTTGCGGCCAGCTCCCAAGAAAGCGAGCTGAAAAATGGAGCTCAGGGGCACTGCAATTCACAAACCTGCAGAGTTATAAATGATAACTCTCGTCCACAAAAATATTGAGGGAAGGCAACGAAGAGGATTTGAAAGCAAGGCAGAATTGCAGGAAACAGATTTCAGGAGGTAGATTCGAATCGCCTTTAAAGCACAGGAGAAGCGGCAAAACCTCGACAATGCTGCCCTTGGCCAAAGAGGGCGTATGCGTTTTTTCCTGAATATATTCAGGAAAAAACGCATACGCCCTTTTTGGCCAACCAAGCAACCTGGAAAGGCAAATCAGCGCTACAAAGAAGTCTCGCTTCCCATCGGTCAAAAGGGCCATGCTGAATAAAGTGTCAAAACCAGAAATGCAGGACAGGCCATGGAGGAACGGGAGCCTTGCTACGCTGATGGGCGGGATGGAAATTGCCAACAGCCACTCTGGAGAAGTGGACGGTGTGTCCTGAAACATCTAAAAAACTCAGCTTAGAGAGCATAGGGCACTTCCACTCATGGGCGTAGAAATTGGGAAAACTCAAAATCAGCAAGACACAGTTTAGGGCCCAAAGTTTAGGGCTGCTCTGTTGACAAGAACCTCCACTTCGTTCCACCTTAAATATCCCAGGAAAGAGAAAAATGGATAAAGAAGTTGTGGTCCTTATGTACAATGGAATATCACTCAGCCATGAAATCAACATCATAAGGCTAGTAGGAGCATGATGAGTGGATTTAGCTACGACGATTCTAAGTGAAATAAGTCACACAGAAAACGACACTTATCCTAAGATATCAGTTATAGAGGGAATGTAAAAACCGCTTCACTTGAACTGAATTACAAAACAGAACAGTGTCACACGTTTAGAAAACACACTATGGCTGCTTAACGGGAAAGGTGAGGTGGGGTGATGCATAAAACAAGGGTTTCAAATGAGCTCAGATACCGTTCCATAAACCCAATATGTAATAGACAAGACCTACTCCTTGCTCCGTGAACTGGACTCAACACCCCCTATTCACCGCCCAAGAATATACCTGACTAGTAAGAATCTTAAAACCTATGTATTGCCATCTCTCTGTAAGTGAGTCAAGTGGGTGTAAAGCGGCATACACACAGCAGTGAAAAGCAGCTAAACCCCATTATAAAAATCAATTACTTTTAAAAACCCGTGAAACAAAGACAGTGAAAGAGAGAGAAATTCTTACAAAATTCGTTCAGGGGCTGTGATGCCACCTGGATTTTCCATATCTAGACCCACAGCTGATTGAGACCTAAGGGTGGACACTCTTGGGGCTGAGAGGTTTGGTGAGGTTGGGTGAGCCAACGCAGGCCCTTTAAAGTAATACTGCGTGGTAGCCATCCCATGGGTCCCAAATCTCCAGGTTCAAGGGCATCTTCCTACCTCGAAAACAGGCATGAGAAACCCAGATGATGGTACACCGTGTGATCGGGAAAGGTTTCTAAAACGCACCTCATTTCTCATCTCCTTCTGCTCGGCTTCGCCATTCCAGCCGCTTTACTAGCAACCTCCCCCCTGGGAGAATCAGCACCTTTAACCTCCTGTTCCGTACAGGTTGCACTTTGTCCTGAGGATGAACGGGAAGAGGGGGAACCAATGAGAGACTAGCTCTAGGTGTTGGGACAGGCACAGCTCACTCTATTTTCCCATCAGGAAGAAGAATTAACCACAGGCTCAGCCTGCCGCCCGGAACCAGAATAGGGCCTGAAGCAATCCTGCGCTTTTGCGGCCAGCTCCCAAGAAAGCGAGCTGAAAAATGGAGCTCAGGGGCACTGCAATTCACAAACCTGCAGAGTTATAAATGATAACTCTCGTCCACAAAAATATTGAGGGAAGGCAACGAAGAGGATTTGAAAGCAAGGCAGAATTGCAGGAAACAGATTTCAGGAGGTAGATTCGAATCGCCTTTAAAGCACAGGAGAAGCGGCAAAACCTCGACAATGCTGCCCTTGGCCAAAGAGGGCGTATGCGTTTTTTCCTGAATATATTCAGGAAAAAACGCATACGCCCTTTTTGGCCAACCAAGCAACCTGGAAAGGCAAATCAGCGCTACAAAGAAGTCTCGCTTCCCATCGGTCAAAAGGGCCATGCTGAATAAAGTGTCAAAACCAGAAATGCAGGACAGGCCATGGAGGAACGGGAGCCTTGCTACGCTGATGGGCGGGATGGAAATTGCCAACAGCCACTCTGGAGAAGTGGACGGTGTGTCCTGAAACATCTAAAAAACTCAGCTTAGAGAGCATAGGGCACTTCCACTCATGGGCGTAGAAATTGGGAAAACTCAAAATCAGCAAGACACAGTTTAGGGCCCAAAGTTTAGGGCTGCTCTGTTGACAAGAACCTCCACTTCGTTCCACCTTAAATATCCCAGGAAAGAGAAAAATGGATAAAGAAGTTGTGGTCCTTATGTACAATGGAATATCACTCAGCCATGAAATCAACATCATAAGGCTAGTAGGAGCATGATGAGTGGATTTAGGTAGGACGATTCTAAGTGAAATAAGTCACACAGAAAACGACACTTATCCTAAGATATCAGTTATAGAGGGAATGTAAAAACCGCTTCACTTGAACTGAATTACAAAACAGAACAGTGTCACCCGTTTAGAAAACACACTATGGCTGCTTAACGGGAAAGGTGAGGTGGGGTGATGCATAAAACAAGGGTTTCAAATGAGCTCAGATACCGTTCCATAAACCCAATATGTAATAGACAAGACCTACTCCTTGCTCCGTGAACTGGACTCAACACCCCCTATTCACCGCCCAAGAATATATCTGACTAGTAAGAATCTTAAAACCTATGTATTGCCATCTCTCTGTAAGTGAGTCAAGTGGGTGTAAAGCGGCATACACACAGCAGTGAAAAGCAGCTAAACCCCATTATAAAAATCAATTACTTTTAAAAACCCGTGAAACAAAGACAGTGAAAGAGAGAGAAATTCTTAGGAAATTCGTTCAGGGGCTGTGATGCCACCTGGATTTTCCATATCTAGACCCACAGCTGATTGAGACCTAAGGGTGGACACTCTTGGGGCTGAGAGGTTTGGTGAGGTTGGGTGAGCCAACGCAGGCCCTTTAAAGTAATACTGCGTGGTAGCCATCCCATGGGTCCCAAATCTCCAGGTTCAAGGGCATCTTCCTACCTCGAAAACAGGCATGAGAACCCAGATGATGGTACACCGTGTGATCGGGAAAGGTTTCTAAAACGCACCTCATTTCTCATCTCCTTCTGCTCGGCTTCGCCATTCCAGCCGCTTTACTAGCAACCTCCCCCCTGGGAGAATCAGCACCTTTAACCTCCTGTTCTGTACAGGTTGCAATTTGTCCTGAGGATGAACGGGAAGAGGGGGAACCAATGAGAGACTAGCTCTAGGTGTTGGGACAGGCACAGCTCACTCTATTTTCCCATCAGGAAGAAGAATTAACCACAGGCTCAGCCTGCCGCCCGGAACCAGAATAGGGCCTGAAGCAATCCTGCGCTTTTGCGGCCAGCTCCCAAGAAAGCGAGCTGAAAAATGGAGCTCAGGGGCACTGCAATTCACAAACCTGCAGAGTTATAAATGATAACTCTCGTCCACAAAAATATTGAGGGAAGGCAACGAAGAGGATTTGAAAGCAAGGCAGAATTGCAGGAAACAGATTTCAGGAGGTAGATTCGAATCGCCTTTAAAGCACAGGAGAAGCGGCAAAACCTCGACAATGCTGCCCTTGGCCAAAGAGGGCGTATGCGTTTTTTCCTGAATATATTCAGGAAAAAACGCATACGCCCTTTTTGGCCAACCAAGCAACCTGGAAAGGCAAATCAGCGCTACAAAGAAGTCTCGCTTCCCATCGGTCAAAAGGGCCATGCTGAATAAAGTGTCAAAACCAGAAATGCAGGACAGGCCATGGAGGAACGGGAGCCTTGCTACGCTGATGGGCGGGATGGAAATTGCCAACAGCCACTCTGGAGAAGTGGACGGTGTGTCCTGAAACATCTAAAAAACTCAGCTTAGAGAGCATAGGGCACTTCCACTCATGGGCGTAGAAATTGGGAAAACTCAAAATCAGCAAGACACAGTTTAGGGCCCAAAGTTTAGGGCTGCTCTGTTGACAAGAACCTCCACTTCGTTCCACCTTAAATATCCCAGGAAAGAGAAAAATGGATAAAGAAGTTGTGGTCCTTATGTACAATGGAATATCACTCAGCCATGAAATCAACATCATAAGGCTAGTAGGAGCATGATGAGTGGATTTAGCTACGACGATTCTAAGTGAAATAAGTCACACAGAAAACGACACTTATCCTAAGATATCAGTTATAGAGGGAATGTAAAAACCGCTTCACTTGAACTGAATTACAAAACAGAACAGTGTCACACGTTTAGAAAACACACTATGGCTGCTTAACGGGAAAGGTGAGGTGGGGTGATGCATAAAACAAGGGTTTCAAATGAGCTCAGATACCGTTCCATAAACCCAATATGTAATAGACAAGACCTACTCCTTGCTCCGTGAACTGGACTCAACACCCCCTATTCACCGCCCAAGAATATATCTGACTAGTAAGAATCTTAAAACCTATGTATTGCCATCTCTCTGTAAGTGAGTCAAGTGGGTGTAAAGCGGCATACACACAGCAGTGAAAAGCAGCTAAACCCCATTATAAAAATCAATTACTTTTAAAAACCCGTGAAACAAAGACAGTGAAAGAGAGAGAAATTCTTAGGAAATTCGTTCAGGGGCTGTGATGCCACCTGGATTTTCCATATCTAGACCCACAGCTGATTGAGACCTAAGGGTGGACACTCTTGGGGCTGAGAGGTTTGGTGAGGTTGGGTGAGCCAACGCAGGCCCTTTAAAGTAATACTGCGTGGTAGCCATCCCATGGGTCCCAAATCTCCAGGTTCAAGGGCATCTTCCTACCTCGAAAACAGGCATGAGAAACCCAGATGATGGTACACCGTGTGATCGGGAAAGGTTTCTAAAACGCACCTCATTTCTCATCTCCTTCTGCTCGGCTTCGCCATTCCAGCCGCTTTACTAGCAACCTCCCCCCTGGGAGAATCAGCACCTTTAACCTCCTGTTCCGTACAGGTTGCAATTTGTCCTGAGGATGAACGGGAAGAGGGGGAACCAATGAGAGACTAGCTCTAGGTGTTGGGACAGGCACAGCTCACTCTATTTTCCCATCAGGAAGAAGAATTAACCACAGGCTCAGCCTGCCGCCCGGAACCAGAATAGGGCCTGAAGCAATCCTGCGCTTTTGCGGCCAGCTCCCAAGAAAGCGAGCTGAAAAATGGAGCTCAGGGGCACTGCAATTCACAAACCTGCAGAGTTATAAATGATAACTCTCGTCCACAAAAATATTGAGGGAAGGCAACGAAGAGGATTTGAAAGCAAGGCAGAATTGCAGGAAACAGATTTCAGGAGGTAGATTCGAATCGCCTTTAAAGCACAGGAGAAGCGGCAAAACCTCGACAATGCTGCCCTTGGCCAAAGAGGGCGTATGCGTTTTTTCCTGAATATATTCAGGAAAAAACGCATACGCCCTTTTTGGCCAACCAAGCAACCTGGAAAGGCAAATCAGCGCTACAAAGAAGTCTCGCTTCCCATCGGTCAAAAGGGCCATGCTGAATAAAGTGTCAAAACCAGAAATGCAGGACAGGCCATGGAGGAACGGGAGCCTTGCTACGCTGATGGGCGGGATGGAAATTGCCAACAGCCACTCTGGAGAAGTGGACGGTGTGTCCTGAAACATCTAAAAAACTCAGCTTAGAGAGCATAGGGCACTTCCACTCATGGGCGTAGAAATTGGGAAAACTCAAAATCAGCAAGACACAGTTTAGGGCCCAAAGTTTAGGGCTGCTCTGTTGACAAGAACCTCCACTTCGTTCCACCTTAAATATCCCAGGAAAGAGAAAAATGGATAAAGAAGTTGTGGTCCTTATGTACAATGGAATATCACTCAGCCATGAAATCAACATCATAAGGCTAGTAGGAGCATGATGAGTGGATTTAGCTACGACGATTCTAAGTGAAATAAGTCACACAGAAAACGACACTTATCCTAAGATATCAGTTATAGAGGGAATGTAAAAACCGCTTCACTTGAACTGAATTACAAAACAGAACAGTGTCACACGTTTAGAAAACACACTATGGCTGCTTAACGGGAAAGGTGAGGTGGGGTGATGCATAAAACAAGGGTTTCAAATGAGCTCAGATACCGTTCCATAAACCCAATATGTAATAGACAAGACCTACTCCTTGCTCCGTGAACTGGACTCAACACCCCCTATTCACCGCCCAAGAATATACCTGACTAGTAAGAATCTTAAAACCTATGTATTGCCATCTCTCTGTAAGTGAGTCAAGTGGGTGTAAAGCGGCATACACACAGCAGTGAAAAGCAGCTAAACCCCATTATAAAAATCAATTACTTTTAAAAACCCGTGAAACAAAGACAGTGAAAGAGAGAGAAATTCTTACAAAATTCGTTCAGGGGCTGTGATGCCACCTGGATTTTCCATATCTAGACCCACAGCTGATTGAGACCTAAGGGTGGACACTCTTGGGGCTGAGAGGTTTGGTGAGGTTGGGTGAGCCAACGCAGGCCCTTTAAAGTAATACTGCGTGGTAGCCATCCCATGGGTCCCAAATCTCCAGGTTCAAGGGCATCTTCCTACCTCGAAAACAGGCATGAGAAACCCAGATGATGGTACACCGTGTGATCGGGAAAGGTTTCTAAAACGCACCTCATTTCTCATCTCCTTCTGCTCGGCTTCGCCATTCCAGCCGCTTTACTAGCAACCTCCCCCCTGGGAGAATCAGCACCTTTAACCTCCTGTTCCGTACAGGTTGCAATTTGTCCTGAGGATGAACGGGAAGAGGGGGAACCAATGAGAGACTAGCTCTAGGTGTTGGGACAGGCACAGCTCACTCTATTTTCCCATCAGGAAGAAGAATTAACCACAGGCTCAGCCTGCCGCCCGGAACCAGAATAGGGCCTGAAGCAATCCTGCGCTTTTGCGGCCAGCTCCCAAGAAAGCGAGCTGAAAAATGGAGCTCAGGGGCACTGCAATTCACAAACCTGCAGAGTTATAAATGATAACTCTCGTCCACAAAAATATTGAGGGAAGGCAACGAAGAGGATTTGAAAGCAAGGCAGAATTGCAGGAAACAGATTTCAGGAGGTAGATTCGAATCGCCTTTAAAGCACAGGAGAAGCGGCAAAACCTCGACAATGCTGCCCTTGGCCAAAGAGGGCGTATGCGTTTTTTCCTGAATATATTCAGGAAAAAACGCATACGCCCTTTTTGGCCAACCAAGCAACCTGGAAAGGCAAATCAGCGCTACAAAGAAGTCTCGCTTCCCATCGGTCAAAAGGGCCATGCTGAATAAAGTGTCAAAACCAGAAATGCAGGACAGGCCATGGAGGAACGGGAGCCTTGCTACGCTGATGGGCGGGATGGAAATTGCCAACAGCCACTCTGGAGAAGTGGACGGTGTGTCCTGAAACATCTAAAAAACTCAGCTTAGAGAGCATAGGGCACTTCCACTCATGGGCGTAGAAATTGGGAAAACTCAAAATCAGCAAGACACAGTTTAGGGCCCAAAGTTTAGGGCTGCTCTGTTGACAAGAACCTCCACTTCGTTCCACCTTAAATATCCCAGGAAAGAGAAAAATGGATAAAGAAGTTGTGGTCCTTATGTACAATGGAATATCACTCAGCCATGAAATCAACATCATAAGGCTAGTAGGAGCATGATGAGTGGATTTAGCTACGACGATTCTAAGTGAAATAAGTCACACAGAAAACGACACTTATCCTAAGATATCAGTTATAGAGGGAATGTAAAAACCGCTTCACTTGAACTGAATTACAAAACAGAACAGTGTCACCCGTTTAGAAAACACACTATGGCTGCTTAACGGGAAAGGTGAGGTGGGGTGATGCATAAAACAAGGGTTTCAAATGAGCTCAGATACCGTTCCATAAACCCAATATGTAATAGACAAGACCTACTCCTTGCTCCGTGAACTGGACTCAACACCCCCTATTCACCGCCCAAGAATATATCTGACTAGTAAGAATCTTAAAACCTATGTATTGCCATCTCTCTGTAAGTGAGTCAAGTGGGTGTAAAGCGGCATACACACAGCAGTGAAAAGCAGCTAAACCCCATTATAAAAATCAATTACTTTTAAAAACCCGTGAAACAAAGACAGTGAAAGAGAGAGAAATTCTTAGGAAATTCGTTCAGGGGCTGTGATGCCACCTGGATTTTCCATATCTAGACCCACAGCTGATTGAGACCTAAGGGTGGACACTCTTGGGGCTGAGAGGTTTGGTGAGGTTGGGTGAGCCAACGCAGGCCCTTTAAAGTAATACTGCGTGGTAGCCATCCCATGGGTCCCAAATCTCCAGGTTCAAGGGCATCTTCCTACCTCGAAAACAGGCATGAGAAACCCAGATGATGGTACACCGTGTGATCGGGAAAGGTTTCTAAAACGCACCTCATTTCTCATCTCCTTCTGCTCGGCTTCGCCATTCCAGCCGCTTTACTAGCAACCTCCCCCCTGGGAGAATCAGCACCTTTAACCTCCTGTTCCGTACAGGTTGCAATTTGTCCTGAGGATGAACGGGAAGAGGGGGAACCAATGAGAGACTAGCTCTAGGTGTTGGGACAGGCACAGCTCACTCTATTTTCCCATCAGGAAGAAGAATTAACCACAGGCTCAGCCTGCCGCCCGGAACCAGAATAGGGCCTGAAGCAATCCTGCGCTTTTGCGGCCAGCTCCCAAGAAAGCGAGCTGAAAAATGGAGCTCAGGGGCACTGCAATTCACAAACCTGCAGAGTTATAAATGATAACTCTCGTCCACAAAAATATTGAGGGAAGGCAACGAAGAGGATTTGAAAGCAAGGCAGAATTGCAGGAAACAGATTTCAGGAGGTAGATTCGAATCGCCTTTAAAGCACAGGAGAAGCGGCAAAACCTCGACAATGCTGCCCTTGGCCAAAGAGGGCGTATGCGTTTTTTCCTGAATATATTCAGGAAAAAACGCATACGCCCTTTTTGGCCAACCAAGCAACCTGGAAAGGCAAATCAGCGCTACAAAGAAGTCTCGCTTCCCATCGGTCAAAAGGGCCATGCTGAATAAAGTGTCAAAACCAGAAATGCAGGACAGGCCATGGAGGAACGGGAGCCTTGCTACGCTGATGGGCGGGATGGAAATTGCCAACAGCCACTCTGGAGAAGTGGACGGTGTGTCCTGAAACATCTAAAAAACTCAGCTTAGAGAGCATAGGGCACTTCCACTCATGGGCGTAGAAATTGGGAAAACTCAAAATCAGCAAGACACAGTTTAGGGCCCAAAGTTTAGGGCTGCTCTGTTGACAAGAACCTCCACTTCGTTCCACCTTAAATATCCCAGGAAAGAGAAAAATGGATAAAGAAGTTGTGGTCCTTATGTACAATGGAATATCACTCAGCCATGAAATCAACATCATAAGGCTAGTAGGAGCATGATGAGTGGATTTAGGTAGGACGATTCTAAGTGAAATAAGTCACACAGAAAACGACACTTATCCTAAGATATCAGTTATAGAGGGAATGTAAAAACCGCTTCACTTGAACTGAATTACAAAACAGAACAGTGTCACCCGTTTAGAAAACACACTATGGCTGCTTAACGGGAAAGGTGAGGTGGGGTGATGCATAAAACAAGGGTTTCAAATGAGCTCAGATACCGTTCCATAAACCCAATATGTAATAGACAAGACCTACTCCTTGCTCCGTGAACTGGACTCAACACCCCCTATTCACCGCCCAAGAATATACCTGACTAGTAAGAATCTTAAAACCTATGTATTGCCATCTCTCTGTAAGTGAGTCAAGTGGGTGTAAAGCGGCATACACACAGCAGTGAAAAGCAGCTAAACCCCATTATAAAAATCAATTACTTTTAAAAACCCGTGAAACAAAGACAGTGAAAGAGAGAGAAATTCTTAGGAAATTCGTTCAGGGGCTGTGATGCCACCTGGATTTTCCATATCTAGACCCACAGCTGATTGAGACCTAAGGGTGGACACTCTTGGGGCTGAGAGGTTTGGTGAGGTTGGGTGAGCCAACGCAGGCCCTTTAAAGTAATACTGCGTGGTAGCCATCCCATGGGTCCCAAATCTCCAGGTTCAAGGGCATCTTCCTACCTCGAAAACAGGCATGAGAAACCCAGATGATGGTACACCGTGTGATCGGGAAAGGTTTCTAAAACGCACCTCATTTCTCATCTCCTTCTGCTCGGCTTCGCCATTCCAGCCGCTTTACTAGCAACCTCCCCCCTGGGAGAATCAGCACCTTTAACCTCCTGTTCCGTACAGGTTGCAATTTGTCCTGAGGATGAACGGGAAGAGGGGGAACCAATGAGAGACTAGCTCTAGGTGTTGGGACAGGCACAGCTCACTCTATTTTCCCATCAGGAAGAAGAATTAACCACAGGCTCAGCCTGCCGCCCGGAACCAGAATAGGGCCTGAAGCAATCCTGCGCTTTTGCGGCCAGCTCCCAAGAAAGCGAGCTGAAAAATGGAGCTCAGGGGCACTGCAATTCACAAACCTGCAGAGTTATAAATGATAACTCTCGTCCACAAAAATATTGAGGGAAGGCAACGAAGAGGATTTGAAAGCAAGGCAGAATTGCAGGAAACAGATTTCAGGAGGTAGATTCGAATCGCCTTTAAAGCACAGGAGAAGCGGCAAAACCTCGACAATGATGCCCTTGGCCAAAAAGGGCGTATGCGTTTTTTCCTGAATATATTCAGGAAAAAACGCATACGCCCTTTTTGGCCAACCAAGCAACCTGGAAAGGCAAATCAGCGCTACAAAGAAGTCTCGCTTCCCATCGGTCAAAAGGGCCATGCTGAATAAAGTGTCAAAACCAGAAATGCAGGACAGGCCATGGAGGAACGGGAGCCTTGCTACGCTGATGGGCGGGATGGAAATTGCCAACAGCCACTCTGGAGAAGTGGACGGTGTGTCCTGAAACATCTAAAAAACTCAGCTTAGAGAGCATAGGGCACTTCCACTCATGGGCGTAGAAATTGGGAAAACTCAAAATCAGCAAGACACAGTTTAGGGCCCAAAGTTTAGGGCTGCTCTGTTGACAAGAACCTCCACTTCGTTCCACCTTAAATATCCCAGGAAAGAGAAAAATGGATAAAGAAGTTGTGGTCCTTATGTACAATGGAATATCACTCAGCCATGAAATCAACATCATAAGGCTAGTAGGAGCATGATGAGTGGATTTAGCTACGACGATTCTAAGTGAAATAAGTCACACAGAAAACGACACTTATCCTAAGATATCAGTTATAGAGGGAATGTAAAAACCGCTTCACTTGAACTGAATTACAAAACAGAACAGTGTCACCCGTTTAGAAAACACACTATGGCTGCTTAACGGGAAAGGTGAGGTGGGGTGATGCATAAAACAAGGGTTTCAAATGAGCTCAGATACCGTTCCATAAACCCAATATGTAATAGACAAGACCTACTCCTTGCTCCGTGAACTGGACTCAACACCCCCTATTCACCGCCCAAGAATATACCTGACTAGTAAGAATCTTAAAACCTATGTATTGCCATCTCTCTGTAAGTGAGTCAAGTGGGTGTAAAGCGGCATACACACAGCAGTGAAAAGCAGCTAAACCCCATTATAAAAATCAATTACTTTTAAAAACCCGTGAAACAAAGACAGTGAAAGAGAGAGAAATTCTTAGGAAATTCGTTCAGGGGCTGTGATGCCACCTGGATTTTCCATATCTAGACCCACAGCTGATTGAGACCTAAGGGTGGACACTCTTGGGGCTGAGAGGTTTGGTGAGGTTGGGTGAGCCAACGCAGGCCCTTTAAAGTAATACTGCGTGGTAGCCATCCCATGGGTCCCAAATCTCCAGGTTCAAGGGCATCTTCCTACCTCGAAAACAGGCATGAGAAACCCAGATGATGGTACACCGTGTGATCGGGAAAGGTTTCTAAAACGCACCTCATTTCTCATCTCCTTCTGCTCGGCTTCGCCATTCCAGCCGCTTTACTAGCAACCTCCCCCCTGGGAGAATCAGCACCTTTAACCTCCTGTTCCGTACAGGTTGCAATTTGTCCTGAGGATGAACGGGAAGAGGGGGAACCAATGAGAGACTAGCTCTAGGTGTTGGGACAGGCACAGCTCACTCTATTTTCCCATCAGGAAGAAGAATTAACCACAGGCTCAGCCTGCCGCCCGGAACCAGAATAGGGCCTGAAGCAATCCTGCGCTTTTGCGGCCAGCTCCCAAGAAAGCGAGCTGAAAAATGGAGCTCAGGGGCACTGCAATTCACAAACCTGCAGAGTTATAAATGATAACTCTCGTCCACAAAAATATTGAGGGAAGGCAACGAAGAGGATTTGAAAGCAAGGCAGAATTGCAGGAAACAGATTTCAGGAGGTAGATTCGAATCGCCTTTAAAGCACGGGAGAAGCGGCAAAACCTCGACAATGATGCCCTTGGCCAAAAAGGGCGTATGCGTTTTTTCGTGAATATATTCAGGAAAAAACGCATACGCCCTTTTTGGCCAACCAAGCAACCTGGAAAGGCAAATCAGCGCTACAAAGAAGTCTCGCTTCCCATCGGTCAAAAGGGCCATGCTGAATAAAGTGTCAAAACCAGAAATGCAGGACAGGCCATGGAGGAACGGGAGACTTGCTACGCTGATGGGCGGGATGGAAATTGCCAACAGCCACTCTGGAGAAGTGGACGGTGTGTCCTGAAACATCTAAAAAACTCAGCTTAGAGAGCATAGGGCACTTCCACTCATGGGCGTAGAAATTGGGAAAACTCAAAACCAGCAAGACACAGTTTAGGGCCCAAAGTTTAGGGCTGCTCTGTTGACAAGAACCTCCACTTCGTTCCACCTTAAATATCCCAGGAAAGAGAAAAATGGATAAAGAAGTTGTGGTCCTTATGTACAATGGAATATCACTCAGCCATGAAATCAACATCATAAGGCTAGTAGGAGCATGATGAGTGGATTTAGCTACGACGATTCTAAGTGAAATAAGTCACACAGAAAACGACACTTATCCTAAGATATCAGTTATAGAGGGAATGTAAAAACCGCTTCACTTGAACTGAATTACAAAACAGAACAGTGTCACGCGTTTAGAAAGCACACTATGGCTGCTTAACGGGAAAGGTGAGGTGGGGTGATGCATAAAACAAGGGTTTCAAATGAGCTCAGATACCGTTCCATAAACCCAATATGTAATAGACAAGACCTACTCCTTGCTCCGTGAACTGGACTCAACACCCCCTATTCACCGCCCAAGAATATACCTGACTAGTAAGAATCTTAAAACCTATGTATTGCCATCTCTCTGTAAGTGAGTCAAGTGGGTGTAAAGCGGCATACACACAGCAGTGAAAAGCAGCTAAACCCCATTATAAAAATCAATTACTTTTAAAAACCCGTGAAACAAAGACAGTGAAAGAGAGAGAAATTCTTACAAAATTCGTTCAGGGGCTGTGATGCCACCTGGATTTTCCATATCTAGACCCACAGCTGATTGAGACCTAAGGGTGGACACTCTTGGGGCTGAGAGGTTTGGTGAGGTTGGGTGAGCCAACGCAGGCCCTTTAAAGTAATACTGCGTGGTAGCCATCCCATGGGTCCCAAATCTCCAGGTTCAAGGGCATCTTCCTACCTCGAAAACAGGCATGAGAAACCCAGATGATGGTACACCGTGTGATCGGGAAAGGTTTCTAAAACGCACCTCATTTCTCATCTCCTTCTGCTCGGCTTCGCCATTCCAGCCGCTTTACTAGCAACCTCCCCCCTGGGAGAATCAGCACCTTTAACCTCCTGTTCCGTACAGGTTGCAATTTGTCCTGAGGATGAACGGGAAGAGGGGGAACCAATGAGAGACTAGCTCTAGGTGTTGGGACAGGCACAGCTCACTCTATTTTCCCATCAGGAAGAAGAATTAACCACAGGCTCAGCCTGCCGCCCGGAACCAGAATAGGGCCTGAAGCAATCCTGCGCTTTTGCGGCCAGCTCCCAAGAAAGCGAGCTGAAAAATGGAGCTCAGGGGCACTGCAATTCACAAACCTGCAGAGTTATAAATGATAACTCTCGTCCACAAAAATATTGAGGGAAGGCAACGAAGAGGATTTGAAAGCAAGGCAGAATTGCAGGAAACAGATTTCAGGAGGTAGATTCGAATCGCCTTTAAAGCACGGGAGAAGCGGCAAAACCTCGACAATGATGCCCTTGGCCAAAAAGGGCGTATGCGTTTTTTCGTGAATATATTCAGGAAAAAACGCATACGCCCTTTTTGGCCAACCAAGCAACCTGGAAAGGCAAATCAGCGCTACAAAGAAGTCTCGCTTCCCATCGGTCAAAAGGGCCATGCTGAATAAAGTGTCAAAACCAGAAATGCAGGACAGGCCATGGAGGAACGGGAGACTTGCTACGCTGATGGGCGGGATGGAAATTGCCAACAGCCACTCTGGAGAAGTGGACGGTGTGTCCTGAAACATCTAAAAAACTCAGCTTAGAGAGCATAGGGCACTTCCACTCATGGGCGTAGAAATTGGGAAAACTCAAAACCAGCAAGACACAGTTTAGGGCCCAAAGTTTAGGGCTGCTCTGTTGACAAGAACCTCCACTTCGTTCCACCTTAAATATCCCAGGAAAGAGAAAAATGGATAAAGAAGTTGTGGTCCTTATGTACAATGGAATATCACTCAGCCATGAAATCAACATCATAAGGCTAGTAGGAGCATGATGAGTGGATTTAGCTACGACGATTCTAAGTGAAATAAGTCACACAGAAAACGACACTTATCCTAAGATATCAGTTATAGAGGGAATGTAAAAACCGCTTCACTTGAACTGAATTACAAAACAGAACAGTGTCACGCGTTTAGAAAGCACACTATGGCTGCTTAACGGGAAAGGTGAGGTGGGGTGATGCATAAAACAAGGGTTTCAAATGAGCTCAGATACCGTTCCATAAACCCAATATGTAATAGACAAGACCTACTCCTTGCTCCGTGAACTGGACTCAACACCCCCTATTCACCGCCCAAGAATATACCTGACTAGTAAGAATCTTAAAACCTATGTATTGCCATCTCTCTGTAAGTGAGTCAAGTGGGTGTAAAGCGGCATACATACAGCAGTGAAAAGCAGCTAAACCCCATTATAAAAATCAATTACTTTTAAAAACCCGTGAAACAAAGACAGTGAAAGAGAGAGAAATTCTTAGGAAATTCGTTCAGGGGCTGTGATGCCACCTGGATTTTCCATATCTAGACCCACAGCTGATTGAGACCTAAGGGTGGACACTCTTGGGGCTGAGAGGTTTGGTGAGGTTGGGTGAGCCAACGCAGGCCCTTTAAAGTAATACTGCGTGGTAGCCATCCCATGGGTCCCAAATCTCCAGGTTCAAGGGCATCTTCCTACCTCGAAAACAGGCATGAGAAACCCAGATGATGGTACACCGTGTGATCGGGAAAGGTTTCTAAAACGCACCTCATTTCTCATCTCCTTCTGCTCGGCTTCGCCATTCCAGCCGCTTTACTAGCAACCTCCCCCCTGGGAGAATCAGCACCTTTAACCTCCTGTTCCGTACAGGTTGCAATTTGTCCTGAGGATGAACGGGAAGAGGGGGAACCAATGAGAGACTAGCTCTAGGTGTTGGGACAGGCACAGCTCACTCTATTTTCCCATCAGGAAGAAGAATTAACCACAGGCTCAGCCTGCCGCCCGGAACCAGAATAGGGCCTGAAGCAATCCTGCGCTTTTGCGGCCAGCTCCCAAGAAAGCGAGCTGAAAAATGGAGCTCAGGGGCACTGCAATTCACAAACCTGCAGAGTTATAAATGATAACTCTCGTCCACAAAAATATTGAGGGAAGGCAACGAAGAGGATTTGAAAGCAAGGCAGAATTGCAGGAAACAGATTTCAGGAGGTAGATTCGAATCGCCTTTAAAGCACGGGAGAAGCGGCAAAACCTCGACAATGATGCCCTTGGCCAAAAAGGGCGTATGCGTTTTTTCCTGAATATATTCAGGAAAAAACGCATACGCCCTTTTTGGCCAACCAAGCAACCTGGAAAGGCAAATCAGCGCTACAAAGAAGTCTCGCTTCCCATCGGTCAAAAGGGCCATGCTGAATAAAATGTCAAAACCAGAAATGCAGGACAGGCCATGGAGGAACGGGAGCCTTGCTACGCTGATGGGCGGGATGGAAATTGCCAACAGCCACTCTGGAGAAGTGGACGGTGTGTCCTGAAACATCTAAAAAACTCAGCTTAGAGAGCATAGGGCACTTCCACTCATGGGCGTAGAAATTGGGAAAACTCAAAATCAGCAAGACACAGTTTAGGGCCCAAAGTTTAGGGCTGCTCTGTTGACAAGAACCTCCACTTCGTTCCACCTTAAATATCCCAGGAAAGAGAAAAATGGATAAAGAAGTTGTGGTCCTTATGTACAATGGAATATCACTCAGCCATGAAATCAACATCATAAGGCTAGTAGGAGCATGATGAGTGGATTTAGGTAGGACGATTCTAAGTGAAATAAGTCACACAGAAAACGACACTTATCCTAAGATATCAGTTATAGAGGGAATGTAAAAACCGCTTCACTTGAACTGAATTACAAAACAGAACAGTGTCACACGTTTAGAAAACACACTATGGCTGCTTAACGGGAAAGGTGAGGTGGGGTGATGCATAAAACAAGGGTTTCAAATGAGCTCAGATACCGTTCCATAAACCCAATATGTAATAGACAAGACCTACTCCTTGCTCCGTGAACTGGACTCAACACCCCCTATTCACCGCCCAAGAATATACCTGACTAGTAAGAATCTTAAAACCTATGTATTGCCATCTCTCTGTAAGTGAGTCAAGTGGGTGTAAAGCGGCATACACACAGCAGTGAAAAGCAGCTAAACCCCATTATAAAAATCAATTACTTTTAAAAACCCGTGAAACAAAGACAGTGAAAGAGAGAGAAATTCTTAGGAAATTCGTTCAGGGGCTGTGATGCCACCTGGATTTTCCATATCTAGACCCACAGCTGATTGAGACCTAAGGGTGGACACTCTTGGGGCTGAGAGGTTTGGTGAGGTTGGGTGAGCCAACGCAGGCCCTTTAAAGTAATACTGCGTGGTAGCCATCCCATGGGTCTCAAATCTCCAGGTTCAAGGGCATCTTCCTACCTCGAAAACAGGCATGAGAAACCCAGATGATGGTACACCGTGTGATCGGGAAAGGTTTCTAAAACGCACCTCATTTCTCATCTCCTTCTGCTCGGCTTCGCCATTCCAGCCGCTTTACTAGCAACCTCCCCCCTGGGAGAATCAGCACCTTTAACCTCCTGTTCCGTACAGGTTGCAATTTGTCCTGAGGATGAACGGGAAGAGGGGGAACCAATGAGAGACTAGCTCTAGGTGTTGGGACAGGCACAGCTCACTCTATTTTCCCATCAGGAAGAAGAATTAACCACAGGCTCAGCCTGCCGCCCGGAACCAGAATAGGGCCTGAAGCAATCCTGCGCTTTTGCGGCCAGCTCCCAAGAAAGCGAGCTGAAAAATGGAGCTCAGGGGCACTGCAATTCACAAACCTGCAGAGTTATAAATGATAACTCTCGTCCACAAAAATATTGAGGGAAGGCAACGAAGAGGATTTGAAAGCAAGGCAGAATTGCAGGAAACAGATTTCAGGAGGTAGATTCGAATCGCCTTTAAAGCACAGGAGAAGCGGCAAAACCTCGACAATGATGCCCTTGGCCAAAAAGGGCGTATGCGTTTTTTCCTGAATATATTCAGGAAAAAACGCATACGCCCTTTTTGGCCAACCAAGCAACCTGGAAAGGCAAATCAGCGCTACAAAGAAGTCTCGCTTCCCATCGGTCAAAAGGGCCATGCTGAATAAAGTGTCAAAACCAGAAATGCAGGACAGGCCATGGAGGAACGGGAGCCTTGCTACGCTGATGGGCGGGATGGAAATTGCCAACAGCCACTCTGGAGAAGTGGACGGTGTGTCCTGAAACATCTAAAAAACTCAGCTTAGAGAGCATAGGGCACTTCCACTCATGGGCGTAGAAATTGGGAAAACTCAAAATCAGCAAGACACAGTTTAGGGCCCAAAGTTTAGGGCTGCTCTGTTGACAAGAACCTCCACTTCGTTCCACCTTAAATATCCCAGGAAAGAGAAAAATGGATAAAGAAGTTGTGGTCCTTATGTACAATGGAATATCACTCAGCCATGAAATCAACATCATAAGGCTAGTAGGAGCATGATGAGTGGATTTAGGTAGGACGATTCTAAGTGAAATAAGTCACACAGAAAACGACACTTATCCTAAGATATCAGTTATAGAGGGAATGTAAAAACCGCTTCACTTGAACTGAATTACAAAACAGAACAGTGTCACCCGTTTAGAAAACACACTATGGCTGCTTAACGGGAAAGGTGAGGTGGGGTGATGCATAAAACAAGGGTTTCAAATGAGCTCAGATACCGTTCCATAAACCCAATATGTAATAGACAAGACCTACTCCTTGCTCCGTGAACTGGACTCAACACCCCCTATTCACCGCCCAAGAATATACCTGACTAGTAAGAATCTTAAAACCTATGTATTGCCATCTCTCTGTAAGTGAGTCAAGTGGGTGTAAAGCGGCATACACACAGCAGTGAAAAGCAGCTAAACCCCATTATAAAAATCAATTACTTTTAAAAACCCGTGAAACAAAGACAGTGAAAGAGAGAGAAATTCTTAGGAAATTCGTTCAGGGGCTGTGATGCCACCTGGATTTTCCATATCTAGACCCACAGCTGATTGAGACCTAAGGGTGGACACTCTTGGGGCTGAGAGGTTTGGTGAGGTTGGGTGAGCCAACGCAGGCCCTTTAAAGTAATACTGCGTGGTAGCCATCCCATGGGTCCCAAATCTCCAGGTTCAAGGGCATCTTCCTACCTCGAAAACAGGCATGAGAAACCCAGATGATGGTACACCGTGTGATCGGGAAAGGTTTCTAAAACGCACCTCATTTCTCATCTCCTTCTGCTCGGCTTCGCCATTCCAGCCGCTTTACTAGCAACCTCCCCCCTGGGAGAATCAGCACCTTTAACCTCCTGTTCCGTACAGGTTGCAATTTGTCCTGAGGATGAACGGGAAGAGGGGGAACCAATGAGAGACTAGCTCTAGGTGTTGGGACAGGCACAGCTCACTCTATTTTCCCATCAGGAAGAAGAATTAACCACAGGCTCAGCCTGCCGCCCGGAACCAGAATAGGGCCTGAAGCAATCCTGCGCTTTTGCGGCCAGCTCCCAAGAAAGCGAGCTGAAAAATGGAGCTCAGGGGCACTGCAATTCACAAACCTGCAGAGTTATAAATGATAACTCTCGTCCACAAAAATATTGAGGGAAGGCAACGAAGAGGATTTGAAAGCAAGGCAGAATTGCAGGAAACAGATTTCAGGAGGTAGATTCGAATCGCCTTTAAAGCACGGGAGAAGCGGCAAAACCTCGACAATGATGCCCTTGGCCAAAAAGGGCGTATGCGTTTTTTCCTGAATATATTCAGGAAAAAACGCATACGCCCTTTTTGGCCAACCAAGCAACCTGGAAAGGCAAATCAGCGCTACAAAGAAGTCTCGCTTCCCATCGGTCAAAAGGGCCATGCTGAATAAAATGTCAAAACCAGAAATGCAGGACAGGCCATGGAGGAACGGGAGCCTTGCTACGCTGATGGGCGGGATGGAAATTGCCAACAGCCACTCTGGAGAAGTGGACGGTGTGTCCTGAAACATCTAAAAAACTCAGCTTAGAGAGCATAGGGCACTTCCACTCATGGGCGTAGAAATTGGGAAAACTCAAAATCAGCAAGACACAGTTTAGGGCCCAAAGTTTAGGGCTGCTCTGTTGACAAGAACCTCCACTTCGTTCCACCTTAAATATCCCAGGAAAGAGAAAAATGGATAAAGAAGTTGTGGTCCTTATGTACAATGGAATATCACTCAGCCATGAAATCAACATCATAAGGCTAGTAGGAGCATGATGAGTGGATTTAGCTACGACGATTCTAAGTGAAATAAGTCACACAGAAAACGACACTTATCCTAAGATATCAGTTATAGAGGGAATGTAAAAACCGCTTCACTTGAACTGAATTACAAAACAGAACAGTGTCACACGTTTAGAAAACACACTATGGCTGCTTAACGGGAAAGGTGAGGTGGGGTGATGCATAAAACAAGGGTTTCAAATGAGCTCAGATACCGTTCCATAAACCCAATATGTAATAGACAAGACCTACTCCTTGCTCCGTGAACTGGACTCAACACCCCCTATTCACCGCCCAAGAATATACCTGACTAGTAAGAATCTTAAAACCTATGTATTGCCATCTCTCTGTAAGTGAGTCAAGTGGGTGTAAAGCGGCATACACACAGCAGTGAAAAGCAGCTAAACCCCATTATAAAAATCAATTACTTTTAAAAACCCGTGAAACAAAGACAGTGAAAGAGAGAGAAATTCTTACAAAATTCGTTCAGGGGCTGTGATGCCACCTGGATTTTCCATATCTAGACCCACAGCTGATTGAGACCTAAGGGTGGACTCTTGGGGCTGAGAGGTTTGGTGAGGTTGGGTGAGCCAACGCAGGCCCTTTAAAGTAATACTGCGTGGTAGCCATCCCATGGGTCCCAAATCTCCAGGTTCAAGGGCATCTTCCTACCTCGAAAACAGGCATGAGAAACCCAGATGATGGTACACCGTGTGATCGGGAAAGGTTTCTAAAACG
This sequence comes from Balaenoptera acutorostrata, assembly GCF_949987535.1. Lineage (NCBI taxonomy): Eukaryota > Metazoa > Chordata > Mammalia > Artiodactyla > Balaenopteridae > Balaenoptera > Balaenoptera acutorostrata. The sequence goes on along the minus strand of NW_026646813.1, from coordinate 178,308 downwards.
CACCTCATTTCTCATCTCCTTCTGCTCGGCTTCGCCATTCCAGCCGCTTTACTAGCAACCTCCCCCCTGGGAGAATCAGCACCTTTAACCTCCTGTTCCGTACAGGTTGCACTTTGTCCTGAGGATGAACGGGAAGAGGGGGAACCAATGAGAGACTAGCTCTAGGTGTTGGGACAGGCACAGCTCACTCTATTTTCCCATCAGGAAGAAGAATTAACCACAGGCTCAGCCTGCCGCCCGGAACCAGAATAGGGCCTGAAGCAATCCTGCGCTTTTGCGGCCAGCTCCCAAGAAAGCGAGCTGAAAAATGGAGCTCAGGGGCACTGCAATTCACAAACCTGCAGAGTTATAAATGATAACTCTCGTCCACAAAAATATTGAGGGAAGGCAACGAAGAGGATTTGAAAGCAAGGCAGAATTGCAGGAAACAGATTTCAGGAGGTAGATTCGAATCGCCTTTAAAGCACAGGAGAAGCGGCAAAACCTCGACAATGCTGCCCTTGGCCAAAGAGGGCGTATGCGTTTTTTCCTGAATATATTCAGGAAAAAACGCATACGCCCTTTTTGGCCAACCAAGCAACCTGGAAAGGCAAATCAGCGCTACAAAGAAGTCTCGCTTCCCATCGGTCAAAAGGGCCATGCTGAATAAAGTGTCAAAACCAGAAATGCAGGACAGGCCATGGAGGAACGGGAGCCTTGCTATGCTGATGGGCGGGATGGAAATTGCCAACAGCCACTCTGGAGAAGTGGACGGTGTGTCCTGAAACATCTAAAAAACTCAGCTTAGAGAGCATAGGGCACTTCCACTCATGGGCGTAGAAATTGGGAAAACTCAAAACCAGCAAGACACAGTTTAGGGCCCAAAGTTTAGGGCTGCTCTGTTGACAAGAACCTCCACTTCGTTCCACCTTAAATATCCCAGGAAAGAGAAAAATGGATAAAGAAGTTGTGGTCCTTATGTACAATGGAATATCACTCAGCCATGAAATCAACATCATAAGGCTAGTAGGAGCATGATGAGTGGATTTAGCTACGACGATTCTAAGTGAAATAAGTCACACAGAAAACGACACTTATCCTAAGATATCAGTTATAGAGGGAATGTAAAAACCGCTTCACTTGAACTGAATTACAAAACAGAACAGTGTCACGCGTTTAGAAAGCACACTATGGCTGCTTAACGGGAAAGGTGAGGTGGGGTGATGCATAAAACAAGGGTTTCAAATGAGCTCAGATACCGTTCCATAAACCCAATATGTAATAGACAAGACCTACTCCTTGCTCCGTGAACTGGACTCAACACCCCCTATTCACCGCCCAAGAATATACCTGACTAGTAAGAATCTTAAAACCTATGTATTGCCATCTCTCTGTAAGTGAGTCAAGTGGGTGTAAAGCGGCATACACACAGCAGTGAAAAGCAGCTAAACCCCATTATAAAAATCAATTACTTTTAAAAACCCGTGAAACAAAGACAGTGAAAGAGAGAGAAATTCTTACAAAATTCGTTCAGGGGCTGTGATGCCACCTGGATTTTCCATATCTAGACCCACAGCTGATTGAGACCTAAGGGTGGACACTCTTGGGGCTGAGAGGTTTGGTGAGGTTGGGTGAGCCAACGCAGGCCCTTTAAAGTAATACTGCGTGGTAGCCATCCCATGGGTCCCAAATCTCCAGGTTCAAGGGCATCTTCCTACCTCGAAAACAGGCATGAGAAACCCAGATGATGGTACACCGTGTGATCGGGAAAGGTTTCTAAAACGCACCTCATTTCTCATCTCCTTCTGCTCGGCTTCGCCATTCCAGCCGCTTTACTAGCAACCTCCCCCCTGGGAGAATCAGCACCTTTAACCTCCTGTTCCGTACAGGTTGCAATTTGTCCTGAGGATGAACGGGAAGAGGGGGAACCAATGAGAGACTAGCTCTAGGTGTTGGGACAGGCACAGCTCACTCTATTTTCCCATCAGGAAGAAGAATTAACCACAGGCTCAGCCTGCCGCCCGGAACCAGAATAGGGCCTGAAGCAATCCTGCGCTTTTGCGGCCAGCTCCCAAGAAAGCGAGCTGAAAAATGGAGCTCAGGGGCACTGCAATTCACAAACCTGCAGAGTTATAAATGATAACTCTCGTCCACAAAAATATTGAGGGAAGGCAACGAAGAGGATTTGAAAGCAAGGCAGAATTGCAGGAAACAGATTTCAGGAGGTAGATTCGAATCGCCTTTAAAGCACGGGAGAAGCGGCAAAACCTCGACAATGATGCCCTTGGCCAAAAAGGGCGTATGCGTTTTTTCCTGAATATATTCAGGAAAAAACGCATACGCCCTTTTTGGCCAACCAAGCAACCTGGAAAGGCAAATCAGCGCTACAAAGAAGTCTCGCTTCCCATCGGTCAAAAGGGCCATGCTGAATAAAATGTCAAAACCAGAAATGCAGGACAGGCCATGGAGGAACGGGAGCCTTGCTACGCTGATGGGCGGGATGGAAATTGCCAACAGCCACTCTGGAGAAGTGGACGGTGTGTCCTGAAACATCTAAAAAACTCAGCTTAGAGAGCATAGGGCACTTCCACTCATGGGCGTAGAAATTGGGAAAACTCAAAATCAGCAAGACACAGTTTAGGGCCCAAAGTTTAGGGCTGCTCTGTTGACAAGAACCTCCACTTCGTTCCACCTTAAATATCCCAGGAAAGAGAAAAATGGATAAAGAAGTTGTGGTCCTTATGTACAATGGAATATCACTCAGCCATGAAATCAACATCATAAGGCTAGTAGGAGCATGATGAGTGGATTTAGCTACGACGATTCTAAGTGAAATAAGTCACACAGAAAACGACACTTATCCTAAGATATCAGTTATAGAGGGAATGTAAAAACCGCTTCACTTGAACTGAATTACAAAACAGAACAGTGTCACACGTTTAGAAAACACACTATGGCTGCTTAACGGGAAAGGTGAGGTGGGGTGATGCATAAAACAAGGGTTTCAAATGAGCTCAGATACCGTTCCATAAACCCAATATGTAATAGACAAGACCTACTCCTTGCTCCGTGAACTGGACTCAACACCCCCTATTCACCGCCCAAGAATATACCTGACTAGTAAGAATCTTAAAACCTATGTATTGCCATCTCTCTGTAAGTGAGTCAAGTGGGTGTAAAGCGGCATACACACAGCAGTGAAAAGCAGCTAAACCCCATTATAAAAATCAATTACTTTTAAAAACCCGTGAAACAAAGACAGTGAAAGAGAGAGAAATTCTTAGGAAATTCGTTCAGGGGCTGTGATGCCACCTGGATTTTCCATATCTAGACCCACAGCTGATTGAGACCTAAGGGTGGACACTCTTGGGGCTGAGAGGTTTGGTGAGGTTGGGTGAGCCAACGCAGGCCCTTTAAAGTAATACTGCGTGGTAGCCATCCCATGGGTCTCAAATCTCGAGGTTCAAGGGCATCTTCCTACCTCGAAAACAGGCATGAGAAACCCAGATGATGGTACACCGTGTGATCGGGAAAGGTTTCTAAAACGCACCTCATTTCTCATCTCCTTCTGCTCGGCTTCGCCATTCCAGCCGCTTTACTAGCAACCTCCCCCCTGGGAGAATCAGCACCTTTAACCTCCTGTTCCGTACAGGTTGCAATTTGTCCTGAGGATGAACGGGAAGAGGGGGAACCAATGAGAGACTAGCTCTAGGTGTTGGGACAGGCACAGCTCACTCTATTTTCCCATCAGGAAGAAGAATTAACCACAGGCTCAGCCTGCCGCCCGGAACCAGAATAGGGCCTGAAGCAATCCTGCGCTTTTGCGGCCAGCTCCCAAGAAAGCGAGCTGAAAAATGGAGCTCAGGGACACTGCAATTCACAAACCTGCAGAGTTATAAATGATAACTCTCGTCCACAAAAATATTGAGGGAAGGCAACGAAGAGGATTTGAAAGCAAGGCAGAATTGCAGGAAACAGATTTCAGGAGGTAGATTCGAATCGCCTTTAAAGCACAGGAGAAGCGGCAAAACCTCGACAATGATGCCCTTGGCCAAAAAGGGCGTATGCGTTTTTTCCTGAATATATTCAGGAAAAAACGCATACGCCCTTTTTGGCCAACCAAGCAACCTGGAAAGGCAAATCAGCGCTACAAAGAAGTCTCGCTTCCCATCGGTCAAAAGGGCCATGCTGAATAAAGTGTCAAAACCAGAAATGCAGGACAGGCCATGGAGGAACGGGAGCCTTGCTACGCTGATGGGCGGGATGGAAATTGCCAACAGCCACTCTGGAGAAGTGGACGGTGTGTCCTGAAACATCTAAAAAACTCAGCTTAGAGAGCATAGGGCACTTCCACTCATGGGCGTAGAAATTGGGAAAACTCAAAATCAGCAAGACACAGTTTAGGGCCCAAAGTTTAGGGCTGCTCTGTTGACAAGAACCTCCACTTCGTTCCACCTTAAATATCCCAGGAAAGAGAAAAATGGATAAAGAAGTTGTGGTCCTTATGTACAATGGAATATCACTCAGCCATGAAATCAACATCATAAGGCTAGTAGGAGCATGATGAGTGGATTTAGCTACGACGATTCTAAGTGAAATAAGTCACACAGAAAACGACACTTATCCTAAGATATCAGTTATAGAGGGAATGTAAAAACCGCTTCACTTGAACTGAATTACAAAACAGAACAGTGTCACACGTTTAGAAAACACACTATGGCTGCTTAACGGGAAAGGTGAGGTGGGGTGATGCATAAAACAAGGGTTTCAAATGAGCTCAGATACCGTTCCATAAACCCAATATGTAATAGACAAGACCTACTCCTTGCTCCGTGAACTGGACTCAACACCCCCTATTCACCGCCCAAGAATATACCTGACTAGTAAGAATCTTAAAACCTATGTATTGCCATCTCTCTGTAAGTGAGTCAAGTGGGTGTAAAGCGGCATACACACAGCAGTGAAAAGCAGCTAAACCCCATTATAAAAATCAATTACTTTTAAAAACCCGTGAAACAAAGACAGTGAAAGAGAGAGAAATTCTTACAAAATTCGTTCAGGGGCTGTGATGCCACCTGGATTTTCCATATCTAGACCCACAGCTGATTGAGACCTAAGGGTGGACACTCTTGGGGCTGAGAGGTTTGGTGAGGTTGGGTGAGCCAACGCAGGCCCTTTAAAGTAATACTGCGTGGTAGCCATCCCATGGGTCCCAAATCTCCAGGTTCAAGGGCATCTTCCTACCTCGAAAACAGGCATGAGAAACCCAGATGATGGTACACCGTGTGATCGGGAAAGGTTTCTAAAACGCACCTCATTTCTCATCTCCTTCTGCTCGGCTTCGCCATTCCAGCCGCTTTACTAGCAACCTCCCCCCTGGGAGAATCAGCACCTTTAACCTCCTGTTCCGTACAGGTTGCACTTTGTCCTGAGGATGAACGGGAAGAGGGGGAACCAATGAGAGACTAGCTCTAGGTGTTGGGACAGGCACAGCTCACTCTATTTTCCCATCAGGAAGAAGAATTAACCACAGGCTCAGCCTGCCGCCCGGAACCAGAATAGGGCCTGAAGCAATCCTGCGCTTTTGCGGCCAGCTCCCAAGAAAGCGAGCTGAAAAATGGAGCTCAGGGGCACTGCAATTCACAAACCTGCAGAGTTATAAATGATAACTCTCGTCCACAAAAATATTGAGGGAAGGCAACGAAGAGGATTTGAAAGCAAGGCAGAATTGCAGGAAACAGATTTCAGGAGGTAGATTCGAATCGCCTTTAAAGCACAGGAGAAGCGGCAAAACCTCGACAATGCTGCCCTTGGCCAAAGAGGGCGTATGCGTTTTTTCCTGAATATATTCAGGAAAAAACGCATACGCCCTTTTTGGCCAACCAAGCAACCTGGAAAGGCAAATCAGCGCTACAAAGAAGTCTCGCTTCCCATCGGTCAAAAGGGCCATGCTGAATAAAGTGTCAAAACCAGAAATGCAGGACAGGCCATGGAGGAACGGGAGCCTTGCTACGCTGATGGGCGGGATGGAAATTGCCAACAGCCACTCTGGAGAAGTGGACGGTGTGTCCTGAAACATCTAAAAAACTCAGCTTAGAGAGCATAGGGCACTTCCACTCATGGGCGTAGAAATTGGGAAAACTCAAAATCAGCAAGACACAGTTTAGGGCCCAAAGTTTAGGGCTGCTCTGTTGACAAGAACCTCCACTTCGTTCCACCTTAAATATCCCAGGAAAGAGAAAAATGGATAAAGAAGTTGTGGTCCTTATGTACAATGGAATATCACTCAGCCATGAAATCAACATCATAAGGCTAGTAGGAGCATGATGAGTGGATTTAGGTAGGACGATTCTAAGTGAAATAAGTCACACAGAAAACGACACTTATCCTAAGATATCAGTTATAGAGGGAATGTAAAAACCGCTTCACTTGAACTGAATTACAAAACAGAACAGTGTCACCCGTTTAGAAAACACACTATGGCTGCTTAACGGGAAAGGTGAGGTGGGGTGATGCATAAAACAAGGGTTTCAAATGAGCTCAGATACCGTTCCATAAACCCAATATGTAATAGACAAGACCTACTCCTTGCTCCGTGAACTGGACTCAACACCCCCTATTCACCGCCCAAGAATATATCTGACTAGTAAGAATCTTAAAACCTATGTATTGCCATCTCTCTGTAAGTGAGTCAAGTGGGTGTAAAGCGGCATACACACAGCAGTGAAAAGCAGCTAAACCCCATTATAAAAATCAATTACTTTTAAAAACCCGTGAAACAAAGACAGTGAAAGAGAGAGAAATTCTTAGGAAATTCGTTCAGGGGCTGTGATGCCACCTGGATTTTCCATATCTAGACCCACAGCTGATTGAGACCTAAGGGTGGACACTCTTGGGGCTGAGAGGTTTGGTGAGGTTGGGTGAGCCAACGCAGGCCCTTTAAAGTAATACTGCGTGGTAGCCATCCCATGGGTCCCAAATCTCCAGGTTCAAGGGCATCTTCCTACCTCGAAAACAGGCATGAGAAACCCAGATGATGGTACACCGTGTGATCGGGAAAGGTTTCTAAAACGCACCTCATTTCTCATCTCCTTCTGCTCGGCTTCGCCATTCCAGCCGCTTTACTAGCAACCTCCCCCCTGGGAGAATCAGCACCTTTAACCTCCTGTTCTGTACAGGTTGCAATTTGTCCTGAGGATGAACGGGAAGAGGGGGAACCAATGAGAGACTAGCTCTAGGTGTTGGGACAGGCACAGCTCACTCTATTTTCCCATCAGGAAGAAGAATTAACCACAGGCTCAGCCTGCCGCCCGGAACCAGAATAGGGCCTGAAGCAATCCTGCGCTTTTGCGGCCAGCTCCCAAGAAAGCGAGCTGAAAAATGGAGCTCAGGGGCACTGCAATTCACAAACCTGCAGAGTTATAAATGATAACTCTCGTCCACAAAAATATTGAGGGAAGGCAACGAAGAGGATTTGAAAGCAAGGCAGAATTGCAGGAAACAGATTTCAGGAGGTAGATTCGAATCGCCTTTAAAGCACAGGAGAAGCGGCAAAACCTCGACAATGCTGCCCTTGGCCAAAGAGGGCGTATGCGTTTTTTCCTGAATATATTCAGGAAAAAACGCATACGCCCTTTTTGGCCAACCAAGCAACCTGGAAAGGCAAATCAGCGCTACAAAGAAGTCTCGCTTCCCATCGGTCAAAAGGGCCATGCTGAATAAAGTGTCAAAACCAGAAATGCAGGACAGGCCATGGAGGAACGGGAGCCTTGCTACGCTGATGGGCGGGATGGAAATTGCCAACAGCCACTCTGGAGAAGTGGACGGTGTGTCCTGAAACATCTAAAAAACTCAGCTTAGAGAGCATAGGGCACTTCCACTCATGGGCGTAGAAATTGGGAAAACTCAAAATCAGCAAGACACAGTTTAGGGCCCAAAGTTTAGGGCTGCTCTGTTGACAAGAACCTCCACTTCGTTCCACCTTAAATATCCCAGGAAAGAGAAAAATGGATAAAGAAGTTGTGGTCCTTATGTACAATGGAATATCACTCAGCCATGAAATCAACATCATAAGGCTAGTAGGAGCATGATGAGTGGATTTAGCTACGACGATTCTAAGTGAAATAAGTCACACAGAAAACGACACTTATCCTAAGATATCAGTTATAGAGGGAATGTAAAAACCGCTTCACTTGAACTGAATTACAAAACAGAACAGTGTCACCCGTTTAGAAAACACACTATGGCTGCTTAACGGGAAAGGTGAGGTGGGGTGATGCATAAAACAAGGGTTTCAAATGAGCTCAGATACCGTTCCATAAACCCAATATGTAATAGACAAGACCTACTCCTTGCTCCGTGAACTGGACTCAACACCCCCTATTCACCGCCCAAGAATATATCTGACTAGTAAGAATCTTAAAACCTATGTATTGCCATCTCTCTGTAAGTGAGTCAAGTGGGTGTAAAGCGGCATACACACAGCAGTGAAAAGCAGCTAAACCCCATTATAAAAATCAATTACTTTTAAAAACCCGTGAAACAAAGACAGTGAAAGAGAGAGAAATTCTTAGGAAATTCGTTCAGGGGCTGTGATGCCACCTGGATTTTCCATATCTAGACCCACAGCTGATTGAGACCTAAGGGTGGACACTCTTGGGGCTGAGAGGTTTGGTGAGGTTGGGTGAGCCAACGCAGGCCCTTTAAAGTAATACTGCGTGGTAGCCATCCCATGGGTCCCAAATCTCCAGGTTCAAGGGCATCTTCCTACCTCGAAAACAGGCATGAGAAACCCAGATGATGGTACACCGTGTGATCGGGAAAGGTTTCTAAAACGCACCTCATTTCTCATCTCCTTCTGCTCGGCTTCGCCATTCCAGCCGCTTTACTAGCAACCTCCCCCCTGGGAGAATCAGCACCTTTAACCTCCTGTTCCGTACAGGTTGCAATTTGTCCTGAGGATGAACGGGAAGAGGGGGAACCAATGAGAGACTAGCTCTAGGTGTTGGGACAGGCACAGCTCACTCTATTTTCCCATCAGGAAGAAGAATTAACCACAGGCTCAGCCTGCCGCCCGGAACCAGAATAGGGCCTGAAGCAATCCTGCGCTTTTGCGGCCAGCTCCCAAGAAAGCGAGCTGAAAAATGGAGCTCAGGGGCACTGCAATTCACAAACCTGCAGAGTTATAAATGATAACTCTCGTCCACAAAAATATTGAGGGAAGGCAACGAAGAGGATTTGAAAGCAAGGCAGAATTGCAGGAAACAGATTTCAGGAGGTAGATTCGAATCGCCTTTAAAGCACAGGAGAAGCGGCAAAACCTCGACAATGCTGCCCTTGGCCAAAGAGGGCGTATGCGTTTTTTCCTGAATATATTCAGGAAAAAACGCATACGCCCTTTTTGGCCAACCAAGCAACCTGGAAAGGCAAATCAGCGCTACAAAGAAGTCTCGCTTCCCATCGGTCAAAAGGGCCATGCTGAATAAAGTGTCAAAACCAGAAATGCAGGACAGGCCATGGAGGAACGGGAGCCTTGCTACGCTGATGGGCGGGATGGAAATTGCCAACAGCCACTCTGGAGAAGTGGACGGTGTGTCCTGAAACATCTAAAAAACTCAGCTTAGAGAGCATAGGGCACTTCCACTCATGGGCGTAGAAATTGGGAAAACTCAAAATCAGCAAGACACAGTTTAGGGCCCAAAGTTTAGGGCTGCTCTGTTGACAAGAACCTCCACTTCGTTCCACCTTAAATATCCCAGGAAAGAGAAAAATGGATAAAGAAGTTGTGGTCCTTATGTACAATGGAATATCACTCAGCCATGAAATCAACATCATAAGGCTAGTAGGAGCATGATGAGTGGATTTAGCTACGACGATTCTAAGTGAAATAAGTCACACAGAAAACGACACTTATCCTAAGATATCAGTTATAGAGGGAATGTAAAAACCGCTTCACTTGAACTGAATTACAAAACAGAACAGTGTCACACGTTTAGAAAACACACTATGGCTGCTTAACGGGAAAGGTGAGGTGGGGTGATGCATAAAACAAGGGTTTCAAATGAGCTCAGATACCGTTCCATAAACCCAATATGTAATAGACAAGACCTACTCCTTGCTCCGTGAACTGGACTCAACACCCCCTATTCACCGCCCAAGAATATACCTGACTAGTAAGAATCTTAAAACCTATGTATTGCCATCTCTCTGTAAGTGAGTCAAGTGGGTGTAAAGCGGCATACACACAGCAGTGAAAAGCAGCTAAACCCCATTATAAAAATCAATTACTTTTAAAAACCCGTGAAACAAAGACAGTGAAAGAGAGAGAAATTCTTACAAAATTCGTTCAGGGGCTGTGATGCCACCTGGATTTTCCATATCTAGACCCACAGCTGATTGAGACCTAAGGGTGGACACTCTTGGGGCTGAGAGGTTTGGTGAGGTTGGGTGAGCCAACGCAGGCCCTTTAAAGTAATACTGCGTGGTAGCCATCCCATGGGTCCCAAATCTCCAGGTTCAAGGGCATCTTCCTACCTCGAAAACAGGCATGAGAAACCCAGATGATGGTACACCGTGTGATCGGGAAAGGTTTCTAAAACGCACCTCATTTCTCATCTCCTTCTGCTCGGCTTCGCCATTCCAGCCGCTTTACTAGCAACCTCCCCCCTGGGAGAATCAGCACCTTTAACCTCCTGTTCCGTACAGGTTGCAATTTGTCCTGAGGATGAACGGGAAGAGGGGGAACCAATGAGAGACTAGCTCTAGGTGTTGGGACAGGCACAGCTCACTCTATTTTCCCATCAGGAAGAAGAATTAACCACAGGCTCAGCCTGCCGCCCGGAACCAGAATAGGGCCTGAAGCAATCCTGCGCTTTTGCGGCCAGCTCCCAAGAAAGCGAGCTGAAAAATGGAGCTCAGGGGCACTGCAATTCACAAACCTGCAGAGTTATAAATGATAACTCTCGTCCACAAAAATATTGAGGGAAGGCAACGAAGAGGATTTGAAAGCAAGGCAGAATTGCAGGAAACAGATTTCAGGAGGTAGATTCGAATCGCCTTTAAAGCACAGGAGAAGCGGCAAAACCTCGACAATGCTGCCCTTGGCCAAAGAGGGCGTATGCGTTTTTTCCTGAATATATTCAGGAAAAAACGCATACGCCCTTTTTGGCCAACCAAGCAACCTGGAAAGGCAAATCAGCGCTACAAAGAAGTCTCGCTTCCCATCGGTCAAAAGGGCCATGCTGAATAAAGTGTCAAAACCAGAAATGCAGGACAGGCCATGGAGGAACGGGAGCCTTGCTACGCTGATGGGCGGGATGGAAATTGCCAACAGCCACTCTGGAGAAGTGGACGGTGTGTCCTGAAACATCTAAAAAACTCAGCTTAGAGAGCATAGGGCACTTCCACTCATGGGCGTAGAAATTGGGAAAACTCAAAATCAGCAAGACACAGTTTAGGGCCCAAAGTTTAGGGCTGCTCTGTTGACAAGAACCTCCACTTCGTTCCACCTTAAATATCCCAGGAAAGAGAAAAATGGATAAAGAAGTTGTGGTCCTTATGTACAATGGAATATCACTCAGCCATGAAATCAACATCATAAGGCTAGTAGGAGCATGATGAGTGGATTTAGCTACGACGATTCTAAGTGAAATAAGTCACACAGAAAACGACACTTATCCTAAGATATCAGTTATAGAGGGAATGTAAAAACCGCTTCACTTGAACTGAATTACAAAACAGAACAGTGTCACCCGTTTAGAAAACACACTATGGCTGCTTAACGGGAAAGGTGAGGTGGGGTGATGCATAAAACAAGGGTTTCAAATGAGCTCAGATACCGTTCCATAAACCCAATATGTAATAGACAAGACCTACTCCTTGCTCCGTGAACTGGACTCAACACCCCCTATTCACCGCCCAAGAATATATCTGACTAGTAAGAATCTTAAAACCTATGTATTGCCATCTCTCTGTAAGTGAGTCAAGTGGGTGTAAAGCGGCATACACACAGCAGTGAAAAGCAGCTAAACCCCATTATAAAAATCAATTACTTTTAAAAACCCGTGAAACAAAGACAGTGAAAGAGAGAGAAATTCTTAGGAAATTCGTTCAGGGGCTGTGATGCCACCTGGATTTTCCATATCTAGACCCACAGCTGATTGAGACCTAAGGGTGGACACTCTTGGGGCTGAGAGGTTTGGTGAGGTTGGGTGAGCCAACGCAGGCCCTTTAAAGTAATACTGCGTGGTAGCCATCCCATGGGTCCCAAATCTCCAGGTTCAAGGGCATCTTCCTACCTCGAAAACAGGCATGAGAAACCCAGATGATGGTACACCGTGTGATCGGGAAAGGTTTCTAAAACGCACCTCATTTCTCATCTCCTTCTGCTCGGCTTCGCCATTCCAGCCGCTTTACTAGCAACCTCCCCCCTGGGAGAATCAGCACCTTTAACCTCCTGTTCCGTACAGGTTGCAATTTGTCCTGAGGATGAACGGGAAGAGGGGGAACCAATGAGAGACTAGCTCTAGGTGTTGGGACAGGCACAGCTCACTCTATTTTCCCATCAGGAAGAAGAATTAACCACAGGCTCAGCCTGCCGCCCGGAACCAGAATAGGGCCTGAAGCAATCCTGCGCTTTTGCGGCCAGCTCCCAAGAAAGCGAGCTGAAAAATGGAGCTCAGGGGCACTGCAATTCACAAACCTGCAGAGTTATAAATGATAACTCTCGTCCACAAAAATATTGAGGGAAGGCAACGAAGAGGATTTGAAAGCAAGGCAGAATTGCAGGAAACAGATTTCAGGAGGTAGATTCGAATCGCCTTTAAAGCACAGGAGAAGCGGCAAAACCTCGACAATGCTGCCCTTGGCCAAAGAGGGCGTATGCGTTTTTTCCTGAATATATTCAGGAAAAAACGCATACGCCCTTTTTGGCCAACCAAGCAACCTGGAAAGGCAAATCAGCGCTACAAAGAAGTCTCGCTTCCCATCGGTCAAAAGGGCCATGCTGAATAAAGTGTCAAAACCAGAAATGCAGGACAGGCCATGGAGGAACGGGAGCCTTGCTACGCTGATGGGCGGGATGGAAATTGCCAACAGCCACTCTGGAGAAGTGGACGGTGTGTCCTGAAACATCTAAAAAACTCAGCTTAGAGAGCATAGGGCACTTCCACTCATGGGCGTAGAAATTGGGAAAACTCAAAATCAGCAAGACACAGTTTAGGGCCCAAAGTTTAGGGCTGCTCTGTTGACAAGAACCTCCACTTCGTTCCACCTTAAATATCCCAGGAAAGAGAAAAATGGATAAAGAAGTTGTGGTCCTTATGTACAATGGAATATCACTCAGCCATGAAATCAACATCATAAGGCTAGTAGGAGCATGATGAGTGGATTTAGGTAGGACGATTCTAAGTGAAATAAGTCACACAGAAAACGACACTTATCCTAAGATATCAGTTATAGAGGGAATGTAAAAACCGCTTCACTTGAACTGAATTACAAAACAGAACAGTGTCACCCGTTTAGAAAACACACTATGGCTGCTTAACGGGAAAGGTGAGGTGGGGTGATGCATAAAACAAGGGTTTCAAATGAGCTCAGATACCGTTCCATAAACCCAATATGTAATAGACAAGACCTACTCCTTGCTCCGTGAACTGGACTCAACACCCCCTATTCACCGCCCAAGAATATATCTGACTAGTAAGAATCTTAAAACCTATGTATTGCCATCTCTCTGTAAGTGAGTCAAGTGGGTGTAAAGCGGCATACACACAGCAGTGAAAAGCAGCTAAACCCCATTATAAAAATCAATTACTTTTAAAAACCCGTGAAACAAAGACAGTGAAAGAGAGAGAAATTCTTAGGAAATTCGTTCAGGGGCTGTGATGCCACCTGGATTTTCCATATCTAGACCCACAGCTGATTGAGACCTAAGGGTGGACACTCTTGGGGCTGAGAGGTTTGGTGAGGTTGGGTGAGCCAACGCAGGCCCTTTAAAGTAATACTGCGTGGTAGCCATCCCATGGGTCCCAAATCTCCAGGTTCAAGGGCATCTTCCTACCTCGAAAACAGGCATGAGAAACCCAGATGATGGTACACCGTGTGATCGGGAAAGGTTTCTAAAACGCACCTCATTTCTCATCTCCTTCTGCTCGGCTTCGCCATTCCAGCCGCTTTACTAGCAACCTCCCCCCTGGGAGAATCAGCACCTTTAACCTCCTGTTCCGTACAGGTTGCAATTTGTCCTGAGGATGAACGGGAAGAGGGGGAACCAATGAGAGACTAGCTCTAGGTGTTGGGACAGGCACAGCTCACTCTATTTTCCCATCAGGAAGAAGAATTAACCACAGGCTCAGCCTGCCGCCCGGAACCAGAATAGGGCCTGAAGCAATCCTGCGCTTTTGCGGCCAGCTCCCAAGAAAGCGAGCTGAAAAATGGAGCTCAGGGGCACTGCAATTCACAAACCTGCAGAGTTATAAATGATAACTCTCGTCCACAAAAATATTGAGGGAAGGCAACGAAGAGGATTTGAAAGCAAGGCAGAATTGCAGGAAACAGATTTCAGGAGGTAGATTCGAATCGCCTTTAAAGCACAGGAGAAGCGGCAAAACCTCGACAATGCTGCCCTTGGCCAAAGAGGGCGTATGCGTTTTTTCCTGAATATATTCAGGAAAAAACGCATACGCCCTTTTTGGCCAACCAAGCAACCTGGAAAGGCAAATCAGCGCTACAAAGAAGTCTCGCTTCCCATCGGTCAAAAGGGCCATGCTGAATAAAGTGTCAAAACCAGAAATGCAGGACAGGCCATGGAGGAACGGGAGCCTTGCTATGCTGATGGGCGGGATGGAAATTGCCAACAGCCACTCTGGAGAAGTGGACGGTGTGTCCTGAAACATCTAAAAAACTCAGCTTAGAGAGCATAGGGCACTTCCACTCATGGGCGTAGAAATTGGGAAAACTCAAAATCAGCAAGACACAGTTTAGGGCCCAAAGTTTAGGGCTGCTCTGTTGACAAGAACCTCCACTTCGTTCCACCTTAAATATCCCAGGAAAGAGAAAAATGGATAAAGAAGTTGTGGTCCTTATGTACAATGGAATATCACTCAGCCATGAAATCAACATCATAAGGCTAGTAGGAGCATGATGAGTGGATTTAGGTAGGACGATTCTAAGTGAAATAAGTCACACAGAAAACGACACTTATCCTAAGATATCAGTTATAGAGGGAATGTAAAAACCGCTTCACTTGAACTGAATTACAAAACAGAACAGTGTCACCCGTTTAGAAAACACACTATGGCTGCTTAACGGGAAAGGTGAGGTGGGGTGATGCATAAAACAAGGGTTTCAAATGAGCTCAGATACCGTTCCATAAACCCAATATGTAATAGACAAGACCTACTCCTTGCTCCGTGAACTGGACTCAACACCCCCTATTCACCGCCCAAGAATATATCTGACTAGTAAGAATCTTAAAACCTATGTATTGCCATCTCTCTGTAAGTGAGTCAAGTGGGTGTAAAGCGGCATACACACAGCAGTGAAAAGCAGCTAAACCCCATTATAAAAATCAATTACTTTTAAAAACCCGTGAAACAAAGACAGTGAAAGAGAGAGAAATTCTTAGGAAATTCGTTCAGGGGCTGTGATGCCACCTGGATTTTCCATATCTAGACCCACAGCTGATTGAGACCTAAGGGTGGACACTCTTGGGGCTGAGAGGTTTGGTGAGGTTGGGTGAGCCAACGCAGGCCCTTTAAAGTAATACTGCGTGGTAGCCATCCCATGGGTCCCAAATCTCCAGGTTCAAGGGCATCTTCCTACCTCGAAAACAGGCATGAGAAACCCAGATGATGGTACACCGTGTGATCGGGAAAGGTTTCTAAAACGCACCTCATTTCTCATCTCCTTCTGCTCGGCTTCGCCATTCCAGCCGCTTTACTAGCAACCTCCCCCCTGGGAGAATCAGCACCTTTAACCTCCTGTTCCGTACAGGTTGCAATTTGTCCTGAGGATGAACGGGAAGAGGGGGAACCAATGAGAGACTAGCTCTAGGTGTTGGGACAGGCACAGCTCACTCTATTTTCCCATCAGGAAGAAGAATTAACCACAGGCTCAGCCTGCCGCCCGGAACCAGAATAGGGCCTGAAGCAATCCTGCGCTTTTGCGGCCAGCTCCCAAGAAAGCGAGCTGAAAAATGGAGCTCAGGGGCACTGCAATTCACAAACCTGCAGAGTTATAAATGATAACTCTCGTCCACAAAAATATTGAGGGAAGGCAACGAAGAGGATTTGAAAGCAAGGCAGAATTGCAGGAAACAGATTTCAGGAGGTAGATTCGAATCGCCTTTAAAGCACAGGAGAAGCGGCAAAACCTCGACAATGCTGCCCTTGGCCAAAGAGGGCGTATGCGTTTTTTCCTGAATATATTCAGGAAAAAACGCATACGCCCTTTTTGGCCAACCAAGCAACCTGGAAAGGCAAATCAGCGCTACAAAGAAGTCTCGCTTCCCATCGGTCAAAAGGGCCATGCTGAATAAAGTGTCAAAACCAGAAATGCAGGACAGGCCATGGAGGAACGGGAGCCTTGCTACGCTGATGGGCGGGATGGAAATTGCCAACAGCCACTCTGGAGAAGTGGACGGTGTGTCCTGAAACATCTAAAAAACTCAGCTTAGAGAGCATAGGGCACTTCCACTCATGGGCGTAGAAATTGGGAAAACTCAAAATCAGCAAGACACAGTTTAGGGCCCAAAGTTTAGGGCTGCTCTGTTGACAAGAACCTCCACTTCGTTCCACCTTAAATATCCCAGGAAAGAGAAAAATGGATAAAGAAGTTGTGGTCCTTATGTACAATGGAATATCACTCAGCCATGAAATCAACATCATAAGGCTAGTAGGAGCATGATGAGTGGATTTAGCTACGACGATTCTAAGTGAAATAAGTCACACAGAAAACGACACTTATCCTAAGATATCAGTTATAGAGGGAATGTAAAAACCGCTTCACTTGAACTGAATTACAAAACAGAACAGTGTCACCCGTTTAGAAAACACACTATGGCTGCTTAACGGGAAAGGTGAGGTGGGGTGATGCATAAAACAAGGGTTTCAAATGAGCTCAGATACCGTTCCATAAACCCAATATGTAATAGACAAGACCTACTCCTTGCTCCGTGAACTGGACTCAACACCCCCTATTCACCGCCCAAGAATATATCTGACTAGTAAGAATCTTAAAACCTATGTATTGCCATCTCTCTGTAAGTGAGTCAAGTGGGTGTAAAGCGGCATACACACAGCAGTGAAAAGCAGCTAAACCCCATTATAAAAATCAATTACTTTTAAAAACCCGTGAAACAAAGACAGTGAAAGAGAGAGAAATTCTTAGGAAATTCGTTCAGGGGCTGTGATGCCACCTGGATTTTCCATATCTAGACCCACAGCTGATTGAGACCTAAGGGTGGACACTCTTGGGGCTGAGAGGTTTGGTGAGGTTGGGTGAGCCAACGCAGGCCCTTTAAAGTAATACTGCGTGGTAGCCATCCCATGGGTCCCAAATCTCCAGGTTCAAGGGCATCTTCCTACCTCGAAAACAGGCATGAGAAACCCAGATGATGGTACACCGTGTGATCGGGAAAGGTTTCTAAAACGCACCTCATTTCTCATCTCCTTCTGCTCGGCTTCGCCATTCCAGCCGCTTTACTAGCAACCTCCCCCCTGGGAGAATCAGCACCTTTAACCTCCTGTTCCGTACAGGTTGCAATTTGTCCTGAGGATGAACGGGAAGAGGGGGAACCAATGAGAGACTAGCTCTAGGTGTTGGGACAGGCACAGCTCACTCTATTTTCCCATCAGGAAGAAGAATTAACCACAGGCTCAGCCTGCCGCCCGGAACCAGAATAGGGCCTGAAGCAATCCTGCGCTTTTGCGGCCAGCTCCCAAGAAAGCGAGCTGAAAAATGGAGCTCAGGGGCACTGCAATTCACAAACCTGCAGAGTTATAAATGATAACTCTCGTCCACAAAAATATTGAGGGAAGGCAACGAAGAGGATTTGAAAGCAAGGCAGAATTGCAGGAAACAGATTTCAGGAGGTAGATTCGAATCGCCTTTAAAGCACAGGAGAAGCGGCAAAACCTCGACAATGCTGCCCTTGGCCAAAGAGGGCGTATGCGTTTTTTCCTGAATATATTCAGGAAAAAACGCATACGCCCTTTTTGGCCAACCAAGCAACCTGGAAAGGCAAATCAGCGCTACAAAGAAGTCTCGCTTCCCATCGGTCAAAAGGGCCATGCTGAATAAAGTGTCAAAACCAGAAATGCAGGACAGGCCATGGAGGAACGGGAGCCTTGCTACGCTGATGGGCGGGATGGAAATTGCCAACAGCCACTCTGGAGAAGTGGACGGTGTGTCCTGAAACATCTAAAAAACTCAGCTTAGAGAGCATAGGGCACTTCCACTCATGGGCGTAGAAATTGGGAAAACTCAAAATCAGCAAGACACAGTTTAGGGCCCAAAGTTTAGGGCTGCTCTGTTGACAAGAACCTCCACTTCGTTCCACCTTAAATATCCCAGGAAAGAGAAAAATGGATAAAGAAGTTGTGGTCCTTATGTACAATGGAATATCACTCAGCCATGAAATCAACATCATAAGGCTAGTAGGAGCATGATGAGTGGATTTAGCTACGACGATTCTAAGTGAAATAAGTCACACAGAAAACGACACTTATCCTAAGATATCAGTTATAGAGGGAATGTAAAAACCGCTTCACTTGAACTGAATTACAAAACAGAACAGTGTCACCCGTTTAGAAAACACACTATGGCTGCTTAACGGGAAAGGTGAGGTGGGGTGATGCATAAAACAAGGGTTTCAAATGAGCTCAGATACCGTTCCATAAACCCAATATGTAATAGACAAGACCTACTCCTTGCTCCGTGAACTGGACTCAACACCCCCTATTCACCGCCCAAGAATATATCTGACTAGTAAGAATCTTAAAACCTATGTATTGCCATCTCTCTGTAAGTGAGTCAAGTGGGTGTAAAGTGGCATACACACAGCAGTGAAAAGCAGCTAAACCCCATTATAAAAATCAATTACTTTTAAAAACCCGTGAAACAAAGACAGTGAAAGAGAGAGAAATTCTTACAAAATTCGTTCAGGGGCTGTGATGCCACCTGGATTTTCCATATCTAGACCCACAGCTGATTGAGACCTAAGGGTGGACACTCTTGGGGCTGAGAGGTTTGGTGAGGTTGGGTGAGCCAACGCAGGCCCTTTAAAGTAATACTGCGTGGTAGCCATCCCATGGGTCCCAAATCTCCAGGTTCAAGGGCATCTTCCTACCTCGAAAACAGGCATGAGAAACCCAGATGATGGTACACCGTGTGATCGGGAAAGGTTTCTAAAACGCACCTCATTTCTCATCTCCTTCTGCTCGGCTTCGCCATTCCAGCCGCTTTACTAGCAACCTCCCCCCTGGGAGAATCAGCACCTTTAACCTCCTGTTCCGTACAGGTTGCAATTTGTCCTGAGGATGAACGGGAAGAGGGGGAACCAATGAGAGACTAGCTCTAGGTGTTGGGACAGGCACAGCTCACTCTATTTTCCCATCAGGAAGAAGAATTAACCACAGGCTCAGCCTGCCGCCCGGAACCAGAATAGGGCCTGAAGCAATCCTGCGCTTTTGCGGCCAGCTCCCAAGAAAGCGAGCTGAAAAATGGAGCTCAGGGGCACTGCAATTCACAAACCTGCAGAGTTATAAATGATAACTCTCGTCCACAAAAATATTGAGGGAAGGCAACGAAGAGGATTTGAAAGCAAGGCAGAATTGCAGGAAACAGATTTCAGGAGGTAGATTCGAATCGCCTTTAAAGCACAGGAGAAGCGGCAAAACCTCGACAATGCTGCCCTTGGCCAAAGAGGGCGTATGCGTTTTTTCCTGAATATATTCAGGAAAAAACGCATACGCCCTTTTTGGCCAACCAAGCAACCTGGAAAGGCAAATCAGCGCTACAAAGAAGTCTCGCTTCCCATCGGTCAAAAGGGCCATGCTGAATAAAGTGTCAAAACCAGAAATGCAGGACAGGCCATGGAGGAACGGGAGCCTTGCTACGCTGATGGGCGGGATGGAAATTGCCAACAGCCACTCTGGAGAAGTGGACGGTGTGTCCTGAAACATCTAAAAAACTCAGCTTAGAGAGCATAGGGCACTTCCACTCATGGGCGTAGAAATTGGGAAAACTCAAAATCAGCAAGACACAGTTTAGGGCCCAAAGTTTAGGGCTGCTCTGTTGACAAGAACCTCCACTTCGTTCCACCTTAAATATCCCAGGAAAGAGAAAAATGGATAAAGAAGTTGTGGTCCTTATGTACAATGGAATATCACTCAGCCATGAAATCAACATCATAAGGCTAGTAGGAGCATGATGAGTGGATTTAGCTACGACGATTCTAAGTGAAATAAGTCACACAGAAAACGACACTTATCCTAAGATATCAGTTATAGAGGGAATGTAAAAACCGCTTCACTTGAACTGAATTACAAAACAGAACAGTGTCACCCGTTTAGAAAACACACTATGGCTGCTTAACGGGAAAGGTGAGGTGGGGTGATGCATAAAACAAGGGTTTCAAATGAGCTCAGATACCGTTCCATAAACCCAATATGTAATAGACAAGACCTACTCCTTGCTCCGTGAACTGGACTCAACACCCCCTATTCACCGCCCAAGAATATATCTGACTAGTAAGAATCTTAAAACCTATGTATTGCCATCTCTCTGTAAGTGAGTCAAGTGGGTGTAAAGCGGCATACACACAGCAGTGAAAAGCAGCTAAACCCCATTATAAAAATCAATTACTTTTAAAAACCCGTGAAACAAAGACAGTGAAAGAGAGAGAAATTCTTAGGAAATTCGTTCAGGGGCTGTGATGCCACCTGGATTTTCCATATCTAGACCCACAGCTGATTGAGACCTAAGGGTGGACACTCTTGGGGCTGAGAGGTTTGGTGAGGTTGGGTGAGCCAACGCAGGCCCTTTAAAGTAATACTGCGTGGTAGCCATCCCATGGGTCCCAAATCTCCAGGTTCAAGGGCATCTTCCTACCTCGAAAACAGGCATGAGAAACCCAGATGATGGTACACCGTGTGATCGGGAAAGGTTTCTAAAACGCACCTCATTTCTCATCTCCTTCTGCTCGGCTTCGCCATTCCAGCCGCTTTACTAGCAACCTCCCCCCTGGGAGAATCAGCACCTTTAACCTCCTGTTCCGTACAGGTTGCAATTTGTCCTGAGGATGAACGGGAAGAGGGGGAACCAATGAGAGACTAGCTCTAGGTGTTGGGACAGGCACAGCTCACTCTATTTTCCCATCAGGAAGAAGAATTAACCACAGGCTCAGCCTGCCGCCCGGAACCAGAATAGGGCCTGAAGCAATCCTGCGCTTTTGCGGCCAGCTCCCAAGAAAGCGAGCTGAAAAATGGAGCTCAGGGGCACTGCAATTCACAAACCTGCAGAGTTATAAATGATAACTCTCGTCCACAAAAATATTGAGGGAAGGCAACGAAGAGGATTTGAAAGCAAGGCAGAATTGCAGGAAACAGATTTCAGGAGGTAGATTCGAATCGCCTTTAAAGCACAGGAGAAGCGGCAAAACCTCGACAATGCTGCCCTTGGCCAAAGAGGGCGTATGCGTTTTTTCCTGAATATATTCAGGAAAAAACGCATACGCCCTTTTTGGCCAACCAAGCAACCTGGAAAGGCAAATCAGCGCTACAAAGAAGTCTCGCTTCCCATCGGTCAAAAGGGCCATGCTGAATAAAGTGTCAAAACCAGAAATGCAGGACAGGCCATGGAGGAACGGGAGCCTTGCTACGCTGATGGGCGGGATGGAAATTGCCAACAGCCACTCTGGAGAAGTGGACGGTGTGTCCTGAAACATCTAAAAAACTCAGCTTAGAGAGCATAGGGCACTTCCACTCATGGGCGTAGAAATTGGGAAAACTCAAAATCAGCAAGACACAGTTTAGGGCCCAAAGTTTAGGGCTGCTCTGTTGACAAGAACCTCCACTTCGTTCCACCTTAAATATCCCAGGAAAGAGAAAAATGGGTAAAGAAGTTGTGGTCCTTATGTACAATGGAATATCACTCAGCCATGAAATCAACGTCATAAGGCTAGTAGCAGCATGATGAGTGGATTTAGGTACGACGATTCTAAGTGAAATAAGTCACACAGAAAACGACACTTATCCTAAGATATCAGTTATAGAGGGAATGTAAAAACCGCTTCACTTGAACTGAATTACAAAACAGAACAGTGTCACCCGTTTAGAAAACACACTATGGCTGCTTAACGGGAAAGGTGAGGTGGGGTGATGCATAAAACAAGGGTTTCAAATGAGCTCAGATACCGTTCCATAAACCCAATATGTAATAGACAAGACCTACTCCTTGCTCCGTGAACTGGACTCAACACCCCCTATTCACCGCCCAAGAATATATCTGACTAGTAAGAATCTTAAAACCTATGTATTGCCATCTCTCTGTAAGTGAGTCAAGTGGGTGTAAAGCGGCATACACACAGCAGTGAAAAGCAGCTAAACCCCATTATAAAAATCAATTACTTTTAAAAACCCGTGAAACAAAGACAGTGAAAGAGAGAGAAATTCTTAGGAAATTCGTTCAGGGGCTGTGATGCCACCTGGATTTTCCATATCTAGACCCACAGCTGATTGAGACCTAAGGGTGGACACTCTTGGGGCTGAGAGGTTTGGTGAGGTTGGGTGAGCCAACGCAGGCCCTTTAAAGTAATACT
The DNA here is from genome assembly GCF_949987535.1 of Balaenoptera acutorostrata. NCBI lineage: Eukaryota > Metazoa > Chordata > Mammalia > Artiodactyla > Balaenopteridae > Balaenoptera > Balaenoptera acutorostrata. The sequence goes on along the minus strand of NW_026646813.1, from coordinate 155,510 downwards.
GCGTGGTAGCCATCCCATGGGTCCCAAATCTCCAGGTTCAAGGGCATCTTCCTACCTCGAAAACAGGCATGAGAAACCCAGATGATGGTACACCGTGTGATCGGGAAAGGTTTCTAAAACGCACCTCATTTCTCATCTCCTTCTGCTCGGCTTCGCCATTCCAGCCGCTTTACTAGCAACCTCCCCCCTGGGAGAATCAGCACCTTTAACCTCCTGTTCCGTACAGGTTGCAATTTGTCCTGAGGATGAACGGGAAGAGGGGGAACAAATGAGAGACTAGCTCTAGGTGTTGGGACAGGCACAGCTCACTCTATTTTCCCATCAGGAAGAAGAATTAACCACAGGCTCAGCCTGCCGCCCGGAACCAGAATAGGGCCTGAAGCAATCCTGCGCTTTTGCGGCCAGCTCCCAAGAAAGCGAGCTGAAAAATGGAGCTCAGGGGCACTGCAATTCACAAACCTGCAGAGTTATAAATGATAACTCTCGTCCACAAAAATATTGAGGGAAGGCAACGAAGAGGATTTGAAAGCAAGGCAGAATTGCAGGAAACAGATTTCAGGAGGTAGATTCGAATCGCCTTTAAAGCACAGGAGAAGCGGCAAAACCTCGACAATGCTGCCCTTGGCCAAAGAGGGCGTATGCGTTTTTTCCTGAATATATTCAGGAAAAAACGCATACGCCCTTTTTGGCCAACCAAGCAACCTGGAAAGGCAAATCAGCGCTACAAAGAAGTCTCGCTTCCCATCGGTCAAAAGGGCCATGCTGAATAAAGTGTCAAAACCAGAAATGCAGGACAGGCCATGGAGGAACGGGAGCCTTGCTACGCTGATGGGCGGGATGGAAATTGCCAACAGCCACTCTGGAGAAGTGGACGGTGTGTCCTGAAACATCTAAAAAACTCAGCTTAGAGAGCATAGGGCACTTCCACTCATGGGCGTAGAAATTGGGAAAACTCAAAATCAGCAAGACACAGTTTAGGGCCCAAAGTTTAGGGCTGCTCTGTTGACAAGAACCTCCACTTCGTTCCACCTTAAATATCCCAGGAAAGAGAAAAATGGATAAAGAAGTTGTGGTCCTTATGTACAATGGAATATCACTCAGCCATGAAATCAACATCATAAGGCTAGTAGGAGCATGATGAGTGGATTTAGCTACGACGATTCTAAGTGAAATAAGTCACACAGAAAACGACACTTATCCTAAGATATCAGTTATAGAGGGAATGTAAAAACCGCTTCACTTGAACTGAATTACAAAACAGAACAGTGTCACCCGTTTAGAAAACACACTATGGCTGCTTAACGGGAAAGGTGAGGTGGGGTGATGCATAAAACAAGGGTTTCAAATGAGCTCAGATACCGTTCCATAAACCCAATATGTAATAGACAAGACCTACTCCTTGCTCCGTGAACTGGACTCAACACCCCCTATTCACCGCCCAAGAATATATCTGACTAGTAAGAATCTTAAAACCTATGTATTGCCATCTCTCTGTAAGTGAGTCAAGTGGGTGTAAAGCGGCATACACACAGCAGTGAAAAGCAGCTAAACCCCATTATAAAAATCAATTACTTTTAAAAACCCGTGAAACAAAGACAGTGAAAGAGAGAGAAATTCTTAGGAAATTCGTTCAGGGGCTGTGATGCCACCTGGATTTTCCATATCTAGACCCACAGCTGATTGAGACCTAAGGGTGGACACTCTTGGGGCTGAGAGGTTTGGTGAGGTTGGGTGAGCCAACGCAGGCCCTTTAAAGTAATACTGCGTGGTAGCCATCCCATGGGTCCCAAATCTCCAGGTTCAAGGGCATCTTCCTACCTCGAAAACAGGCATGAGAAACCCAGATGATGGTACACCGTGTGATCGGGAAAGGTTTCTAAAACGCACCTCATTTCTCATCTCCTTCTGCTCGGCTTCGCCATTCCAGCCGCTTTACTAGCAACCTCCCCCCTGGGAGAATCAGCACCTTTAACCTCCTGTTCCGTACAGGTTGCAATTTGTCCTGAGGATGAACGGGAAGAGGGGGAACCAATGAGAGACTAGCTCTAGGTGTTGGGACAGGCACAGCTCACTCTATTTTCCCATCAGGAAGAAGAATTAACCACAGGCTCAGCCTGCCGCCCGGAACCAGAATAGGGCCTGAAGCAATCCTGCGCTTTTGCGGCCAGCTCCCAAGAAAGCGAGCTGAAAAATGGAGCTCAGGGGCACTGCAATTCACAAACCTGCAGAGTTATAAATGATAACTCTCGTCCACAAAAATATTGAGGGAAGGCAACGAAGAGGATTTGAAAGCAAGGCAGAATTGCAGGAAACAGATTTCAGGAGGTAGATTCGAATCGCCTTTAAAGCACAGGAGAAGCGGCAAAACCTCGACAATGATGCCCTTGGCCAAAAAGGGCGTATGCGTTTTTTCCTGAATATATTCAGGAAAAAACGCATACGCCCTTTTTGGCCAACCAAGCAACCTGGAAAGGCAAATCAGCGCTACAAAGAAGTCTCGCTTCCCATCGGTCAAAAGGGCCATGCTGAATAAAGTGTCAAAACCAGAAATGCAGGACAGGCCATGGAGGAACGGGAGCCTTGCTACGCTGATGGGCGGGATGGAAATTGCCAACAGCCACTCTGGAGAAGTGGACGGTGTGTCCTGAAACATCTAAAAAACTCAGCTTAGAGAGCATAGGGCACTTCCGCTCATGGGCATAGCAATTGGGAAAACTAAAAATCAGCAAGACACAGGCACCCCAAAGTTTAGGGCTGCTCCGTTGACAAGAACCTCCACTTCGTTCCACCTTAAATATCCCAGGAAAGAGAAAAATGGGTAAAGAAGTTGTGGTCCTTATGTACAATGGAATATCACTCAGCCATGAAATCAACGTCATAAGGCTAGTAGCAGCACGATGAGTGGATTTAGGTACGACGATTCTAAGTGAAATAAGTCACACAGAAAAAGACACTTATCATAAGATATCACTTATAGAGGGAATGTAAAAACCGCTACACTTGAACTGAATTACAAAACAGAACAGAGTCACACGTTCAGAAAACACACTATGGCTGCTGAACGGGAAAGGTGAGGTGGGGTGATGCATAAAACAAGGGTTTCAAATGAGCTCAGATACCGTTCCATAAACCCAATATGTAATAGACAAGACCTACTCCTTGCTCCGTGAACTGGACTCAACACCCCCTATTCACCGCCCAAGAATATATCTGACTAGTAAGAATCTTAAAACCTATGTATTGCCATCTCTCTGTAAGTGAGTCAAGTGGGTGTAAAGCGGCATACACACAGCAGTGAAAAGCAGCTAAACCCCATTATAAAAATCAATTACTTTTAAAAACCCGTGAAACAAAGACAGTGAAAGAGAGAGAAATTCTTAGGAAATTCGTTCAGGGGCTGTGATGCCACCTGGATTTTCCATATCTAGACCCACAGCTGATTGAGACCTAAGGGTGGACACTCTTGGGGCTGAGAGGTTTGGTGAGGTTGGGTGAGCCAACGCAGGCCCTTTAAAGTAATACTGCGTGGTAGCCATCCCATGGGTCCCAAATCTCCAGGTTCAAGGGCATCTTCCTACCTCGAAAACAGGCATGAGAAACCCAGATGATGGTACACCGTGTGATCGGGAAAGGTTTCTAAAACGCACCTCATTTCTCATCTCCTTCTGCTCGGCTTCGCCATTCCAGCCGCTTTACTAGCAACCTCCCCCCTGGGAGAATCAGCACCTTTAACCTCCTGTTCCGTACAGGTTGCAATTTGTCCTGAGGATGAACGGGAAGAGGGGGAACCAATGAGAGACTAGCTCTAGGTGTTGGGACAGGCACAGCTCACTCTATTTTCCCATCAGGAAGAAGAATTAACCACAGGCTCAGCCTGCCGCCCGGAACCAGAATAGGGCCTGAAGCAATCCTGCGCTTTTGCGGCCAGCTCCCAAGAAAGCGAGCTGAAAAATGGAGCTCAGGGGCACTGCAATTCACAAACCTGCAGAGTTATAAATGATAACTCTCGTCCACAAAAATATTGAGGGAAGGCAACGAAGAGGATTTGAAAGCAAGGCAGAATTGCAGGAAACAGATTTCAGGAGGTAGATTCGAATCGCCTTTAAAGCACAGGAGAAGCGGCAAAACCTCGACAATGATGCCCTTGGCCAAAAAGGGCGTATGCGTTTTTTCCTGAATATATTCAGGAAAAAACGCATACGCCCTTTTTGGCCAACCAAGCAACCTGGAAAGGCAAATCAGCGCTACAAAGAAGTCTCGCTTCCCATCGGTCAAAAGGGCCATGCTGAATAAAGTGTCAAAACCAGAAATGCAGGACAGGCCATGGAGGAACGGGAGCCTTGCTACGCTGATGGGCGGGATGGAAATTGCCAACAGCCACTCTGGAGAAGTGGACGGTGTGTCCTGAAACATCTAAAAAACTCAGCTTAGAGAGCATAGGGCACTTCCGCTCATGGGCATAGCAATTGGGAAAACTAAAAATCAGCAAGACACAGGCACCCCAAAGTTTAGGGCTGCTCCGTTGACAAGAACCTCCACTTCGTTCCACCTTAAATATCCCAGGAAAGAGAAAAATGGGTAAAGAAGTTGTGGTCCTTATGTACAATGGAATATCACTCAGCCATGAAATCAACGTCATAAGGCTAGTAGCAGCACGATGAGTGGATTTAGGTACGACGATTCTAAGTGAAATAAGTCACACAGAAAAAGACACTTATCATAAGATATCACTTATAGAGGGAATGTAAAAACCGCTACACTTGAACTGAATTACAAAACAGAACAGAGTCACACGTTCAGAAAACACACTATGGCTGCTGAACGGGAAAGGTGAGGTGGGGTGATGCATAAAACAAGGGTTTCAAATGAGCTCAGATACCGTTCCATAAACCCAATATGTAATAGACAAGACCTACTCCTTGCTCCGTGAACTGGACTCAACACCCCCTATTCACCGCCCAAGAATATATCTGACTAGTAAGAATCTTAAAACCTATGTATTGCCATCTCTCTGTAAGTGAGTCAAGTGGGTGTAAAGCGGCATACACACAGCAGTGAAAAGCAGCTAAACCCCATTATAAAAATCAATTACTTTTAAAAACCCGTGAAACAAAGACAGTGAAAGAGAGAGAAATTCTTAGGAAATTCGTTCAGGGGCTGTGATGCCACCTGGATTTTCCATATCTAGACCCACAGCTGATTGAGACCTAAGGGTGGACACTCTTGGGGCTGAGAGGTTTGGTGAGGTTGGGTGAGCCAACGCAGGCCCTTTAAAGTAATACTGCGTGGTAGCCATCCCATGGGTCCCAAATCTCCAGGTTCAAGGGCATCTTCCTACCTCGAAAACAGGCATGAGAAACCCAGATGATGGTACACCGTGTGATCGGGAAAGGTTTCTAAAACGCACCTCATTTCTCATCTCCTTCTGCTCGGCTTCGCCATTCCAGCCGCTTTACTAGCAACCTCCCCCCTGGGAGAATCAGCACCTTTAACCTCCTGTTCCGTACAGGTTGCAATTTGTCCTGAGGATGAACGGGAAGAGGGGGAACCAATGAGAGACTAGCTCTAGGTGTTGGGACAGGCACAGCTCACTCTATTTTCCCATCAGGAAGAAGAATTAACCACAGGCTCAGCCTGCCGCCCGGAACCAGAATAGGGCCTGAAGCAATCCTGCGCTTTTGCGGCCAGCTCCCAAGAAAGCGAGCTGAAAAATGGAGCTCAGGGGCACTGCAATTCACAAACCTGCAGAGTTATAAATGATAACTCTCGTCCACAAAAATATTGAGGGAAGGCAACGAAGAGGATTTGAAAGCAAGGCAGAATTGCAGGAAACAGATTTCAGGAGGTAGATTCGAATCGCCTTTAAAGCACAGGAGAAGCGGCAAAACCTCGACAATGCTGCCCTTGGCCAAAGAGGGCGTATGCGTTTTTTCCTGAATATATTCAGGAAAAAACGCATACGCCCTTTTTGGCCAACCAAGCAACCTGGAAAGGCAAATCAGCGCTACAAAGAAGTCTCGCTTCCCATCGGTCAAAAGGGCCATGCTGAATAAAGTGTCAAAACCAGAAATGCAGGACAGGCCATGGAGGAACGGGAGCCTTGCTACGCTGATGGGCGGGATGGAAATTGCCAACAGCCACTCTGGAGAAGTGGACGGTGTGTCCTGAAACATCTAAAAAACTCAGCTTAGAGAGCATAGGGCACTTCCACTCATGGGCGTAGAAATTGGGAAAACTCAAAATCAGCAAGACACAGTTTAGGGCCCAAAGTTTAGGGCTGCTCTGTTGACAAGAACCTCCACTTCGTTCCACCTTAAATATCCCAGGAAAGAGAAAAATGGATAAAGAAGTTGTGGTCCTTATGTACAATGGAATATCACTCAGCCATGAAATCAACATCATAAGGCTAGTAGGAGCATGATGAGTGGATTTAGCTACGACGATTCTAAGTGAAATAAGTCACACAGAAAACGACACTTATCCTAAGATATCAGTTATAGAGGGAATGTAAAAACCGCTTCACTTGAACTGAATTACAAAACAGAACAGTGTCACCCGTTTAGAAAACACACTATGGCTGCTTAACGGGAAAGGTGAGGTGGGGTGATGCATAAAACAAGGGTTTCAAATGAGCTCAGATACCGTTCCATAAACCCAATATGTAATAGACAAGACCTACTCCTTGCTCCGTGAACTGGACTCAACACCCCCTATTCACCGCCCAAGAATATATCTGACTAGTAAGAATCTTAAAACCTATGTATTGCCATCTCTCTGTAAGTGAGTCAAGTGGGTGTAAAGCGGCATACACACAGCAGTGAAAAGCAGCTAAACCCCATTATAAAAATCAATTACTTTTAAAAACCCGTGAAACAAAGACAGTGAAAGAGAGAGAAATTCTTAGGAAATTCGTTCAGGGGCTGTGATGCCACCTGGATTTTCCATATCTAGACCCACAGCTGATTGAGACCTAAGGGTGGACACTCTTGGGGCTGAGAGGTTTGGTGAGGTTGGGTGAGCCAACGCAGGCCCTTTAAAGTAATACTGCGTGGTAGCCATCCCATGGGTCCCAAATCTCCAGGTTCAAGGGCATCTTCCTACCTCGAAAACAGGCATGAGAAACCCAGATGATGGTACACCGTGTGATCGGGAAAGGTTTCTAAAACGCACCTCATTTCTCATCTCCTTCTGCTCGGCTTCGCCATTCCAGCCGCTTTACTAGCAACCTCCCCCCTGGGAGAATCAGCACCTTTAACCTCCTGTTCCGTACAGGTTGCAATTTGTCCTGAGGATGAACGGGAAGAGGGGGAACAAATGAGAGACTAGCTCTAGGTGTTGGGACAGGCACAGCTCACTCTATTTTCCCATCAGGAAGAAGAATTAACCACAGGCTCAGCCTGCCGCCCGGAACCAGAATAGGGCCTGAAGCAATCCTGCGCTTTTGCGGCCAGCTCCCAAGAAAGCGAGCTGAAAAATGGAGCTCAGGGGCACTGCAATTCACAAACCTGCAGAGTTATAAATGATAACTCTCGTCCACAAAAATATTGAGGGAAGGCAACGAAGAGGATTTGAAAGCAAGGCAGAATTGCAGGAAACAGATTTCAGGAGGTAGATTCGAATCGCCTTTAAAGCACAGGAGAAGCGGCAAAACCTCGACAATGCTGCCCTTGGCCAAAGAGGGCGTATGCGTTTTTTCCTGAATATATTCAGGAAAAAACGCATACGCCCTTTTTGGCCAACCAAGCAACCTGGAAAGGCAAATCAGCGCTACAAAGAAGTCTCGCTTCCCATCGGTCAAAAGGGCCATGCTGAATAAAGTGTCAAAACCAGAAATGCAGGACAGGCCATGGAGGAACGGGAGCCTTGCTACGCTGATGGGCGGGATGGAAATTGCCAACAGCCACTCTGGAGAAGTGGACGGTGTGTCCTGAAACATCTAAAAAACTCAGCTTAGAGAGCATAGGGCACTTCCACTCATGGGCGTAGAAATTGGGAAAACTCAAAATCAGCAAGACACAGTTTAGGGCCCAAAGTTTAGGGCTGCTCTGTTGACAAGAACCTCCACTTCGTTCCACCTTAAATATCCCAGGAAAGAGAAAAATGGATAAAGAAGTTGTGGTCCTTATGTACAATGGAATATCACTCAGCCATGAAATCAACATCATAAGGCTAGTAGGAGCATGATGAGTGGATTTAGCTACGACGATTCTAAGTGAAATAAGTCACACAGAAAACGACACTTATCCTAAGATATCAGTTATAGAGGGAATGTAAAAACCGCTTCACTTGAACTGAATTACAAAACAGAACAGTGTCACCCGTTTAGAAAACACACTATGGCTGCTTAACGGGAAAGGTGAGGTGGGGTGATGCATAAAACAAGGGTTTCAAATGAGCTCAGATACCGTTCCATAAACCCAATATGTAATAGACAAGACCTACTCCTTGCTCCGTGAACTGGACTCAACACCCCCTATTCACCGCCCAAGAATATATCTGACTAGTAAGAATCTTAAAACCTATGTATTGCCATCTCTCTGTAAGTGAGTCAAGTGGGTGTAAAGCGGCATACACACAGCAGTGAAAAGCAGCTAAACCCCATTATAAAAATCAATTACTTTTAAAAACCCGTGAAACAAAGACAGTGAAAGAGAGAGAAATTCTTAGGAAATTCGTTCAGGGGCTGTGATGCCACCTGGATTTTCCATATCTAGACCCACAGCTGATTGAGACCTAAGGGTGGACACTCTTGGGGCTGAGAGGTTTGGTGAGGTTGGGTGAGCCAACGCAGGCCCTTTAAAGTAATACTGCGTGGTAGCCATCCCATGGGTCCCAAATCTCCAGGTTCAAGGGCATCTTCCTACCTCGAAAACAGGCATGAGAAACCCAGATGATGGTACACCGTGTGATCGGGAAAGGTTTCTAAAACGCACCTCATTTCTCATCTCCTTCTGCTCGGCTTCGCCATTCCAGCCGCTTTACTAGCAACCTCCCCCCTGGGAGAATCAGCACCTTTAACCTCCTGTTCCGTACAGGTTGCAATTTGTCCTGAGGATGAACGGGAAGAGGGGGAACCAATGAGAGACTAGCTCTAGGTGTTGGGACAGGCACAGCTCACTCTATTTTCCCATCAGGAAGAAGAATTAACCACAGGCTCAGCCTGCCGCCCGGAACCAGAATAGGGCCTGAAGCAATCCTGCGCTTTTGCGGCCAGCTCCCAAGAAAGCGAGCTGAAAAATGGAGCTCAGGGGCACTGCAATTCACAAACCTGCAGAGTTATAAATGATAACTCTCGTCCACAAAAATATTGAGGGAAGGCAACGAAGAGGATTTGAAAGCAAGGCAGAATTGCAGGAAACAGATTTCAGGAGGTAGATTCGAATCGCCTTTAAAGCACAGGAGAAGCGGCAAAACCTCGACAATGATGCCCTTGGCCAAAAAGGGCGTATGCGTTTTTTCCTGAATATATTCAGGAAAAAACGCATACGCCCTTTTTGGCCAACCAAGCAACCTGGAAAGGCAAATCAGCGCTACAAAGAAGTCTCGCTTCCCATCGGTCAAAAGGGCCATGCTGAATAAAGTGTCAAAACCAGAAATGCAGGACAGGCCATGGAGGAACGGGAGCCTTGCTACGCTGATGGGCGGGATGGAAATTGCCAACAGCCACTCTGGAGAAGTGGACGGTGTGTCCTGAAACATCTAAAAAACTCAGCTTAGAGAGCATAGGGCACTTCCGCTCATGGGCATAGCAATTGGGAAAACTAAAAATCAGCAAGACACAGGCACCCCAAAGTTTAGGGCTGCTCCGTTGACAAGAACCTCCACTTCGTTCCACCTTAAATATCCCAGGAAAGAGAAAAATGGGTAAAGAAGTTGTGGTCCTTATGTACAATGGAATATCACTCAGCCATGAAATCAACGTCATAAGGCTAGTAGCAGCACGATGAGTGGATTTAGGTACGACGATTCTAAGTGAAATAAGTCACACAGAAAAAGACACTTATCATAAGATATCACTTATAGAGGGAATGTAAAAACCGCTACACTTGAACTGAATTACAAAACAGAACAGAGTCACACGTTCAGAAAACACACTATGGCTGCTGAACGGGAAAGGTGAGGTGGGGTGATGCATAAAACAAGGGTTTCAAATGAGCTCAGATACCGTTCCATAAACCCAATATGTAATAGACAAGACCTACTCCTTGCTCCGTGAACTGGACTCAACACCCCCTATTCACCGCCCAAGAATATATCTGACTAGTAAGAATCTTAAAACCTATGTATTGCCATCTCTCTGTAAGTGAGTCAAGTGGGTGTAAAGCGGCATACACACAGCAGTGAAAAGCAGCTAAACCCCATTATAAAAATCAATTACTTTTAAAAACCCGTGAAACAAAGACAGTGAAAGAGAGAGAAATTCTTAGGAAATTCGTTCAGGGGCTGTGATGCCACCTGGATTTTCCATATCTAGACCCACAGCTGATTGAGACCTAAGGGTGGACACTCTTGGGGCTGAGAGGTTTGGTGAGGTTGGGTGAGCCAACGCAGGCCCTTTAAAGTAATACTGCGTGGTAGCCATCCCATGGGTCCCAAATCTCCAGGTTCAAGGGCATCTTCCTACCTCGAAAACAGGCATGAGAAACCCAGATGATGGTACACCGTGTGATCGGGAAAGGTTTCTAAAACGCACCTCATTTCTCATCTCCTTCTGCTCGGCTTCGCCATTCCAGCCGCTTTACTAGCAACCTCCCCCCTGGGAGAATCAGCACCTTTAACCTCCTGTTCCGTACAGGTTGCAATTTGTCCTGAGGATGAACGGGAAGAGGGGGAACAAATGAGAGACTAGCTCTAGGTGTTGGGACAGGCACAGCTCACTCTATTTTCCCATCAGGAAGAAGAATTAACCACAGGCTCAGCCTGCCGCCCGGAACCAGAATAGGGCCTGAAGCAATCCTGCGCTTTTGCGGCCAGCTCCCAAGAAAGCGAGCTGAAAAATGGAGCTCAGGGGCACTGCAATTCACAAACCTGCAGAGTTATAAATGATAACTCTCGTCCACAAAAATATTGAGGGAAGGCAACGAAGAGGATTTGAAAGCAAGGCAGAATTGCAGGAAACAGATTTCAGGAGGTAGATTCGAATCGCCTTTAAAGCACAGGAGAAGCGGCAAAACCTCGACAATGCTGCCCTTGGCCAAAGAGGGCGTATGCGTTTTTTCCTGAATATATTCAGGAAAAAACGCATACGCCCTTTTTGGCCAACCAAGCAACCTGGAAAGGCAAATCAGCGCTACAAAGAAGTCTCGCTTCCCATCGGTCAAAAGGGCCATGCTGAATAAAGTGTCAAAACCAGAAATGCAGGACAGGCCATGGAGGAACGGGAGCCTTGCTACGCTGATGGGCGGGATGGAAATTGCCAACAGCCACTCTGGAGAAGTGGACGGTGTGTCCTGAAACATCTAAAAAACTCAGCTTAGAGAGCATAGGGCACTTCCACTCATGGGCGTAGAAATTGGGAAAACTCAAAATCAGCAAGACACAGTTTAGGGCCCAAAGTTTAGGGCTGCTCTGTTGACAAGAACCTCCACTTCGTTCCACCTTAAATATCCCAGGAAAGAGAAAAATGGATAAAGAAGTTGTGGTCCTTATGTACAATGGAATATCACTCAGCCATGAAATCAACATCATAAGGCTAGTAGGAGCATGATGAGTGGATTTAGCTACGACGATTCTAAGTGAAATAAGTCACACAGAAAACGACACTTATCCTAAGATATCAGTTATAGAGGGAATGTAAAAACCGCTTCACTTGAACTGAATTACAAAACAGAACAGTGTCACCCGTTTAGAAAACACACTATGGCTGCTTAACGGGAAAGGTGAGGTGGGGTGATGCATAAAACAAGGGTTTCAAATGAGCTCAGATACCGTTCCATAAACCCAATATGTAATAGACAAGACCTACTCCTTGCTCCGTGAACTGGACTCAACACCCCCTATTCACCGCCCAAGAATATATCTGACTAGTAAGAATCTTAAAACCTATGTATTGCCATCTCTCTGTAAGTGAGTCAAGTGGGTGTAAAGCGGCATACACACAGCAGTGAAAAGCAGCTAAACCCCATTATAAAAATCAATTACTTTTAAAAACCCGTGAAACAAAGACAGTGAAAGAGAGAGAAATTCTTAGGAAATTCGTTCAGGGGCTGTGATGCCACCTGGATTTTCCATATCTAGACCCACAGCTGATTGAGACCTAAGGGTGGACACTCTTGGGGCTGAGAGGTTTGGTGAGGTTGGGTGAGCCAACGCAGGCCCTTTAAAGTAATACTGCGTGGTAGCCATCCCATGGGTCCCAAATCTCCAGGTTCAAGGGCATCTTCCTACCTCGAAAACAAGCATGAGAAACCCAGATGATGGTACACCATGTGATCGGGAAAGGTTTCTAAAACGCACCTCATTTCTCATCTCCTTCTGCTCGGCTTCGCCATTCCAGCCGCTTTACTAGCAACCTCCCCCCTGGGAGAATCAGCACCTTTAACCTCCTGTTCCGTACAGGTTGCAATTTGTCCTGAGGATGAACGGGAAGAGGGGGAACCAATGAGAGACTAGCTCTAGGTGTTGGGACAGGCACAGCTCACTCTATTTTCCCATCAGGAAGAAGAATTAACCACAGGCTCAGCCTGCCGCCCGGAACCAGAATAGGGCCTGAAGCAATCCTGCGCTTTTGCGGCCAGCTCCCAAGAAAGCGAGCTGAAAAATGGAGCTCAGGGGCACTGCAATTCACAAACCTGCAGAGTTATAAATGATAACTCTCGTCCACAAAAATATTGAGGGAAGGCAACGAAGAGGATTTGAAAGCAAGGCAGAATTGCAGGAAACAGATTTCAGGAGGTAGATTCGAATCGCCTTTAAAGCACAGGAGAAGCGGCAAAACCTCGACAATGATGCCCTTGGCCAAAAAGGGCGTATGCGTTTTTTCCTGAATATATTCAGGAAAAAACGCATACGCCCTTTTTGGCCAACCAAGCAACCTGGAAAGGCAAATCAGCGCTACAAAGAAGTCTCGCTTCCCATCGGTCAAAAGGGCCATGCTGAATAAAGTGTCAAAACCAGAAATGCAGGACAGGCCATGGAGGAACGGGAGCCTTGCTACGCTGATGGGCGGGATGGAAATTGCCAACAGCCACTCTGGAGAAGTGGACGGTGTGTCCTGAAACATCTAAAAAACTCAGCTTAGAGAGCATAGGGCACTTCCGCTCATGGGCATAGCAATTGGGAAAACTAAAAATCAGCAAGACACAGGCACCCCAAAGTTTAGGGCTGCTCCGTTGACAAGAACCTCCACTTCGTTCCACCTTAAATATCCCAGGAAAGAGAAAAATGGGTAAAGAAGTTGTGGTCCTTATGTACAATGGAATATCACTCAGCCATGAAATCAACGTCATAAGGCTAGTAGCAGCACGATGAGTGGATTTAGGTACGACGATTCTAAGTGAAATAAGTCACACAGAAAAAGACACTTATCATAAGATATCACTTATAGAGGGAATGTAAAAACCGCTACACTTGAACTGAATTACAAAACAGAACAGAGTCACACGTTCAGAAAACACACTATGGCTGCTGAACGGGAAAGGTGAGGTGGGGTGATGCATAAAACAAGGGTTTCAAATGAGCTCAGATACCGTTCCATAAACCCAATATGTAATAGACAAGACCTACTCCTTGCTCCGTGAACTGGACTCAACACCCCCTATTCACCGCCCAAGAATATATCTGACTAGTAAGAATCTTAAAACCTATGTATTGCCATCTCTCTGTAAGTGAGTCAAGTGGGTGTAAAGCGGCATACACACAGCAGTGAAAAGCAGCTAAACCCCATTATAAAAATCAATTACTTTTAAAAACCCGTGAAACAAAGACAGTGAAAGAGAGAGAAATTCTTAGGAAATTCGTTCAGGGGCTGTGATGCCACCTGGATTTTCCATATCTAGACCCACAGCTGATTGAGACCTAAGGGTGGACACTCTTGGGGCTGAGAGGTTTGGTGAGGTTGGGTGAGCCAACGCAGGCCCTTTAAAGTAATACTGCGTGGTAGCCATCCCATGGGTCCCAAATCTCCAGGTTCAAGGGCATCTTCCTACCTCGAAAACAGGCATGAGAAACCCAGATGATGGTACACCGTGTGATCGGGAAAGGTTTCTAAAACGCACCTCATTTCTCATCTCCTTCTGCTCGGCTTCGCCATTCCAGCCGCTTTACTAGCAACCTCCCCCCTGGGAGAATCAGCACCTTTAACCTCCTGTTCCGTACAGGTTGCAATTTGTCCTGAGGATGAAAGGGAAGAGGGGGAACAAATGAGAGACTAGCTCTAGGTGTTGGGACAGGCACAGCTCACTCTATTTTCCCATCAGGAAGAAGAATTAACCACAGGCTCAGCCTGCCGCCCGGAACCAGAATAGGGCCTGAAGCAATCCTGCGCTTTTGCGGCCAGCTCCCAAGAAAGCGAGCTGAAAAATGGAGCTCAGGGGCACTGCAATTCACAAACCTGCAGAGTTATAAATGATAACTCTCGTCCACAAAAATATTGAGGGAAGGCAACGAAGAGGATTTGAAAGCAAGGCAGAATTGCAGGAAACAGATTTCAGGAGGTAGATTCGAATCGCCTTTAAAGCACAGGAGAAGCGGCAAAACCTCGACAATGCTGCCCTTGGCCAAAGAGGGCGTATGCGTTTTTTCCTGAATATATTCAGGAAAAAACGCATACGCCCTTTTTGGCCAACCAAGCAACCTGGAAAGGCAAATCAGCGCTACAAAGAAGTCTCGCTTCCCATCGGTCAAAAGGGCCATGCTGAATAAAGTGTCAAAACCAGAAATGCAGGACAGGCCATGGAGGAACGGGAGCCTTGCTACGCTGATGGGCGGGATGGAAATTGCCAACAGCCACTCTGGAGAAGTGGACGGTGTGTCCTGAAACATCTAAAAAACTCAGCTTAGAGAGCATAGGGCACTTCCACTCATGGGCGTAGAAATTGGGAAAACTCAAAATCAGCAAGACACAGTTTAGGGCCCAAAGTTTAGGGCTGCTCTGTTGACAAGAACCTCCACTTCGTTCCACCTTAAATATCCCAGGAAAGAGAAAAATGGATAAAGAAGTTGTGGTCCTTATGTACAATGGAATATCACTCAGCCATGAAATCAACATCATAAGGCTAGTAGGAGCATGATGAGTGGATTTAGCTACGACGATTCTAAGTGAAATAAGTCACACAGAAAACGACACTTATCCTAAGATATCAGTTATAGAGGGAATGTAAAAACCGCTTCACTTGAACTGAATTACAAAACAGAACAGTGTCACCCGTTTAGAAAACACACTATGGCTGCTTAACGGGAAAGGTGAGGTGGGGTGATGCATAAAACAAGGGTTTCAAATGAGCTCAGATACCGTTCCATAAACCCAATATGTAATAGACAAGACCTACTCCTTGCTCCGTGAACTGGACTCAACACCCCCTATTCACCGCCCAAGAATATATCTGACTAGTAAGAATCTTAAAACCTATGTATTGCCATCTCTCTGTAAGTGAGTCAAGTGGGTGTAAAGCGGCATACACACAGCAGTGAAAAGCAGCTAAACCCCATTATAAAAATCAATTACTTTTAAAAACCCGTGAAACAAAGACAGTGAAAGAGAGAGAAATTCTTAGGAAATTCGTTCAGGGGCTGTGATGCCACCTGGATTTTCCATATCTAGACCCACAGCTGATTGAGACCTAAGGGTGGACACTCTTGGGGCTGAGAGGTTTGGTGAGGTTGGGTGAGCCAACGCAGGCCCTTTAAAGTAATACTGCGTGGTAGCCATCCCATGGGTCCCAAATCTCCAGGTTCAAGGGCATCTTCCTACCTCGAAAACAGGCATGAGAAACCCAGATGATGGTACACCGTGTGATCGGGAAAGGTTTCTAAAACGCACCTCATTTCTCATCTCCTTCTGCTCGGCTTCGCCATTCCAGCCGCTTTACTAGCAACCTCCCCCCTGGGAGAATCAGCACCTTTAACCTCCTGTTCCGTACAGGTTGCAATTTGTCCTGAGGATGAACGGGAAGAGGGGGAACCAATGAGAGACTAGCTCTAGGTGTTGGGACAGGCACAGCTCACTCTATTTTCCCATCAGGAAGAAGAATTAACCACAGGCTCAGCCTGCCGCCCGGAACCAGAATAGGGCCTGAAGCAATCCTGCGCTTTTGCGGCCAGCTCCCAAGAAAGCGAGCTGAAAAATGGAGCTCAGGGGCACTGCAATTCACAAACCTGCAGAGTTATAAATGATAACTCTCGTCCACAAAAATATTGAGGGAAGGCAACGAAGAGGATTTGAAAGCAAGGCAGAATTGCAGGAAACAGATTTCAGGAGGTAGATTCGAATCGCCTTTAAAGCACAGGAGAAGCGGCAAAACCTCGACAATGCTGCCCTTGGCCAAAGAGGGCGTATGCGTTTTTTCCTGAATATATTCAGGAAAAAACGCATACGCCCTTTTTGGCCAACCAAGCAACCTGGAAAGGCAAATCAGCGCTACAAAGAAGTCTCGCTTCCCATCGGTCAAAAGGGCCATGCTGAATAAAGTGTCAAAACCAGAAATGCAGGACAGGCCATGGAGGAACGGGAGCCTTGCTACGCTGATGGGCGGGATGGAAATTGCCAACAGCCACTCTGGAGAAGTGGACGGTGTGTCCTGAAACATCTAAAAAACTCAGCTTAGAGAGCATAGGGCACTTCCACTCATGGGCGTAGAAATTGGGAAAACTCAAAATCAGCAAGACACAGTTTAGGGCCCAAAGTTTAGGGCTGCTCTGTTGACAAGAACCTCCACTTCGTTCCACCTTAAATATCCCAGGAAAGAGAAAAATGGATAAAGAAGTTGTGGTCCTTATGTACAATGGAATATCACTCAGCCATGAAATCAACATCATAAGGCTAGTAGGAGCATGATGAGTGGATTTAGCTACGACGATTCTAAGTGAAATAAGTCACACAGAAAACGACACTTATCCTAAGATATCAGTTATAGAGGGAATGTAAAAACCGCTTCACTTGAACTGAATTACAAAACAGAACAGTGTCACCCGTTTAGAAAACACACTATGGCTGCTTAACGGGAAAGGTGAGGTGGGGTGATGCATAAAACAAGGGTTTCAAATGAGCTCAGATACCGTTCCATAAACCCAATATGTAATAGACAAGACCTACTCCTTGCTCCGTGAACTGGACTCAACACCCCCTATTCACCGCCCAAGAATATATCTGACTAGTAAGAATCTTAAAACCTATGTATTGCCATCTCTCTGTAAGTGAGTCAAGTGGGTGTAAAGCGGCATACACACAGCAGTGAAAAGCAGCTAAACCCCATTATAAAAATCAATTACTTTTAAAAACCCGTGAAACAAAGACAGTGAAAGAGAGAGAAATTCTTAGGAAATTCGTTCAGGGGCTGTGATGCCACCTGGATTTTCCATATCTAGACCCACAGCTGATTGAGACCTAAGGGTGGACACTCTTGGGGCTGAGAGGTTTGGTGAGGTTGGGTGAGCCAACGCAGGCCCTTTAAAGTAATACTGCGTGGTAGCCATCCCATGGGTCCCAAATCTCCAGCTTCAAGGGCATCTTCCTACCTCGAAAACAGGCATGAGAAACCCAGATGATGGTACACCGTGTGATCGGGAAAGGTTTCTAAAACGCACCTCATTTCTCATCTCCTTCTGCTCGGCTTCGCCATTCCAGCCGCTTTACTAGCAACCTCCCCCCTGGGAGAATCAGCACCTTTAACCTCCTGTTCCGTACAGGTTGCAATTTGTCCTGAGGATGAACGGGAAGAGGGGGAACCAATGAGAGACTAGCTCTAGGTGTTGGGACAGGCACAGCTCACTCTATTTTCCCATCAGGAAGAAGAATTAACCACAGGCTCAGCCTGCCGCCCGGAACCAGAATAGGGCCTGAAGCAATCCTGCGCTTTTGCGGCCAGCTCCCAAGAAAGCGAGCTGAAAAATGGAGCTCAGGGGCACTGCAATTCACAAACCTGCAGAGTTATAAATGATAACTCTCGTCCACAAAAATATTGAGGGAAGGCAACGAAGAGGATTTGAAAGCAAGGCAGAATTGCAGGAAACAGATTTCAGGAGGTAGATTCGAATCGCCTTTAAAGCACAGGAGAAGCGGCAAAACCTCGACAATGATGCCCTTGGCCAAAAAGGGCGTATGCGTTTTTTCCTGAATATATTCAGGAAAAAACGCATACGCCCTTTTTGGCCAACCAAGCAACCTGGAAAGGCAAATCAGCGCTACAAAGAAGTCTCGCTTCCCATCGGTCAAAAGGGCCATGCTGAATAAAGTGTCAAAACCAGAAATGCAGGACAGGCCATGGAGAAACGGGAGCCTTGCTACGCTGATGGGCGGGATGGAAATTGCCAACAGCCACTCTGGAGAAGTGGACGGTGTGTCCTGAAACATCTAAAAAACTCAGCTTAGAGAGCATAGGGCACTTCCGCTCATGGGCATAGCAATTGGGAAAACTAAAAATCAGCAAGACACAGGCACCCCAAAGTTTAGGGCTGCTCCGTTGACAAGAACCTCCACTTCGTTCCACCTTAAATATCCCAGGAAAGAGAAAAATGGGTAAAGAAGTTGTGGTCCTTATGTACAATGGAATATCACTCAGCCATGAAATCAACGTCATAAGGCTAGTAGCAGCACGATGAGTGGATTTAGGTACGACGATTCTAAGTGAAATAAGTCACACAGAAAAAGACACTTATCATAAGATATCACTTATAGAGGGAATGTAAAAACCGCTACACTTGAACTGAATTACAAAACAGAACAGAGTCACACGTTCAGAAAACACACTATGGCTGCTGAACGGGAAAGGTGAGGTGGGGTGATGCATAAAACAAGGGTTTCAAATTAGCTCAGATACCGTTCCATAAACCCAATATGTAGTAGACAAGACCTACTCCTTGCTCAGTGAACTGGACTCAACACCCCCTATTCACCGCACAAGAATATATCTGACTAGTAAGAATCTTCAAACCTATGTATTGATATCTCTCTGTAAGTGAGTCAAGGGGGTGTAAAGCGGCATAAACACAGCCGTGAAAAGCAGCTAAACCCCATTATAAAAATAAATGACTTTTCAAAACCCGTGAAACAAAGACAGTGAAAGAGAGAGAAATTCTTACAAAATTCGTTCAGGGGTTGTGATGCCACCTGGATTGACCATATCTAGACCCACAGCTGATTGAGACATAAGAGTGGACACTCTTGGGGCTCAGAGGTTTGGTGAGGTTGCATGAGCCAACGCAGACCCTTTAAAGTAATACTGCATGGTACCCATCCCTTGGGTCCCAAATCTCCAGGTTCAAGGGCATCTTCCTACGTCGAAATCATGCTTGAGAAACCCAGAAGATGGTACACCGTGTGATCGGGAAAGTTTTCTAAAACGCACCTCATTTCTCATCTCCTTGTGCTCGGGTTCGCCATTCCAGCCGCTTTACTAGCCATCTCCCTCCTTGGAGAATCAGCACCTTTAACCTCCTGTTCCGTACAGGTTGCAAATTGTCCTGAGGATGAACGGGAAGAGGGGGAACCAATGAGAGACTAGCTCTAGGGGTTGGGACAGGCACAGGTCACTCTATTTTCCCATCAGGAAGAAGAAGTAACCACAACCTCAGCCTGCCCCCCAGAACCAGAAGAGGGCCTGAAGCAATCCTGCACTTTTGCGGTCAGCTCCCAAAAAAGCGACTGGAAAAATGGAGCTCAGGGGCACTGCAATTCACAAACCTGCAGAGTTATAAATGATAACTCTCGTCCACAAATATATTGAGGGAAGGCAACGAAGAGGCTTTGAAAGCAAGGCAGAATTGCAGGAAACAGATTTCAGGAGGTAGATTCGAATCGCCTTGAAAGCACATGAAAAGCGGCAAAACGTGGACAATGATGCCCTTGGCCAAAAAGGGCGTATGCGTTTTTTCCTGAATATATTCAGGAAAAAACGCATACGCCCTTTTTGGCCAACCAAGCAACCTGGAAAGGCAAATCAGCGCTCCAAAGAAGTCTCGCTTCCCAGCGGGCAAAAGGGCCATGCGGAAAAAAGTGTCCAAACCAGAAATGCAGGACCGGCCATGGAGAAATGGGAGCCTTGCTACGCTGATGGGCGGGATGTAAATTGCCAGCAGCAACTCTGGAGAAGTGTAAGGTGTGGCCTGAAACATGTAAAAAACACAGCTTGGAGAGCATAGGGCACTTCCACTCATGGGCGTATAAATTGGGAAAACTAAAAATCAGCAAGACACAGGCACCGCAAAGTTGAGGGCTGCTCTGTTGACAAGAACGCCCACTTCATTTCACCTTAAATATCCTAGGAAAGAGAAAAGTGGATAAAGAAGTTGTGGTCCTCATGTACAATGGAATATCACTCAGCCATGAAATCAACGTCATAAGGCTAGTAGCAGCACGATGAGTGGATTTAGGTACGACGATTCTAAGTGAAATAAGTCACACAGAAAAAGACACTTATCATAAGATATCACTTATAGAGGGAATGTAAAAACCGCTACACTTGAACTGAATTACAAAACAGAACAGAGTCACACGTTCAGAAAACACACTATGGCTGCTGAACGGGAAAGGTGAGGTGGGGTGATGCATAAAACAAGGGTTTCAAATTAGCTCAGATACCGTTCCATAAACCCAATATGTAGTAGACAAGACCTACTCCTTGCTCAGTGAACTGGACTCAACACCCCCTATTCACCGCACAAGAATATATCTGACTAGTAAGAATCTTCAAACCTATGTATTGATATCTCTCTGTAAGTGAGTCAAGGGGGTGTAAAGCGGCATAAACACAGCCGTGAAAAGCAGCTAAACCCCATTATAAAAATAAATTACTTTTCAAAACCCGTGAAACAAAGACAGTGAAAGAGAGAGAAATTCTTACAAAATTCGTTCAGGGGCTGTGATGCCACCTGGATTGACCATATCTAGACCCACAGCTGATTGAGACATAAGGGTGGACACTCTTGGGGCTCAGAGGTTTGGTGAGGTTGCATGAGCCAACGCAGACCCTTTAAAGTAATACTGCATGGTAGCCATCCCATGGGTCCCAAATCTCCAGGTTCAAGGGCATCTTCCTACGTCGAAAACATGCATGAGAAAACCAGAAGATGGTACACCATGTGATCGGGAAAGGTTTCTAAAACACACCTCATTTCTCATCTCCTTGTGCTCGGGTTCACCATTCCAGCCGCTTTACTAGCCATCTCCCTCCTTGGAGAATCAGCACTTTTAACCTCCTGTTCCATACAGGTTACAATTTGTCCTGAGGATGAACGGGAAGAGGGGGAACCAATGAGAGACTAGCTCTAGGGGTTGGGAGAGGCACAGGTCACTCTATTTTCCCATCAGGAAGAAGAATTAACCACAAGCTCAGCCTGCCCCCCAGAACCAGAAGAGGGCCTGAAGCAATCCTGCACTTTTGCGGCCAGCTCCCAAAAAAGCGACTGGAAAAATGGAGCTCAGGGGCACTGAAATTCACAAACCTGCAGAGTTATAAATGATAACTCTCGTCCACAAATATATTGAGGGAAGGCAACGAAGAGGCTTTGAAAGCAAGGCAGAATTGCAGGAAACAGATTTCAGGAGGTAGATTCGAATCACCTTGAAAGCACATGAAAAGCGGCAAAACGTGGACAATGATGCCCTTGGCCAAAAAGGGCGTATGCGTTTTTTCCTGAATATATTCAGGAAAAAACGCATACGCCCTTTTTGGCCCACCAAGCCACCTGGAAAGGCAAATCAGTGCTCCAAAGAAGTCTCGCTTCCCAGCGGGCAAAAGGGCCATGCGGAAAAAGTGTCCAAACCAGAAATGCAGGACCGGCCATGGAGAAATGGGAGCCTTGCTACGCTGATGGGCGGGATGTAAATTGCCAACAGCCACTCTGGAGAAGTGTACGGTGTGTCCTGAAACATCTAAAAAACACAGCTTGGAGAGCATAGGGCACTTCCACTCATGGGCGTATAAATTGGGAAAACTAAAAATCAGCAAGACACAGGCACCCCAAAGTTTAGGGCTGCTCTGTTGACAAGAACGCCCACTTCATTACACCTTAAATATCCTAGGAAAGAGAAAAGCGGATAAAGAAGTTGTGGTCCTCATGTACAATGGAATATCACTCAGCCATGAAATCCACGTCATAAGGCTAGTAGCAGCACGATGAGTGGATTTAGGTACGACGATTCTAAGTGAAATAAGTCACACAGAAAAAGACACTTATCATAAGATATCACTTATAGAGGGAATGTAAAAACCGCTACACTTGAACTGAATTACAAAACAGAACAGAGTCACACGTTCAGAAAACACACTACGGCTGCTGAACGGGAAAGGTGAGGTGGGGTGATGCATAAAACAAGGGTTTCAAATTAGCTCAGATACCGTTCCATAAACCCAATATGGAGTAGACAAGACCTACTCCTTTCTCAGTGAACTGGACTCAACACCCCCTATTCACCGCCCAAGAATATATCTGACTAGTAAGAATCTTAAAACCTATGTATTCCTATCTCTCTGTAAGTGAGTCAAGTGGGTGTAAAGCAGCATACACACAGCAGTGAAAAGCAGCTAAACCCCATTATAAAAATCAATTACTTTTAAAAACCCGTGAAACAAAGACAGTGAAAGAGAGAGAAATTCTTAGGAAATACGTTCAGGGGCTGTGATGCCACCTGGATTGACCATATCTAGACCCACAGCTGATTGAGACATAAGGGTGGACACTCTTGGGGCTGAGAGGTTTGGTGAGGTTGGGTGAGCAAACGCCGACCCTTTAAAGTAATACTGCGTGGTAGCCATCCCATGGGTCCCAAATCTCCAGCTTCAAGGGCATCTTCCTACATCGAAAACATGCATGAGAAACCCAGAAGATGGTACACCGTGTGATCGGGAAAGGTTTCTAAAACGCACCTCATTTCGCATCTCCTTGTGCTCGGGTTCGCCATTCCAGCCGCTTTACTAGCAAGCTCCCTCCTTGGAGATTCAGCACCTTTAACCTCCTGTTCCGTACAGGTTGCAAATTTTCCTGACGATGAACGGGAAGAGGGGGAACCAATGAGAGACTAGCTCTGGGTGTTGGAACAGGCACAGCTCACTCTATTTTCCCATCAGGAAGAAGAATTAACCACAGGCTCAGCCTGCCGCCCGGAACCAGAATAGGGCCTGAAGCAATCCTGCGCTTTTGCGGCCAGCTCCCAAGAAAGCGAGCTGAAAAATGGAGCTCAGGGGCACTGCAATTCACAAACCTGCAGAGTTATAAATGATAACTCTCATCCAAAAATATATTGAGGGACGGCAACGAAGAGGATTTGAAAGCAAGGCAGAATGGCAGGAAACAGATTTCAGGAGGTAGATTCGAATCGCCTTTAAAGCACAGGAAAAGCGGCAAAACCTCGACAATGATGCCCTTGGCCAAAAAGGGCGTATGCGTTTTTTCCTGAATATATTCAGGAAAAAACGCATACGCCCTTTTTGGCCAACCAAGCAACCTGGAAAGGCAAATCAGCGCTACAAAGAAGTCTCTCTTCCCATCGGTCAAAAGGGCCATGCTGAATAAAGTGTCAAAACCAGAAATGCACGACAGGCCATGGAGGAACGGGAGCCTTGCTACGCTGATGGGCGGGATGTAAATTGCGAACAGCCACTCTGGAAAAGTGGACGGTGTGTCCTGAAACATCTAAAAAACTCAGAGAGCATAGGGCACTTCCGCTCATGGGAATAGAAATTGGGAAAACTAAAAATCAGCAATACACAGGCACCCCAAAGTTTAGGGCTTCTCTGTTGACAAGAACCTCCACTTCGTTCCACCTTAAATATCCCAGGAAAGAGAAAAATGGGTAAAGAATTTGTGGTCCTTATGTACAATGGAATATCACTCAGCCATGAAATCAACGTCATAAGGCTAGTAGCAGCATGATGAGTGGATTTAGGTATGACGATTCTAAGTGAAATAAGTCACACAGAAAACGACACTTATCCTAAGATATCACTTATAGAGGGAATGTAAAAACCACTACACTTGAACTGAATTACAAAACAGAACAGAGTCACACGTTTAGAAAACACACTATGGCTGCTTAACGAGAAAGGTGAGGTGGGGTGATGCATAAAGCAAGGGTTTCAAATGAGCTCAGATACCGTTCCATAAACCCAATATGTAATAGACAAGACCTACTCCTTTCTCAGTGAACTGGACTCAACACCCCCTATTCACCGCCCAAGAATATATCTGACTAGTAAGAATCTTAAAACCTATGTATTGCTATCTCTCTGTAAGTGAGTCAAGTGGGTGTAAAGCAGCATTAACACAGCAGTGAAAAGCAGCAAAACCCCATTATAAAAATCAATTCCTTTTAAAAACCCGTGAAACAAAGACAGTGAAAGAGAGAGAAATTCTTAGGAAATTCGTTCAGGGGCTGTGATGCCACCTGGATTGACCATATCTAGACCCACAGCTGATTGAGACATAAGGGTGGACACTCTTGGGGCTGAGAGGTTTGGTGAGGTTGGGTGAGCCAACGCAGACCCTTTAAAGTAATACTGGGTGGTAGCCATCCCATGGGTCCCAAATCTCCAGGTTCAAGGGCATCTTCCTACATCGAAAACATGCATGAGAAACCCAGAAGATGGTACACCGTGTGATCGGGAAAGGTTTCTAAAACGCACCTCATTTCTCATCTCCTTCTGCTCGGGTTCGCCATTCCAGCCGCTTTACTAGCAAGCTCCCTCCTTGGAGATTCAGCACCTTTAACCTCCTGTTCCGTACAGGTTGCAATTTGTCCTGAGGATGAACGGGAAGAGGGGGAACCAATGAGAGACTAGCTCTAGGTGTTGGGACAGGCACAGCTCACTCTATTTTCCCATCAGGAAGAAGAATTAACCACAGGCTCAGCCTGCCGCCCGGAACCAGAATAGGGCCCGAAGCAATCCTGCGCTTTTGCGGCCAGCTCCCAAGAAAGCGAGCTGAAAAATGGAGCTCAGGGGCACTGCAATTCACAAACCTGCAGAGTTATAAATGATAACTCTCGTCCACAAATATATTGAGGGAAGGCAACGAAGAGGCTTTGAAAGCAAGGAGAATTGCAGGAAACAGATTTCAGGAGGTAGATTCGAATCGCCTTGAAAGCACATGAAAAGCGGCAAAACGTGGACAATGATGCCCTTGGCCAAAAAGGGCGTATGCGTTTTTTCCTGAATATATTCAGGAAAAAACGCATACGCCCTTTTTGGCCAACCAAGCCACCTGGAAAGGCAAATCAGCGCTCCAAAGAAGTCTCGCTTCCCAGCGGGCAAAAGGGCCATGCGGAAAAAAGTGTCCAAACCAGAAATGCAGGACCGGCCATGGAGAAATGGGAGCCTTGCTACGCTGAAGGACGGGATGTAAATTGCCAACAGCCACTCTGGAGAAGTGTACGGTGTGTCCTGAAACATCTAAAAAACACAGCTTGGAGAGCATAGGGCACTTCCACTCATGGGCGTATAAATTGGGAAAACTCAAAATCAGCAAGACAAAGGCACCCCAAAGTTTAGGGCTGCTCTGTTGACAAGATCCCCCACTTCATTACACCTTAAATATCCTAGGAAAGAGAAAAGTGGATAAAGAAGTTGTGGTCCTCATGTACAATGGAATATCACTCAGCCATGAAATCAACGTCATAAGGCTGGTAGCAGCACGATGAGTGGATTTAGGTACGACGATTCTAAGTGAAATAAGTCACACAGAAAAAGACACTTATCATAAGATATCACTTATAGAGGGAATGTAAAAACCGCTACACTTGAACTGAATTACAAAACAGAACAGAGTCACCCGTTTAGAAAACACACTATGGCTGCTTAACGGGAAAGGTGAGGTTTGGTGATGCATAAAACAAGGGTTTCAAATGAGCTCAGATACCGTTCCATAAACCCAATATGTAATAGACAAGACCTACTCCTTGCTCAGTGAACTGGACTCAACACCCCCTATTCACCGCCCAAGAATATATCTGACTAGTAAGAATCTTAAAACCTATGTATTGCCATCTCTCTGTAAGTGAGTCAAGTGGGTGTAAAGCGGCATACACACAGCAGTGAAAAGCAGCTAAACCCCACTATAAAAATCAATTACTTTTAAAAACCCGTGAAACAAAGACAGTGAAAGAGAGAGAAATTCTTACAAAATTCGTTCAGGGGCTGTGATGCCACCTGGATTTTCCATATCTAGACCCACAGCTGATTGAGACCTAGGGGTGGATAATCTTGGTGCTGAGAGATTTGGTGAGGTTGGGTGAGCCAACGCAGACCCTTTAAAGTAATACTGCGTGGTACCCATCCCATGGGTCCCAAATCTCCAGGTTCAAGGGCATCTTCCTACCTTGAAAACAGGCATGAGAAACCCAGAAGATGGTATACCATGTGATCGGGAAAGGTTTCTAAAACGCATCTCATTTCTCATCTCCTTGTGCTCAGCTTCGCCATTCCACCCGCTTTACTAGCAACCTCCCCCCTGGGAGAATCAGCACCTTTAACCTCCTGTTCCGTACAGGTTGCAATTTGTCCTGAGGATGAACGGGAAGAGGGGGAACCAATGAGAGACTAGCTCTAGGTGTTGGGACAGGCAGAGCTCACTCTATTTTCCCATCAGGAAGAAGAATTAACCACAGGCTCAGCCTGCCGCCCGGAACCAGAATAGGGCCCGAAGCAATCCTGCGCTTTTGCGGCCAGCTTCCAAGAAAGCGAGCTGAAAAATGGAGCTCAGGGGCACTGCAATTCACAAACCTGCAGAGTTATAAATGATAACTCTCGTCCACAAATATATTGAGGGAAGGCAACGAAGAGGATTTGAAAGCAAGGCAGAATTGCAGGAAACAGATTTCAGGAGGTAGATTCGAATCGCCTTTAAAGCACAGGAAAAGCGGCAAAACCTCGACAATGATGCCCTTGGCCAAAAAGGGCGTATGCGTTTTTTCCTGAATATATTCAGGAAAAAACGCATACGCCCTTTTTGGCCAACCAAGCAACCTGGAAAGGCAAATCAGCGCTACAAAGAAGTCTCGCTTCCCATCGGTCACAAGGGCCATGCTGAATAAAGTGTCAAAACCAGAAATGCAGCACCGGCCATGGAGGAACGGGAGCCTTGCTACGCTGATGGGCGGGATGGAAATTGCCAACAGCCACTCTGGAGAAGTGGACGGTGTGTCCTGAAACATCTAAAAAACTCAGCTTAGAGAGCATAGGGCACTTCCACTCATGGGCGTAGAAATTGGGAAAACTCAAAATCAGCAAGACACAGTTCAGGGCCCAAAGTTTAGGGCTGCTCTGTTGACAAGAACCTCCACTTCGTTCCACCTTAAATATCCCAGGAAAGAGAAAAATGGGTAAAGAAGTTGTGGTCCTTATGTACAATGGAATATCACTCAGCCATGAAATCAACGTCATAAGGCTAGTAGCAGCTTGATGAGTGGATTTAGGTACGACGATTCTAAGTGAAATAAGTCACACAGAAAAAGACACTTATCCTAAGATATCACTTATACAGGGAATTTACAAAGCGCTACACTTGAACTAAATTACAAAACAGAACAGAGTCACCCGTTTAGAAAACACACTATGACTGCTTAACGGGAAAGGTGAGGCGGGGTGATGCATAAAGCAAGGGTTTCAAATGACCTCAGATACCGTTCCATAAACACAATATGTAATAGACAAGACCTACTCCTTGCTCAGTGAACTGGACTCAACACCCCCTATTCACCGCCCAAGAATATATCGGACTAGTAAGAATCTTAAAACCTATGTTTTGCCATCTCTCTGTAAGTGAGTCAAGTGGGTGTAAAGCGGCATACACACAGCAGTGAAAAGCAGCTAAACCCCATTATAAAAATCAATTACTTTTAAAAACCCGTGAAACAAAGACAGTGAAAGAGAGAGAAATTCTTAGGAAATTCGTTCAGGGGCTGTGATGCCACCTGGATTGACCATATCTAGACCCAGAGCTGATTGAGACATAAGGGTGGACACTCTTGGGGCTGAGAGGTTTGGTGAGGTTGGGTGAGCCAACGCAGACCCTTTAAAGTAATACTGCGTGGTAGCCATCCCATGGGTCCCAAATCTCCAGGTTCAAGGGCATCTTCCTACATCGAAAACAAGCATGAGAAACCCAGAAGATGGTACGCCGTGTGATCGGGAAAGGTTTCTAAAACGCACCTCATTTCGCATCTCCTTTTGCTCGGGTTCGCCATTCCAGCCGTTTTACTAGCAAGCTCCCTCCTTGGAGAATCAGCACCTTTAACCTCCTGTTCCGTACAGGTTGCAATTTGTCCTGAGGATGAACGGGAAGAGGGGGAACCAATGAGAGACTAGCTCTAGGTGTTGGGACAGGCACAGCTCACTCTATTTTCCCATCAGGAAGAAGAATTAACCACAGGCTCAGCCTGCCGCCCGGAATCAGAATAGGGCCCGAAGCAATCCTGTGCTTTTGCGGCCGGCTCCCAAGAAAGCGAGCTGAAAAATGGAGCTCAGGGGCACTGCAATTCACAAACCTGCAGAGTTATAAATGATAACTCTCGTCCACAAATATATTGAGGGAAGGCAACAAAGAGGCTTTGAAAGCAAGGCAGAATTACAGAAAAAAGATTTCAGGAGGTAGATTCGAATCGCCTTTAAAGCACAGGAAAAGCGGCAAAACCTCGTAAATGATGCCCTTGGCCAAAAAGTGCATATGCGTTTTTTCCTGAATATATTCAGGAAAAAACGCATACGCCCTTTTTGGCCAACCAAGAAACCTGGAAAGGCAAATCAGCGCTACAAAGAAGTCTCTCTTCCCATCGGTCAAAAGGGCCATGCTGAATAAAGGGTCAAAACCAGAAATGCAGGACAGGCCATGGAGGAACGGGAGCCTTGCTACGCTGATGGGCGAGATGTAAATTGTGAACAGCCACTCTGTAGAAGTGGACGGTGTGTCCTGAAACATCTAAAAAACTCAGCTTAGAGAGCATAGGGCACTTCCGCTCATGGGCATAGAAATTGGGAAAACTGAAAATCAGCAAGACACAGGCACCCCAAAGTTTAGGGCTGCTCTGTTGACAAGAACCTCCACTTCGTTCCACCTTAAATATCCCAGAAAAGAGAAAAATGGGTAAAGAAGTTGTGGTCCTTATGTACAATGGAATATCACTCAGCCATGAAATCAACGTCATAAGGCTAGTAGCAGCATGATGAGTGGATTTATGTATGACGATTCTAAGTGAAATAAGTCACACAGAAAACGACACTTATCCTAAGATATCACTTATAGAGGGAATGTAAAAACCACTACACTTGAACTGATTTACAAAACAGAACAGAGTCACACATTTAGAAAACACACTATGGCTGCTTAACGGGAAAGGTGAGGTGGGGTGATGCATAAAGCAAGGGTTTCAAATGAGCTCAGATACCGTTCCATAAACCCAATATGTAATAGACAAGACCTACTCCTTTCTCAGTGAACTGGACTCAACACCCCCTATTCACCGCCCAAGAATATATCTGACTAGTAAGAATCTTAAAACCTATGTATTGCTATCTCTCTGTAAGTGAGTCAAGTGGGTGTAAAGCAGCATACACACAGCAGTGAAAAGCAGATAAACCCCATTATAAAAATCAATTACTTTTAGGGCTTCCCTGGTGGTGCAGTGGTTGAGAATCTGCCTGCTGATGCAGGGGACGCGGGTTCGAGCCCTGGTCTTGGAGGATCCCACATGCCGCAGAGCGACTAGGCCCGTGAGCCACAATTACTGAGCCTGCGCGTCTGGAGCTTGTGCTCTGCAACAAGAGAGGCCGCGATGATGAGAGGCCCGCGCACCGCGATGAGGAGTGGCCCCCACTTGCCGCAACTAGAGAAAGCCCTCACACACAAATGAAGACCCAACTCAGCCATAAATAAATAAATAAACCCAAAAGTTAAAAAAAAAAATCAATTACTTTTAAAAACCCGTGAAACAAAGAGAGTGAAAGAGAGAGAAATTCTTAGGAAATTCGTTCAGGGGCTGTGATGCCACCTGGATTGACCATATCTAGACCCACAGCTGATTGAGACATAAGGGTGGACACTCTTGGGGCTGAGAGGTTTGGTGAGGTTGGGTGAGCAAACGCAGACCCTTTAAAGTAATACTGCGTGGTAGCCATCCCATGGGTCCCAAATCTCCAGGTTCAAGGGCATCTTCCTACATCGAAAACATGCATGAGAATCCCAGAAGATAGTACACCGTGTGATCGGGAAAGGTTTCTAAAACGCACCTCATTTCGCATCTCCTTGTGCTCGGGTTCGCCATTCCAGCCACTTTACTAGCAAGCTTCCTCCTTGGAGATTCAGCACCTTTAACCTCCTGTTCCGTACAGGTTGCAATTTTTCCTGACGATGAACGGGAAGAGGGGGAACCAATGAGAGACTAGCTCTGGGTGTTGGGACAGGCACAGCTCACTCTATTTTCCCATCAGGAAGAAGAATTAACCACAGGCTCAGCCTGCCGCCCGTAACCAGAATAGGGCCCGAAGCAATCCTGCGCTTTTGCGGCCAGCTCCCAAGAAAGCGAGCTGAAAAATGGAGCTCAGGGGCACTGCAATTCACAGACCTGCAGAGTTATAAATGATAACTCTCGTCCACAAATATATTGAGGGAAGGCAACGAAGAGGATTTGAAAGCAAGGCAGAATTGCAGGAAACAGATTTCAGGAGGTAGATTCGAATCGCCTTTAAAGCACAGGAAAAGCGACAAAACCTCGACAATGATGCCCTTGGCCAAAAAGGGCGTATGCGTTTTTTCCTGAATATATTCAGAAAAAAACGCATACGCCCTTTTTGGCCAACCAAGCAACCTGGAAAGGCAAATCAGCGCTACAAAGAAGTCTCGCTTCCCATCGGTCAATAGGGCCATGCTGAATAAAGGGTCAAAACCAGAAATGCAGGACAGGCCATGGAGGAACGGGAGCCTTGCTACGCTGATCGGCGGGATGTAAATTGCCAACAGCCACTCTGGAGAAGTGGACGGTGTGTCCTGAAACATCTAAAAAACTCAGCTTAGAGAGCATAGGGCACTTCCACTCATGGGCGTAGAAATTGGGAAAACTCAAAATCAGCAAGACACAGTTTAGGGCCCAAAGTTTAGGGCTGCTCTGTTGACAAGAACCTCCACTTCGTTCCACCTTAAATATCCCAGGAAAGAGAAAAATGGGTAAAGAAGTTGTGGTCCTTATGTACAATGGAATATCACTCAGCCATGAAATCAACGTCATAAGGCTAGTAGCAGCATGATGAGTGGATTTAGGTACGACGATTCTAAGTGAAATAAGTCACACAGAAAAAGACACTTATCCTAAGATATCACTTATACAGGGAATTTACAAAGCGCTACACTTGAACTAAATTACAAAACAGAACAGAGTCACCCGTTTAGAAAACACACTATGGCTGCTTAACGGGAAAGGTGAGGCAGGGTGATGCATAAAGCAAGGGTTTCAAATGAGCTCAGATACCGTTCCATAAACCCAATATGTAATAGACAAGACCTACTCCTTGCTCAGTGAACTGGACTCAACACCCCCTATTCACCGCCCAAGAATATATCTGACTAGTAAGAATCTTAAAAACTATGTATTGCTATCTCTCTGTAAGTGAGTCAAGTGGGTGTAAAGCAGCATTAACACAGCAGTGAAAAGCAGCAAAACCCCATTATAAAAATCAATTACTTTTAAAAACCCGTGAAACAAAGACAGTGAAAGAGAGAGAAATTCTTAGGAAATTCGTTCAGGGGCTGTGATGCCACCTGGATTGACCATATCTAGACCCACAGCTGATTGAGACATAAGGGTGGACACTCTTGGGGCTGAGAGGTTTGGTGAGGTTGAGTGAGCAAACGCAGACCCTTTAAAGTAATACTGCGTGGTAGCCATCCCATGGGTCCCAAATCTCCAGGTTCAAGGGCATCTTCCTCCATCGAAAACATGCATGAGAATCCCAGAAGATGGTACACCGTGTGATCGGGAAAGGTTTGTAAAACGCACCTCATTTCGCATCTCCTTGTGCTCGGGTTCACCATTCCAGCCGCTTTACTAGCAAGCTCCCTCCTTGGAGATTCAGCACCTTTAACCTCCTGTTCCGTACAGGTTGCAATTTGTCCTGAGGATGAACGGGAAGAGGGGGAACCAATGAGAGACTAGCTCTAGGTGTTGGGACAGGCGCAGCTCACTCTATTTTCCCATCAGGAAGAAGAATTAACCACAGGCTCAGCCTGCCGCCCGGAACCAGAATAGGGCCCGAAGCAATCCTGTGCTTTTGCGGCCAGCTCCCAAGAAAGCGAGCTGAAAAATGGAGCTCAGGGGCACTGCAATTCACAAACCTGCAGAGTTATAAATGATAACTCTCGTCCACAAATATATTGAGGGAAGGCAACGAAGAGGATTTGAAAGCAAGGCAGAATTGCAGAAAAAAGATTTCAGGAGGTAGATTCGAATCGCCTTGAAAGCACATGAAAAGCGGCAAAACGTGGACAATGATGCCCTTGGCCAAAAAGGGCGTATGCGTTTTTTCCTGAATATATTCAGGAAAAAACGCATACGCCCTTTTTGGCCAACCAAGCAACCTGGAAAGGCAAATCAGCGCTACAAAGAAGTCTCGCTTCCCATCGGTCAAAAGGGCCATGCTGAATAAAGTGTCAAAACCAGAAATGCAGGACAGGCCATGGAGGAACGGGAGCCTTGCTACGCTGATGGGCGGGACGGAAATTGCCAACAGCCACTCTGGAGAAGTGGACGGTGTGTCCTGAAACATCTAAAAAACTCAGCTTAGAGAGCATAGGGCACTTCCACTCATGGGCGTAGAAATTGGGAAAACTCAAAATCAGCAAGACACAGGCACCCCAAAGTTTAGGGCTGCTCTGTTGACAAGAACCTCCACTTCGTTCCACCTTAAATATCCCAGAAAAGAGAAAAATGGGTAAAGAAGTTGTGGTCCTTATGTACAATGGAATATCACTCAGCCATGAAATCAACGTCATAAGGCTAGTAGCAGCATGATGAGTGGATTTAGGTATGACGATTCTAAGTGAAATAACTCACACAGAAAACGACACATATCCTAAGATATCACTTATAGAGGGAATGTAAAAACCACTACACTTGAACTGAATTACAAAACAGAACAGAGTCACACGTTAAGAAAACACACTATGGCTGCTTAACGGGAAAGGTGAGGTGGTGTGATGCATAAAGCAAGGGTTTCAAATGAGCTCAGATACCGTTCCATAAACCCAATATGTAACAGACAAGACCTACTCCTTTCTCAGTGAACTGGACTCAACACCCCCTATTCACCGCCCAAGAATATATCTGACTAGTAAGAATCTTAAAACCTATGTATTGCTATCTCTCTGTAAGTGAGTCAAGTGGGTGTAAAGCAGCATACACACAGCAGTGAAAAGCAGCTAAACCCCATTATAAAAATCAATTACTTTTAAAAACCCGTGAAGCAAAGACAGTGAAAGAGAGAGAAATTCTTAGGAAATTCGTTCAGGGGCTGTGATGCCACCTGGATTGACCATATCTAGACCCACAGCTGATTGAGACATAAGGGTGGACACTCTTGGGGCTGAGAGGTTTGGTGAGGTTGGGTGAGCAAACGCAGACCCTTTAAAGTAATACTGCGTGGTAGCCATGCCATGGGTCCCAAATCTCCAGGTTCAAGGGCATCTTCCTACATCAAAAACATGCATGAGAAACCCAGAAGATGGTACACCGTGTGATCGGGAAAGGTTTCTAAAACGCACCTCATTTCGCATCTCATTGTGCTCGGGTTCGCCATTCCAGCCGCTTTACCAGCAAGCTCCCTCCTTGGAGATTCAGCACCTTTAACCTCCTGTTCCGTACAGGTTGAAAATTTTCCTGACGATGAACGGGAAGAGGGGGAACCAATGAGAGACTAGCTCTGGGTGTTGGGACAGGCACAGCTCACTCTATTTTCCCATCAGGAAGAAGAATTAACCACAGGCTCAGCCTGCCGCTCGGAACCAGAATAGGGCCTGAAGCAATCCTGCGCTTTTGCGGCCAGCTCCCAAGAAAGCGAGCTGAAAAATGGAGCTCAGGGGCACTGCAATTCACAAACCTGCAGAGTTATAAATGATAACTCTCATCCAAAAATATATTGAGGGACGGCAACGAAGAGGATTTGAAAGCAAAGCAGAATGGCAGGAAACAGATTTCAGGAGGTAGATTCGAATCGCCTTTAAAGCACAGGAAAAGCGGCAAAACCTCGACAATGATGCCCTTGGCCAAAAAGGGCGTATGCCTTTTTTCCTGAATATATTCAGGAAAAAACGCATACGCCCTTTTTGGCCAACCAAGCAACCTGGAAAGGCAAATCAGCGCTACAAAGAAGTCTCGCTTCCCATCGGTCAAAAGGGCCATGCTGAATAAAGGGTCAAAACCAGAAATGCAGGACAGGCCATGGAGGAACGGAAGCCTTGCTACGCTGATGGGCGGGATGGAAATTGCCAACAGCCACTCTGGAGAAGTGGACGGTGTGTCCTGAAACATCTAAAAAACTCAGCTTAGAGAGCATAGGGCACTTCCACTCATGGGCGTAGAAATTGGGAAAACTCAAAATCAGCAAGACACAGGCACCCCAAAGTTTAGGGCTGCTCTGTTGACAAGAACCTCCACTTCGTTACACCTTAAATATCCCAGGAAAGAGAAAAATGGGTAAAGAAGTTGTGGTCCTTATGTACAATGGAATATCACTCAGCCATGAAATCAACGTCATAAGGCTAGTAGCAGCATGATGAGTGGATTTAGGTACGACGATTCTAAGTGAAATAAGTCACACAGAAAAAGACACTTATCCTAAGATATCACTTATAGAGGGAATGTAAAAACCGCTACCCTTGAACTGAATTACAAAACAGAACAGAGTCACCCGTTTTGAAAACACACTATGGCTGCTTAACGGGAAAGGTGAGGTGGGGTGATGCATAAAACAAGGGTTTCAAATGAGCTCAGATACCGTTCCATAAACCCAATATTTAACAGACAAGACCTACTCCTTGCTCACTGAACTGGACTCAACACCCCCTATTCACCGCCCAAGAAGATATCTGACTAGTAAGAATCTTAAAACCTATGTATTGCCATCTCTCTGTAAGTGAGTCAAGTGGGTGTAAAGCGGCATACACACAGCAGTGAAAAGCAGCTAAACCCCATTATAAAAATCAATTACTTTTAAAAACCCGTGAAACAAAGACAGTGAAAGAGAGAGAAATTCTTACAAAATTCGTTCAGGGACTGTGATGCCACCTGGATTTTCCATATCTAGACCCACAGCTGATTGAGACCTAGGGGTGGACAATCTTGGTGCTGAGAGATTTGGTGAGGTTGGGTGAGCCAACGCAGACCCTTTGAAGTAATACTGCGTGGTACCCATCCCATGGGTCCCAAATCTAAAGGTTCAAGGGCATCTTCCTCCATCGAAAACATGCATGAGAAACCCAGAAGATGGTACACCGTGTGATCGGGAAAGGTTTCTAAAACGCACCTCATTTCGCATCTCCTTGTGCTCGGGTTCACCATTCCAGCCGCTTTACTAGCATGCTCCCTCCTTGGAGATTCAGAACCTTTAACCTCCTGTTCCGTACAGGTTGCAATTTGTCCTGAGGATGAGCGGGAAGAGGGGGAACCAATGAGAGACTAGCTCTGGGTGTTGGGACAGGCACAGCTCACTCTATTTTCCCATCAGGAAGAAGAATTAACCACAGGCTCAGCCTGCCGCCCGGAACCAGAATAGGGCCCGAAGCAATCCTGCGCTTTTGCGGCCAGCTCCCAAGAAAGCGAGCTGAAAAATGGAGCTCAGGGGCACTGCAATTCACAGACCTGCAGAGTTATAAATGATAACTCTCGTCCACAAATATATTGAGGGAAGGCAACGAAGAGGATTTGAAAGCAAGGCAGAATTGCAGGAAACAGATTTCAGGAGGTAGATTCGAATCGCCTTTAAAGCACAGGAAAAGCGACAAAACCTCGACAATGATGCCCTTGGCCAAAAAGGGCGTATGCGTTTTTTCCTGAATATATTCAGGAAAAAACGCATACGCCCTTTTTGGCCAACCAAGCAACCTGGAAAGGCAAATCAGCGCTACAAAGAAGTCTCGCTTCCCATCGGTCAATAGGGCCATGCTGAATAAAGGGTCAAAACCAGAAATGCAGGACAGGCCATGGAGGAACGGGAGCCTTGCTACGCTGATGGGCGGGATGGAAATTGCCAACAGCCACTCTGGAGAAGTGGACGGTGTGTCCTGAAACATCTAAAAAACTCAGCTTAGAGAGCATAGGGCACTTCCACTCATGGGCGTAGAAATTGGGAAAACTCAAAATCAGCAAGACACAGTTTAGGGCCCAAAGTTTAGGGCTGCTCTGTTGACAAGAACCTCCACTTCGTTCCACCTTAAATATCCCAGGAAAGAGAAAAATGGGTAAAGAAGTTGTGGTCCTTATGTACAATGGAATATCACTCAGCCATGAAATCAACGTCATAAGGCTAGTAGCAGCATGATGAGTGGATTTAGGTACAACGATTCTAAGTGAAATAAGTCACACAGAAAAAGACACTTATCCTAAGATATCACTTATACAGGGAATTTACAAAGCGCTACACTTGAACTAAATTACAAAACAGAACAGAGTCACCCGTTTAGAAAACACACTATGGCTGCTTAACGGGAAAGGTGAGGCAGGGTGATGCATAAAGCAAGGGTTTCAAATGAGCTCAGATACCGTTCCATAAACCCAATATGTAATAGACAAGACCTACTCCTTGCTCAGTGAACTGGACTCAACACCCCCTATTCACCGCCCAAGAATATATCTGACTAGTAAGAATCTTAAAACCTATGTATTGCTATCTCTCTGTAAGTGAGTCAAGTGGGTGTAAAGCAGCATTAACACAGCAGTGAAAAGCAGCAAAACCCCATTATAAAAATCAATTACTTTTAAAAACCCGTGAAACAAAGACAGTGAAAGAGAGAGAAATTCTTAGGAAATTCGTTCAGGGGCTGTGATGCCACCTGGATTGACCATATCTAGACCCACAGCTGATTGAGACATAAGGGTGGACACTCTTGGGGCTGAGAGGTTTGGTGAGGTTGGGTGAGCAAACGCAGACCCTTTAAAGTAATACTGCGTGGTAGCCATCCCATGGGTCCCAAATCTCCAGGTTCAAGGGCATCTTCCTCCATCGAAAACATGCATGAGAATCCCAGAAGATGGTACACCGTGTGATCGGGAAAGGTTTGTAAAACGCACCTCATTTCGCATCTCCTTGTGCTCGGGTTCACCATTCCAGCCGCTTTACTAGCAAGCTCCCTCCTTGGAGATTCAGCACCTTTAACCTCCTGTTCCGTACAGGTTGCAATTTGTCCTGAGGATGAACGGGAAGAGGGGGAACCAATGAGAGACTAGCTCTAGGTGTTGGGACAGGCACAGCTCACTCTATTTTCCCATCAGGAAGAAGAATTAACCACAGGCTCAGCCTGCCGCCCGGAACCAGAATAGGGCCCGAAGCAATCCTGCGCTTTTGCGGCCAGCTCCCAAGAAAGCGAGCTGAAAAATGGAGCTCAGGGGCACTGCAATTCACAAACCTGCAGAGTTATAAATGATAACTCTCGTCCACAAATATATTGAGGGAAGGCAACGAAGAGGATTTGAAAGCAAGGCAGAATTGCAGAAAAAAGATTTCAGGAGGTAGATTCGAATCGCCTTGAAAGCACATGAAAAGCGGCAAAACGTGGACAATGATGCCCTTGGCCAAAAAGGGCGTATGCGTTTTTTCCTGAATATATTCAGGAAAAAACGCATACGCCCTTTTTGGCCAACCAAGCAACCTGGAAAGGCAAATCAGCGCTACAAAGAAGTCTCGCTTCCCATCGGTCAAAAGGGCCATGCTGAATAAAGTGTCAAAACCAGAAATGCAGGACAGGCCATGGAGGAACGGGAGCCTTGCTACGCTGATGGGCGGGATGGAAATTGCCAACAGCCACTCTGGAGAAGTGGACGGTGTGTCCTGAAACATCTAAAAAACTCAGCTTAGAGAGCATAGGGCACTTCCAGTCATGGGCGTAGAAATTGGGAAAACTCAAAATCAGCAAGACACAGGCACCCCAAAGTTTAGGGCTGCTCTGTTGACAAGAACCTCCACTTCGTTCCACCTTAAATATCCCAGAAAAGAGAAAAATGGGTAAAGAAGTTGTGGTCCTTATGTACAATGGAATATCACTCAGCCATGAAATCAACGTCATAAGGCTAGTAGCAGCATGATGAGTGGATTTAGGTATGACGATTCTAAGTGAAATAACTCACACAGAAAACGACACATATCCTAAGATATCACTTATAGAGGGAATGTAAAAACCACTACACTTGAACTGAATTACAAAACAGAACAGAGTCACACGTTAAGAAAACACACTATGGCTGCTTAACGGGAAAGGTGAGGTGGTGTGATGCATAAAGCAAGGGTTTCAAATGAGCTCAGATACCGTTCCATAAACCCAATATGTAATAGACAAGACCTACTCCTTTCTCAGTGAACTGGACTCAACACCCCCTATTCACCGCCCAAGAATATATCTGACTAGTAAGAATCTTAAAACCTATGTATTGCCATCTCTCTGTAAGTGAGTCAAGTGGGTGTAAAGCAGCATTAACACAGCAGTGAAAAGCAGCAAAACCCCATTATAAAAATCAATTACTTTTAAAAACCCGTGAAACAAAGACAGTGAAAGAGAGAGAAATTCTTAGGAAATTCGTTCAGGGGCTGTGATGCCACCTGGATTGACCATATCTAGACCCACAGCTGATTGAGACATAAGGGTGGACACTCTTGGGGCTGAGAGGTTTGGTGAGGTTGGGTGAGCAAACGCAGACCCTTTAAAGTAATACTGCGTGGTAGCCATCCCATGGGTCCCAAATCTCCAGGTTCAAGGGCATCTTCCTCCATCGAAAACATGCATGAGAATCCCAGAAGATGGTACACCGTGTGATCGGGAAAGGTTTGTAAAACGCACCTCATTTCGCATCTCCTTGTGCTCGGGTTCACCATTCCAGCCGCTTTACTAGCAAGCTCCCTCCTTGGAGATTCAGCACCTTTAACCTCCTGTTCCGTACAGGTTGCAATTTGTCCTGAGGATGAACGGGAAGAGGGGGAACCAATGAGAGACTAGCTCTAGGTGTTGGGACAGGCACAGCTCACTCTATTTTCCCATCAGGAAGAAGAATTAACCACAGGCTCAGCCTGCCGCCCGGAACCAGAATAGGGCCCGAAGCAATCCTGCGCTTTTGCGGCCAGCTCCCAAGAAAGCGAGCTGAAAAATGGAGCTCAGGGGCACTGCAATTCACAAACCTGCAGAGTTATAAATGATAACTCTCGTCCACAAATATATTGAGGGAAGGCAACGAAGAGGATTTGAAAGCAAGGCAGAATTGCAGAAAAAAGATTTCAGGAGGTAGATTCGAATCGCCTTGAAAGCACATGAAAAGCGGCAAAACATGGACAATGATGCCCTTGGCCAAAAAGGGCGTATGCGTTTTTTCCTGAATATATTCAGGAAAAAACGCATACGCCCTTTTTGGCCAACCAAGCAACCTGGAAAGGCAAATCAGCGCTACAAAGAAGTCTCGCTTCCCATCGGTCAAAAGGGCCATGCTGAATAAAGTGTCAAAACCAGAAATGCAGGACAGGCCATGGAGGAACGGGAGCCTTGCTACGCTGATGGGCGGGATGGAAATTGCCAACAGCCACTCTGGAGAAGTGGACGGTGTGTCCTGAAACATCTAAAAAACTCAGCTTAGAGAGCATAGGGCACTTCCAGTCATGGGCGTAGAAATTGGGAAAACTCAAAATCAGCAAGACACAGGCACCCCAAAGTTTAGGGCTGCTCTGTTGACAAGAACCTCCACTTCGTTCCACCTTAAATATCCCAGAAAAGAGAAAAATGGGTAAAGAAGTTGTGGTCCTTATGTACAATGGAATATCACTCAGCCATGAAATCAACGTCATAAGGCTAGTAGCAGCATGATGAGTGGATTTAGGTATGACGATTCTAAGTGAAATAACTCACACAGAAAACGACACATATCCTAAGATATCACTTATAGAGGGAATGTAAAAACCACTACACTTGAACTGAATTACAAAACAGAACAGAGTCACACGTTAAGAAAACACACTATGGCTGCTTAACGGGAAAGGTGAGGTGGTGTGATGCATAAAGCAAGGGTTTCAAATGAGCTCAGATACCGTTCCATAAACCCAATATGTAATAGACAAGACCTACTCCTTTCTCAGTGAACTGGACTCAACACCCCCTATTCACCGCCCAAGAATATATCTGACTAGTAAGAATCTTAAAACCTATGTATTGCCATCTCTCTGTAAGTGAGTCAAGTGGGTGTAAAGCAGCATACACACAGCAGTGAAAAGCAGCTAAACCCCATTATAAAAATCAATTACTTTTAAAAACCCGTGAAACAAAGACAGTGAAAGAGAGAGAAATTCTTAGGAAATTCGTTCAGGGGCTGTGATGCCACCTGGATTGACCATATCTAGACCCACAGCTGATTGAGACATAAGGGTGGACACTCTTGGGGCTGAGAGGTTTGGTGAGGTTGGGTGAGCAAACGCAGACCCTTTAAAGTAATACTGCGTGGTAGCCATCCCATGGGTCCCAAATCTCCAGGTTCAAGGGCATCTTCCTACATCGAAAACATGCATGAGAAACCCAGAAGATGGTACACCGTGTGATCGGGAAAGGTTTCTAAAACGCACCTCATTTCGCATCTCCTTGTGCTCGGCTTCGCCATTCCAGCCGCTTTACCAGCAAGCTCCCTCCTTGGAGATTCAGCACCTTTAACCTCCTGTTCCGTACAGGTTGCAAATTTTCCTGACGATAACGGGAAGAGGGGGAACCAATGAGAGACTAGCTCTGGGTGTTGGGACAGGCACAGCTCACTCTATTTTCCCATCAGGAAGAAGAATTAACCACAGGCTCAGCCTGCCGCTCGGAACCAGAATAGGGCCTGAAGCAATCCTGCGCTTTTGCGGCCAGCTCCCAAGAAAGCGAGCTGAAAAATGGAGCTCAGGAGCACTGCAATTCACAAACCTGCAGAGTTATAAATGATAACTCTCATCCAAAAATATATTGAGGGACGGCAACGAAGAGGATTTGAAAGCAAAGCAGAATGGCAGGAAACAGATTTCAGGAGGTAGATTCGAATCGCCTTTAAAGCACAGGAAAAGCGGCAAAACCTCGACAATGATGCCCTTGGCCAAAAAGGGCGTATGCCTTTTTTCCTGAATATATTCAGGAAAAAACGCATACGCCCTTTTTGGCCAACCAAGCAACCTGGAAAGGCAAATCAGCGCTACAAAGAAGTCTCGCTTCCCATCGGTCAAAAGGGCCATGCTGAATAAAGGGTCAAAACCAGAAATGCAGGACAGGCCATGGAGGAACGGGAGCCTTGCTACGCTGATGGGCGGGATGGAAATTGCCAACAGCCACTCTGGAGAAGTGGACGGTGTGTCCTGAAACATCTAAAAAACTCAGCTTAGAGAGCATAGGGCACTTCCACTCATGGGCGTAGAAATTGGGAAAACTCAAAATCAGCAAGACACAGGCACCCCAAAGTTTAGGGCTGCTCTGTTGACAAGAACCTCCACTTCGTTACACCTTAAATATCCCAGGAAAGAGAAAAATGGGTAAAGAAGTTGTGGTCCTTATGTACAATGGAATATCACTCAGCCATGAAATCAACGTCATAAGGCTAGTAGCAGCATGATGAGTGGATTTAGGTACGACGATTCTAAGTGAAATAAGTCACACAGAAAAAGACACTTATCCTAAGATATCACTTATAGAGGGAATGTAAAAACCGCTACCCTTGAACTGAATTACAAAACAGAACAGAGTCACCCGTTTTGAAAACACACTATGGCTGCTTAACGGGAAAGGTGAGGTGGGGTGATGCATAAAACAAGGGTTTCAAATGAGCTCAGATACCGTTCCATAAACCCAATATGTAACAGACAAGACCTACTCCTTGCTCAGTGAACTGGACTCAACACCCCCTATTCACCGCCCAAGAAGATATCTGACTAGTAAGAATCTTAAAACCTATGTATTGCCATCTCTCTGTAAGTGAGTCAAGTGGGTGTAAAGCGGCATACACACAGCAGTGAAAAGCAGCTAAACCCCATTATAAAAATCAATTACTTTTAAAAACCCGTGAAACAAAGACAGTGAAAGAGAGAGAAATTCTTACAAAATTCGTTCAGGGACTGTGATGCCACCTGGATTTTCCATATCTAGACCCACAGCTGATTGAGACCTAGGGGTGGACAATCTTGGTGCTGAGAGATTTGGTGAGGTTGGGTGAGCCAACGCAGACCCTTTGAAGTAATACTGCGTGGTACCCATCCCATGGGTCCCAAATCTAAAGGTTCAAGGGCATCTTCCTCCATCGAAAACATGCATGAGAAACCCAGAAGATGGTACACCGTGTGATCGGGAAAGGTTTCTAAAACGCACCTCATTTCGCATCTCCTTGTGCTCGGGTTCACCATTCCAGCCGCTTTACTAGCATGCTCCCTCCTTGGAGATTCAGAACCTTTAACCTCCTGTTCCGTACAGGTTGCAATTTGTCCTGAGGATGAGCGGGAAGAGGGGGAACCAATGAGAGACTAGCTCTGGGTGTTGGGACAGGCACAGCTCACTCTATTTTCCCATCAGGAAGAAGAATTAACCACAGGCTCAGCCTGCCGCCCGTAACCAGAATAGGGCCCGAAGCAATCCTGCGCTTTTGCGGCCAGCTCCCAAGAAAGCGAGCTGAAAAATGGAGCTCAGGGGCACTGCAATTCACAGACCTGCAGAGTTATAAATGATAACTCTCGTCCACAAATATATTGAGGGAAGGCAACGAAGAGGATTTGAAAGCAAGGCAGAATTGCAGGAAACAGATTTCAGGAGGTAGATTCGAATCGCCTTTAAAGCACAGGAAAAGCGACAAAACCTCGACAATGATGCCCTTGGCCAAAAAGGGCGTATGCGTTTTTTCCTGAATATATTTCGGAAAAAACGCATACGCCCTTTTTGGCCAACCAAGCAACCTGGAAAGGCAAATCAGCGCTACAAAGAAGTCTCGCTTCCCATCGGTCAATAGGGCCATGCTGAATAAAGGGTCAAAACCAGAAATGCAGGACAGGCCATGGAGGAACGGGAGCCTTGCTACGCTGATCGGCGGGATGTAAATTGCCAACAGCCACTCTGGAGAAGTGGACGGTGTGTCCTGAAACATCTAAAAAACTCAGCTTAGAGAGCATAGGGCACTTCCACTCATGGGCGTAGAAATTGGGAAAACTCAAAATCAGCAAGACACAGTTTAGGGCCCAAAGTTTAGGGCTGCTCTGTTGACAAGAACCTCCACTTCGTTCCACCTTAAATATCCCAGGAAAGAGAAAAATGGGTAAAGAAGTTGTGGTCCTTATGTACAATGGAATATCACTCAGCCATGAAATCAACGTCATAAGGCTAGTAGCAGCATGATGAGTGGATTTAGGTACGACGATTCTAAGTGAAATAAGTCACACAGAAAAAGACACTTATCCTAAGATATCACTTATAGAGGGAATGTAAAAACCGCTACCCTTGAACTGAATTACAAAACAGAACAGAGTCACCCGTTTTGAAAACACACTATGGCTGCTTAACGGGAAAGGTGAGGTGGGGTGATGCATAAAACAAGGGTTTCAAATGAGCTCAGATACCGTTCCATAAACCCAATATGTAACAGACAAGACCTACTCCTTGCTCAGTGAACTGGACTCAACACCCCCTATTCACCGCCCAAGAAGATATCTGACTAGTAAGAATCTTAAAACCTATGTATTGCCATCTCTCTGTAAGTGAGTCAAGTGGGTGTAAAGCGG
Organism: Balaenoptera acutorostrata; assembly: GCF_949987535.1. NCBI lineage: Eukaryota > Metazoa > Chordata > Mammalia > Artiodactyla > Balaenopteridae > Balaenoptera > Balaenoptera acutorostrata. Next base: position 111,417 of record NW_026646813.1, on the reverse strand, counting down.
CATACACACAGCAGTGAAAAGCAGCTAAACCCCATTATAAAAATCAATTACTTTTAAAAACCCGTGAAACAAAGACAGTGAAAGAGAGAGAAATTCTTACAAAATTCGTTCAGGGACTGTGATGCCACCTGGATTTTCCATATCTAGACCCACAGCTGATTGAGACCTAGGGGTGGACAATCTTGGTGCTGAGAGATTTGGTGAGGTTGGGTGAGCCAACGCAGACCCTTTGAAGTAATACTGCGTGGTACCCATCCCATGGGTCCCAAATCTAAAGGTTCAAGGGCATCTTCCTCCATCGAAAACATGCATGAGAAACCCAGAAGATGGTACACCGTGTGATCGGGAAAGGTTTCTAAAACGCACCTCATTTCGCATCTCCTTGTGCTCGGGTTCACCATTCCAGCCGCTTTACTAGCATGCTCCCTCCTTGGAGATTCAGAACCTTTAACCTCCTGTTCCGTACAGGTTGCAATTTGTCCTGAGGATGAGCGGGAAGAGGGGGAACCAATGAGAGACTAGCTCTGGGTGTTGGGACAGGCACAGCTCACTCTATTTTCCCATCAGGAAGAAGAATTAACCACAGGCTCAGCCTGCCGCCCGTAACCAGAATAGGGCCCGAAGCAATCCTGCGCTTTTGCGGCCAGCTCCCAAGAAAGCGAGCTGAAAAATGGAGCTCAGGGGCACTGCAATTCACAGACCTGCAGAGTTATAAATGATAACTCTCGTCCACAAATATATTGAGGGAAGGCAACGAAGAGGATTTGAAAGCAAGGCAGAATTGCAGGAAACAGATTTCAGGAGGTAGATTCGAATCGCCTTTAAAGCACAGGAAAAGCGACAAAACCTCGACAATGATGCCCTTGGCCAAAAAGGGCGTATGCGTTTTTTCCTGAATATATTCAGGAAAAAACGCATACGCCCTTTTTGGCCAACCAAGCAACCTGGAAAGGCAAATCAGCGCTACAAAGAAGTCTCGCTTCCCATCGGTCAATAGGGCCATGCTGAATAAAGGGTCAAAACCAGAAATGCAGGACAGGCCATGGAGGAACGGGAGCCTTGCTACGCTGATGGGCGGGATGGAAATTGCCAACAGCCACTCTGGAGAAGTGGACGGTGTGTCCTGAAACATCTAAAAAACTCAGCTTAGAGAGCATAGGGCACTTCCACTCATGGGCGTAGAAATTGGGAAAACTCAAAATCAGCAAGACACAGTTTAGGGCCCAAAGTTTAGGGCTGCTCTGTTGACAAGAACCTCCACTTCGTTCCACCTTAAATATCCCAGGAAAGAGAAAAATGGGTAAAGAAGTTGTGGTCCTTATGTACAATGGAATATCACTCAGCCATGAAATCAACGTCATAAGGCTAGTAGCAGCATGATGAGTGGATTTAGGTACAACGATTCTAAGTGAAATAAGTCACACAGAAAAAGACACTTATCCTAAGATATCACTTATACAGGGAATTTACAAAGCGCTACACTTGAACTAAATTACAAAACAGAACAGAGTCACCCGTTTAGAAAACACACTATGGCTGCTTAACGGGAAAGGTGAGGCAGGGTGATGCATAAAGCAAGGGTTTCAAATGAGCTCAGATACCGTTCCATAAACCCAATATGTAATAGACAAGACCTACTCCTTGCTCAGTGAACTGGACTCAACACCCCCTATTCACCGCCCAAGAATATATCTGACTAGTAAGAATCTTAAAACCTATGTATTGCTATCTCTCTGTAAGTGAGTCAAGTGGGTGTAAAGCAGCATTAACACAGCAGTGAAAAGCAGCAAAACCCCATTATAAAAATCAATTACTTTTAAAAACCCGTGAAACAAAGACAGTGAAAGAGAGAGAAATTCTTAGGAAATTCGTTCAGGGGCTGTGATGCCACCTGGATTGACCATATCTAGACCCACAGCTGATTGAGAAAGGGTGGACACTCTTGGGGCTGAGAGGTTTGGTGAGGTTGGGTGAGCCAACGCAGGCCCTTTAAAGTAATACTGCGTGGTAGCCATCCCATGGGTCCCAAATCTCCAGGTTCAAGGGCATCTTCCTACCTCGAAAACAGGCATGAGAAACCCAGATGATGGTACACCGTGTGATCGGGAAAGGTTTCTAAAACGCACCTCATTTCTCATCTCCTTCTGCTCGGCTTCGCCATTCCAGCCGCTTTACTAGCAACCTCCCCCCTGGGAGAATCAGCACCTTTAACCTCCTGTTCCGTACAGGTTGCAATTTGTCCTGAGGATGAAAGGGAAGAGGGGGAACAAATGAGAGACTAGCTCTAGGTGTTGGGACAGGCACAGCTCACTCTATTTTCCCATCAGGAAGAAGAATTAACCACAGGCTCAGCCTGCCGCCCGGAACCAGAATAGGGCCTGAAGCAATCCTGCGCTTTTGCGGCCAGCTCCCAAGAAAGCGAGCTGAAAAATGGAGCTCAGGGGCACTGCAATTCACAAACCTGCAGAGTTATAAATGATAACTCTCGTCCACAAAAATATTGAGGGAAGGCAACGAAGAGGATTTGAAAGCAAGGCAGAATTGCAGGAAACAGATTTCAGGAGGTAGATTCGAATCGCCTTTAAAGCACAGGAGAAGCGGCAAAACCTCGACAATGCTGCCCTTGGCCAAAGAGGGCGTATGCGTTTTTTCCTGAATATATTCAGGAAAAAACGCATACGCCCTTTTTGGCCAACCAAGCAACCTGGAAAGGCAAATCAGCGCTACAAAGAAGTCTCGCTTCCCATCGGTCAAAAGGGCCATGCTGAATAAAGTGTCAAAACCAGAAATGCAGGACAGGCCATGGAGGAACGGGAGCCTTGCTACGCTGATGGGCGGGATGGAAATTGCCAACAGCCACTCTGGAGAAGTGGACGGTGTGTCCTGAAACATCTAAAAAACTCAGCTTAGAGAGCATAGGGCACTTCCACTCATGGGCGTAGAAATTGGGAAAACTCAAAATCAGCAAGACACAGTTTAGGGCCCAAAGTTTAGGGCTGCTCTGTTGACAAGAACCTCCACTTCGTTCCACCTTAAATATCCCAGGAAAGAGAAAAATGGATAAAGAAGTTGTGGTCCTTATGTACAATGGAATATCACTCAGCCATGAAATCAACATCATAAGGCTAGTAGGAGCATGATGAGTGGATTTAGCTACGACGATTCTAAGTGAAATAAGTCACACAGAAAACGACACTTATCCTAAGATATCAGTTATAGAGGGAATGTAAAAACCGCTTCACTTGAACTGAATTACAAAACAGAACAGTGTCACCCGTTTAGAAAACACACTATGGCTGCTTAACGGGAAAGGTGAGGTGGGGTGATGCATAAAACAAGGGTTTCAAATGAGCTCAGATACCGTTCCATAAACCCAATATGTAATAGACAAGACCTACTCCTTGCTCCGTGAACTGGACTCAACACCCCCTATTCACCGCCCAAGAATATATCTGACTAGTAAGAATCTTAAAACCTATGTATTGCCATCTCTCTGTAAGTGAGTCAAGTGGGTGTAAAGCGGCATACACACAGCAGTGAAAAGCAGCTAAACCCCATTATAAAAATCAATTACTTTTAAAAACCCGTGAAACAAAGACAGTGAAAGAGAGAGAAATTCTTAGGAAATTCGTTCAGGGGCTGTGATGCCACCTGGATTTTCCATATCTAGACCCACAGCTGATTGAGACCTAAGGGTGGACACTCTTGGGGCTGAGAGGTTTGGTGAGGTTGGGTGAGCCAACGCAGGCCCTTTAAAGTAATACTGCGTGGTAGCCATCCCATGGGTCCCAAATCTCCAGGTTCAAGGGCATCTTCCTACCTCGAAAACAGGCATGAGAAACCCAGATGATGGTACACCGTGTGATCGGGAAAGGTTTCTAAAACGCACCTCATTTCTCATCTCCTTCTGCTCGGCTTCGCCATTCCAGCCGCTTTACTAGCAACCTCCCCCCTGGGAGAATCAGCACCTTTAACCTCCTGTTCCGTACAGGTTGCAATTTGTCCTGAGGATGAACGGGAAGAGGGGGAACCAATGAGAGACTAGCTCTAGGTGTTGGGACAGGCACAGCTCACTCTATTTTCCCATCAGGAAGAAGAATTAACCACAGGCTCAGCCTGCCGCCCGGAACCAGAATAGGGCCTGAAGCAATCCTGCGCTTTTGCGGCCAGCTCCCAAGAAAGCGAGCTGAAAAATGGAGCTCAGGGGCACTGCAATTCACAAACCTGCAGAGTTATAAATGATAACTCTCGTCCACAAAAATATTGAGGGAAGGCAACGAAGAGGATTTGAAAGCAAGGCAGAATTGCAGGAAACAGATTTCAGGAGGTAGATTCGAATCGCCTTTAAAGCACAGGAGAAGCGGCAAAACCTCGACAATGCTGCCCTTGGCCAAAGAGGGCGTATGCGTTTTTTCCTGAATATATTCAGGAAAAAACGCATACGCCCTTTTTGGCCAACCAAGCAACCTGGAAAGGCAAATCAGCGCTACAAAGAAGTCTCGCTTCCCATCGGTCAAAAGGGCCATGCTGAATAAAGTGTCAAAACCAGAAATGCAGGACAGGCCATGGAGGAACGGGAGCCTTGCTACGCTGATGGGCGGGATGGAAATTGCCAACAGCCACTCTGGAGAAGTGGACGGTGTGTCCTGAAACATCTAAAAAACTCAGCTTAGAGAGCATAGGGCACTTCCACTCATGGGCGTAGAAATTGGGAAAACTCAAAATCAGCAAGACACAGTTTAGGGCCCAAAGTTTAGGGCTGCTCTGTTGACAAGAACCTCCACTTCGTTCCACCTTAAATATCCCAGGAAAGAGAAAAATGGATAAAGAAGTTGTGGTCCTTATGTACAATGGAATATCACTCAGCCATGAAATCAACATCATAAGGCTAGTAGGAGCATGATGAGTGGATTTAGCTACGACGATTCTAAGTGAAATAAGTCACACAGAAAACGACACTTATCCTAAGATATCAGTTATAGAGGGAATGTAAAAACCGCTTCACTTGAACTGAATTACAAAACAGAACAGTGTCACCCGTTTAGAAAACACACTATGGCTGCTTAACGGGAAAGGTGAGGTGGGGTGATGCATAAAACAAGGGTTTCAAATGAGCTCAGATACCGTTCCATAAACCCAATATGTAATAGACAAGACCTACTCCTTGCTCCGTGAACTGGACTCAACACCCCCTATTCACCGCCCAAGAATATATCTGACTAGTAAGAATCTTAAAACCTATGTATTGCCATCTCTCTGTAAGTGAGTCAAGTGGGTGTAAAGCGGCATACACACAGCAGTGAAAAGCAGCTAAACCCCATTATAAAAATCAATTACTTTTAAAAACCCGTGAAACAAAGACAGTGAAAGAGAGAGAAATTCTTAGGAAATTCGTTCAGGGGCTGTGATGCCACCTGGATTTTCCATATCTAGACCCACAGCTGATTGAGACCTAAGGGTGGACACTCTTGGGGCTGAGAGGTTTGGTGAGGTTGGGTGAGCCAACGCAGGCCCTTTAAAGTAATACTGCGTGGTAGCCATCCCATGGGTCCCAAATCTCCAGCTTCAAGGGCATCTTCCTACCTCGAAAACAGGCATGAGAAACCCAGATGATGGTACACCGTGTGATCGGGAAAGGTTTCTAAAACGCACCTCATTTCTCATCTCCTTCTGCTCGGCTTCGCCATTCCAGCCGCTTTACTAGCAACCTCCCCCCTGGGAGAATCAGCACCTTTAACCTCCTGTTCCGTACAGGTTGCAATTTGTCCTGAGGATGAACGGGAAGAGGGGGAACCAATGAGAGACTAGCTCTAGGTGTTGGGACAGGCACAGCTCACTCTATTTTCCCATCAGGAAGAAGAATTAACCACAGGCTCAGCCTGCCGCCCGGAACCAGAATAGGGCCTGAAGCAATCCTGCGCTTTTGCGGCCAGCTCCCAAGAAAGCGAGCTGAAAAATGGAGCTCAGGGGCACTGCAATTCACAAACCTGCAGAGTTATAAATGATAACTCTCGTCCACAAAAATATTGAGGGAAGGCAACGAAGAGGATTTGAAAGCAAGGCAGAATTGCAGGAAACAGATTTCAGGAGGTAGATTCGAATCGCCTTTAAAGCACAGGAGAAGCGGCAAAACCTCGACAATGATGCCCTTGGCCAAAAAGGGCGTATGCGTTTTTTCCTGAATATATTCAGGAAAAAACGCATACGCCCTTTTTGGCCAACCAAGCAACCTGGAAAGGCAAATCAGCGCTACAAAGAAGTCTCGCTTCCCATCGGTCAAAAGGGCCATGCTGAATAAAGTGTCAAAACCAGAAATGCAGGACAGGCCATGGAGAAACGGGAGCCTTGCTACGCTGATGGGCGGGATGGAAATTGCCAACAGCCACTCTGGAGAAGTGGACGGTGTGTCCTGAAACATCTAAAAAACTCAGCTTAGAGAGCATAGGGCACTTCCGCTCATGGGCATAGCAATTGGGAAAACTAAAAATCAGCAAGACACAGGCACCCCAAAGTTTAGGGCTGCTCCGTTGACAAGAACCTCCACTTCGTTCCACCTTAAATATCCCAGGAAAGAGAAAAATGGGTAAAGAAGTTGTGGTCCTTATGTACAATGGAATATCACTCAGCCATGAAATCAACGTCATAAGGCTAGTAGCAGCACGATGAGTGGATTTAGGTACGACGATTCTAAGTGAAATAAGTCACACAGAAAAAGACACTTATCATAAGATATCACTTATAGAGGGAATGTAAAAACCGCTACACTTGAACTGAATTACAAAACAGAACAGAGTCACACGTTCAGAAAACACACTATGGCTGCTGAACGGGAAAGGTGAGGTGGGGTGATGCATAAAACAAGGGTTTCAAATTAGCTCAGATACCGTTCCATAAACCCAATATGTAGTAGACAAGACCTACTCCTTGCTCAGTGAACTGGACTCAACACCCCCTATTCACCGCACAAGAATATATCTGACTAGTAAGAATCTTCAAACCTATGTATTGATATCTCTCTGTAAGTGAGTCAAGGGGGTGTAAAGCGGCATAAACACAGCCGTGAAAAGCAGCTAAACCCCATTATAAAAATAAATGACTTTTCAAAACCCGTGAAACAAAGACAGTGAAAGAGAGAGAAATTCTTACAAAATTCGTTCAGGGGTTGTGATGCCACCTGGATTGACCATATCTAGACCCACAGCTGATTGAGACATAAGAGTGGACACTCTTGGGGCTCAGAGGTTTGGTGAGGTTGCATGAGCCAACGCAGACCCTTTAAAGTAATACTGCATGGTACCCATCCCTTGGGTCCCAAATCTCCAGGTTCAAGGGCATCTTCCTACGTCGAAATCATGCTTGAGAAACCCAGAAGATGGTACACCGTGTGATCGGGAAAGTTTTCTAAAACGCACCTCATTTCTCATCTCCTTGTGCTCGGGTTCGCCATTCCAGCCGCTTTACTAGCCATCTCCCTCCTTGGAGAATCAGCACCTTTAACCTCCTGTTCCGTACAGGTTGCAAATTGTCCTGAGGATGAACGGGAAGAGGGGGAACCAATGAGAGACTAGCTCTAGGGGTTGGGACAGGCACAGGTCACTCTATTTTCCCATCAGGAAGAAGAAGTAACCACAACCTCAGCCTGCCCCCCAGAACCAGAAGAGGGCCTGAAGCAATCCTGCACTTTTGCGGTCAGCTCCCAAAAAAGCGACTGGAAAAATGGAGCTCAGGGGCACTGCAATTCACAAACCTGCAGAGTTATAAATGATAACTCTCGTCCACAAATATATTGAGGGAAGGCAACGAAGAGGCTTTGAAAGCAAGGCAGAATTGCAGGAAACAGATTTCAGGAGGTAGATTCGAATCGCCTTGAAAGCACATGAAAAGCGGCAAAACGTGGACAATGATGCCCTTGGCCAAAAAGGGCGTATGCGTTTTTTCCTGAATATATTCAGGAAAAAACGCATACGCCCTTTTTGGCCAACCAAGCAACCTGGAAAGGCAAATCAGCGCTCCAAAGAAGTCTCGCTTCCCAGCGGGCAAAAGGGCCATGCGGAAAAAAGTGTCCAAACCAGAAATGCAGGACCGGCCATGGAGAAATGGGAGCCTTGCTACGCTGATGGGCGGGATGTAAATTGCCAGCAGCAACTCTGGAGAAGTGTAAGGTGTGGCCTGAAACATGTAAAAAACACAGCTTGGAGAGCATAGGGCACTTCCACTCATGGGCGTATAAATTGGGAAAACTAAAAATCAGCAAGACACAGGCACCGCAAAGTTGAGGGCTGCTCTGTTGACAAGAACGCCCACTTCATTTCACCTTAAATATCCTAGGAAAGAGAAAAGTGGATAAAGAAGTTGTGGTCCTCATGTACAATGGAATATCACTCAGCCATGAAATCAACGTCATAAGGCTAGTAGCAGCACGATGAGTGGATTTAGGTACGACGATTCTAAGTGAAATAAGTCACACAGAAAAAGACACTTATCATAAGATATCACTTATAGAGGGAATGTAAAAACCGCTACACTTGAACTGAATTACAAAACAGAACAGAGTCACACGTTCAGAAAACACACTATGGCTGCTGAACGGGAAAGGTGAGGTGGGGTGATGCATAAAACAAGGGTTTCAAATTAGCTCAGATACCGTTCCATAAACCCAATATGTAGTAGACAAGACCTACTCCTTGCTCAGTGAACTGGACTCAACACCCCCTATTCACCGCACAAGAATATATCTGACTAGTAAGAATCTTCAAACCTATGTATTGATATCTCTCTGTAAGTGAGTCAAGGGGGTGTAAAGCGGCATAAACACAGCCGTGAAAAGCAGCTAAACCCCATTATAAAAATAAATTACTTTTCAAAACCCGTGAAACAAAGACAGTGAAAGAGAGAGAAATTCTTACAAAATTCGTTCAGGGGCTGTGATGCCACCTGGATTGACCATATCTAGACCCACAGCTGATTGAGACATAAGGGTGGACACTCTTGGGGCTCAGAGGTTTGGTGAGGTTGCATGAGCCAACGCAGACCCTTTAAAGTAATACTGCATGGTAGCCATCCCATGGGTCCCAAATCTCCAGGTTCAAGGGCATCTTCCTACGTCGAAAACATGCATGAGAAAACCAGAAGATGGTACACCATGTGATCGGGAAAGGTTTCTAAAACACACCTCATTTCTCATCTCCTTGTGCTCGGGTTCACCATTCCAGCCGCTTTACTAGCCATCTCCCTCCTTGGAGAATCAGCACTTTTAACCTCCTGTTCCATACAGGTTACAATTTGTCCTGAGGATGAACGGGAAGAGGGGGAACCAATGAGAGACTAGCTCTAGGGGTTGGGAGAGGCACAGGTCACTCTATTTTCCCATCAGGAAGAAGAATTAACCACAAGCTCAGCCTGCCCCCCAGAACCAGAAGAGGGCCTGAAGCAATCCTGCACTTTTGCGGCCAGCTCCCAAAAAAGCGACTGGAAAAATGGAGCTCAGGGGCACTGAAATTCACAAACCTGCAGAGTTATAAATGATAACTCTCGTCCACAAATATATTGAGGGAAGGCAACGAAGAGGCTTTGAAAGCAAGGCAGAATTGCAGGAAACAGATTTCAGGAGGTAGATTCGAATCACCTTGAAAGCACATGAAAAGCGGCAAAACGTGGACAATGATGCCCTTGGCCAAAAAGGGCGTATGCGTTTTTTCCTGAATATATTCAGAAAAAAACGCATACGCCCTTTTTGGCCCACCAAGCCACCTGGAAAGGCAAATCAGTGCTCCAAAGAAGTCTCGCTTCCCAGCGGGCAAAAGGGCCATGCGGAAAAAGTGTCCAAACCAGAAATGCAGGACCGGCCATGGAGAAATGGGAGCCTTGCTACGCTGATGGGCGGGATGTAAATTGCCAACAGCCACTCTGGAGAAGTGTACGGTGTGTCCTGAAACATCTAAAAAACACAGCTTGGAGAGCATAGGGCACTTCCACTCATGGGCGTATAAATTGGGAAAACTAAAAATCAGCAAGACACAGGCACCCCAAAGTTTAGGGCTGCTCTGTTGACAAGAACGCCCACTTCATTACACCTTAAATATCCTAGGAAAGAGAAAAGCGGATAAAGAAGTTGTGGTCCTCATGTACAATGGAATATCACTCAGCCATGAAATCCACGTCATAAGGCTAGTAGCAGCACGATGAGTGGATTTAGGTACGACGATTCTAAGTGAAATAAGTCACACAGAAAAAGACACTTATCATAAGATATCACTTATAGAGGGAATGTAAAAACCGCTACACTTGAACTGAATTACAAAACAGAACAGAGTCACACGTTCAGAAAACACACTATGGCTGCTGAACGGGAAAGGTGAGGTGGGGTGATGCATAAAACAAGGGTTTCAAATGAGCTCAGATACCGTTCCATAAACCCAATATGTAATAGACAAGACCTACTCCTTTCTCAGTGAACTGGACTCAACACCCCCTATTCACCGCCCAAGAATATATCTGACTAGTAAGAATCTTAAAACCTATGTATTGCTATCTCTCTGTAAGTGAGTCAAGTGGGTGTAAAGCAGCATTAACACAGCAGTGAAAAGCAGCAAAACCCCATTATAAAAATCAATTCCTTTTAAAAACCCGTGAAACAAAGACAGTGAAAGAGAGAGAAATTCTTAGGAAATTCGTTCAGGGGCTGTGATGCCACCTGGATTGACCATATCTAGACCCACAGCTGATTGAGACATAAGGGTGGACACTCTTGGGGCTGAGAGGTTTGGTGAGGTTGGGTGAGCCAACGCAGACCCTTTAAAGTAATACTGGGTGGTAGCCATCCCATGGGTCCCAAATCTCCAGGTTCAAGGGCATCTTCCTACATCGAAAACATGCATGAGAAACCCAGAAGATGGTACACCGTGTGATCGGGAAAGGTTTCTAAAACGCACCTCATTTCGCATCTCCTTGTGCTCGGGTTCGCCATTCCAGCCGCTTTACTAGCAAGCTCCCTCCTTGGAGATTCAGCACCTTTAACCTCCTGTTCCGTACAGGTTGCAATTTGTCCTGAGGATGAACGGGAAGAGGGGGAACCAATGAGAGACTAGCTCTAGGTGTTGGGACAGGCACAGCTCACTCTATTTTCCCATCAGGAAGAAGAATTAACCACAGGCTCAGCCTGCCGCCCGGAACCAGAATAGGGCCCGAAGCAATCCTGCGCTTTTGCGGCCAGCTCCCAAGAAAGCGAGCTGAAAAATGGAGCTCAGGGGCACTGCAATTCACAAACCTGCAGAGTTATAAATGATAACTCTCGTCCACAAATATATTGAGGGAAGGCAACGAAGAGGCTTTGAAAGCAAGGAGAATTGCAGGAAACAGATTTCAGGAGGTAGATTCGAATCGCCTTGAAAGCACATGAAAAGCGGCAAAACGTGGACAATGATGCCCTTGGCCAAAAAGGGCGTATGCGTTTTTTCCTGAATATATTCAGGAAAAAACGCATACGCCCTTTTTGGCCAACCAAGCCACCTGGAAAGGCAAATCAGCGCTCCAAAGAAGTCTCGCTTCCCAGCGGGCAAAAGGGCCATGCGGAAAAAAGTGTCCAAACCAGAAATGCAGGACCGGCCATGGAGAAATGGGAGCCTTGCTACGCTGAATGACGGGATGTAAATTGCCAACAGCCACTCTGGAGAAGTGTACGGTGTGTCCTGAAACATCTAAAAAACACAGCTTGGAGAGCATAGGGCACTTCCACTCATGGGCGTATAAATTGGGAAAACTCAAAATCAGCAAGACAAAGGCACCCCAAAGTTTAGGGCTGCTCTGTTGACAAGATCCCCCACTTCATTACACCTTAAATATCCTAGGAAAGAGAAAAGTGGATAAAGAAGTTGTGGTCCTCATGTACAATGGAATATCACTCAGCCATGAAATCAACGTCATAAGGCTGGTAGCAGCACGATGAGTGGATTTAGGTACGACGATTCTAAGTGAAATAAGTCACACAGAAAAAGACACTTATCATAAGATATCACTTATAGAGGGAATGTAAAAACCGCTACACTTGAACTGAATTACAAAACAGAACAGAGTCACCCGTTTAGAAAACACACTATGGCTGCTTAACGGGAAAGGTGAGGTTTGGTGATGCATAAAACAAGGGTTTCAAATGAGCTCAGATACCGTTCCATAAACCCAATATGTAATAGACAAGACCTACTCCTTGCTCAGTGAACTGGACTCAACACCCCCTATTCACCGCCCAAGAATATATCTGACTAGTAAGAATCTTAAAACCTATGTATTGCCATCTCTCTGTAAGTGAGTCAAGTGGGTGTAAAGCGGCATACACACAGCAGTGAAAAGCAGCTAAACCCCACTATAAAAATCAATTACTTTTAAAAACCCGTGAAACAAAGACAGTGAAAGAGAGAGAAATTCTTACAAAATTCGTTCAGGGGCTGTGATGCCACCTGGATTTTCCATATCTAGACCCACAGCTGATTGAGACCTAGGGGTGGATAATCTTGGTGCTGAGAGATTTGGTGAGGTTGGGTGAGCCAACGCAGACCCTTTAAAGTAATACTGCGTGGTACCCATCCCATGGGTCCCAAATCTCCAGGTTCAAGGGCATCTTCCTACCTTGAAAACAGGCATGAGAAACCCAGAAGATGGTATACCATGTGATCGGGAAAGGTTTCTAAAACGCATCTCATTTCTCATCTCCTTGTGCTCAGCTTCGCCATTCCACCCGCTTTACTAGCAACCTCCCCCCTGGGAGAATCAGCACCTTTAACCTCCTGTTCCGTACAGGTTGCAATTTGTCCTGAGGATGAACGGGAAGAGGGGGAACCAATGAGAGACTAGCTCTAGGTGTTGGGACAGGCAGAGCTCACTCTATTTTCCCATCAGGAAGAAGAATTAACCACAGGCTCAGCCTGCCGCCCGGAACCAGAATAGGGCCCGAAGCAATCCTGCGCTTTTGCGGCCAGCTTCCAAGAAAGCGAGCTGAAAAATGGAGCTCAGGGGCACTGCAATTCACAAACCTGCAGAGTTATAAATGATAACTCTCGTCCACAAATATATTGAGGGAAGGCAACGAAGAGGATTTGAAAGCAAGGCAGAATTGCAGGAAACAGATTTCAGGAGGTAGATTCGAATCGCCTTTAAAGCACAGGAAAAGCGGCAAAACCTCGACAATGATGCCCTTGGCCAAAAAGGGCGTATGCGTTTTTTCCTGAATATATTCAGGAAAAAACGCATACGCCCTTTTTGGCCAACCAAGCAACCTGGAAAGGCAAATCAGCGCTACAAAGAAGTCTCGCTTCCCATCGGTCACAAGGGCCATGCTGAATAAAGTGTCAAAACCAGAAATGCAGCACCGGCCATGGAGGAACGGGAGCCTTGCTACGCTGATGGGCGGGATGGAATTTGCCAACAGCCACTCTGGAGAAGTGGACGGTGTGTCCTGAAACATCTAAAAAACTCAGCTTAGAGAGCATAGGGCACTTCCACTCATGGGCGTAGAAATTGGGAAAACTCAAAATCAGCAAGACACAGTTCAGGGCCCAAAGTTTAGGGCTGCTCTGTTGACAAGAACCTCCACTTCGTTCCACCTTAAATATCCCAGGAAAGAGAAAAATGGGTAAAGAAGTTGTGGTCCTTATGTACAATGGAATATCACTCAGCCATGAAATCAACGTCATAAGGCTAGTAGCAGCTTGATGAGTGGATTTAGGTACGACGATTCTAAGTGAAATAAGTCACACAGAAAAAGACACTTATCCTAAGATATCACTTATACAGGGAATTTACAAAGCGCTACACTTGAACTAAATTACAAAACAGAACAGAGTCACCCGTTTAGAAAACACACTATGACTGCTTAACGGGAAAGGTGAGGCGGGGTGATGCATAAAGCAAGGGTTTCAAATGACCTCAGATACCGTTCCATAAACACAATATGTAATAGACAAGACCTACTCCTTGCTCAGTGAACTGGACTCAACACCCCCTATTCACCGCCCAAGAATATATCGGACTAGTAAGAATCTTAAAACCTATGTTTTGCCATCTCTCTGTAAGTGAGTCAAGTGGGTGTAAAGCGGCATACACACAGCAGTGAAAAGCAGCTAAACCCCATTATAAAAATCAATTACTTTTAAAAACCCGTGAAACAAAGACAGTGAAAGAGAGAGAAATTCTTAGGAAATTCGTTCAGGGGCTGTGATGCCACCTGGATTGACCATATCTAGACCCAGAGCTGATTGAGACATAAGGGTGGACACTCTTGGGGCTGAGAGGTTTGGTGAGGTTGGGTGAGCCAACGCAGACCCTTTAAAGTAATACTGCGTGGTAGCCATCCCATGGGTCCCAAATCTCCAGGTTCAAGGGCATCTTCCTACATCGAAAACAAGCATGAGAAACCCAGAAGATGGTACGCCGTGTGATCGGGAAAGGTTTCTAAAACGCACCTCATTTCGCATCTCCTTTTGCTCGGGTTCGCCATTCCAGCCGTTTTACTAGCAAGCTCCCTCCTTGGAGAATCAGCACCTTTAACCTCCTGTTCCGTACAGGTTGCAATTTGTCCTGAGGATGAACGGGAAGAGGGGGAACCAATGAGAGACTAGCTCTAGGTGTTGGGACAGGCACAGCTCACTCTATTTTCCCATCAGGAAGAAGAATTAACCACAGGCTCAGCCTGCCGCCCGGAATCAGAATAGGGCCCGAAGCAATCCTGTGCTTTTGCGGCCGGCTCCCAAGAAAGCGAGCTGAAAAATGGAGCTCAGGGGCACTGCAATTCACAAACCTGCAGAGTTATAAATGATAACTCTCGTCCACAAATATATTGAGGGAAGGCAACAAAGAGGCTTTGAAAGCAAGGCAGAATTGCAGAAAAAAGATTTCAGGAGGTAGTTTCGAATCGCCTTTAAAGCACAGGAAAAGCGGCAAAACCTCGTAAATGATGCCCTTGGCCAAAAAGTGCATATGCGTTTTTTCCTGAATATATTCAGGAAAAAACGCATACGCCCTTTTTGGCCAACCAAGAAACCTGGAAAGGCAAATCAGCGCTACAAAGAAGTCTCTCTTCCCATCGGTCAAAAGGGCCATGCTGAATAAAGGGTCAAAACCAGAAATGCAGGACAGGCCATGGAGGAACGGGAGCCTTGCTACGCTGATGGGCGAGATGTAAATTGTGAACAGCCACTCTGTAGAAGTGGACGGTGTGTCCTGAAACATCTAAAAAACTCAGCTTAGAGAGCATAGGGCACTTCCGCTCATGGGCATAGAAATTGGGAAAACTGAAAATCAGCAAGACACAGGCACCCCAAAGTTTAGGGCTGCTCTGTTGACAAGAACCTCCACTTCGTTCCACCTTAAATATCCCAGAAAAGAGAAAAATGGGTAAAGAAGTTGTGGTCCTTATGTACAATGGAATATCACTCAGCCATGAAATCAACGTCATAAGGCTAGTAGCAGCATGATGAGTGGATTTATGTATGACGATTCTAAGTGAAATAAGTCACACAGAAAACGACACTTATCCTAAGATATCACTTATAGAGGGAATGTAAAAACCACTACACTTGAACTGATTTACAAAACAGAACAGAGTCACACGTTTAGAAAACACACTATGGCTGCTTAACGGGAAAGGTGAGGTGGGGTGATGCATAAAGCAAGGGTTTCAAATGAGCTCAGATACCGTTCCATAAACCCAATATGTAATAGACAAGACCTACTCCTTTCTCAGTGAACTGGACTCAACACCCCCTATTCACCGCCCAAGAATATATCTGACTAGTAAGAATCTTAAAACCTATGTATTGCTATCTCTCTGTAAGTGAGTCAAGTGGGTGTAAAGCAGCATACACACAGCAGTGAAAAGCAGATAAACCCCATTATAAAAATCAATTACTTTTAGGGCTTCCCTGGTGGTGCAGTGGTTGAGAATCTGCCTGCTGATGCAGGGGACGCGGGTTCGAGCCCTGGTCTTGGAGGATCCCACATGCCGCAGAGCGACTAGGCCCGTGAGCCACAATTACTGAGCCTGCGCGTCTGGAGCTTGTGCTCTGCAACAAGAGAGGCCGCGATGATGAGAGGCCCGCGCACCGCGATGAGGAGTGGCCCCCACTTGCCGCAACTAGAGAAAGCCCTCACACACAAATGAAGACCCAACTCAGCCATAAATAAATAAATAAACCCAAAAGTTAAAAAAAAAAATCAATTACTTTTAAAAACCCGTGAAACAAAGAGAGTGAAAGAGAGAGAAATTCTTAGGAAATTCGTTCAGGGGCTGTGATGCCACCTGGATTGACCATATCTAGACCCACAGCTGATTGAGACATAAGGGTGGACACTCTTGGGGCTGAGAGGTTTGGTGAGGTTGGGTGAGCAAACGCAGACCCTTTAAAGTAATACTGCGTGGTAGCCATCCCATGGGTCCCAAATCTCCAGGTTCAAGGGCATCTTCCTACATCGAAAACATGCATGAGAATCCCAGAAGATAGTACACCGTGTGATCGGGAAAGGTTTCTAAAACGCACCTCATTTCGCATCTCCTTGTGCTCGGGTTCGCCATTCCAGCCACTTTACTAGCAAGCTTCCTCCTTGGAGATTCAGCACCTTTAACCTCCTGTTCCGTACAGGTTGCAATTTTTCCTGACGATGAACGGGAAGAGGGGGAACCAATGAGAGACTAGCTCTGGGTGTTGGGACAGGCACAGCTCACTCTATTTTCCCATCAGGAAGAAGAATTAACCACAGGCTCAGCCTGCCGCCCGTAACCAGAATAGGGCCCGAAGCAATCCTGCGCTTTTGCGGCCAGCTCCCAAGAAAGCGAGCTGAAAAATGGAGCTCAGGGGCACTGCAATTCACAGACCTGCAGAGTTATAAATGATAACTCTCGTCCACAAATATATTGAGGGAAGGCAACGAAGAGGATTTGAAAGCAAGGCAGAATTGCAGGAAACAGATTTCAGGAGGTAGATTCGAATCGCCTTTAAAGCACAGGAAAAGCGACAAAACCTCGACAATGATGCCCTTGGCCAAAAAGGGCGTATGCGTTTTTTCCTGAATATATTCAGAAAAAAACGCATACGCCCTTTTTGGCCAACCAAGCAACCTGGAAAGGCAAATCAGCGCTACAAAGAAGTCTCGCTTCCCATCGGTCAATAGGGCCATGCTGAATAAAGGGTCAAAACCAGAAATGCAGGACAGGCCATGGAGGAACGGGAGCCTTGCTACGCTGATCGGCGGGATGTAAATTGCCAACAGCCACTCTGGAGAAGTGGACGGTGTGTCCTGAAACATCTAAAAAACTCAGCTTAGAGAGCATAGGGCACTTCCACTCATGGGCGTAGAAATTGGGAAAACTCAAAATCAGCAAGACACAGTTTAGGGCCCAAAGTTTAGGGCTGCTCTGTTGACAAGAACCTCCACTTCGTTCCACCTTAAATATCCCAGGAAAGAGAAAAATGGGTAAAGAAGTTGTGGTCCTTATGTACAATGGAATATCACTCAGCCATGAAATCAACGTCATAAGGCTAGTAGCAGCATGATGAGTGGATTTAGGTACGACGATTCTAAGTGAAATAAGTCACACAGAAAAAGACACTTATCCTAAGATATCACTTATACAGGGAATTTACAAAGCGCTACACTTGAACTAAATTACAAAACAGAACAGAGTCACCCGTTTAGAAAACACACTATGGCTGCTTAACGGGAAAGGTGAGGCAGGGTGATGCATAAAGCAAGGGTTTCAAATGAGCTCAGATACCGTTCCATAAACCCAATATGTAATAGACAAGACCTACTCCTTGCTCAGTGAACTGGACTCAACACCCCCTATTCACCGCCCAAGAATATATCTGACTAGTAAGAATCTTAAAAACTATGTATTGCTATCTCTCTGTAAGTGAGTCAAGTGGGTGTAAAGCAGCATTAACACAGCAGTGAAAAGCAGCAAAACCCCATTATAAAAATCAATTACTTTTAAAAACCCGTGAAACAAAGACAGTGAAAGAGAGAGAAATTCTTAGGAAATTCGTTCAGGGGCTGTGATGCCACCTGGATTGACCATATCTAGACCCACAGCTGATTGAGACATAAGGGTGGACACTCTTGGGGCTGAGAGGTTTGGTGAGGTTGAGTGAGCAAACGCAGACCCTTTAAAGTAATACTGCGTGGTAGCCATCCCATGGGTCCCAAATCTCCAGGTTCAAGGGCATCTTCCTCCATCGAAAACATGCATGAGAATCCCAGAAGATGGTACACCGTGTGATCGGGAAAGGTTTGTAAAACGCACCTCATTTCGCATCTCCTTGTGCTCGGGTTCACCATTCCAGCCGCTTTACTAGCAAGCTCCCTCCTTGGAGATTCAGCACCTTTAACCTCCTGTTCCGTACAGGTTGCAATTTGTCCTGAGGATGAACGGGAAGAGGGGGAACCAATGAGAGACTAGCTCTAGGTGTTGGGACAGGCGCAGCTCACTCTATTTTCCCATCAGGAAGAAGAATTAACCACAGGCTCAGCCTGCCGCCCGGAACCAGAATAGGGCCCGAAGCAATCCTGTGCTTTTGCGGCCAGCTCCCAAGAAAGCGAGCTGAAAAATGGAGCTCAGGGGCACTGCAATTCACAAACCTGCAGAGTTATAAATGATAACTCTCGTCCACAAATATATTGAGGGAAGGCAACGAAGAGGATTTGAAAGCAAGGCAGAATTGCAGAAAAAAGATTTCAGGAGGTAGATTCGAATCGCCTTGAAAGCACATGAAAAGCGGCAAAACGTGGACAATGATGCCCTTGGCCAAAAAGGGCGTATGCGTTTTTTCCTGAATATATTCAGGAAAAAACGCATACGACCTTTTTGGCCAACCAAGCAACCTGGAAAGGCAAATCAGCGCTACAAAGAAGTCTCGCTTCCCATCGGTCAAAAGGGCCATGCTGAATAAAGTGTCAAAACCAGAAATGCAGGACAGGCCATGGAGGAACGGGAGCCTTGCTACGCTGATGGGCGGGATGGAAATTGCCAACAGCCACTCTGGAGAAGTGGACGGTGTGTCCTGAAACATCTAAAAAACTCAGCTTAGAGAGCATAGGGCACTTCCACTCATGGGCGTAGAAATTGGGAAAACTCAAAATCAGCAAGACACAGGCACCCCAAAGTTTAGGGCTGCTCTGTTGACAAGAACCTCCACTTCGTTCCACCTTAAATATCCCAGAAAAGAGAAAAATGGGTAAAGAAGTTGTGGTCCTTATGTACAATGGAATATCACTCAGCCATGAAATCAACGTCATAAGGCTAGTAGCAGCATGATGAGTGGATTTAGGTATGACGATTCTAAGTGAAATAACTCACACAGAAAACGACACATATCCTAAGATATCACTTATAGAGGGAATGTAAAAACCACTACACTTGAACTGAATTACAAAACAGAACAGAGTCACACGTTAAGAAAACACACTATGGCTGCTTAACGGGAAAGGTGAGGTGGTGTGATGCATAAAGCAAGGGTTTCAAATGAGCTCAGATACCGTTCCATAAACCCAATATGTAACAGACAAGACCTACTCCTTTCTCAGTGAACTGGACTCAACACCCCCTATTCACCGCCCAAGAATATATCTGACTAGTAAGAATCTTAAAACCTATGTATTGCTATCTCTCTGTAAGTGAGTCAAGTGGGTGTAAAGCAGCATACACACAGCAGTGAAAAGCAGCTAAACCCCATTATAAAAATCAATTACTTTTAAAAACCCGTGAAGCAAAGACAGTGAAAGAGAGAGAAATTCTTAGGAAATTCGTTCAGGGGCTGTGATGCCACCTGGATTGACCATATCTAGACCCACAGCTGATTGAGACATAAGGGTGGACACTCTTGGGGCTGAGAGGTTTGGTGAGGTTGGGTGAGCAAACGCAGACCCTTTAAAGTAATACTGCGTGGTAGCCATGCCATGGGTCCCAAATCTCCAGGTTCAAGGGCATCTTCCTACATCAAAAACATGCATGAGAAACCCAGAAGATGGTACACCGTGTGATCGGGAAAGGTTTCTAAAACGCACCTCATTTCGCATCTCATTGTGCTCGGGTTCGCCATTCCAGCCGCTTTACCAGCAAGCTCCCTCCTTGGAGATTCAGCACCTTTAACCTCCTGTTCCGTACAGGTTGAAAATTTTCCTGACGATGAACGGGAAGAGGGGGAACCAATGAGAGACTAGCTCTGGGTGTTGGGACAGGCACAGCTCACTCTATTTTCCCATCAGGAAGAAGAATTAACCACAGGCTCAGCCTGCCGCTCGGAACCAGAATAGGGCCTGAAGCAATCCTGCGCTTTTGCGGCCAGCTCCCAAGAAAGCGAGCTGAAAAATGGAGCTCAGGGGCACTGCAATTCACAAACCTGCAGAGTTATAAATGATAACTCTCATCCAAAAATATATTGAGGGACGGCAACGAAGAGGATTTGAAAGCAAAGCAGAATGGCAGGAAACAGATTTCAGGAGGTAGATTCGAATCGCCTTTAAAGCACAGGAAAAGCGGCAAAACCTCGACAATGATGCCCTTGGCCAAAAAGGGCGTATGCCTTTTTTCCTGAATATATTCAGGAAAAAACGCATACGCCCTTTTTGGCCAACCAAGCAACCTGGAAAGGCAAATCAGCGCTACAAAGAAGTCTCGCTTCCCATCGGTCAAAAGGGCCATGCTGAATAAAGGGTCAAAACCAGAAATGCAGGACAGGCCATGGAGGAACGGAAGCCTTGCTACGCTGATGGGCGGGATGGAAATTGCCAACAGCCACTCTGGAGAAGTGGACGGTGTGTCCTGAAACATCTAAAAAACTCAGCTTAGAGAGCATAGGGCACTTCCACTCATGGGCGTAGAAATTGGGAAAACTCAAAATCAGCAAGACACAGGCACCCCAAAGTTTAGGGCTGCTCTGTTGACAAGAACCTCCACTTCGTTACACCTTAAATATCCCAGGAAAGAGAAAAATGGGTAAAGAAGTTGTGGTCCTTATGTACAATGGAATATCACTCAGCCATGAAATCAACGTCATAAGGCTAGTAGCAGCATGATGAGTGGATTTAGGTACGACGATTCTAAGTGAAATAAGTCACACAGAAAAAGACACTTATCCTAAGATATCACTTATAGAGGGAATGTAAAAACCGCTACCCTTGAACTGAATTACAAAACAGAACAGAGTCACCCGTTTTGAAAACACACTATGGCTGCTTAACGGGAAAGGTGAGGTGGGGTGATGCATAAAACAAGGGTTTCAAATGAGCTCAGATACCGTTCCATAAACCCAATATTTAACAGACAAGACCTACTCCTTGCTCACTGAACTGGACTCAACACCCCCTATTCACCGCCCAAGAAGATATCTGACTAGTAAGAATCTTAAAACCTATGTATTGCCATCTCTCTGTAAGTGAGTCAAGTGGGTGTAAAGCGGCATACACACAGCAGTGAAAAGCAGCTAAACCCCATTATAAAAATCAATTACTTTTAAAAACCCGTGAAACAAAGACAGTGAAAGAGAGAGAAATTCTTACAAAATTCGTTCAGGGACTGTGATGCCACCTGGATTTTCCATATCTAGACCCACAGCTGATTGAGACCTAGGGGTGGACAATCTTGGTGCTGAGAGATTTGGTGAGGTTGGGTGAGCCAACGCAGACCCTTTGAAGTAATACTGCGTGGTACCCATCCCATGGGTCCCAAATCTAAAGGTTCAAGGGCATCTTCCTCCATCGAAAACATGCATGAGAAACCCAGAAGATGGTACACCGTGTGATCGGGAAAGGTTTCTAAAACGCACCTCATTTCGCATCTCCTTGTGCTCGGGTTCACCATTCCAGCCGCTTTACTAGCATGCTCCCTCCTTGGAGATTCAGAACCTTTAACCTCCTGTTCCGTACAGGTTGCAATTTGTCCTGAGGATGAGCGGGAAGAGGGGGAACCAATGAGAGACTAGCTCTGGGTGTTGGGACAGGCACAGCTCACTCTATTTTCCCATCAGGAAGAAGAATTAACCACAGGCTCAGCCTGCCGCCCGGAACCAGAATAGGGCCCGAAGCAATCCTGCGCTTTTGCGGCCAGCTCCCAAGAAAGCGAGCTGAAAAATGGAGCTCAGGGGCACTGCAATTCACAGACCTGCAGAGTTATAAATGATAACTCTCGTCCACAAATATATTGAGGGAAGGCAACGAAGAGGATTTGAAAGCAAGGCAGAATTGCAGGAAACAGATTTCAGGAGGTAGATTCGAATCGCCTTTAAAGCACAGGAAAAGCGACAAAACCTCGACAATGATGCCCTTGGCCAAAAAGGGCGTATGCGTTTTTTCCTGAATATATTCAGGAAAAAACGCATACGCCCTTTTTGGCCAACCAAGCAACCTGGAAAGGCAAATCAGCGCTACAAAGAAGTCTCGCTTCCCATCGGTCAATAGGGCCATGCTGAATAAAGGGTCAAAACCAGAAATGCAGGACAGGCCATGGAGGAACGGGAGCCTTGCTACGCTGATGGGCGGGATGGAAATTGCCAACAGCCACTCTGGAGAAGTGGACGGTGTGTCCTGAAACATCTAAAAAACTCAGCTTAGAGAGCATAGGGCACTTCCACTCATGGGCGTAGAAATTGGGAAAACTCAAAATCAGCAAGACACAGTTTAGGGCCCAAAGTTTAGGGCTGCTCTGTTGACAAGAACCTCCACTTCGTTCCACCTTAAATATCCCAGGAAAGAGAAAAATGGGTAAAGAAGTTGTGGTCCTTATGTACAATGGAATATCACTCAGCCATGAAATCAACGTCATAAGGCTAGTAGCAGCATGATGAGTGGATTTAGGTACAACGATTCTAAGTGAAATAAGTCACACAGAAAAAGACACTTATCCTAAGATATCACTTATACAGGGAATTTACAAAGCGCTACACTTGAACTAAATTACAAAACAGAACAGAGTCACCCGTTTAGAAAACACACTATGGCTGCTTAACGGGAAAGGTGAGGCAGGGTGATGCATAAAGCAAGGGTTTCAAATGAGCTCAGATACCGTTCCATAAACCCAATATGTAATAGACAAGACCTACTCCTTGCTCAGTGAACTGGACTCAACACCCCCTATTCACCGCCCAAGAATATATCTGACTAGTAAGAATCTTAAAACCTATGTATTGCTATCTCTCTGTAAGTGAGTCAAGTGGGTGTAAAGCAGCATTAACACAGCAGTGAAAAGCAGCAAAACCCCATTATAAAAATCAATTACTTTTAAAAACCCGTGAAACAAAGACAGTGAAAGAGAGAGAAATTCTTAGGAAATTCGTTCAGGGGCTGTGATGCCACCTGGATTGACCATATCTAGACCCACAGCTGATTGAGACATAAGGGTGGACACTCTTGGGGCTGAGAGGTTTGGTGAGGTTGGGTGAGCAAACGCAGACCCTTTAAAGTAATACTGCGTGGTAGCCATCCCATGGGTCCCAAATCTCCAGGTTCAAGGGCATCTTCCTCCATCGAAAACATGCATGAGAATCCCAGAAGATGGTACACCGTGTGATCGGGAAAGGTTTGTAAAACGCACCTCATTTCGCATCTCCTTGTGCTCGGGTTCACCATTCCAGCCGCTTTACTAGCAAGCTCCCTCCTTGGAGATTCAGCACCTTTAACCTCCTGTTCCGTACAGGTTGCAATTTGTCCTGAGGATGAACGGGAAGAGGGGGAACCAATGAGAGACTAGCTCTAGGTGTTGGGACAGGCACAGCTCACTCTATTTTCCCATCAGGAAGAAGAATTAACCACAGGCTCAGCCTGCCGCCCGGAACCAGAATAGGGCCCGAAGCAATCCTGCGCTTTTGCGGCCAGCTCCCAAGAAAGCGAGCTGAAAAATGGAGCTCAGGGGCACTGCAATTCACAAACCTGCAGAGTTATAAATGATAACTCTCGTCCACAAATATATTGAGGGAAGGCAACGAAGAGGATTTGAAAGCAAGGCAGAATTGCAGAAAAAAGATTTCAGGAGGTAGATTCGAATCGCCTTGAAAGCACATGAAAAGCGGCAAAACGTGGACAATGATGCCCTTGGCCAAAAAGGGCGTATGCGTTTTTTCCTGAATATATTCAGGAAAAAACGCATACGCCCTTTTTGGCCAACCAAGCAACCTGGAAAGGCAAATCAGCGCTACAAAGAAGTCTCGCTTCCCATCGGTCAAAAGGGCCATGCTGAATAAAGTGTCAAAACCAGAAATGCAGGACAGGCCATGGAGGAACGGGAGCCTTGCTACGCTGATGGGCGGGATGGAAATTGCCAACAGCCACTCTGGAGAAGTGGACGGTGTGTCCTGAAACATCTAAAAAACTCAGCTTAGAGAGCATAGGGCACTTCCAGTCATGGGCGTAGAAATTGGGAAAACTCAAAATCAGCAAGACACAGGCACCCCAAAGTTTAGGGCTGCTCTGTTGACAAGAACCTCCACTTCGTTCCACCTTAAATATCCCAGAAAAGAGAAAAATGGGTAAAGAAGTTGTGGTCCTTATGTACAATGGAATATCACTCAGCCATGAAATCAACGTCATAAGGCTAGTAGCAGCATGATGAGTGGATTTAGGTATGACGATTCTAAGTGAAATAACTCACACAGAAAACGACACATATCCTAAGATATCACTTATAGAGGGAATGTAAAAACCACTACACTTGAACTGAATTACAAAACAGAACAGAGTCACACGTTAAGAAAACACACTATGGCTGCTTAACGGGAAAGGTGAGGTGGTGTGATGCATAAAGCAAGGGTTTCAAATGAGCTCAGATACCGTTCCATAAACCCAATATGTAATAGACAAGACCTACTCCTTTCTCAGTGAACTGGACTCAACACCCCCTATTCACCGCCCAAGAATATATCTGACTAGTAAGAATCTTAAAACCTATGTATTGCCATCTCTCTGTAAGTGAGTCAAGTGGGTGTAAAGCAGCATTAACACAGCAGTGAAAAGCAGCAAAACCCCATTATAAAAATCAATTACTTTTAAAAACCCGTGAAACAAAGACAGTGAAAGAGAGAGAAATTCTTAGGAAATTCGTTCAGGGGCTGTGATGCCACCTGGATTGACCATATCTAGACCCACAGCTGATTGAGACATAAGGGTGGACACTCTTGGGGCTGAGAGGTTTGGTGAGGTTGGGTGAGCAAACGCAGACCCTTTAAAGTAATACTGCGTGGTAGCCATCCCATGGGTCCCAAATCTCCAGGTTCAAGGGCATCTTCCTCCATCGAAAACATGCATGAGAATCCCAGAAGATGGTACACCGTGTGATCGGGAAAGGTTTGTAAAACGCACCTCATTTCGCATCTCCTTGTGCTCGGGTTCACCATTCCAGCCGCTTTACTAGCAAGCTCCCTCCTTGGAGATTCAGCACCTTTAACCTCCTGTTCCGTACAGGTTGCAATTTGTCCTGAGGATGAACGGGAAGAGGGGGAACCAATGAGAGACTAGCTCTAGGTGTTGGGACAGGCACAGCTCACTCTATTTTCCCATCAGGAAGAAGAATTAACCACAGGCTCAGCCTGCCGCCCGGAACCAGAATAGGGCCCGAAGCAATCCTGCGCTTTTGCGGCCAGCTCCCAAGAAAGCGAGCTGAAAAATGGAGCTCAGGGGCACTGCAATTCACAAACCTGCAGAGTTATAAATGATAACTCTCGTCCACAAATATATTGAGGGAAGGCAACGAAGAGGATTTGAAAGCAAGGCAGAATTGCAGAAAAAAGATTTCAGGAGGTAGATTCGAATCGCCTTGAAAGCACATGAAAAGCGGCAAAACATGGACAATGATGCCCTTGGCCAAAAAGGGCGTATGCGTTTTTTCCTGAATATATTCAGGAAAAAACGCATACGCCCTTTTTGGCCAACCAAGCAACCTGGAAAGGCAAATCAGCGCTACAAAGAAGTCTCGCTTCCCATCGGTCAAAAGGGCCATGCTGAATAAAGTGTCAAAACCAGAAATGCAGGACAGGCCATGGAGGAACGGGAGCCTTGCTACGCTGATGGGCGGGATGGAAATTGCCAACAGCCACTCTGGAGAAGTGGACGGTGTGTCCTGAAACATCTAAAAAACTCAGCTTAGAGAGCATAGGGCACTTCCAGTCATGGGCGTAGAAATTGGGAAAACTCAAAATCAGCAAGACACAGGCACCCCAAAGTTTAGGGCTGCTCTGTTGACAAGAACCTCCACTTCGTTCCACCTTAAATATCCCAGAAAAGAGAAAAATGGGTAAAGAAGTTGTGGTCCTTATGTACAATGGAATATCACTCAGCCATGAAATCAACGTCATAAGGCTAGTAGCAGCATGATGAGTGGATTTAGGTATGACGATTCTAAGTGAAATAACTCACACAGAAAACGACACATATCCTAAGATATCACTTATAGAGGGAATGTAAAAACCACTACACTTGAACTGAATTACAAAACAGAACAGAGTCACACGTTAAGAAAACACACTATGGCTGCTTAACGGGAAAGGTGAGGTGGTGTGATGCATAAAGCAAGGGTTTCAAATGAGCTCAGATACCGTTCCATAAACCCAATATGTAATAGACAAGACCTACTCCTTTCTCAGTGAACTGGACTCAACACCCCCTATTCACCGCCCAAGAATATATCTGACTAGTAAGAATCTTAAAACCTATGTATTGCCATCTCTCTGTAAGTGAGTCAAGTGGGTGTAAAGCAGCATACACACAGCAGTGAAAAGCAGCTAAACCCCATTATAAAAATCAATTACTTTTAAAAACCCGTGAAACAAAGACAGTGAAAGAGAGAGAAATTCTTAGGAAATTCGTTCAGGGGCTGTGATGCCACCTGGATTGACCATATCTAGACCCACAGCTGATTGAGACATAAGGGTGGACACTCTTGGGGCTGAGAGGTTTGGTGAGGTTGGGTGAGCAAACGCAGACCCTTTAAAGTAATACTGCGTGGTAGCCATCCCATGGGTCCCAAATCTCCAGGTTCAAGGGCATCTTCCTACATCGAAAACATGCATGAGAAACCCAGAAGATGGTACACCGTGTGATCGGGAAAGGTTTCTAAAACGCACCTCATTTCGCATCTCCTTGTGCTCGGCTTCGCCATTCCAGCCGCTTTACCAGCAAGCTCCCTCCTTGGAGATTCAGCACCTTTAACCTCCTGTTCCGTACAGGTTGCAAATTTTCCTGACGATAACGGGAAGAGGGGGAACCAATGAGAGACTAGCTCTGGGTGTTGGGACAGGCACAGCTCACTCTATTTTCCCATCAGGAAGAAGAATTAACCACAGGCTCAGCCTGCCGCTCGGAACCAGAATAGGGCCTGAAGCAATCCTGCGCTTTTGCGGCCAGCTCCCAAGAAAGCGAGCTGAAAAATGGAGCTCAGGAGCACTGCAATTCACAAACCTGCAGAGTTATAAATGATAACTCTCATCCAAAAATATATTGAGGGACGGCAACGAAGAGGATTTGAAAGCAAAGCAGAATGGCAGGAAACAGATTTCAGGAGGTAGATTCGAATCGCCTTTAAAGCACAGGAAAAGCGGCAAAACCTCGACAATGATGCCCTTGGCCAAAAAGGGCGTATGCCTTTTTTCCTGAATATATTCAGGAAAAAACGCATACGCCCTTTTTGGCCAACCAAGCAACCTGGAAAGGCAAATCAGCGCTACAAAGAAGTCTCGCTTCCCATCGGTCAAAAGGGCCATGCTGAATAAAGGGTCAAAACCAGAAATGCAGGACAGGCCATGGAGGAACGGGAGCCTTGCTACGCTGATGGGCGGGATGGAAATTGCCAACAGCCACTCTGGAGAAGTGGACGGTGTGTCCTGAAACATCTAAAAAACTCAGCTTAGAGAGCATAGGGCACTTCCACTCATGGGCGTAGAAATTGGGAAAACTCAAAATCAGCAAGACACAGGCACCCCAAAGTTTAGGGCTGCTCTGTTGACAAGAACCTCCACTTCGTTACACCTTAAATATCCCAGGAAAGAGAAAAATGGGTAAAGAAGTTGTGGTCCTTATGTACAATGGAATATCACTCAGCCATGAAATCAACGTCATAAGGCTAGTAGCAGCATGATGAGTGGATTTAGGTACGACGATTCTAAGTGAAATAAGTCACACAGAAAAAGACACTTATCCTAAGATATCACTTATAGAGGGAATGTAAAAACCGCTACCCTTGAACTGAATTACAAAACAGAACAGAGTCACCCGTTTTGAAAACACACTATGGCTGCTTAACGGGAAAGGTGAGGTGGGGTGATGCATAAAACAAGGGTTTCAAATGAGCTCAGATACCGTTCCATAAACCCAATATGTAACAGACAAGACCTACTCCTTGCTCAGTGAACTGGACTCAACACCCCCTATTCACCGCCCAAGAAGATATCTGACTAGTAAGAATCTTAAAACCTATGTATTGCCATCTCTCTGTAAGTGAGTCAAGTGGGTGTAAAGCGGCATACACACAGCAGTGAAAAGCAGCTAAACCCCATTATAAAAATCAATTACTTTTAAAAACCCGTGAAACAAAGACAGTGAAAGAGAGAGAAATTCTTACAAAATTCGTTCAGGGACTGTGATGCCACCTGGATTTTCCATATCTAGACCCACAGCTGATTGAGACCTAGGGGTGGACAATCTTGGTGCTGAGAGATTTGGTGAGGTTGGGTGAGCCAACGCAGACCCTTTGAAGTAATACTGCGTGGTACCCATCCCATGGGTCCCAAATCTAAAGGTTCAAGGGCATCTTCCTCCATCGAAAACATGCATGAGAAACCCAGAAGATGGTACACCGTGTGATCGGGAAAGGTTTCTAAAACGCACCTCATTTCGCATCTCCTTGTGCTCGGGTTCACCATTCCAGCCGCTTTACTAGCATGCTCCCTCCTTGGAGATTCAGAACCTTTAACCTCCTGTTCCGTACAGGTTGCAATTTGTCCTGAGGATGAGCGGGAAGAGGGGGAACCAATGAGAGACTAGCTCTGGGTGTTGGGACAGGCACAGCTCACTCTATTTTCCCATCAGGAAGAAGAATTAACCACAGGCTCAGCCTGCCGCCCGTAACCAGAATAGGGCCCGAAGCAATCCTGCGCTTTTGCGGCCAGCTCCCAAGAAAGAGAGCTGAAAAATGGAGCTCAGGGGCACTGCAATTCACAGACCTGCAGAGTTATAAATGATAACTCTCGTCCACAAATATATTGAGGGAAGGCAACGAAGAGGATTTGAAAGCAAGGCAGAATTGCAGGAAACAGATTTCAGGAGGTAGATTCGAATCGCCTTTAAAGCACAGGAAAAGCGACAAAACCTCGACAATGATGCCCTTGGCCAAAAAGGGCGTATGCGTTTTTTCCTGAATATATTTCGGAAAAAACGCATACGCCCTTTTTGGCCAACCAAGCAACCTGGAAAGGCAAATCAGCGCTACAAAGAAGTCTCGCTTCCCATCGGTCAATAGGGCCATGCTGAATAAAGGGTCAAAACCAGAAATGCAGGACAGGCCATGGAGGAACGGGAGCCTTGCTACGCTGATCGGCGGGATGTAAATTGCCAACAGCCACTCTGGAGAAGTGGACGGTGTGTCCTGAAACATCTAAAAAACTCAGCTTAGAGAGCATAGGGCACTTCCACTCATGGGCGTAGAAATTGGGAAAACTCAAAATCAGCAAGACACAGTTTAGGGCCCAAAGTTTAGGGCTGCTCTGTTGACAAGAACCTCCACTTCGTTCCACCTTAAATATCCCAGGAAAGAGAAAAATGGGTAAAGAAGTTGTGGTCCTTATGTACAATGGAATATCACTCAGCCATGAAATCAACGTCATAAGGCTAGTAGCAGCATGATGAGTGGATTTAGGTACGACGATTCTAAGTGAAATAAGTCACACAGAAAAAGACACTTATCCTAAGATATCACTTATAGAGGGAATGTAAAAACCGCTACCCTTGAACTGAATTACAAAACAGAACAGAGTCACCCGTTTTGAAAACACACTATGGCTGCTTAACGGGAAAGGTGAGGTGGGGTGATGCATAAAACAAGGGTTTCAAATGAGCTCAGATACCGTTCCATAAACCCAATATGTAACAGACAAGACCTACTCCTTGCTCAGTGAACTGGACTCAACACCCCCTATTCACCGCCCAAGAAGATATCTGACTAGTAAGAATCTTAAAACCTATGTATTGCCATCTCTCTGTAAGTGAGTCAAGTGGGTGTAAAGCGGCATACACACAGCAGTGAAAAGCAGCTAAACCCCATTATAAAAATCAATTACTTTTAAAAACCCGTGAAACAAAGACAGTGAAAGAGAGAGAAATTCTTACAAAATTCGTTCAGGGACTGTGATGCCACCTGGATTTTCCATATCTAGACCCACAGCTGATTGAGACCTAGGGGTGGACAATCTTGGTGCTGAGAGATTTGGTGAGGTTGGGTGAGCCAACGCAGACCCTTTGAAGTAATACTGCGTGGTACCCATCCCATGGGTCCCAAATCTAAAGGTTCAAGGGCATCTTCCTCCATCGAAAACATGCATGAGAAACCCAGAAGATGGTACACCGTGTGATCGGGAAAGGTTTCTAAAACGCACCTCATTTCGCATCTCCTTGTGCTCGGGTTCACCATTCCAGCCGCTTTACTAGCATGCTCCCTCCTTGGAGATTCAGAACCTTTAACCTCCTGTTCCGTACAGGTTGCAATTTGTCCTGAGGATGAGCGGGAAGAGGGGGAACCAATGAGAGACTAGCTCTGGGTGTTGGGACAGGCACAGCTCACTCTATTTTCCCATCAGGAAGAAGAATTAACCACAGGCTCAGCCTGCCGCCCGTAACCAGAATAGGGCCCGAAGCAATCCTGCGCTTTTGCGGCCAGCTCCCAAGAAAGCGAGCTGAAAAATGGAGCTCAGGGGCACTGCAATTCACAGACCTGCAGAGTTATAAATGATAACTCTCGTCCACAAATATATTGAGGGAAGGCAACGAAGAGGATTTGAAAGCAAGGCAGAATTGCAGGAAACAGATTTCAGGAGGTAGATTCGAATCGCCTTTAAAGCACAGGAAAAGCGACAAAACCTCGACAATGATGCCCTTGGCCAAAAAGGGCGTATGCGTTTTTTCCTGAATATATTTCGGAAAAAACGCATACGCCCTTTTTGGCCAACCAAGCAACCTGGAAAGGCAAATCAGCGCTACAAAGAAGTCTCGCTTCCCATCGGTCAATAGGGCCATGCTGAATAAAGGGTCAAAACCAGAAATGCAGGACAGGCCATGGAGGAACGGGAGCCTTGCTACGCTGATCGGCGGGATGTAAATTGCCAACAGCCACTCTGGAGAAGTGGACGGTGTGTCCTGAAACATCTAAAAAACTCAGCTTAGAGAGCATAGGGCACTTCCACTCATGGGCGTAGAAATTGGGAAAACTCAAAATCAGCAAGACACAGTTTAGGGCCCAAAGTTTAGGGCTGCTCTGTTGACAAGAACCTCCACTTCGTTCCACCTTAAATATCCCAGGAAAGAGAAAAATGGGTAAAGAAGTTGTGGTCCTTATGTACAATGGAATATCACTCAGCCATGAAATCAACGTCATAAGGCTAGTAGCAGCATGATGAGTGGATTTAGGTACGACGATTCTAAGTGAAATAAGTCACACAGAAAAAGACACTTATCCTAAGATATCACTTATAGAGGGAATGTAAAAACCGCTACCCTTGAACTGAATTACAAAACAGAACAGAGTCACCCGTTTTGAAAACACACTATGGCTGCTTAACGGGAAAGGTGAGGTGGGGTGATGCATAAAACAAGGGTTTCAAATGAGCTCAGATACCGTTCCATAAACCCAATATGTAACAGACAAGACCTACTCCTTGCTCAGTGAACTGGACTCAACACCCCCTATTCACCGCCCAAGAAGATATCTGACTAGTAAGAATCTTAAAACCTATGTATTGCCATCTCTCTGTAAGTGAGTCAAGTGGGTGTAAAGCGGCATACACACAGCAGTGAAAAGCAGCTAAACCCCATTATAAAAATCAATTACTTTTAAAAACCCGTGAAACAAAGACAGTGAAAGAGAGAGAAATTCTTACAAAATTCGTTCAGGGACTGTGATGCCACCTGGATTTTCCATATCTAGACCCACAGCTGATTGAGACCTAGGGGTGGACAATCTTGGTGCTGAGAGATTTGGTGAGGTTGGGTGAGCCAACGCAGACCCTTTGAAGTAATACTGCGTGGTACCCATCCCATGGGTCCCAAATCTAAAGGTTCAAGGGCATCTTCCTCCATCGAAAACATGCATGAGAAACCCAGAAGATGGTACACCGTGTGATCGGGAAAGGTTTCTAAAACGCACCTCATTTCGCATCTCCTTGTGCTCGGGTTCACCATTCCAGCCGCTTTACTAGCATGCTCCCTCCTTGGAGATTCAGAACCTTTAACCTCCTGTTCCGTACAGGTTGCAATTTGTCCTGAGGATGAGCGGGAAGAGGGGGAACCAATGAGAGACTAGCTCTGGGTGTTGGGACAGGCACAGCTCACTCTATTTTCCCATCAGGAAGAAGAATTAACCACAGGCTCAGCCTGCCGCCCGTAACCAGAATAGGGCCCGAAGCAATCCTGCGCTTTTGCGGCCAGCTCCCAAGAAAGCGAGCTGAAAAATGGAGCTCAGGGGCACTGCAATTCACAGACCTGCAGAGTTATAAATGATAACTCTCGTCCACAAATATATTGAGGGAAGGCAACGAAGAGGATTTGAAAGCAAGGCAGAATTGCAGGAAACAGATTTCAGGAGGTAGATTCGAATCGCCTTTAAAGCACAGGAAAAGCGACAAAACCTCGACAATGATGCCCTTGGCCAAAAAGGGCGTATGCGTTTTTTCCTGAATATATTCAGGAAAAAACGCATACGCCCTTTTTGGCCAACCAAGCAACCTGGAAAGGCAAATCAGCGCTACAAAGAAGTCTCGCTTCCCATCGGTCAATAGGGCCATGCTGAATAAAGGGTCAAAACCAGAAATGCAGGACAGGCCATGGAGGAACGGGAGCCTTGCTACGCTGATGGGCGGGATGGAAATTGCCAACAGCCACTCTGGAGAAGTGGACGGTGTGTCCTGAAACATCTAAAAAACTCAGCTTAGAGAGCATAGGGCACTTCCACTCATGGGCGTAGAAATTGGGAAAACTCAAAATCAGCAAAACACAGTTTAGGGCCCAAAGTTTAGGGCTGCTCTGTTGACAAGAACCTCCACTTCGTTCCACCTTAAATATCCCAGGAAAGAGAAAAATGGGTAAAGAAGTTGTGGTCCTTATGTACAATGGAATATCACTCAGCCATGAAATCAACGTCATAAGGCTAGTAGCAGCATGATGAGTGGATTTAGGTACAACGATTCTAAGTGAAATAAGTCACACAGAAAAAGACACTTATCCTAAGATATCACTTATACAGGGAATTTACAAAGCGCTACACTTGAACTAAATTACAAAACAGAACAGAGTCACCCGTTTAGAAAACACACTATGGCTGCTTAACGGGAAAGGTGAGGCAGGGTGATGCATAAAGCAAGGGTTTCAAATGAGCTCAGATACCGTTCCATAAACCCAATATGTAATAGACAAGACCTACTCCTTGCTCAGTGAACTGGACTCAACACCCCCTATTCACCGCCCAAGAATATATCTGACTAGTAAGAATCTTAAAACCTATGTATTGCTATCTCTCTGTAAGTGAGTCAAGTGGGTGTAAAGCAGCATTAACACAGCAGTGAAAAGCAGCAAAACCCCATTATAAAAATCAATTACTTTTAAAAACCCGTGAAACAAAGACAGTGAAAGAGAGAGAAATTCTTAGGAAATTCGTTCAGGGGCTGTGATGCCACCTGGATTGACCATATCTAGACCCACAGCTGATTGAGACATAAGGGTGGACACTCTTGGGGCTGAGAGGTTTGGTGAGGTTGGGTGAGCAAACGCAGACCCTTTAAAGTAATACTGCGTGGTAGCCATCCCATGGGTCCCAAATCTCCAGGTTCAAGGGCATCTTCCTCCATCGAAAACATGCATGAGAATCCCAGAAGATGGTACACCGTGTGATCGGGAAAGGTTTGTAAAACGCACCTCATTTCGCATCTCCTTGTGCTCGGGTTCACCATTCCAGCCGCTTTACTAGCAAGCTCCCTCCTTGGAGATTCAGCACCTTTAACCTCCTGTTCCGTACAGGTTGCAATTTGTCCTGAGGATGAACGGGAAGAGGGGGAACCAATGAGAGACTAGCTCTAGGTGTTGGGACAGGCACAGCTCACTCTATTTTCCCATCAGGAAGAAGAATTAACCACAGGCTCAGCCTGCCGCCCGGAACCAGAATAGGGCCCGAAGCAATCCTGCGCTTTTGCGGCCAGCTCCCAAGAAAGCGAGCTGAAAAATGGAGCTCAGGGGCACTGCAATTCACAAACCTGCAGAGTTATAAATGATAACTCTCGTCCACAAATATATTGAGGGAAGGCAACGAAGAGGATTTGAAAGCAAGGCAGAATTGCAGAAAAAAGATTTCAGGAGGTAGATTCGAATCGCCTTGAAAGCACATGAAAAGCGGCAAAACGTGGACAATGATGCCCTTGGCCAAAAAGGGCGTATGCGTTTTTTCCTGAATATATTCAGGAAAAAACGCATACGCCCTTTTTGGCCAACCAAGCAACCTGGAAAGGCAAATCAGCGCTACAAAGAAGTCTCGCTTCCCATCGGTCAAAAGGGCCATGCTGAATAAAGTGTCAAAACCAGAAATGCAGGACAGGCCATGGAGGAACGGGAGCCTTGCTACGCTGATGGGCGGGATGGAAATTGCCAACAGCCACTCTGGAGAAGTGGACGGTGTGTCCTGAAACATCTAAAAAACTCAGCTTAGAGAGCATAGGGCACTTCCACTCATGGGCGTAGAAATTGGGAAAACTCAAAATCAGCAAGACACAGGCACCCCAAAGTTTAGGGCTGCTCTGTTGACAAGAACCTCCACTTCGTTCCACCTTAAATATCCCAGAAAAGAGAAAAATGGGTAAAGAAGTTGTGGTCCTTATGTACAATGGAATATCACTCAGCCATGAAATCAACGTCATAAGGCTAGTAGCAGCATGATGAGTGGATTTAGGTATGACGATTCTAAGTGAAATAACTCACACAGAAAACGACACATATCCTAAGATATCACTTATAGAGGGAATGTAAAAACCACTACACTTGAACTGAATTACAAAACAGAACAGAGTCACACGTTAAGAAAACACACTATGGCTGCTTAACGGGAAAGGTGAGGTGGTGTGATGCATAAAGCAAGGGTTTCAAATGAGCTCAGATACCGTTCCATAAACCCAATATGTAATAGACAAGACCTACTCCTTTCTCAGTGAACTGGACTCAACACCCCCTATTCACCGCCCAAGAATATATCTGACTAGTAAGAATCTTAAAACCTATGTATTGCCATCTCTCTGTAAGTGAGTCAAGTGGGTGTAAAGCAGCATACACACAGCAGTGAAAAGCAGCTAAACCCCATTATAAAAATCAATTACTTTTAAAAACCCGTGAAACAAAGACAGTGAAAGAGAGAGAAATTCTTAGGAAATTCGTTCAGGGGCTGTGATGCCACCTGGATTGACCATATCTAGACCCACAGCTGATTGAGACATAAGGGTGGACACTCTTGGGGCTGAGAGGTTTGGTGAGGTTGGGTGAGCAAACGCAGACCCTTTAAAGTAATACTGCGTGGTAGCCATCCCATGGGTCCCAAATCTCCAGGTTCAAGGGCATCTTCCTACATCGAAAACATGCATGAGAAACCCAGAAGATGGTACACCGTGTGATCGGGAAAGGTTTCTAAAACGCACCTCATTTCGCATCTCCTTGTGCTCGGGTTCGCCATTCCAGCCGCTTTACCAGCAAGCTCCCTCCTTGGAGATTCAGCACCTTTAACCTCCTGTTCCGTACAGGTTGCAAATTTTCCTGACGATAACGGGAAGAGGGGGAACCAATGAGAGACTAGCTCTGGGTGTTGGGACAGGCACAGCTCACTCTATTTTCCCATCAGGAAGAAGAATTAACCACAGGCTCAGCCTGCCGCTCGGAACCAGAATAGGGCCTGAAGCAATCCTGCGCTTTTGCGGCCAGCTCCCAAGAAAGCGAGCTGAAAAATGGAGCTCAGGGGCACTGCAATTCACAAACCTGCAGAGTTATAAATGATAACTCTCATCCAAAAATATATTGAGGGACGGCAACGAAGAGGATTTGAAAGCAAAGCAGAATGGCAGGAAACAGATTTCAGGAGGTAGATTCGAATCGCCTTTAAAGCACAGGAAAAGCGGCAAAACCTCGACAATGATGCCCTTGGCCAAAAAGGGCGTATGCCTTTTTTCCTGAATATATTCAGGAAAAAACGCATACGCCCTTTTTGGCCAACCAAGCAACCTGGAAAGGCAAATCAGCGCTACAAAGAAGTCTCGCTTCCCATCGGTCAAAAGGGCCATGCTGAATAAAGGGTCAAAACCAGAAATGCAGGACAGGCCATGGAGGAACGGGAGCCTTGCTACGCTGATGGGCGGGATGGAAATTGCCAACAGCCACTCTGGAGAAGTGGACGGTGTGTCCTGAAACATCTAAAAAACTCAGCTTAGAGAGCATAGGGCACTTCCACTCATGGGCGTAGAAATTGGGAAAACTCAAAATCAGCAAGACACAGGCACCCCAAAGTTTAGGGCTGCTCTGTTGACAAGAACCTCCACTTCGTTACACCTTAAATATCCCAGGAAAGAGAAAAATGGGTAAAGAAGTTGTGGTCCTTATGTACAATGGAATATCACTCAGCCATGAAATCAACGTCATAAGGCTAGTAGCAGCATGATGAGTGGATTTAGGTACGACGATTCTAAGTGAAATAAGTCACACAGAAAAAGACACTTATCCTAAGATATCACTTATAGAGGGAATGTAAAAACCGCTACCCTTGAACTGAATTACAAAACAGAACAGAGTCACCCGTTTTGAAAACACACTATGGCTGCTTAACGGGAAAGGTGAGGTGGGGTGATGCATAAAACAAGGGTTTCAAATGAGCTCAGATACCGTTCCATAAACCCAATATGTAACAGACAAGACCTACTCCTTGCTCAGTGAACTGGACTCAACACCCCCTATTCACCGCCCAAGAAGATATCTGACTAGTAAGAATCTTAAAACCTATGTATTGCCATCTCTCTGTAAGTGAGTCAAGTGGGTGTAAAGCGGCATACACACAGCAGTGAAAAGCAGCTAAACCCCATTATAAAAATCAATTACTTTTAAAAACCCGTGAAACAAAGACAGTGAAAGAGAGAGAAATTCTTACAAAATTCGTTCAGGGACTGTGATGCCACCTGGATTTTCCATATCTAGACCCACAGCTGATTGAGACCTAGGGGTGGACAATCTTGGTGCTGAGAGATTTGGTGAGGTTGGGTGAGCCAACGCAGACCCTTTGAAGTAATACTGCGTGGTACCCATCCCATGGGTCCCAAATCTAAAGGTTCAAGGGCATCTTCCTCCATCGAAAACATGCATGAGAAACCCAGAAGATGGTACACCGTGTGATCGGGAAAGGTTTCTAAAACGCACCTCATTTCGCATCTCCTTGTGCTCGGGTTCACCATTCCAGCCGCTTTACTAGCATGCTCCCTCCTTGGAGATTCAGAACCTTTAACCTCCTGTTCCGTACAGGTTGCAATTTGTCCTGAGGATGAGCGGGAAGAGGGGGAACCAATGAGAGACTAGCTCTGGGTGTTGGGACAGGCACAGCTCACTCTATTTTCCCATCAGGAAGAAGAATTAACCACAGGCTCAGCCTGCCGCCCGTAACCAGAATAGGGCCCGAAGCAATCCTGCGCTTTTGCGGCCAGCTCCCAAGAAAGCGAGCTGAAAAATGGAGCTCAGGGGCACTGCAATTCACAGACCTGCAGAGTTATAAATGATAACTCTCGTCCACAAATATATTGAGGGAAGGCAACGAAGAGGATTTGAAAGCAAGGCAGAATTGCAGGAAACAGATTTCAGGAGGTAGATTCGAATCGCCTTTAAAGCACAGGAAAAGCGACAAAACCTCGACAATGATGCCCTTGGCCAAAAAGGGCGTATGCGTTTTTTCCTGAATATATTCAGGAAAAAACGCATACGCCCTTTTTGGCCAACCAAGCAACCTGGAAAGGCAAATCAGCGCTACAAAGAAGTCTCGCTTCCCATCGGTCAATAGGGCCATGCTGAATAAAGGGTCAAAACCAGAAATGCAGGACAGGCCATGGAGGAACGGGAGCCTTGCTACGCTGATGGGCGGGATGGAAATTGCCAACAGCCACTCTGGAGAAGTGGACGGTGTGTCCTGAAACATCTAAAAAACTCAGCTTAGAGAGCATAGGGCACTTCCACTCATGGGCGTAGAAATTGGGAAAACTCAAAATCAGCAAGACACAGTTTAGGGCCCAAAGTTTAGGGCTGCTCTGTTGACAAGAACCTCCACTTCGTTCCACCTTAAATATCCCAGGAAAGAGAAAAATGGGTAAAGAAGTTGTGGTCCTTATGTACAATGGAATATCACTCAGCCATGAAATCAACGTCATAAGGCTAGTAGCAGCATGATGAGTGGATTTAGGTACAACGATTCTAAGTGAAATAAGTCACACAGAAAAAGACACTTATCCTAAGATATCACTTATACAGGGAATTTACAAAGCGCTACACTTGAACTAAATTACAAAACAGAACAGAGTCACCCGTTTAGAAAACACACTATGGCTGCTTAACGGGAAAGGTGAGGCAGGGTGATGCATAAAGCAAGGGTTTCAAATGAGCTCAGATACCGTTCCATAAACCCAATATGTAATAGACAAGACCTACTCCTTGCTCAGTGAACTGGACTCAACACCCCCTATTCACCGCCCAAGAATATATCTGACTAGTAAGAATCTTAAAACCTATGTATTGCTATCTCTCTGTAAGTGAGTCAAGTGGGTGTAAAGCAGCATTAACACAGCAGTGAAAAGCAGCAAAACCCCATTATAAAAATCAATTACTTTTAAAAACCCGTGAAACAAAGACAGTGAAAGAGAGAGAAATTCTTAGGAAATTCGTTCAGGGGCTGTGATGCCACCTGGATTGACCATATCTAGACCCACAGCTGATTGAGACATAAGGGTGGACACTCTTGGGGCTGAGAGGTTTGGTGAGGTTGGGTGAGCAAACGCAGACCCTTTAAAGTAATACTGCGTGGTAGCCATCCCATGGGTCCCAAATCTCCAGGTTCAAGGGCATCTTCCTCCATCGAAAACATGCATGAGAATCCCAGAAGATGGTACACCGTGTGATCGGGAAAGGTTTGTAAAACGCACCTCATTTCGCATCTCCTTGTGCTCGGGTTCACCATTCCAGCCGCTTTACTAGCAAGCTCCCTCCTTGGAGATTCAGCACCTTTAACCTCCTGTTCCGTACAGGTTGCAATTTGTCCTGAGGATGAACGGGAAGAGGGGGAACCAATGAGAGACTAGCTCTAGGTGTTGGGACAGGCACAGCTCACTCTATTTTCCCATCAGGAAGAAGAATTAACCACAGGCTCAGCCTGCCGCCCGGAACCAGAATAGGGCCCGAAGCAATCCTGCGCTTTTGCGGCCAGCTCCCAAGAAAGCGAGCTGAAAAATGGAGCTCAGGGGCACTGCAATTCACAAACCTGCAGAGTTATAAATGATAACTCTCGTCCACAAATATATTGAGGGAAGGCAACGAAGAGGATTTGAAAGCAAGGCAGAATTGCAGAAAAAAGATTTCAGGAGGTAGATTCGAATCGCCTTGAAAGCACATGAAAAGCGGCAAAACGTGGACAATGATGCCCTTGGCCAAAAAGGGCGTATGCGTTTTTTCCTGAATATATTCAGGAAAAAACGCATACGCCCTTTTTGGCCAACCAAGCAACCTGGAAAGGCAAATCAGCGCTACAAAGAAGTCTCGCTTCCCATCGGTCAAAAGGGCCATGCTGAATAAAGTGTCAAAACCAGAAATGCAGGACAGGCCATGGAGGAACGGGAGCCTTGCTACGCTGATGGGCGGGATGGAAATTGCCAACAGCCACTCTGGAGAAGTGGACGGTGTGTCCTGAAACATCTAAAAAACTCAGCTTAGAGAGCATAGGGCACTTCCACTCATGGGCGTAGAAATTGGGAAAACTCAAAATCAGCAAGACACAGGCACCCCAAAGTTTAGGGCTGCTCTGTTGACAAGAACCTCCACTTCGTTCCACCTTAAATATCCCAGGAAAGAGAAAAATGGGTAAAGAAGTTGTGGTCCTTATGTACAATGGAATATCACTCAGCCATGAAATCAACGTCATAAGGCTAGTAGCAGCATGATGAGTGGATTTAGGTATGACGATTCTAAGTGAAATAAGTCACACAGAAAACGACACATATCCTAAGATATCACTTATAGAGGGAATGTAAAAACCACTACACTTGAACTGAATTACAAAACAGAACAGAGTCACACGTTAAGAAAACACACTATGGCTGCTTAACGGGAAAGGTGAGGTGGGGTGATGCATAAAGCAAGGGTTTCAAATGAGCTCAGATACCGTTCCATAAACCCAATATGTAATAGACAAGACCTACTCCTTTCTCAGTGAACTGGACTCAACACCCCCTATTCACCGCCCAAGAATATATCTGACTAGTAAGTATCTTAAAACCTATGTATTGCTATCTCTCTGTAAGTGAGTCAAGTGGGTGTAAAGCAGCATACACACAGCAGTGAAAAGCAGCTAAACCCCATTATAAAAATCAATTACTTTTAAAAACCCGTGAAGCAAAGACAGTGAAAGAGAGAGAAATTCTTAGGAAATTCGTTCAGGGGCTGTGATGCCACCTGGATTGACCATATCTAGACCCACAGCTGATTGAGACATAAGGGTGGACACTCTTGGGGCTGAGAGGTTTGGTGAGGTTGGGTGAGCAAACGCAGACCCTTTAAAGTAATACTGCGTGGTAGCCATCCCATGGGTCCCAAATCTCCAGGTTCAAGGGCATCTTCCTACATCGAAAACATGCATGAGAAACCCAGAAGATGGTACACCGTGTGATCGGGAAAGGTTTCTAAAACGCACCTCATTTCGCATCTCCTTGTGCTCGGGTTCGCCATTCCAGCCGCTTTACCAGCAAGCTCCCTCCTTGGAGATTCAGCACCTTTAACCTCCTGTTCCGTACAGGTTGCAAATTTTCCTGACGATGAACGGGAAGAGGGGGAACCAATGAGAGACTAGCTCTGGGTGTTGGGACAGGCACAGCTCACTCTATTTTCCCATCAGGAAGAAGAATTAACCACAGGCTCAGCCTGCCGCTCGGAACCAGAATAGGGCCTGAAGCAATCCTGCGCTTTTGCGGCCAGCTCCCAAGAAAGCGAGCTGAAAAATGGAGCTCAGGGGCACTGCAATTCACAAACCTGCAGAGTTATAAATGATAACTCTCATCCAAAAATATATTGAGGGACGGCAACGAAGAGGATTTGAAAGCAAAGCAGAATGGCAGGAAACAGATTTCAGGAGGTAGATTCGAATCGCCTTTAAAGCACAGGAAAAGCGGCAAAACCTCGACAATGATGCCCTTGGCCAAAAAGGGCGTATGCCTTTTTTCCTGAATATATTCAGGAAAAAACGCATACGCCCTTTTTGGCCAACCAAGCAACCTGGAAAGGCAAATCAGCGCTACAAAGAAGTCTCGCTTCCCATCGGTCAAAAGGGCCATGCTGAATAAAGGGTCAAAACCAGAAATGCAGGACAGGCCATGGAGGAACGGGAGCCTTGCTACGCTGATGGGCGGGATGGAAATTGCCAACAGCCACTCTGGAGAAGTGGACGGTGTGTCCTGAAACATCTAAAAAACTCAGCTTAGAGAGCATAGGGCACTTCCACTCATGGGCGTAGAAATTGGGAAAACTCAAAATCAGCAAGACACAGGCACCCCAAAGTTTAGGGCTGCTCTGTTGACAAGAACCTCCACTTCGTTACACCTTAAATATCCCAGGAAAGAGAAAAATGGGTAAAGAAGTTGTGGTCCTTATGTACAATGGAATATCACTCAGCCATGAAATCAACGTCATAAGGCTAGTAGCAGCATGATGAGTGGATTTAGGTACAACGATTCTAAGTGAAATAAGTCACACAGAAAAAGACACTTATCCTAAGATATCACTTATAGAGGGAATGTAAAAACCGCTACCCTTGAACTGAATTACAAAACAGAACAGAGTCACCCGTTTTGAAAACACACTATGGCTGCTTAACGGGAAAGGTGAGGTGGGGTGATGCATAAAACAAGGGTTTCAAATGAGCTCAGATACCGTTCCATAAACCCAATATGTAACAGACAAGACCTACTCCTTGCTCAGTGAACTGGACCCAACACCCCCTATTCACCGCCCAAGAAGATATCTGACTAGTAAGAATCTTAAAACCTATGTATTGCCATCTCTCTGTAAGTGAGTCAAGTGGGTGTAAAGCGGCATACACACAGCAGTGAAAAGCAGCTAAACCCCATTATAAAAATCAATTACTTTTAAAAACCCGTGAAACAAAGACAGTGAAAGAGAGAGAAATTCTTACAAAATTCGTTCAGGGACTGTGATGCCACCTGGATTTTCCATATCTAGACCCACAGCTGATTGAGACCTAGGGGTGGACAATCTTGGTGCTGAGAGATTTGGTGAGGTTGGGTGAGCCAACGCAGACCCTTTGAAGTAATACTGCGTGGTACCCATCCCATGGGTCCCAAATCTAAAGGTTCAAGGGCATCTTCCTCCATCGAAAACATGCATGAGAAACCCAGAAGATGGTACACCGTGTGATCGGGAAAGGTTTCTAAAACGCACCTCATTTCGCATCTCCTTGTGCTCGGGTTCACCATTCCAGCCGCTTTACTAGCATGCTCCCTCCTTGGAGATTCAGAACCTTTAACCTCCTGTTCCGTACAGGTTGCAATTTGTCCTGAGGATGAGCGGGAAGAGGGGGAACCAATGATAGACTAGCTCTAGGTGTTGGGACAGGCACAGCTCACTCTATTTTCCCATCAGGAAGAAGAATTAACCACAGGCTCAGCCTGCCGCCCGGAACCAGAATAGGGCCCGAAGCAATCCTGCGCTTTTGCGGCCAGCTCCCAAGAAAGCGAGCTGAAAAATGGAGCTCAGGGGCACTGCAATTCACAAACCTGCAGAGTTATAAATGATAACTCTCGTCCACAAATATATTGAGGGAAGGCAACGAAGAGGATTTGAAAGCAAGGCAGAATTGCAGAAAAAAGATTTCAGGAGGTAGATTCGAATCGCCTTGAAAGCACATGAAAAGCGGCAAAACGTGGACAATGATGCCCTTGGCCAAAAAGGGCGTATGCGTTTTTTCCTGAATATATTCAGGAAAAAACGCATACGCCCTTTTTGGCCAACCAAGCAACCTGGAAAGGCAAATCAGCGCTACAAAGAAGTCTCGCTTCCCATCGGTCAAAAGGGCCATGCTGAATAAAGTGTCAAAACCAGAAATGCAGGACAGGCCATGGAGGAACGGGAGCCTTGCTACGCTG
This sequence comes from Balaenoptera acutorostrata, assembly GCF_949987535.1. Taxonomy (NCBI): domain Eukaryota; kingdom Metazoa; phylum Chordata; class Mammalia; order Artiodactyla; family Balaenopteridae; genus Balaenoptera; species Balaenoptera acutorostrata. The sequence continues at coordinate 67,771 of NW_026646813.1, read as the reverse complement.
ATGGGCGGGATGGAAATTGCCAACAGCTACTCTGGAGAAGTGGACGGTGTGTCCTGAAACATCTAAAAAACTCAGCTTAGAGAGCATAGGGCACTTCCACTCATGGGCGTAGAAATTGGGAAAACTCAAAATCAGCAAGACACAGGCACCCCAAAGTTTAGGGCTGCTCTGTTGACAAGAACCTCCACTTCGTTCCACCTTAAATATCCCAGAAAAGAGAAAAATGGGTAAAGAAGTTGTGGTCCTTATGTACAATGGAATATCACTCAGCCATGAAATCAACGTCATAAGGCTAGTAGCAGCATGATGAGTGGATTTAGGTATGACGATTCTAAGTGAAATAAGTCACACAGAAAACGACACATATCCTAAGATATCACTTATAGAGGGAATGTAAAAACCACTACACTTGAACTGAATTACAAAACAGAACAGAGTCACACGTTAAGAAAACACACTATGGCTGCTTAACGGGAAAGGTGAGGTGGGGTGATGCATAAAGCAAGGGTTTCAAATGAGCTCAGATACCGTTCCATAAACCCAATATGTAATAGACAAGACCTACTCCTTTCTCAGTGAACTGGACTCAACACCCCCTATTCACCGCCCAAGAATATATCTGACTAATAAGAATCTTAAAACCTATGTATTGCTATCTCTCTGTAAGTGAGTCAAGTGGGTGTAAAGCAGCATACACACAGCAGTGAAAAGCAGCTAAACCCCATTATAAAAATCAATTACTTTTAAAAACCCGTGAAGCAAAGACAGTGAAAGAGAGAGAAATTCTTAGGAAATTCGTTCAGGGGCTGTGATGCCACCTGGATTGACCATATCTAGACCCACAGCTGATTGAGACCTAAGGGTGGACACTCTTGGGGCTGAGAGGTTTGGTGAGGTTGGGTGAGCAAACGCAGACCCTTTAAAGTAATACTGCGTGGTAGCCATCCCATGGGTCCCAAATCTCCAGGTTCAAGGGCATCTTCCTACATCGAAAACATGCATGAGAAACCCAGAAGATGGTACACCGTGTGATCGGGAAAGGTTTCTAAAATGCACCTCATTTCGCATCTCCTTGTGCTCGGGTTCGCCATTCCAGCCGCTTTACCAGCAAGCTCCCTCCTTGGAGATTCAGCACCTTTAACCTCCTGTTCCGTACAGGTTGCAAATTTTCCTGACGATGAACGGGAAGAGGGGGAACCAATGAGAGACTAGCTCTGGGTGTTGGGACAGGCACAGCTCACTCTATTTTCCCATCAGGAAGAAGAATTAACCACAGGCTCAGCCTGCCGCTCGGAACCAGAATAGGGCCTGAAGCAATCCTGCGCTTTTGCGGCCAGCTCCCAAGAAAGCGAGCTGAAAAATGGAGCTCAGGGGCACTGCAATTCACAAACCTGCAGAGTTATAAATGATAACTCTCATCCAAAAATATATTGAGGGACGGCAACGAAGAGGATTTGAAAGCAAAGCAGAATGGCAGGAAACAGATTTCAGGAGGTAGATTCGAATCGCCTTTAAAGCACAGGAAAAGCGGCAAAACCTCGACAATGATGCCCTTGGCCAAAAAGGGCGTATGCCTTTTTTCCTGAATATATTCAGGAAAAAACGCATACGCCCTTTTTGGCCAACCAAGCAACCTGGAAAGGCAAATCAGCGCTACAAAGAAGTCTCGCTTCCCATCGGTCAAAAGGGCCATGCTGAATAAAGGGTCAAAACCAGAAATGCAGGACAGGCCATGGAGGAACGGGAGCCTTGCTACGCTGATGGGCGGGATGGAAATTGCCAACAGCCACTCTGGAGAAGTGGACGGTGTGTCCTGAAACATCTAAAAAACTCAGCTTAGAGAGCATAGGGCACTTCCACTCATGGGCGTAGAAATTGGGAAAACTCAAAATCAGCAAGACACAGGCACCCCAAAGTTTAGGGCTGCTCTGTTGACAAGAACCTCCACTTCGTTCCACCTTAAATATCACAGGAAAGAGAAAAATGGGTAAAGAAGTTGTGGTCCTTATGTACAATGGAATATCACTCAGCCATGAAATCAACGTCATAAGGCTAGTAGCAGCATGATGAGTGGATTTAGGTATGACGATTCTAAGTGAAATAAGTCACACAGAAAACGACACATATCCTAAGATATCACTTATAGAGGGAATGTAAAAACCACTACACTTGAACTGAATTACAAAACAGAACAGAGTCACACGTTCAGAAAACACACTATGGCTGCTTAACGGGAAAGGTGAGGTGGGGTGATGCATAAAGCAAGGGTTTCAAATGAGCTCAGATACCGTTCCATAAACCCAATATGTAATAGACAAGACCTACTCCTTTCTCAGTGAACTGGACTCAACACCCCCTATTCACCGCCCAAGAATATATCTGACTAGTAAGAATCTTAAAACCTATGTATTGCTATCTCTCTGTAAGTGAGTCAAGTGGGTGTAAAGCAGCATACACACAGCAGTGAAAAGCAGCTAAACCCCATTATAAAAATCAATTACTTTTAAAAACCCGTGAAGCAAAGACAGTGAAAGAGAGAGAAATTCTTAGGAAATTCGTTCAGGGGCTGTGATGCCACCTGGATTGACCATATCTAGACCCACAGCTGATTGAGACATAAGGGTGGACACTCTTGGGGCTGAGAGGTTTGGTGAGGTTGGGTGAGCAAACGCAGACCCTTTAAAGTAATACTGCGTGGTAGCCATCCCATGGGTCCCAAATCTCCAGGTTCAAGGGCATCTTCCTACATCGAAAACATGCATGAGAAACCCAGAAGATGGTACACCGTGTGATCGGGAAAGGTTTCTAAAACGCACCTCATTTCGCATCTCCTTGTGCTCGGGTTCGCCATTCCAGCCGCTTTACCAGCAAGCTCCCTCCTTGGAGATTCAGCACCTTTAACCTCCTGTTCCGTACAGGTTGCAAATTTTCTTGACGATGAACGGGAAGAGGGGGAACCAATGAGAGACTAGCTCTGGGTTTTGGGACAGGCACAGCTCACTCTATTTTCCCATCAGGAAGAAGAATTAACCACAGGCTCAGCCTGCCGCTCGGAACCAGAATAGGGCCTGAAGCAATCCTGCGCTTTTGCGGCCAGCTCCCAAGAAAGCGAGCTGAAAAATGGAGCTCAGGGGCACTGCAATTCACAAACCTGCAGAGTTATAAATGATAACTCTCATCCAAAAATATATTGAGGGACGGCAACGAAGAGGATTTGAAAGCAAAGCAGAATGGCAGGAAACAGATTTCAGGAGGTAGATTCGAATCGCCTTTAAAGCACAGGAAAAGCGACAAAACTTCGACAATGATGCCCTTGGCCAAAAAGGGCGTATGCGTTTTTTCCTGAATATATTCAGGAAAAAACGCATACGCCCTTTTTGGCCAACCAAGCAACCTGGAAAGGCAAATCAGCGCTACAAAGAAGTCTCGCTTCCCATCGGTCAATAGGGCCATGCTGAATAAAGGGTCAAAACCAGAAATGCAGGACAGGCCATGGAGGAACGGGAGCCTTGCTACGCTGATGGGCGGGATGTAAATTGCCAACAGCCACTCTGGAGAAGTGGACGGTGTGTCCTGAAACATCTAAAAAACTCAGCTTAGAGAGCATAGGGCACTTCCACTCATGGGCGTAGAAATTGGGAAAACTCAAAATCAGCAAGACACAGTTTAGGGCCCAAAGTTTAGGGCTGCTCTGTTGACAAGAACCTCCACTTCGTTCCACCTTAAATATCCCAGGAAAGAGAAAAATGGGTAAAGAAGTTGTGGTCCTTATGTACAATGGAATATCACTCAGCCATGAAATCAACATCATAAGGCTAGTAGCAGCATGATGAGTGGATTTAGGTACGACGATTCTAAGTGAAATAAGTCACACAGAAAAAGACACTTATCCTAAGATATCACTTATACAGGGAATTTACAAAGCGCTACACTTGAACTAAATTACAAAACAGAACAGAGTCACCCGTTTAGAAAACACACTATGGCTGCTTAACGGGAAAGGTGAGGCAGGGTGATGCATAAAGCAAGGGTTTCAAATGAGCTCAGATACCGTTCCATAAACCCAATATGTAATAGACAAGACCTACTCCTTGCTCAGTGAACTGGACTCAACACCCCCTATTCACCGCCCAAGAATATATCTGACTAGTAAGAATCTTAAAACCTATGTATTGCTATCTCTCTGTAAGTGAGTCAAGTGGGTGTAAAGCAGCATTAACACAGCAGTGAAAAGCAGCAAAACCCCATTATAAAAATCAATTACTTTTAAAAACCCGTGAAACAAAGACAGTGAAAGAGAGAGAAATTCTTAGGAAATTCGTTCAGGGGCTGTGATGCCACCTGGATTGACCATATCTAGACCCACAGCTGATTGAGACATAAGGGTGGACACTCTTGGGGCTGAGAGGTTTGGTGAGGTTGGGTGAGCAAACGCAGACCCTTTAAAGTAATACTGCGTGGTAGCCATCCCATGGGTCCCAAATCTCCAGGTTCAAGGGCATCTTCCTCCATCGAAAACATGCATGAGAATCCCAGAAGATGGTACACCGTGTGATCGGGAAAGGTTTGTAAAACGCACCTCATTTCGCATCTCCTTGTGCTCGGGTTCACCATTCCAGCCGCTTTACTAGCAAGCTCCCTCCTTGGAGATTCAGCACCTTTAACCTCCTGTTCCGTACAGGTTGCAATTTGTCCTGAGGATGAACGGGAAGAGGGGGAACCAATGAGAGACTAGCTCTAGGTGTTGGGACAGGCACAGCTCACTCTATTTTCCCATCAGGAAGAAGAATTAACCACAGGCTCAGCCTGCCGCCCGGAACCAGAATAGGGCCCGAAGCAATCCTGCGCTTTTGCGGCCAGCTCCCAAGAAAGCGAGCTGAAAAATGGAGCTCAGGGGCACTGCAATTCACAAACCTGCAGAGTTATAAATGATAACTCTCGTCCACAAATATATTGAGGGAAGGCAACGAAGAGGATTTGAAAGCAAGGCAGAATTGCAGAAAAAAGATTTCAGGAGGTAGATTCGAATCGCCTTGAAAGCACATGAAAAGCGGCAAAACGTGGACAATGATGCCCTTGGCCAAAAAGGGCGTATGCGTTTTTTCCTGAATATATTCAGGAAAAAACGCATACGCCCTTTTTGGCCAACCAAGCAACCTGGAAAGGCAAATCAGCGCTACAAAGAAGTCTCGCTTCCCATCGGTCAAAAGGGCCATGCTGAATAAAGTGTCAAAACCAGAAATGCAGGACAGGCCATGGAGGAACGGGAGCCTTGCTACGCTGATGGGCGGGATGGAAATTGCCAACAGCCACTCTGGAGAAGTGGACGGTGTGTCCTGAAACATCTAAAAAACTCAGCTTAGAGAGCATAGGGCACTTCCACTCATGGGCGTAGAAATTGGGAAAACTCAAAATCAGCAAGACACAGGCACCCCAAAGTTTAGGGCTGCTCTGTTGACAAGAACCTCCACTTCGTTCCACCTTAAATATCCCAGAAAAGAGAAAAATGGGTAAAGAAGTTGTGGTCCTTATGTACAATGGAATATCACTCAGCCATGAAATCAACGTCATAAGGCTAGTAGCAGCATGATGAGTGGATTTAGGTATGACGATTCTAAGTGAAATAACTCACACAGAAAATGACACATATCCTAAGATATCACTTATAGAGGGAATGTAAAAACCACTACACTTGAACTGAATTACAAAACAGAACAGAGTCACACGTTAAGAAAACACACTATGGCTGCTTAACGGGAAAGGTGAGGTGGTGTGATGCATAAAGCAAGGGTTTCAAATGAGCTCAGATACCGTTCCATAAACCCAATATGTAATAGACAAAACCTACTCCTTTCTCAGTGAACTGGACTCAACACCCCCTATTCACCGCCCAAGAATATATCTGACTAGTAAGAATCTTAAAACCTATGTATTGCTATCTCTCTGTAAGTGAATCAAGTGGGTGTAAAGCAGCATACACACAGCAGTGAAAAGCAGCTAAACCCCATTATAAAAATCAATTACTTTTAAAAACCCGTGAAGCAAAGACAGTGAAAGAGAGAGAAATTCTTAGGAAATTCGTTCAGGGGCTGTGATGCCACCTGGATTGACCATATCTAGACCCACAGCTGATTGAGACCTAAGGGTGGACACTCTTGGGGCTGAGAGGTTTGGTGAGGTTGGGTGAGCAAACGCAGACCCTTTAAAGTAATACTGCGTGGTAGCCATCCCATGGGTCCCAAATCTCCAGGTTCAAGGGCATCTTCCTCCATCGAAAACATGCATGAGAAACCCAGAAGATGGTACACCGTGTGATCGGGAAAGGTTTGTAAAACGCACCTCATTTCGCATCTCCTTGTGCTCGGGTTCACCATTCCAGCCGCTTTACTAGCAAGCTCCCTCCTTGGAGATTCAGCACCTTTAACCTCCTGTTCCGTACAGGTTGCAATTTGTCCTGAGGATGAACGGGAAGAGGGGGAACCAATGAGAGACTAGCTCTAGGTGTTGGGACAGGCACAGCTCACTCTATTTTCCCATCAGGAAGAAGAATTAACCACAGGCTCAGCCTGCCGCCCGGAACCAGAATAGGGCCCGAAGCAATCCTGCGCTTTTGCGGCCAGCTCCCAAGAAAGCGAGCTGAAAAATGGAGCTCAGGGGCACTGCAATTCACAAACCTGCAGAGTTATAAATGATAACTCTCGTCCACAAATATATTGAGGGAAGGCAACGAAGAGGATTTGAAAGCAAGGCAGAATTGCAGAAAAAAGATTTCAGGAGGTAGATTCGAATCGCCTTGAAAGCACATGAAAAGCGGCAAAACGTGGACAATGATGCCCTTGGCCAAAAAGGGCGTATGCGTTTTTTCCTGAATATATTCAGGAAAAAACGCATACGCCCTTTTTGGCCAACCAAGCAACCTGGAAAGGCAAATCAGCGCTACAAAGAAGTCTCGCTTCCCATCGGTCAAAAGGGCCATGCTGAATAAAGTGTCAAAACCAGAAATGCAGGACAGGCCATGGAGGAACGGGAGCCTTGCTACGCTGATGGGCGGGATGGAAATTGCCAACAGCCACTCTGGAGAAGTGGACGGTGTGTCCTGAAACATCTAAAAAACTCAGCTTAGAGAGCATAGGGCACTTCCACTCATGGGCGTAGAAATTGGGAAAACTCAAAATCAGCAAGACACAGGCACCCCAAAGTTTAGGGCTGCTCTGTTGACAAGAACCTCCACTTCGTTCCACCTTAAATATCCCAGAAAAGAGAAAAATGGGTAAAGAAGTTGTGGTCCTTATGTACAATGGAATATCACTCAGCCATGAAATCAACGTCATAAGGCTAGTAGCAGCATGATGAGTGGATTTAGGTATGACGATTCTAAGTGAAATAACTCACACAGAAAACGACACATATCCTAAGATATCACTTATAGAGGGAATGTAAAAACCACTACACTTGAACTGAATTACAAAACAGAACAGAGTCACACGTTAAGAAAACACACTATGGCTGCTTAACGGGAAAGGTGAGGTGGTGTGATGCATAAAGCAAGGGTTTCAAATGAGCTCAGATACCGTTCCATAAACCCAATATGTAATAGACAAAACCTACTCCTTTCTCAGTGAACTGGACTCAACACCCCCTATTCACCGCCCAAGAATATATCTGACTAGTAAGAATCTTAAAACCTATGTATTGCTATCTCTCTGTAAGTGAATCAAGTGGGTGTAAAGCAGCATACACACAGCAGTGAAAAGCAGCTAAACCCCATTATAAAAATCAATTACTTTTAAAAACCCGTGAAGCAAAGACAGTGAAAGAGAGAGAAATTCTTAGGAAATTCGTTCAGGGGCTGTGATGCCACCTGGATTGACCATATCTAGACCCACAGCTGATTGAGACCTAAGGGTGGACACTCTTGGGGCTGAGAGGTTTGGTGAGGTTGGGTGAGCAAACGCAGACCCTTTAAAGTAATACTGCGTGGTAGCCATCCCATGGGTCCCAAATCTCCAGGTTCAAGGGCATCTTCCTACATCGAAAACATGCATGAGAAACCCAGAAGATGGTACACCGTGTGATCGGGAAAGGTTTCTAAAACGCACCTCATTTCGCATCTCCTTGTGCTCGGGTTCGCCATTCCAGCCGCTTTACCAGCAAGCTCCCTCCTTGGAGATTCAGCACCTTTAACCTCCTGTTCCGTACAGGTTGCAAATTTTCCTGACGATGAACGGGAAGAGGGGGAACCAATGAGAGACTAGCTCTGGGTGTTGGGACAGGCACAGCTCACTCTATTTTCCCATCAGGAAGAAGAATTAACCACAGGCTCAGCCTGCCGCTCGGAACCAGAATAGGGCCTGAAGCAATCCTGCGCTTTTGTGGCCAGCTCCCAAGAAAGCGAGCTGAAAAATGGAGCTCAGGGGCACTGCAATTCACAAACCTGCAGAGTTATAAATGATAACTCTCATCCAAAAATATATTGAGGGACGGCAACGAAGAGGATTAGAAAGCAAAGCAGAATGGCAGGAAACAGATTTCAGGAGGTAGATTCGAATCGCCTTTAAAGCACAGGAAAAGCGGCAAAACCTCGACAATGATGCCCTTGGCCAAAAAGGGCGTATGCCTTTTTTCCTGAATATATTCAGGAAAAAACGCATACGCCCTTTTTGGCCAACCAAGCAACCTGGAAAGGCAAATCAGCGCTACAAAGAAGTCTCGCTTCCCATCGGTCAAAAGGGCCATGCTGAATAAAGGGTCAAAACCAGAAATGCAGGACAGGCCATGGAGGAACGGGAGCCTTGCTACGCTGATGGGCGGGATGGAAATTGCCAACAGCCACTCTGGAGAAGTGGACGGTGTGTCCTGAAACATCTAAAAAACTCAGCTTAGAGAGCATAGGGCACTTCCACTCATGGGCGTAGAAATTGGGAAAACTCAAAATCAGCAAGACACAGGCACCCCAAAGTTTAGGGCTGCTCTGTTGACAAGAACCTCCACTTCGTTACACCTTAAATATCCCAGGAAAGAGAAAAATGGGTAAAGAAGTTGTGGTCCTTATGTACAATGGAATATCACTCAGCCATGAAATCAACGTCATAAGGCTAGTAGCAGCATGATGAGTGGATTTAGGTACGACGATTCTAAGTGAAATAAGTCACACAGAAAAAGACACTTATCCTAAGATATCACTTATAGAGGGAATGTAAAAACCGCTACCCTTGAACTGAATTACAAAACAGAACAGAGTCACCCGTTTTGAAAACACACTATGGCTGCTTAACGGGAAAGGTGAGGTGGGGTGATGCATAAAACAAGGGTTTCAAATGAGCTCAGATACCGTTCCATAAACCCAATATGTAACAGACAAGACCTACTCCTTGCTCAGTGAACTGGACTCAACACCCCCTATTCACCGCCCAAGAAGATATCTGACTAGTAAGAATCTTAAAACCTATGTATTGCCATCTCTCTGTAAGTGAGTCAAGTGGGTGTAAAGCGGCATACACACAGCAGTGAAAAGCAGCTAAACCCCATTATAAAAATCAATTACTTTTAAAAACCCGTGAAACAAAGACAGTGAAAGAGAGAGAAATTCTTACAAAATTCGTTCAGGGACTGTGATGCCACCTGGATTTTCCATATCTAGACCCACAGCTGATTGAGACCTAGGGGTGGACAATCTTGGTGCTGAGAGATTTGGTGAGGTTGGGTGAGCCAACGCAGACCCTTTGAAGTAATACTGCGTGGTACCCATCCCATGGGTCCCAAATCTAAAGGTTCAAGGGCATCTTCCTCCATCGAAAACATGCATGAGAAACCCAGAAGATGGTACACCGTGTGATCGGGAAAGGTTTCTAAAACGCACCTCATTTCGCATCTCCTTGTGCTCGGGTTCACCATTCCAGCCGCTTTACTAGCATGCTCCCTCCTTGGAGATTCAGAACCTTTAACCTCCTGTTCCATACAGGTTGCAATTTGTCCTGAGGATGAGCGGGAAGAGGGGGAACCAATGATAGACTAGCTCTAGGTGTTGGGACAGGCACAGCTCACTCTATTTTCCCATCAGGAAGAAGAATTAACCACAGGCTCAGCCTGCCGCCCGGAACCAGAATAGGGCCCGAAGCAATCCTGCGCTTTTGCGGCCAGCTCCCAAGAAAGCGAGCTGAAAAATGGAGCTCAGGGGCACTGCAATTCACAAACCTGCAGAGTTATAAATGATAACTCTCGTCCACAAATATATTGAGGGAAGGCAACGAAGAGGATTTGAAAGCAAGGCAGAATTGCAGAAAAAAGATTTCAGGAGGTAGATTCGAATCGCCTTTAAAGCAGAGGAAAAGCAGCAAAACCTCGACAATGAAGCCCTTGGCCAAAAAGGGCGTATGCGTTTTTTCCTGAATATATTCAGGAAAAAAAGCATACGCCCTTTTTGGCCAACCAAGCAACCTGGAAAGGCAAATCAGCGCTACAATGAAGTTTCCCTTCCCATCGGTCAAAAGGGCCATGCTGAATAAAGTGTCAAAACCAGAAATGCAGGACAGGCCATGGAGGAACGGGAGCCTTGCTACGCTGATGGGTGGGATGTAAATTGCAAACAGCCACTCTGGAAAAGTGGACGGTGTGTCCTGAAACATCTAAAAAACTCAGCTTAGAGAGCATAGGGCACTACCGCTCATGGGCATAGAAATTGGGAAAAGTAAAAATCAGCAAGACACAGGCACCCCAAAGTTTAGGGCTGCTCTGTTGACAAGAACCTACACTTCGTTCCACCTTAAATATCCCAGGAAAGAGAAAAATGGGTAAAGAAGTTGTGGTCCTTATGTACAATGGAATATCACTCAGCCATGAAATCAACGTCATAAGGCTAGTAGCAGCATGATGAGTGGATTTAGGTATGACGATTCTAAGTGAAATAAGTCACACAGAAAACGACACTTATCCTAAGATCACTTATAGAGGGAATGTAAAAACCACTACACTTGAACTGAATTACAAAACAGAACAGAGTCACACGTTTAGAAAACACACTATGGCTGCTTAACGGGAAAGGTGAGGTGGGGTGATGCATAAAGCAAGGGTTTCAAATGAGCTCAGATACCGTTCCATAAACCCAATATGTAATAGACAAGACCTACTCCTTTCTCAGTGAACTGGACTCAACACCCCCTATTCACCGCCCAAGAATATATCTGACTAGTAAGAATCTTAAAACCTATGTATTGCTATCTCTCTGTAAGTGAGTCAAGTGGGTGTAAAGCAGCATTAACACAGCAGTGAAAAGCAGCAAAACCCCATTATAAAAATCAATTACTTTTAAAAACCCGTGAAACAAAGACAGTGAAAGAGAGAGAAATTCTTAGGAAATTCGTTCAGGGGCTGTGATGCCACCTGGATTGACCATATCTAGACCCACAGCTGATTGAGACCTAAGGGTGGACACTCTTGGGGCTGAGAGGTTTGGTGAGGTTGGGTGAGCAAACGCAGACCCTTTAAAGTAATACTGCGTGGTAGCCATCCCATGGGTCCCAAATCTCCAGGTTCAAGGGCATCTTCCTCCATCGAAAACATGCATGAGAAACCCAGAAGATGGTACACCGTTTGATCGGGAAAGGTTTCTAAAACGCACCTCATTTCACATCTCCTTGTGCTCGGGTTCGCCATTCCAGCCGCTTTACTAGCAAGCTCCCTCCTTGGAGATTCAGCACCTTTAACCTCCTGTTCCGTACAGGTTGCAAATTTTCCTGACGATGAACGGGAAGAGGGGGAACCAATGAGAGACTAGCTCTGGGTGTTGGGACAGGCACAGCTCACTCTATTTTCCCATCAGGAAGAAGAATTAACCACAGGCTCAGCCTGCCGCCCGGAACCAGAATAGGGCCTGAAGCAATCCTGCGCTTTTGCGGCCAGCTCCCAAGAAAGCGAGCTGAAAAATGGAGCTCAGGGGCACTGCAATTCACAAACCTGCAGAGTTATAAATGATAACTCTCATCCAAAAATATATTGAGGGACGGCAACGAAGAGGATTTGAAAGCAAGGCAGAATGGCAGGAAACAGATTTCAGGAGGTAGATTCGATTCGCCTTTAAAGCACAGGAAAAGCGGCAAAACCTCGACAATGATGCCCTTGGCCAAAAAGGGCGTATGCTTTTTTTCCTGAATATATTCAGGAAAAAACGCATACGCCCTTTTTGGCCAACCAAGCAACCTGGAAAGGTAAATCAGCGCTACAAAGAAGTCTCGCTTCCCATCGGTCAAAAGGGCCATGCTGAATAAAGGGTCAAAACCAGAAATGCAGGACAGGCCATGGAGGAACGGGAGCCTTGCTACGCTGATGGGAGGGATGTAAATTGCCAACAGCCACTCTGGAGAAGTGGACGGTGTGTCCTGAAACATCTAAAAAACTCAGCTTAGAGAGCATAGGGCACTTCCACTCATGGGCGTAGAAATTGGGAAAACTCAAAATCAGCAAGACACAGTTTAGGGCCCAAAGTTTAGGACTGCTCTGTTGATAAGAACCTCCACTTCGTTCCACCTTAAATATCCCAGGAAAGAGAAAAATGGGTAAAGAAGTTGTGGTCCTTATGTACAATGGAATATCACTCAGCCATGAAATCAACGTCATAAGGCTAGTAGCAGCATGATGAGTGGATTTAGTACGACGATTCTTAGTGAAATAAGTCACACAGAAAAAGACACTTATCCTAAGATATCACTTATAGAGGGCATGTAAAAACCGCTACACTTGAACTGAATTACAAAACAGAACAGAGTCTCCCGTTTAGAAAACACACTATGGCTGCTTAACGGGAAAGGTGAGGTGGGGTGATACATAAAACAAGGGTTTCAAATGAGCTCAGATACTGTTCCATAAACCCAATATGTAATAGACAAGACCTACTCCTTGCTCAGTGAACTGGACTCAACACCCCCTATTCACCACCCAAGAATATATCTGACTAGTAATAATCTTAAAACCTATGTATTGCTATCTCTCTGTAAGTGAGTCAAGTGCGTGTAAAGCAGCATACACACAGCAGTGAAAAGCAGCTAAACCCCATTATAAAAATCAATTACTTTTAAAAACCCGTGAAACAAAGACGGTGAAAGAGAGAGAAATTCTTAGGAAATTCGTTCAGGGGCTGTGATGCCACCTGGATTGACCATATCTAGACCCACAGCTGATTGAGACCTAAGGGTGGACACTCTTGGGGCTGAGAGGTTTGGTGAGGTTGGGTGAGCCAACGCAGACCCTTTGAAGTAATACTGCGTGGTACCCATCCCATGGGTCCCAAATCTAAAGGTTCAAGGGCATCTTCCTCCATCGAAAACATGCATGAGAAACCCAGAAGATGGTACACCGTGTGATCGGGAAAGGTTTCTAAAACGCACCTCATTTCGCATCTCCTTGTGCTCGGGTTCGCCATTCCAGCCGCTTTACTAGCAAGCTCCCTCCTTGGAGATTCAGCACCTTTAACCTCCTGTTCCATACAGGTTGCAATTTTTCCTGACGATGAACGGGAAGAGAGGGAACCAATGAGAGACTAGCTCTGGGTGTTGGGACAGGCACAGCTCACTCTATTTTCCCATCAGGAAGAAGAATTAACCACAGGCTCAGCCTGCCGCCCGGAACCAGAATACGGCCCGAAGCAATCCTGCGCTTTTGCGGCCAGCTCCCAAGAAAGCGAGCTGGAAAATGGAGCTCAGGGGCACTGCAATTCACAAACCTGCAGAGTTATAAATGATAACTCTCGTCCACAAATATATTGAGGGACGGCAACGAAGAGGATTTGAAAGCAAGGCAGAATGGCAGGAAACAGATTTCAGGAGGTAGATTCGAATCGCCTTTAAAGCACAGGAAAAGCGGCAAAACCTCGACAATGATGCCCTTGGCCAAAAAGGGCGTATGCGTTTTTTCCTGAATATATTCAGGAAAAAACGCATACGCCCTTTTTGGCCAACCAAGCAACCTGGAAAGGCAAATCAGCGCTACAAAGAAGTCTCGCTTCCCATCGGTCAAAAGGGCCATGCTGAATAAAGGGTCAAAACCAGAAATGCAGGACAGGCCATGGAGGAACGGGAGCCTTGCTACGCTGATGGGCGGGATGGAAATTGCCAACAGCCACTCTGGAGAAGTGGACGGTGTGTCCTGAAACATCTAAAAAACTCAGCTTAGAGAGCATAGGGCACTACCGCTCATGGGCATAGAAATTGGGAAAACTAAAAATCAGCAAGACACAGGCACCCCAAAGTTTAGGGCTGCTCTGTTGACAAGAACCTCCACTTCGTTCCACCTTAAATATCCCAGAAAAGAGAAAAATGGGTAAAGAAGTTGTGGTCCTTATGTACAATGGAATATCAATCAGCCATGAAATCAACGTCATAAGGCTAGTAGCAGCATGATGAGTGGATTTAGGTATGACGATTCTAAGTGAAATAAGTCACACAGAAAACGACACTTATCCTAAGATATCACTTATAGAGGGAATGTAAAAACCACTACACTTGAACTGAATTACAAAACAGAACAGAGTCACACGTTAAGAAAACACACTATGGCTGCTGAACGGGAAAGGTGAGGTGGGGTGATGCATAAAACAAGGGTTTCAAATGAGCTCAGATACCGTTCCATAAACCCAATATGTAATAGACAAGACCTACTCCTTTCTCAGTGAACTGGACTCAACACCCCCTATTCACCGCCCAAGAATATATCTGACTAGTAAGAATCTTAAAACCTATGTATTGCTATCTCTCTGTAAGTGAGTCAAGTGGGTGTAAAGCGGCATTAACACAGCAGTGAAAAGCAGCAAAACCCCATTATAAAAATCAATTACTTTTAAAAACCCGTGAAACAAAGACAGTGAAAGAGAGAGAAATTCTTAGGAAATTCGTTCACGGGCTGTGATGCCACCTGGATTTTCCATATCTAGACCCACAGCTGATTGAGACCTAAGGGTGGACACTCTTGGGGCTGAGAGGTTTGGTGAGGTTGGGTGAGCAAACGCAGACCCTTTAAAGTAATACTGCGTGGTAGCCATCCCATGGGTCCCAAATCTCCAGGTTCAAGGGCATCTTCCTACCTCGAAAACAGGCATGAGAAACCCAGAAGATGGTACGCCGTGTGATCAGGAAAGGTTTCTAAAACGCACCTCATTTCGCATCTCCTTGTGCTCGGGTTCGCCATTCCAGCCGCTTTACTAGCAAGCTCCCTCCTTGGAGAATCAGCACCTTTAAGCTCCTGTTCCGTACAGGTTGCAATTTGTCCTGAGGATGAACGGGAAGAGGGGGAACCAATGAGAGACTAGCTCTAGGTGTTGGGACATGCAGAGCTCACTCTATTTTCCCATCAGGAAGAAGAATTAACCACAGGCTCAGCCTGCCGCCCGGAACCAGAATAGGGACCGAAGCAATCCTGCGCTTTTGCAGCCAGCTCAAAAGAAAGCGAGCTGAAAAATGGAGCTCAGGGGCACTGCAATTCACAAACCTGGAGAGTTATAAATGATAACTCTCGTCCAAAAATATATTGAGGGACGACAACGAAGAGGATTTGAAAGCAAGGCAGAATGGCAGGAAACAGATTTCAGGAGGTAGATTCGAATCGCCTTTAAAGCACAGGAAAAGCGGCAAAACCTCGACAATGATGCCCTTGGCCAAAAAGGGCGTATGCGTTTTTTCCTGAATATATTCAGGAAAAAACGCATACGCCCTTTTTGGCCAACCAAGCAACCTGGAAAGGCAAATCAGCGCTACAAAGAAGTCTCGCTTCCCAGCGGGCAAAAGGGCCATGCTGAATAAAGTGTCAAAACCAGAAATGCAGGACAGGCCATGGAGGAACGGGAGCCTTGCTACGCTGATGGGCGGGACGTAAATTGCCAACAGCCACTCTGGAGAAGTGGACGGTGTGTCCTGAAACATCTAAAAAACTCAGCTTAGAGAGTATAGGGCACTTCCACTCATGGGCGTAGAAATTGGGAAAACTCAAAATCAGCCTGACACAGGCACCCCAAAGTTTAGGGCTGCTCTGTTGACAAGAACCTCCACTTCGTTCCACCTTAAATATCCCAGGAAAGAGAAAAATGGGTAAAGAAGTTGTGGTCCTTATGTACAATGGAATATCACTCAGCCATGAAATCAACGTCATAAGGCTAGTAGCAGCATGATGAGTGGATTTAGGTACGACGATTCTAAGTGAAATAAGTCACACAGAAAAAGACACTTATCCTAAGATATCACTTATAGAGGGAATGTAAAAACCACTACACTTAAACTGAATTACAAAACAGAACAGAGTCACACGTTTAGAAACCACACTACGGCTGCTTAACGGGAAAGGTGAGGTGGGGTGATGCATAAAGCAAGGGTTTCAAATGAGCTCAGATACCGTTCCATAAACCCAATATGTAATACACAAGACCTACTCCTAGCTCAGTGAACTGCACTCAACACCCCCTATTCACCGCCCAAGAATATATCTTACTAGTAAGTATCTTAAAACCTATGTATTGCTATCTCTCTGTAAGTGAGTCAAGTGGGTGTAAAGCGGCATACACACAGCAGTGAAAAGCAGCTAAACCCCATTATAAAAATCAATTACTTTTAAAAACCCGTGAAACAAAGACAGTGAAAGAGAGAGAAATTCTTACAAAATTCGTTCAGGGGCTGTGATGCCACCTGGATTTTCCATATCTAGACCCAGAGCTGATTGAGACATAAGGGTGGACACTCTTGGGGCTGAGAGGTTTGGTGAGGTTGGGTGAGCCAACGCAGACCCTTTAAAGTAATACTGCCTGGTAGCCATCCCATGGGTCCCAAATCTCCAGGTTCAAGGGCATCTTCCTACATCGAAAACATGCATGAGAAACCCAGAAAATGGTACACCATGTGATCGGGAAAGGTTTCTAAAACGCACCTCATTTCGCATCTCCTTCTGCTCGGGTTCGCCATTCCAGCCGCTTTACTAGGAACCTCCCCCCTGGGAGAATCAGCACCTTTAACCTCCTGTTCCGTACAGGTTGCAATTTGTCCTGAGGATGAACGGGAAGAGGGCGAACCAATGAGAGACTAGCTCTAGGTGTTGGGACAGGCACAGCTCACTCTATTTTCCCATCAGGAAGAAGAATTAACCACAGGCTCAGCCTGCCCCAGGGAACTAGAATAGGGCCTGAAAGCATCCTGCTGTTTTTCGGCCAACTCCCAAAATAGCGAGTTGAAAAATGCAGCTCAGGGTCACTGCAATTCACTAACCTGGAGAGTTATAAATGATCACTCTCGTCCAAAAATATATTTAGGGAAGGCAACGAAGACGATTTGAAAGCAAGGCAGAATTGCAGGAAATAGATTTCAGGAGGTAGATTCGAATCGCCTTTAAAGCACAGGAAAAGTGGCAAAACCTCGACAATGCTGCACTTCGCAAAAAAGGGCGTACGCGTTTTTTCCTGAATATATTCAGGAAAAAAAGCATAAGGCCTTTTTGGCCAACTAAGCAATCCGGTAATGCAAATCGGCACTACAAAGATGTCTCACTTGCCACGGGTCAAAAGGGCCATCCTAAAAAAGTGTAGAAACCAGTAATGCAGGACAGGCCAGGGAGAAAAGGGAGCCTTGTTACGCTGATGGGCGGGATGTAAATGGCCAAAGGCCACTCTGCAGAAGTGTATGGTGTTTCCTAAATCATCTAAAAAACACAGCTAGAGAGCATAGGGCACTTCCACTCGTGGGCGTATAAAATGGGAAAACTAAAAATCGACAAGACACAGGGACCCAAAGCTTAGGGCTGCTCTGTGTACAAGAACCTCCCCTCCAGTACAATTAAATATGCCAGAAAAGAGAAAAATGGATAAAGAAGTTGTGGTACTTATGTACAATGGAATATCACTCAGCCATGAAATCAGTGACATAAGGCTAGTAGCTGCAGGATGAGTGGATTTAGGTACGAGGATTCTAAGTGAAATAAGTCACACAGAAAACTACACTTATCATAAGATATCACTTATAGAGGGAAAGTCAAAATCGCTACACATGACCTGATTTACAAAACAGAACAGAGCCACACATTTAGAAATCACACTAAGGCTGCTTAACGGGAAAGGTGAGGTGGGGTGAGGCATAAAACAAGGGTTTTATATTAACACAGACACCGTTCCATAAATCAAATATGTTGCAGACAAGACCTACTCCTTGCTCAGTGAACTGGACACAACATCCCTTATTCACCGCCCAAGAATATATCTGACTAGTAAGAATCTTAAAAGCTCTGTATTGATATCTGTCTGTAATTGAATCAAGTGGGTGTAAAGCGGCATAAACACAGCAGTGAAAATCAGCTAAACCCCATTATAAACATAAATTACAAAAGAAACCCCAACAAAGAGTAATAGAGAGAGAAATTCGTACAAACTTCGTTCAGGGGCATTGAAGAAAACTGGATTGACCATATCTAGACCCACAGCTGGACTAGACATAAGGCTGGACACTCTTGGGGCTGAGAGGATTGCTGAGGTTGGGTGAGCAAACGCAGACCCTTTAAAGTAGTACTGCGTGGTACCCATTCTACGGGTCCCTAATCTCCAGGTTCAAGGGAATCTTCCTACTGCGAAAAAATGCATGGGAAACCCAGTGGATGGTATACAGTGTGATCGGGACACGTTTCTGAAACGCAGGTCATTTCTCATCTACTGGTGCTCGGGTTCGCCATTCCAGCCGCTTGACTAACAATCTCCCCACTTGGAGAATCAGCACCTTTAACCTCCTGTTCCGTACAGGTTGCAATTTGTCCTGAGGATGAATTGGAAGAGGGGAACCCATGAGAGGCTAGCTCTAGGTGTTGGGACAGGCACAGGTCACCCTAATTTCCCATCAGGAAGAAGCACTAACCACAGGCTCAGCCTGCCTCCCGGAACCAGAATAGGGCCTGAAGCAATCCTGCGGGTTTGCGGCCAGCTCCCAGAAGAGCGATTTGGAAAATGGAGCTCAGGATCACGGCAATTCACAAATCTGCAGAGTTATAAATGATAACTCTCGTCTAAAAATGTCTTGAGGTAAGGCAACGAAGAGGATTTCAAAGCAAGACAGAATTGCAGGAAACAGTTTTTCACAGGTAGATTGGACTCGCCTTTAAAGCACATGAAATTCCGCAGAACTTCGACAATGATGCAGTTGGCCAAAAAGGGCGTCTGCGTTCTTTCCTGAATAAATTTTGGAAAAAACGCAGAAGCTCTTTTTGGCCAACTAAACAAGCGGGCAATGCAAATCAGCATTACAAAAATGTCTCACTTCGCATTGGTCAAAAGGCCCATGCTGAAAAAGTGTAAAACCCAGAAATGCAGGACAGGCCATGGAGAAAAGGGAGCCTTGTTATGCTGATCGGCGGGATGTAAATTGCCACCGGCCACTCTGGAGAAGTGTATGCTGTATCTTAAAACTTCTAAAAAACAGAGCTACAGAGCATACAGCACTTCCCCTCATGGGCGTATATCTTGGGAAAACCAAAAAATCCACAAGACACAGGCACCCCAAAGTTTAGGGCTGCTCTGTTTAGAAATGCCTCGATTTGGGTACAACTTACATGTCCTTGGAAGGAAAAAATGGATAAAGAAGATGTGGTACTTATGTACAATGGAATATTACTCAGCAATTAAATCAATGAAATAAGGCCAGTGGCAGCAACTCGTGGAGACTGAGGTACATTCATTCTAAGTAACATGAGTCAGACATAAAAAGAGACTTTTCATAAGGTATCACTTATAGATAGTATCTAAAAATGCCTTCACATGAACGCAATTACAAAACAGAAACGGAGTCACACATTTAGAAAACACACTTATGGCTGCTAAAGGAGAAAGGTGGGGCGGGGTGATGCATAAACCAGGAGGTTGAAATTAGCACAGATACGGTTCCATAAACAAAATAGGTATTCGACAGGACCTACTCTATAGCTCAAAGAGCTGGACTCAGCACACTGTTGTCACCAGAAAAGGATATATAAGACTGGTAAGAATCTGTAAAATAATTTATTGATGTCTCTCTTTAAGTGAATCAAGTGGATAGATGTAGAGCAGGAAGAAACACAGTATTGAAAATCAGCTATACCCCATTATAAAATTAAATATCAAGAACACAATAAAGACAGTGAGAGAGAGAGAAATTCTTACAAAATTTGTTCAAGGGCTGTGATGCAACCTGGACTGACCATATCTAGACACCGAGCTGGATGGGACCTAAGGCTCTACACTCGTTGGTCTGAGAGGCTTCGTGAGGATGGGACAGCAAATGCAACACTTTTAGAGTAATACTGCCTGGCCCCCATTCCATGGGCCCCATATCTCCAGGTGCAGGGGACCCTTCCTGCAGCTAAAACATGCATGGCACATCCAGAGGATGGTACACCGTCTGATCGGGAAGAGTGTGGGAAAGTCACCTCATCTCCACGTCTCCTGGTATTCGGGTTCCCCAGCTCCTTTCCTTAGAGTCTCCCCACTTTGGGAAGGCAGCACACTCAACAGCCGGTTTTGCACAGCTTCGAATTTTCCGGTGAAGAAGGGGAATGGAGGGATGGAATGAGACACAAGCCTTAGATGTTTGGACAGGCATATGTCACTCTAGTTTCCTACCTGGAAGAAGAATTTCCCTATCCTTCAGGTGCCCCAGTAACTGGAATGGGTCTGTAGAAATCCTGCCCCTTTGTGTCTGCTTCCCTAAACAAGTTGAAAACCGGTGCTCAGGGGCACTGCAATTCACAAACATGCAGGGTTGTAATTGACACCTCTAATGGAGTCATTTCTTGAGCCAAGTATTCGTAAAGGCCTTGTAAGCAAAGCAGAATTGCAGGAAAGGGATTTCAAGGGGTAGTTTGCACTCGTCATTAAAGCACATGCAAAGCTGCTGAACATCGCCAATGATGCAGTTTGCCAAAAAGGCCGTATGCGTTATTCCTTAATATATTCAGGAAAAACCCTTACTCCATTTTTGGCCAACAAAATAGGCGGGCAATGTAAATTAATACTACAAAGAGATATCACTTCGCCCCAGTCAGAATGGCCAACCTCACAAACTGTAAAACCTGAAATGCAGGACAGGGCGTGGAGAAAAGCGAACCCTGACAAGCTGATGGTGGGAATGTAAATTGCTAACAGCCACTCTGGAGAAGTGGATGGTGATTCCTTAAAAATCTAAACACCAGAGCTTCAGAGCATACGGCGCTTCCACTCCTGGGCCTGTAGCTTGGAAAAAATGTAAATTGACAGGACCCAGGCACTCTAAAATTTATGCAGCCCTGTTTACAAGAGCCTCTACTCGGAAGCTACCTAAAAGTCCTTGGAAGGAAGAATGGATAAAGAAATTATGGTAGATATGTACAATGGGATATTACTCAGCCATGAAGTGAATGAAATAAGGCCATTTAGGGCCACTCAGAAGGACCTACATACATTCATACTAAGTGTCATAAATCAGGCAATGAAAAATATCATATGATATTACTTATCGGTGGAATCTAAAAATTGATAGAAAGGTACTATCTTACAACACAGAAACAGAGTCCCAGACTTAGAACACAAACTTATGGTTACCAAACTGGGAAGGTGTGTTGGAGGCATAAATCATGAGGTTGGAGTTAGTATATACATATTTACAGAGAGAAAACTTGTAATCAACATGGACCTGCTGTAGAGCACTTGGAACTCTTCTCAACACCCTTTAGTAACCTCAATGGGAAAATAATTCTAAAAAGAATATATAGTTATCCCTGTATAAATGAATCATGTTGGTGTATGTCAAAAATGAACACAACATGATAAATCAACTATATACTCCATTATAAATTTAAAATTAAATTAAAGAAAAGAAAAATGATCACTAAATTTGTTTAGTCGCAGTGAACGTACTAGTGTCACATCCCTGGACACAGACACAATTTGGTCCCAAGGCTGGACTGTTGTGGGCCTGAGGACCTCGGGAGGATGTGCCAGCTAATTCGCCCCCCTTGAACATGTAGTACCTGGTCCCCTCCGCATGGGATCACTATCTCCAGATCTAAGTGTGCCCTCATACTACTAAACCAACCCTCTGACACCCAAAGGATGGTGGACTCTCTGGGCTGGATGACATTTGGAAAATCACCTGCTCTCAACATATCCTGGTGTTTGGGTTCCGACCTCCCGACTCCTTTGTAAGGGTCATCCCACTCTACAAGACAGCACCCTCAACAGGTGATTTTGCAGGGGTTTATACTTGTTCGGGGGATGAAGGGTAAGGGGGAAGAAGGAATGGGACAGAAGCCCTTCCATGGTTGGTCAGCCACATTCCACTCTAATTTAATACCCAAGAACAGGACTTGCCCTACATCTAAGGTTGTGTCAGTAACCAGAGAGGGACAGTAGAAATCCTGCCGCCTTCTGTTTCACATAACAACAATTCTAAAACTGGACCTTATACGCATTTCATATTCACAATGCCTGGGGAGCTGTAAATGACAACAGCCCTCAAAAAATGTCTTGGGGTAGGTAAACGAAGTAGACTTCAAAACAAGGCAACCTTTCAATAACCCTTTTTCAAGGGATAAATCTTACTGACACTGTTCAAAAAAAAAGCACATATGAAGATACTCACCATTGCTTTATGTTAGACAAATGCAAATCAGATGTACAAAGAAGTATCACCTGGAACCACTCAGAATAGCCATCATCACAATGTCTACAAACAAGAAATGCTTCAGAGGGTGTGGAAAAAAGAGAAACCTACTACTTATTTTTTTTTTAATCTGCGTTGGGTCTTCGTTGCTGCGCGCTGCTTTTCTATAGTTGCAGCAAGCGAGGGCTACTCATCGTTGTGGTACGAAGCCTTCTCTTTGTGGTGGCTTCTCTTGTTGTGGAGCACAAGCTGTAGGCACACAGGCTTCAGTAGTTGTGGCTCGTGGGCTCTAGAGTGCAGACTGAGTAGTTGTGGTGCACGGGCTTACTTGTTCTGTGGCATGTGAGATCTTCCCGGGCCAGGGCTCGAACCTGTGTCCCCTGAACTGGCAGGCAGATTCTTAACCACTGCACCACCAATTCTATGCTATCGGTGGCAATGCCAATTGGTAACAGCCACTATGGAGCACAGAATGGAGGTTACCAGAGTAAGGGGACGTGGGAGGGATAAATTGGAAATTGGGATTGACATATACACACCACTATATATAAAAGAGATAACAAATAAGGGCTTACTGTATAGCACAGGGAACTCTACTCAATACTCTGTAATGACCTGTATGGGAAAGGAATCCAAAAAGGATTGGATATATGTATAACTGCTTCACTGTGCTGTGCAGCAGAAAGTAACACAACATTGTAAATCAACTCTATTCCAAAAAAATTGAAATTGAAATGAAATGAAGTAAAATAAAATAAAATAGAGCTACCAGATGATCCAGCAAGTTCACTCCTGTGTGCATATCTGGAGGAAAGCATAAATCGAAAAGACACATCTTCCCCAATGTTCACTGCAACACTCTTTACAATAGCGAAGACATGGAAGCAACCAAAATGTCCATCAACAAATGAATATAGGTAAAGAATATGTGATACATATATATAATGGAACATGACTCAGCCATAAAATAGAAGAAAATAATGCCAGTTGCAGTAACATGGATGGACCTAGAGATGACGGTACTAAGTGAAGTAAGTCAGACAGAGTAAGACAAATATTGGATGATATCACTTCTAGGTGGAAGCCAAAAATTGATACAAAGGAACTAACTTACAAAACAGAGGCAGACTCACAGACTTGGAAAACAAACTTATGGTTACCAAAGGGGAGAGGTGGGCGGTAGGGATAAATCAGGAGCTTGGGGTAAACATACGAATACTACTATATATAACAGATAAGCAACAAGGACCTACTGTATAGCACAGGGAGCTCTACTCAGTATTCTGGGAATACCGTTATCAGAAGAGAATCTGAAAAAGAATGAATATATGCATATGTGTAACTGAATCACTTGCTGTGCAGCTGAAATGAACACAACATTGTAAATCAACTGTACTCCAATAAAATTTAAATTTCAAAATAAAGAAAATCACCTATATTTCAAAAGAAAAAAAAAGAATTCCCATCTCTTTATATGGCTTGATAGCTTACTTTTTTAATGCTCAATATTATCCCATTCCCAGAATATATTAATACTATATCATTTCATTCACCTATTGGAGGACACCTTAGTTTCATTCACATTTTGGCAATATTGAATTAGGTGCTATAAATATCCATATGCAGGTTTTCCTCTGGAAGTATGTTTTAAACTACTTTCAGTAAATATCCATGAGAACACTTGACGGATTGTACAGTAAGGGAATGCTCAATATTCTAGCAAGTGTCAATCAGACTACCAAAGTAGCTGTATTATTTTTCATTTCCACCAATGACAAATGACATTTCCTATTGTTCCACATCTCCTACAGAATTTGTTCTTGTCATTGTTCACATTTTAGCCATTCTAAGTGTTACATAGTGGTATGTAATTGTATTTTTAATTTGCTTTTGCATGGCAGCATGTAATCTGGATTATTCTTCTGTATACTTATATGCATAGTGTCTATTTTCTTTGGTGAGGTGTCCATAAAGTATATTGGTCCACATTTTATTTAGGTTGCTTTCATTTTTTTCTACCCAATCTGTATTTGTTTTATTTATTTTCGTGCCTTATTGCATTAGCAAGGACTTGGAGTAAAATATGGAAAAGGAGTCATGAAAGGGGACATCCTTGCTTTTACCTGAACTTAGTGGAAAAGCTTCATGGTTTTGACCATTAATCATGATGTAAGATAAAAGTTTCCTGTTAATCTTTGTTACCAACTTGAGAAAGCTCCAGTCTATTTCTTTAACTGAGAGTTTTTATGAAGAATGGGTGTTAGATTTTTTTCAAAGGTCTTCTGAATCTATTGATATGTTAATGATTGTCTTTAAGGTGTTGATATGATGGATATAATTATTTGATTCTAGAATGTTGAACCAGCCTTTCATACCTGGGATTATTTCCTCTCATTCATGATATAAAATTCTCTCAAAATATTGTTGGATTCGATTTGGTAATGTTTTGTTGAGGATTTTTGCATTGATGTTCCTGAGAGATATTGGTCAGTTTTCTTTACTATTCATATGTTCTTCTAAGTTTGGATGTTGTGGATTTAGTGTCAGACATTCATTTGGGGAGATTCTCAGTCATTTTTAAGAAATATTTTCTGTTCTTTATTATCTTTATTCTCCTCCTGCTATACCCATTATGTATAGGTCACAGCATTTTTCATTGTTCCACAATTATTGATTACTCTGTTCTGTTGATTTCTTTCCTGCCCATTTTCTCTTTTCTTTTGAGATTTAAAGGTTTCTCCTGATATGTCTTCAAGCTCACAGAGATTTCTCCTCAGCCAGCTCTTTGACTGCTAAAACAAAATACGAGAGACTTGGTATTTTATAAACAACAGAATATTTTTGTTTACTCATAATTGCTGAGGCTGAAAAGTTCAAGAACAAGTAACCAGGGGCTTCCCTGGAGGTGCAGTGGTTAAGAATCTGCCTACCAATAAAGGGGACAAGGGCTCGAGCCCTGGTCCAGGAAGATCCCACATGCCACGGAACAACTAAGCCCGTGCACCACAAATACTGAGCCTGTGCTCTAGAGTCCACAGGCCACAACTACTGAGCCCGTGAGCCACAACTACTGAAACCCACACGCCTCGAGCCCGTGCTCCACAACAAGAGAAGCCACTCAATGAGAAGCCCGCGCACCGCACCAAAGACCCAACACAGCCAAAAAATTAATTAATTAATTAATTATCTAATGAATTTTTTTAAAAAAAGAACAAGTTGCCAGCTGACTTAGTGTCTGGCGAGGGACCAATTTCTGGTTCATAATGTGGGTCTTCTCACTCGGCAATGAAATCATGGAATGGGCATAAGATCTTCTGTGTGCTACATTTATTAGGTCACTAATCCCATGTTTGAGGTCTCTGGCCTCATAACCTAATCACCTTCCAAAAGCTCCACCTCCTAATACCATCAACATGGGAGCTGGGTTTCAAAATTTTAAAATTAGAGGTACAAAATATTTACACCATAACAGGGACCACAGAGTTAACTGATTTTTCCTTTCATGTTAAAGGTTTGCACATTTATATTTATTATATAATCCCAAAACCCTTGTTTTTTTTATAAGATTCTTTTTCCGTATACGCCAGTACAGACCACTGAGTAGAGTTCCTTGTGCTATAAAGCAGGTCTTTATCAATACTTATCTATTTTATATATAGTAGTGTGTATAAGTCAGTCCCAATCTCCCAATTTATCCCTTCCCCACTTATCCCCTGGTAACCATAAGTTTGTTTTCTATATCCATGATTCTATTTCTGTTGTGTAAATAAGTTCATTTGTACCTTTTTTTTTCTTTTTTAGATTCCTCATATAAGCAATATCATATGATATCTGTCTTTCTGTGTCTGACTTGCTTCACTCAGTATAACAATCTCTAGGTCCATCCATGTTGCTACAAAACCCTTAATTGTTAAGGATAACTCTCAGTTTTTCCCAGTATCATCAGCAATTCTTTCTGGCAGACACGTGATAACACTTTTTAAACAGGGATATTGAGACCAAGGCTCCTGACCTGCAAACAAACAAAACATCATTCATATAGTGAAAACTTTGCAAATCAAAGGATGAAAGCACTTGGTCTAAATCCCTTTGCACCCACTGCTGACAGAGGGCAGAGGAGTTTGACTCACTAATCTTCCTTACGTGCACTTCTTCCTAATGGGGTATTCCATCTAAAACTTATAAGAAGCGGGGATGTATCATGGTACACACCAATCGCTACTACAGATTCTGAAGCAGCAAAAAAAAAAAAAAACATGATGAATCCATCCAAAGGGTTCTGTCCACATTGTTACAATAGTTTCCCTCACACTGTGAACCCTTTTCAAACCCTATCTCTTGAACCTATTTTTATTTTTTTCAACAAAAATAATGTTAATCTGCAGTCGGACACTCCAGTAATATTACACTATCCCTTGTGCAAGTATGTAGGGATTTGAGGAGCTATGGGAGGCCACCATGAGAGGTTGCCTAGAGTAATTAGGACATTTCATTTAATGTTGGTTCTTCTCCCTAAGATGTCTGCTATCCTCTTCTTTTTGTAGCTACTAGCATTGAGAAAGTGACCAAGATAAGGCCCTTCTCTTTTACTGCCCATGAATGCAACTGTGATTAACCCCACAGAACTTGGTGCTTCCAGAATCCCCTGAACCTACTGACCCTCCATGCATGGCATGACATAGATAAGGATGGTGACGTGTATCCTTGTATAGAGCATGTTACAAAATGTTTGACTCTTCCCTTCCTCATAATTCCAAAGAATAGATTTCTTTGGATTTCTGCTTAATGCTGCTGGAGTTGGTACATAAGTTGAGGGAGGTATCAGGGCACACCAAAAGAGAGGGTAACTGCACAGAAAATACAAGCAGGTACATTTCTGTGTAGTTTCAAGCAGCTTATTTGCTATATCAACCATGGTGACATGTTGACCCTTCCTCTTTCTACTAGTAGTACAACAAACATAAAGGATATTTAGGCTGCTTGTTTTATCCCCACCTCTCACAATTGATCTGCATTAACATATACGACAATGAAGGGCCCTTTCTACCATCTTAACCATTATTTGAGAACTAGAAAATGTCCAGATTTTTCTGGGGTTTATTTTCATATTCCCCAATCAGGCCTATGAAGGAATCTTACCTATAGTGTTTAATGAAGTCATATCTCTGACGGCATCCCATCATCAACAAAACTGGAAAGAAATTTGAAGGGTCTTCGATTTTACCATATTTGAAATAACAATATTTTAGCCTGACACGTTTTTGGATTTTAGAAAAAAATATTTTAAATGAGACAAAAAATCATTTTTATGACACAAAAAGACAGCAATAGTTTTATATATTTATCTGTTCCACTTGCACACAAGTGTCTCATGGGGTTATGTAAAGCTCTCCTGTTGGGTGCTGTGCATGGTGCAAGTATGGATTAAAGCTTAGGAATCCTAAGCTTCAGTCACCTGAAACATTTAAATTAGGATGCAAGCAATCCTGTCCAACATTTGAAAAGAGCAAGACACTCTCTTTATTTTATTTGTTAGGTAATTAATCTGTCTTTTCCCCAAGGAGAGAAACAAGTGGCATCTTCCATCAATGTGTTGCACAAATATTTGAACAGAGAGTGCAAGCAGAGGCTGATACAGGATGTGAAAAAAAAGAGAGACCCTTGTGGCATTTTCTCCTAACTTATTGCAATCTCCCATTTAAAATGTGGGAATAATCAATCTTCTGAGGAAAAAGGCCCAAGGAAGGTTTTTGCTTCTGTGGAATAATGGGATTGCTAAAGATTTCAGGAGGCAAGACGAATTAGTGAGAATGACCATGAGAAATCAGAGAAAATTCAGATCCATGGATGAAGTGATGTTTACCATTGTGAATCAATGAGAAGTAGGAGCAAATGAAAAGAAAGCTGATACAACATTTTCTGAATAAATGTAACCTTTCAGCTGTCATAGAAAAATTAATACTCACTATGATACAACATATTTAGTTTAGAAAGTTAACTTAAATTTAAAGCTTAATAATTACATTTATTGAAGAAATGAAAACATATTTGTGGTTTAGAATAAATAATGTGTTCTGCTACAGGTAAGAAGACTACATAAATAAATAGAAATAAGACTAAATAAATAAAGAGGAAAATAACAAATTAGATGTTATTAACATTAAAAACTGACACTCATCTAAAGAAAGAGAAGGAGAGACAGAAAGAGAGAAGAACTCATCTCAAGCATGTATTAAAAACTCCTAAATAAGAAGTCTTCAGATGTTAAAAAAAAGGAAGTCTTCAATAAGAGGATAATGGAATAGCAAAATGGGGGAAATATACCAAAAGATATTTCAAAAAGGAGAGTACAGAATGTTAAGTAAACATATCAAAAGATGCTTGGCTTCTTAGTAGTCAATTAAATGCAAAAGCGTGATACCTGGAATTATCACTCACCAACCAGAAAGTTCAAATGAAAATGACAGGTATTATCAAGTTTGACAAGAATGTGTATAATCCTTGAATCTCATTCACTGCTGCTGAAGATGAAAAATCATACAAATGTTTTGAAAATATTTAGAAATATCTAAAAAGGTAAACACAAGAAAGCTATGACTCGAAAATTTTACTACTACGTGTATACTGAACAATAATTTAGACACACACCACCAAAGCTCAAGTTCTAGAATTTACATACCAGTGCTGTTCTCAATAGACACAAACTGAAAATCACTCATATTGTAATACACATTGGAATAACTTAATTAATAGTTAAATATTTACACTATGGAATCCTATGCAACAGTGGCAATGCATGATCACAACAACAGGCAACCATATAGGCATATTCACAAACAACATAAAATAAAAAAGCCCAATCCAAAAGTGATTTTACTGTGCCATAACATTTATATAAAATACAAAATACAGGTAAAGTTATCTTTTTGTTAGATACCAGAACAATATTAAACCTTAAGGGGAGTCACTAGAATGGGACCAGGGGGCCTCTGAGTATCTGGCAATTTTCTGTGTCTTTATCTAGAAGTTATGTTTAGAGTGTATTCAGATGCTGAATTTTCTGAAATTTGTCATTTCCTTACAAACCATGCATGTTTTTCGTTGTTTTTTATACATAACAAAAACTAAAAAAGATAGACCAGGGAAGGTAATTGTATTAGCACT
This sequence comes from Balaenoptera acutorostrata, assembly GCF_949987535.1. Lineage (NCBI taxonomy): Eukaryota > Metazoa > Chordata > Mammalia > Artiodactyla > Balaenopteridae > Balaenoptera > Balaenoptera acutorostrata. Next base: position 37,991 of record NW_026646813.1, on the reverse strand, counting down.
TTAATATCCATGCTTTTCAAGGTGGAAGTGAAAAGTATTAAATACTTGACATTGAGATTACTTCTTAAAAGTAAGGTGAAAATTTGAGGTTAATAAATAAGACATACTTCTTCATATATAATCCTCAAAGAGGAGGGGTAGAAAGGAGTATTATTTTTTTTCTTTAATACAGAATCGTTAAGATAGAAAATAATGAAAACAGACTAGGTTTAAAAAAGAGCACACTGGACTTCCCTGGTGGCACAGTGGGTAAGAATTTGCCTGCCAATGCAGGGAACAGGGGATCCATCCCTGGTCTGGGAAGATCCCACATGCCGCAGAGCAACTAAGCCCGTGTGCCACAAGTACTGAGCCTGTGCTCTAGAGCCTGCAAGCAACAACTATTGAGCCTGCATGACACAACTACTGAAGCCCATGCACCTAGAGCCCGTACTCCACAACAAGAGAAACCACCGCAAGGAGAAGCCCGTGCACCACCACGATGAGTAACCCCTGCTTCTCTAGTAACAACTGTAGAAACCCTGTGCAGCAACGAAGACCCAACACAACCAAAAATTTTAAAAATTAAATCTTTTGACTTCTGAGATGACTCATTCACGTGGCTGTAGGTAAGAGGCCTCAGTTCCTTGCCACATGGATCTCTCCTTAGGGCTGCTTGAGTGTCCTCATGACATGGCAGCTGGCTTACCCCAGGATGAGTGATCTAGCAGAAACCAAAGCAGAAGCTGCAATGTCTTTTATAACTTTGGAAACTGCACTTTGTCATTTCTGCAATTTCTTATTAGTTAAACAGTCAACCCTTTTCAAGTGCGAGGAGCCACACTGGTACATGAAGACTGGGAGATAATTAGGGGATAATTAGGTCCATCTTGGAGGCTGGCTACCAAAGTGGCTGACTAGCCAAAGTCTGAATTTTGTTTTCTTCACTTCTGGAGAGAAAATGGTCAGTGAACCTCATTGGTGGTCTTTGAGATGTACCAAAGCTACCTCTTGCTCTCACCCCCAGCTGTGTGGCTGACAGGGTCTTGGTGCTCCAGCCGGGTGTCAAGCCTGTGCCTCTGAGGTGGGAGAGCCGAGTTCATGACATTGGTCTACCAGAGGCCTCTGGCACCTTGTAATATCAAATGGCGAAAGCTCTCCCTGAGATATCCGTCTCAACGCTAAGACCCAGCTCCACTCAGAGACCAGCAAGATCCAGTGCTGGACATCCCATGCCAAACAACTAGCAAGACAGGAATGCAGGTCCACCCATTAGCAGAGAGGCTGCCGAAAATCACAATAAAGTCACAGACACCCCAAAACACACCACCAGATGCGGATCTGTCCATCAGAAAGACAAGATCCAGACACACCCACCAGAACACAGGCACCAGTCCCCTCCATCAGAAAGCCTACACAACCCACTGAACCAACCTTAGCCACTGGGGGCAGACACCAAATACAACGGGAACTACGAATCTGCAGCCTCTGAAAAGGAGACACCAAACACAGTCCCCAAAGCCAAATGAGAAGACACAGAAACACACAGCAGATGAAGGAGCAAGGTAAAAACCCACCAGACCAAACAAATGTGGAGGAAATAGGCAGTCTACCTGAAAAAGAATTCAGAGTAATGATAGTAAAGATGATCCCAAATCTTGGAACTGGAATGGAGAGTAGACAAGAAACGTTTAACAAGGACCTAAAAGAACTAAAGAGCAAACAAACAATGATGAACAACACAATAAATGGAATTAAAAATTCTCTAGAAGGAAACAATAGCAGAATAACTGAGGCAGAAGAATGGATAAATGACCTGGAAGATAAAATAGTGGAAATAACTACTGCAAAGCAAAATAAAGAAAAAAAAGAATGAAAAGAATTGAGGACAATCTGAGACATCTCTGGGAAAACATTAAACTCACCAACATTCGAATATAGGGGTCCCAGAAGTAGAAGAGAAAAAGAAAGACACTGAGAAAATATTTAAAGAGATTATAGTTGAAAACTTCCCTAATATGGGAAAGGAAATCGTTAATTAAGTCCAGGAAGCGCAGGGAGTCCCATACAAGATAAACCCAAGGAGAAACATGCCAAAACATATATTAATCAAACTATCAAAAATTAAATACAAAGAAAAATATTAAAAGCAGCAAGGGAAAAACAACAAATAACATACAAGGGAATCCCCATAAGGTTAACAGCTGAACTTTCAGCAGAAACTCTGCAAGCCAGAAGGGAGTGGCAGGACATATTTAAAGTAATGAAAGGGGAAAAGCTGCAACCAAGATTACTCGACCCACCAAGGATCTCGTTCAGATTCGACAGAGAAATTAAAACCTTTACAGACAAGCCAAAGCTAAGAGAATTCAGCACCACCAAACCCGCTTTACAACAAATGCTAAAGGAATTTCTCTAGGCAGGAAACACAAGAGAAGGAAAAGACCTACAACAAGAAACCCAAAACAATTAAGAAAATGGTAATAAGAACACACATATCAATAATTACCTTAAATGTAAATGGATTAAATGCTCCCACCAAAAGACATAGACTGGCTGAATGGATCCGAAAACACGACCGGTATGTATGTGGTCTACAAGAGACCCACTTCAGACATAGGGACACATACAGATGGAAAGTGAGGGGATGGAATAAGATATTCCATGCAAATGGAAATCAAAAGAAAGCTAGAGTAGCAATTCTCATATCAGACAAAAAAGACTTTAAAATAAAGACTATTGGGCTTCCCTGGTGGCGCAGTGGTTGAGAATCTGCCTGCCAATGCAGGGGACACGGGTTCGAGCCCTGGTCTGGGAAGATCCCACATGCCGCGGAGCAACTACGCCCGTGAGCCACAATTACTGAGCCTGCGCGTCTGGAGCCTGTGCTCCGCAACAAGAGAGGCCACGATGGTGAGAGGCCCGCGCACCGCGATGAAGAGTGGCCCCCACTTGCCACAACTAGAGAAAACCCTCGCACAGAAACGAAGACCCAACACAGCCATAAATGAATGAATAAATAAATGAATAAATTAAAAAAAATTAAAAAAAAAAGACTATTACAGGAGACAAAGAAGGACACTACATAATGATCAAGGGATCAATCCAAGAAGAAGATATAACAATTGTATATATTTATGCACCCAAAATAGGAGCACCTCAATACATAAGGCAAATGCTAACAGCCATAAAAGGGGAAAGCGACAGTAACACAATCATAATAGGGGACTTTAGCACCCCTCTTTCACCAATGAACAGATCATCCACAATGAAAATAAATAAGGAAACATAAGCTTTAAATGATACATTAAACAAGATGGACTTAATTGATATTTATAGGACATTCCATCCAAAAACAACAGAATACACTTTTTCTCAAGTGCTCCTGGAACATTCTCCAGGATAGATCATATCTTGGGTCACAAATCAAGCCTTGGTAAATATAAGAAAATTGAAATCGTATCAAGTATCTTTTCCGACCACAATTCTATCAGACTAGATATCAATTACAGGAAAAAATCTGTAAAATTAGAAACACATGGACACTCAACAATACACTACTTAATAACCAAGACATCACTGAAGAAATCAAAGAGGAGATAAAAAAAAATACCTAGAAACAAATGACAATGAAAACATGAAGACCCAAAACCTATGGGATGCAGCAAGAGCAGTTCTAAGAGAGAAGTTTATAGCAATACAATCCTACCTCAAGAAACAAGAAATATCTCAAATAAACAAGTTAACCTTACACCTAAAGCAATTAGAGAAAGAAAGAAAGAAAAAAAACCAAAGTCAGCAGAGGAAAGACATCATAAACATCAGACCAGAAATAAATGAAAAAGAAATGAAGGAAACAACAGCAAAGATCAAGAAAACTAAAAGCTGGTTCTGTGAGAAGATAAACAAAATTGATAAACCATTAGCCAGACTCATCAAGAAAAAAAGGGAGACAAGTCAAATCAATAGAATTACAAATGTAAAAGGAGAAGTAACAACTGACACTGCAGACATACAAAGGATCATGAGAGATTACTGCAAGCAACTATATGCCAATAAAATGGACAACCTGGAAGAAATGGACAAATTCTTCGAAAAGCACAACCTTCCAAGACTGAACCAGGAAGAAATAGAAACTACAAACAAACCAATCCCAAGCACTGAACTTGAGACTGTGATTAAAAATCTTCCAACAAACAAAAGCCCAGGACCAGATGGCTTCACAGGCAAATTCTATCAAACATTTAGAGAAGAGTTAACACCTATCCTTCGCAAACTCTTCCAAAATATAGCAGAGGGAGGACCTCTCCCAAACTTATTCTATGAGACCACCATCTCCCTGACACCAAAACCAGACAAAGATGTCACAAAGAAAGAAAACTACAGGCCAATATCACTGATGAACATAGCTGCAAAAATCCACTGCACAATACTAGCAAACAGAAACCAACAGCGCCTTAAAAGGATCATACACCATGATCAAGTGGGGTTTATCCCAGGGATGCAAGGATTCTTCAATACATGCAAATCAATGTGATACACCATATTAAAAAACTGAAGGATAAAAACCATATGGTCATCTCAATAGATGCAGAAAATGCTTTTGACAATATTAAACACCCATTTATCATAAAAACCCTCCAGAAAGTAGGCATAGAGGGAACTTTCCTCAACATAATAAAGGCCATATATGACAAACCCACAGCCAGCATCGTTCTCAATGGTGAAAAAGTGAAACCATTTCCACCAAGATCAGGAACAAGACAAGGTTGCCCACTCTCACCACTATTATTCCACACACTTTTGGAATTTTTAGCTACAGCAATCAGAGAAGAAAAAGAAATGAAAGGAACCCAAATCGGAAAAGAAGAAGTTAAGCTCTCACTGTTTGCAGATGACATGATACTATACATAGAGAATCCTAAAGATGCTACCAGAAACCTACTAGAGTTAATCAATGAACTGGTAAGGTTGCAGGATACAAAATTAATGTACAGATATCTCTTTTATTCCTATACACTAAAGATGAAAAATCTGAAAGAGAAATTAGGGAAACACTCCCATTTACCACTGCAACACAAAGAATAAAATACCTAGGAATAAACCTACCTAAGGAGACAAAAGACGTTTACACAACAAACTATAAGACACTGATGAAAGAAATCAAAGATGACACAAACAGATACAGAGATATACCATGTTCTTGGATTGGAAGAATCAACATTGTGAAAATGACTCTACTACCCAAAGCAATCTGCAGATTCAATGCAATCCCTATCAAACTACCAATGGAATTTTTCAGAGAACTAGAACAAAAAAAATTCGCAATTTGTATGGAAACACAAAAGACCCCGAACAGCCAAAGCAATCTTGAGAAGAAAAACAGAGCTGGAGGAATCAGGCTCCCTGACTTCAGACAATACTACAAAGCTACAGTAGTCAAGACAGTATGGTACTGGCACAAAAACAGAAATATAGAGCAATGGAACAGGAGAGAAAGCCCAGACATAAACCCATACACATATGGTCACCTTATTTTTGATAAAGGAGGCAAGAATATACAATGGAGAAATCACAGCCTCTTCAATAAGTGGTGCTGGGACAACTGGACAGCTACTGGTAAAAGAATGAAATTAGAAGACTCCCTAACACCATACACAAAAATAAACTCAAAATGGATTAAAGACCTAAATGTAAGGCCAGACACTATCAAACTCTTAGAGGAAAACATAGGCAGAACACTCTATGACATCAATCACAGCAAGATCCTTTTTGACCCACCTCCTAGAAAACGGAAATTAAAAAGAAACATAAACAAATGAGACCTAAGGAGACTTAAAAGCTTTTGCACAGCAAAGGAAAACATAAACAAGACGAAAAGGCCACCCTCAGAATGGGAGAAAATATTTGCCAATGAAGCAGCTGACAAAGGATTAATCTCCAAACTTTACAAGCAGCCCATGCAGCTCAATATCAAAAAAAAAAAAAACAACCCAATCCATAAGTGGGCAGAAGACTTAAATAGACATTTCTCCAAAGAAGATATACAGATTGCCAACAAACACATGAAAGAATGCTCAACATCACTGATCATTAGAGAAATGCAACTCGAAATTACAATGAGGTATCACCACACACAGGTAAGAATGGCCATCATCAAAAAAATCTACAAACAATAAATGCTGCAGAGGTGTGGGAAAAAGGGAACCCTCTTGCACCGTTGGTGGGAGTGTAAATTGATACAGCCACTATCGAGAACAGTATGGAGGTTCCTTAAAAAACTAAAAATAAAACTACCATATGACACAGCAATCCCACTACTGGGCATATACCTGGAGAAAACCATAATTCAAAAAGAGTCATGTTCCACAATGTTCATTGCAGCTCTATCTGCAATACCCAGGACATGGAAGCAACCTAAGTGTCCATCAACTGATGAATGGGTAAAAAAGATGTTGCACATCTTCAATATAAAATGGAATATTACTCAGCCATAAAAATAAATGAAATTGAGTTATGTGTAGTGTGATGGATGGACCTAGAGTCTGTCCTACAGAGTGAAGTAAGTCAGAAAGAGAAAAACAAATACTGTATGCTAACACATATATGTGGAATCTAAAAAGAAAAGGAAAAAACACGGTTGGGAAGAACCTAGGGACAGGACAGGAATAAAGACGCAGACATAGAGAATGGACTTGAGGACATGGGGAGGGGGAAGGGTAAGCTGGGACGAAGTGAGAGAGTGGCATGGACTTGTATATACTACCAAATGTAAAATAGCTAGCTAGTAGGAAACAGCTGCATAGAAGAGGGAGATCAGCTCAGTGCTTTATGACCACTTAGAGGGGTGGGATAGGGAGAGCGGGAGGGAGACGCAACAGGGAGGAGATATGGGGATATATGGATATGTATAGCTGATTCACTTTATTCTAAAGCAGAGACTAACACACCATTGTAAAGCAATTATAGTCCAATAAAGATGTTAAAATTAAATAAATAAATAAATAAATAAATAATTTATGCCCCCACCAAATTAAATCTTTTTTAAAAATAAATAAATAAAAAACAGCACTCAATGACATGGAATGCTAAACCTAAGTATTTTCAGTACTATAGTAAATGTAAATGGATTAATATCTCCTATGAAAGTGTAATTTTTTATATTATGTGCAACTAAATTTTTTTCACAATATACAGGTAAAATAAAAGAATTACATTAGAAAGGAGAAAACATTCCATGTATTTAAAAACAATAAAACAATAAGCATATAATATGCATCTTAGATATAAGTAGTCTTTAAGTTCAGAACAATTTGTCATTATTGTAATTAGTATTATTATACCAATTTCTTTAAAACATTTTAATAATTTTTGTACTTGAAAAAATATTTTAATATATTTTCTTTGCTCTTTTGTGGTCTAATACATGGTAAGTATTTAGGTGCTAACATAACTTAAAAATATATTTTGTTTTTTTTACAGCCAAACAAAACTGAATCAAGAAGAAATAGATAACTTGAACATACTGATCACTAAAAGCAAAATAGAGGGCTTCCCTGGTGGCGCGGTGGTTGAGAATCTGCCTGCCAATGCATGGGACACGGGTTCGAGCCCTGGTCTGGGAAGATCCCACATGCCGCGGAGCAACTGGGCCCGTGAGCCACAACTACTGAGCCTGAGCGTCTGAAGACCATGCTCCGCATCAAGAGAGGTCAAGATGTGAGAGGCCCACGCACCGTGATGAAGAGTGGCCCCCGCTCGCTGCAACTAGAGAAAGCCCTCGCACAGAAACTAAGACCCAACACAGCCAAAATAAATAAATAAATAAATAGAATTGAAAAAAATAGAAACTGTAATTTAAAAAAACTCCCTACCAACAGAAGTCCAGGATCAGATGGTTTCACAGGCAAATTCTACCAAATATAAAAAGCAGAACTTACACTGATTCTTCTCAAACTCTTCGAAAAGATTGAAGAGTAAGGAATACTTCCAAAGACATTCTATGAAGCCACTATCACGCTGATATCAAAAACAGATGGGGAGGGGGGACTTCCCTGGTGGCACAGTGGTTAAGAATCTGTCTGCCACTGCAGGGGACATAGGTTCGAGACCTGGTCCGGAAAGATCCCACATGCCATGGAGCAACTAAGCCTCTGTGCCACAACTACTTAGCCTGCGCTCTACAGCCCACGAGCCACAACTACTGAGCCTGATAGCCACAACTTCTGAAGCCCACGCACCTAGAGCCCCTGATCTGCAACAAAAGAAGCCACCACAATGAACAGCCTGCACACCACAATGAAGAGTAGCCCCCGCTCGCCGCAACTAGAGAGAGCCCGAGCACAGCAACGAATGCCCAATGCATCCAAAAATAAAGAAAGAAAGAAATTTACTTAAAAAAAAACACCAAATAAAACAGATGGGGACTTTTCTGGTGGTCCAGCAGTTAAGATTTCGCCTTCCAGTGCAGGGGGTGCGGGTTCGATCCCTGGTTTTGGAGCTAAGATCCCACATGCCTCACAAACAAGAAACCAAAACATAAAACAGAAGCAATATTGGAACAAATTCAATAAAGACTTTTTAAAAAAACACAGAGAAAGACACTACCAAAAAAGAAAACTGCAAGCCAATATCGTTGATAAATATAGATGCAAAAATTCTCAACTGAATATTAGAAAACCGAATCCGACAACACATAAGAGGATCATACACCATGACCAAATTTGATTCACCCCAGTTTCACAAAGCTGTTTCAACATATGCAAATCAATCAACATGATACACCCCATCGACAAAGGAAAAAGAAGAAACAACGATCATCTCAATAGATGGCGAAAAAGCATTTGAAAAGCTTCAACATCCATTCATGATAAAAACACTTACCAAAGTGGGTATAGAGGAAACATATCTCAACATAATAACAGCTATTTATGACAAACCCACAGCCAATATAATACTCAACGTTCATAAGCTGAAAGCCTTCCCGCTAAAATCTGGAACAAGACAAGGATTCCCACTCTCACGTCTTCTCTTCAACATAGTATTGGAAGTCCTAGCCACAACAATCAGACAAGAAAAAGAAATATAATCTAACCAAATTGGAAGGGAAGTGGTAAAGTTGTCATTATATGCAGATGACATGATAATATATATAAAGGAAACCCTAAAAATTCCACACAAACACTACTAGAACTGATAAACAAATTCAGCAAAGTAGCAGGATACAAGATTAACATATATAAATTGGTTGCATTTCCTGGTTTTTCTTTCTTTTTTTAAAATTTATTTTGGCTGCATTGGGTCTTCATTGCTGTGCACGGGCTTTCTCTAGTTGTGGCCAGTGGGGACTAGACTTTCTTGTGGTGCACAGGCTTCTCATTGCAGTGGCTTCTCTTGTTGTGGAGCACGGGCTCTAGGCATGCAAGCTTAAGTAGTTGTGGCACATGGGCTCAGTATTTGTGGCTCACTGGCTCTAGAGCGCAGGCTAAGTAGTTGTGGCACACAGGTTTAGTTGCTCCACGGCATGTGAGATCTTCCTGCATCAGGGCTCAAACCCGTGTCCCCTGTATTGGCAGGCGGATTCTCAACCACCGAGCCACCAGGGAAGTCCCTGGTTGCATTTCTTTACACTAACAATGAAATATCAGAAAGGAAATGTAAACAAGCAATCCTTTTTTTAATGGCATCAAAAAAATAAAATGCTTAGGAATAAACCTCACCAAGGAGGTGAAAGACTTATATACTGAGAACTACAAAACATTAGTAAAGGAAGCTGAAGATGATTCAAAGAAATGGAAAGACATCCCACGCTCTTGGATGGGAGGAATTAATACTCTTAAAATGGCTATACTACCCAAAGCAATCTACAGATTTAATGTGATCCCTATCAAATTACCCATGACATTTTCCCCAGAACTAGAACAAATAATCCTAAAATGTATCTGGAACCATAAAAAGTCAGAAATGTGAACACAATCCCCAGGAAAAAGAACAAAGCAGGAGGCATAACCCTCCTAAACTTCAGAAAATACTACAAAGTTACAGTAATCAAAGCCGCATGGTATTGGCACAGAAAGAGATACATGGATCAATGGAATAGAATAGAGAGCTAAGAAATAAACCCACACACCTATGGTCAATTAACCTTTGACAAAGGAGGCAAGAATATACAATGGGGAAAAGACAATCTCTTCAGCAAGTGGTGTTTTGAAAGTTGGAGAGCCGTATGCAAATCAGTGAAGTCAGAACATACCCTCACACCATACACAAAAATAAACTCAAAACGGCTTATATGCTTAAATATAAGATAGGACACCTTATAACTCCTAGAAGAGAACATAAGCAAAACATTCTCTGACATAAGTCATACCAAAATTTTCCTAGGTAGTTCTCCCTAGGCAGTACAAATACAGTAAGTCACCTACATATGAACCTTCAAGTTGCAAACTTTCAAAGATGCAAACGTCCATTCGCATGTCCAATCATGTAAGTTAGTTCACGTGTCTGGCATACATTGTCACGTGCGTGCTTCCTCTATATGTGGTTGTGCTTTTGTGTACTTTACAGTACTGTATAGAGTACAGTAGTACAGTACCTTTATTTCAAGCCCAAGATGTCTGGAAGCAAGCGTAAAAGCAGAGGTGATGTAGCTGGTACTGTTAAGAAGGGGCAAGCGATAATGACGGAAACAAAAGTGAAAGTAATTGAGAGAGTGGAGCGAGGCAAAAAGATGTTAGACATCGCTCATTCTTATAACATGAATCATTCAATCATTGGCACGAATCTAAAGATCAAGGACAAGATCATGGAACATGTGAAGTCTGCTGTGCCGACGATGTTGACAAAATATCCAAGAAGCATGGAAAAGTGATGGAGGAGATGGAGAAACTTCTCAGTGTGCGGATGCAGGATCAACATCAGTGCTGAGTCCTGCTCAACTTAACGCTGATTCAAGAGAAAGCTAAAAGCCTTTATGAAGGCTTGAAGAAGAAACACGGCAAAGAATCAGAGGGCACATCTTTTAATGCCAGCCATGGCTGGTTTCATCGGTTCAAGGCTAGAGCCAGCCTTCACAATGTAAAAGTAAGTGGAGAGACAGCAAGTGCAGATAGGGTAGCTGTCCAGGAACTTCCAGAAACTCTTTGAGAAATTATTGATGATGGTGTGTATTTACCCAACCAGGTTTTTAATGTGGATGAGACACAACTGTACTGGAAGAGGATGCCAGACCGAAGTTACATCAGTAAGGAGGAAAAGTTGATGCCGGGCTGTAAAGCAGCAAAGGATAGGCTAACTGTTGTTTGGTGGCAATGCTTCCGGTGAATTGAAGCTGAAACCTCTCTTAGTTTATCATTCACAGAACCCAAGAACCCTTAAAAACATAGCCAAGGGCTCTCTTCCTGTTGTGTGGAAGCGTAACCCCAAATCCCGAATTACACAGGCCACGTTCCAGGACTGGTTTTGCCACCACTTTATCCCAGATGTAGAGAAATATTGCTTGGAGAAGGACGTTCCAGCAAAACATTCTTTTGCTGCTCGACTATGCTCTGGGCCACCTCCCATTCATGGATGACTTTCATCCCAACGTCAAAGTACTGCATCTGTCACCAAATACTACGTTGCTCATCCAACCTATGGACCAGGGTGTTATAGCGACTTTCAAGAAATATTATTTATGTCACACTTTTTGTCAGGCAGTAAAGGTAAGTGACAAATCAGGAACAACCTAGGGACAACTTCGGAAGGACTATAACATCTACAAGACCATAAAAAACATTGACTTTGCATGGTGTGAGGGTATGGCGGTCACCATGAATGGGGTTTGGAAGAACCTCTGCCCACAGTTTGTTCATGATTTTTGTGGATTTGAGAAGGTAGATCAGAAGTCCAAAGAGGTCTTCAGCAACGTAATGACCCTCAGCGAGAAGCTGGAGCTAAATCTGCAAGAGGACGATTTCGCTGAACTCCTTGCTGTGCAACATGAGGAGCTTACTGATGGAATTGGAGGCCCAGAGAAAGGATGAAGAGGGACAGGAGGAAGAAAAAGTAACTGAAGAACTGAAGAGATTCACGACGCAGCAAATGGCAAGGGAATCTTCGTTATTTGAGGAAGCACTGTTAGTTTTTGAGGCACAGGACCCGAACCTAGAATGGGACCCAAAGGTGGCAGCAGCCATTCAGAATGCAATCCAGTGCTACCTTGTCATCCATGATGAGAAAAAAAGAGCTACTACCCAGACATCAATGGATCATTCTTTCAAGAGGGTAGATAGAATTAAATCCAGCAAGGAACCAGAACCTTTGCCATCAACGTCAGGTATGAGTGAAATTGCAGCTTGCCCTCTGTCTCCTACTGCTGATAATCCTTCACCTCTACCATCTCCCACCTCCTCTCCCTCCTCCAATCAGTAACTCTTCTCGTCTGTTCCCTCGATGCCAGCCCGAGTATCCCAGCTGTTGTACTGTATTACTGTACTTTTCAAGTTACTGTACTGTAAGATTAAAAATGCTTTCTTTGTTTTTGTGCTAGTTTTTTATGTATTGTTTGCGTGAAAAGTATTATAAACCTATTACGGTACAATACCATATAGCCAACTGTGTAAGTTGGGTACCTAGGCGAACTTTGTTGGACTTACAAACAAATTGGACTTACAAACGCACTCTTGGAACAGAACTTGTTCATATGTAGGGGACTTACTGTAAAAGCAAAAAAGAAACAGGAACTAATCAAACTTATAAGCTTTTGCACAGCAAAGGAAACCATAATCAAAATGAAAATACAACCTATGGACTGGGAGAAAATGTTAGCAAATGATGAGACTGACAAGGGCTTAATTTCCAAACTATACACACAGCTCATACAACTCAATAACAAAATAACAAATAACTCAATGGAAAAATGGGTAGAAGACCTAAATAAACATTTCTCCAAAGAAGACATACAGAGAGCCAATAGGCACATGAAAAGATGCTCATCATCACTAATTATTAGATAAACGCAAATCCAAATTACAATGAGGTATCACTTCACCCTGATCAGAATGGCCATCATTAAAAAAAAATCTACAATTAACAAATGCTGGAGGGGTTATGGAGAAAAGGGAGCCCTTCTACACTGTCGGTGGCCATGTAAGTTGGTGCAGCCACTATGGAAAACAGTATGGAGGTGCCTCAAAAAAACTATAAAGAGAGTTGCCATATGATCTAGCAATCCCACTCGTGGACATATATCTAGACAAAACTATAATTCAAAAAGATACATGAAACCCTATGTTCATAGCAGCACTATTTATAACAGCCAGGACATGGAAACAACCTAAATGTTCATTGAAAAAGGAGTGTATAAAGAAGGTGTGGTATACGTATACAATAGATATTACTCAGACATAAAAAAGAATGAAATAATGCCATTTGCAGCAACATGGATGGACCTAGAGATAATGATACTAAGTGAAGTAAGTCAGAGAGAGAAAGACAAATACCATATAATATCACTTATATGTGGAATCGAAAACAGGACACAAATGAACATGTCAGTGAAACAGAAACAAACACACAGATATAGAAAAGAGAGTTGTGGTTGCCAAGGAGAGAGTGAAGGAAAGATTGGGAGTTTTGGAATAGCAGAAGCAAACTATTCTACATAGGATGGACAACCCACCAAGACCTACTGTATAGCACAGGAAACTCTATTCAATATTCTGTGATAAACCATAATGGAAAAGAATCTATATAGATATATAGATATATAGATATAGATATAGAGGTATAGATAGATAGATAGATAGATAGATAGATAGATAGATATAAAACTGAATCACTTTGCTGCACAGCAGAAATTAATACAACAATGTATAAAGGCTGCAGAGGGTGTGGAGAAAAGGGAACCCTCCTGAACTGTTGGTGGGAATGTAAACTGATACAGCCACTATGGAGAACAGTATGGAGATTCCTTAAAAGCTAAAAATAGAACTACCGTATGACCCAGCAATCCCACTACTGGGCATATACCCGGAGAAAACCATAATTCAAAAAGATACATGTACCACAATGTTCACTGTAGCACTATTTACAATAGCCAGGACATAGAAGCAACCTAAATGTCCATCGACAGATGAATATATAAAGAAGATGTGGCACATCTATACAATGGAGTATTACTCAGCCATAAAAAGGAACAAAACTGAGTTATTTGCAGTGAGGTGGTTGGACCTAGAGTCTGTCATACAGAGTGAAGTAAGTCAGAAAGAAAAAAACAAATACCGTACGCTAACACATATATATGGAATCTAGAAAAATGGTACTGACGAACCTAGTGACAGGGCAGGAATAAAGACACAGATGTAGAGAACGGACTTAAGGACACAGGGGGCAAGGGGAGACAGGGACGTAGTGAGAGAGTAGCACTGACATATATACACTACCAAATGTAAAATAGCTAGTGGTAAGCTGCCGCATAGCACAGGGAGATCAGCTCGGTGCTTTATGTCCCCCAGAGGGGTGGGATAGGGAGTGCGGGAGGGAGGCTCAAGAGGGGGAGGGATATGGGGAATATATGTATACATATAGCTGATTCACTTTGTTGTAAAGCAGAAACTAATACAGTGTTATAAAGTAAGTATACTCCAATAAACATCTATTTAAAAACCCCACAACATCGTAAATCAACTACACTTGAAAATATTTAAGTGCAAACAATTTTCTGAATGTAAGTTTTACTGTGTGTGTGTGTACCACAGGTTCAATATATATGAATTATGTCAAATTGATTGCATTGCTTTTCAAAATAAAGAATTTTTGATATTTTACATCAGCTTCATGTTATAAATGCAGAAAAACTATATTATTTTTTTCTAAAGTTCAGAAATAGCCATTTTGCTCATTCGGTATACTATAAACCATTAACTATTAAAAAGGGATTCGTGACCTCTTCCTTCCAAAGAAATATTTCTCCACTCACACAAGTTTAATAGAATGTTCCGCTATGAACTGACTTCCCACCTTAGAGACACGAGATTTGCATCCTGAAATCTCTTTCTTGCAAAAATGTCCAATTATCATCCTAGCATTACAGAAAAGAAATGCTTTTTTCCAGATCTCAAATTCCATACAACTTTAGTCAAGACATCATGTATGTTTTTTTTCACACACACACGGACCGTATTTTATTTTTACAAGAGATAAATCAACTGACACCAAGCACTGTAAATGGATGACCACAACAAAAGCAACAATGATTGCAATTACCAAACACGAAACACGCTCATACTATGTCAGAATATTGACATTCAGTCCAGTAATCCTCCACTGTAACAGCTCCTTTACTTTGCAGTTAAAGACATCATGCATTTTTAAATAATCAGCACTCACCTGAGGTCTTTAAAAATCAACATAAACATAATTTTGTGTTCTCTTTCATTTACTCTGGTTCTAAGTGGTCATTTCTAAACGAAAGTATTTAAGTCTGTTAACGTCATCTTATAACATCATATTTCAAATGACTACCGTGTCTCCAAAGATGAAATATGAGGAACTCACAATTAGGCTCTCCAAAGTTTTCATCTCTGAATGTGTATGACCCTTCTGCTGAACTCCACACTGTTCATTATTCTCTGAGAATATTCTTTTTCTTGTATGGCCATCTCACATGCTCTTTCATTTCATGAAGTTTTACCTACAATGTTATGCCTAGTTTATTTCTGAGAATATGCATTATTTCAGAATGATATTTATAGACACAAAGACTTCTCTATAATTCCCTGAGAGTTTCAAGAACTCCTTCTTCTTTTTTTTTTTAATACCTAGATTCTGAAGCTCTCCACAAAGCATTACTAAACTTGCATTTACATAAGTATCTACACATTAATCACACATTAAAGCATTCACAATTGTATTATGATTTATTGCTAATTTTGGAGCATAAATGTAGCTGTCTTATTTACCACTCTCTTGGAAATCACTTTAATATTTGCACTTAGGACTTGAAAGAGAATGGATAAATAAAAACCTGAAGAATATGCAAATACAATTTATATATTTCTCATAAAATTAGGTGATTATCTAACCTTTATCCAGAAAAAAAGAAGAGCCCAGATACTCTGCAGGCATGATCCTCGAGAATGTGTGGTCTTCCAGCAGGAAAACATGCAGTAATCCATGTGGCAGACTTTACCTGTGACCAGCTGGGGTTAGTGACCTATGCATTCCTTACATGCAACATATCAGGAGTGGAAAAAGGGAATGTGTCCGTTGTGGCAATAAGTATAATGAAGATTTGTAGCAGGTCATGCTCATATGTTCAACACAGGTACAATCAAAAGTTTGCTCAATTCTGGTAGATCTAAGTCTGTATCTGTTACCTTGTCTTTAACGAGGAAATGTCAGAACTGACTTACCAAAAAAAAAGTGTTTTGTTTGTTTGTTTGTTTTAATTACAGTCACGGTGAGTAAGGCAGAGTTCAGAACAGCTAATGTGACTTAGTGATTCTCTCATCAGGAAATACAGTTTCTACTTCCCTGCTTATTCTCCACATCCTGTAGTAAGTAAAGTTTCAATGAAAGATAAATCTACAGCGTGAAAAGAAAAGAAAACTTACATGTGTTGATAAGGTCATTTTGACAGGTTTTACCACGTATGTCAGTGTTTCTGGGGATGGACACAAGCCAGAGCTCCCTACTCTGACATTTTCACTGATGTCATTCCCCTTGATCTTCAATTTGAAAGTGGATAAAAATGTTTTCTATGCTTTCTTCTTTAAGAAATTAAATAAAGAATGCTTTCTAGACATGATCCTCTAATGATTTTCAGTCAGTGGTCATCAACAGAGGAAAAGCACAGAATCTCATCCCCACAGAAGGGTGACATTCAGTCAGGTAAGAAAATTCTCCCCGAAATCAGAGCTTCATCTTTAACATGCAATCAAAGGCTTTCACAGGTTCTTCATCACTCTGCACTCAGCCCTACCATATGGGATTGGCTCTGCGAATCTCACATCAGATGACTGACAAACATGTCATAGTACACTGATCTGGTACCAGATCCTGCCTCTCTTAATGATCTCCCACAGGGACATTGGAATATTCTAGGATATTTCCTGGAGCCCTCTATTCTACACAGGTACACTTCCAAGTAGAAACAGAAGCTTGGATTCTCACTGGGACCCCTGCTCTGTCCAACCAACCTCTCTAGATATATGATGTTCTAATCTCTCCTGATTAGAACATTTCAAGGTCTCTCCCTGTGCTAATTTAGTAAAGGTAAAAGAGAAACAAGAAAGAGCAAACTATGCAGGGAGCAATATATAAGATTCCTTTACTTAACGTATTTATCTGATATACCCAAATACTGAGAAATATAGATTCATTTCATAATGTTCAAGAAAAGAGGAGGAGGAACCTCCATGCCAACAGTATATATAAAATGGAATCAATATTGCATAAGCTCCAGCTTAAGCTTAGCTACGAGGTACTAACCCTTCTCATAAAGAAGCAATAGTTCTCCATCATTTGAAGCACACTGAGGACTCAGACAGCTGGACACTGAAGGTGTAGCCTACTCACTCGAATTCTGTACCTGCATCACAGAGCAGTGAAATATTCCCAAAGAATTATTAAGGATGAGGGGGGGGGAGGCGAAATACAAAAGATGAATCCATAGTCTGTCCTACCGTCTGTTCTGTTGGATATTACCACCATCTTGGCCCAATATGACCTTCCCACTTTTCTCTGGGTCTCCCTACTTTCCACCTCCATCTTCTCATTATACCTTACCTACACTTGGGAACGACTCTAGTTTTTCCACTTATCTTTATCAACAAGTAATCCAAATAGCAACTGTGTATATAACTCGTTAAAAACCTCAGGTCTGACTCAGTCATAATACATGACCTTCAAAGTCCAAAGTTTTCCTAATTCCCTTTATTATTTTTTTTTCTAATTTCCATGTACTTACACTCTTAAGACCTCCACTGTTCTCAGGTTCGTCTTCCCTGCAAAATCTGTCAACCTAGACATAGACTTAAGTACCACCCTCTAATTATCTCCTAGGGAATCCAGTTTTTAAAAAAGCCTCAGCAAGCCTTATGGACTTTATTAAAGACTCTTTAAGATAACCCATGGGAGATAGCAGCACACCCACAGATATCTACCTAATACACCCTCAGAGTAATTTTTTTTCTCTTTTATAAAGTCTCTTCTGGCCAATGAAGACTCTCAGCTCTTCTTCTTCAACATATGCAGTGTCTCACCCTTCTGATTACTCTCTGCTCTATCCCAGGTCCACTCCCTTTCCTGATATTACATTCTTTCCCAATTTTGTATGTTGGTAAAATCAAATAACATAAAATATAACATGTTAGTTATTATAAAGTGCACCGTTCAGTGATATTAAATGCATTCATATTATTGGGCGATCAACATCACCATTTATCTTTCTAATTCTTTTCTACGTTTTAAAACTGTAACTCTATATCCTTTAAATATAACTTTCCTTTTTGTTCCATAACCACCTGAAAAGCGTCATTACCCTCCCAATTTCTATGGTTTTGACTACACTAAGTACCCCCATATAATTGAAATAAGTAGTTGTATTGTTATGACTCACTAAAAGTCACAAAAATGGCATTTTTGGTAGCTAAACTTCCTCAAGATTCATCCATGTTGTAGCATATTCCTAGATCTTTTACTTCTTAACACTGAATAATATTGTATTATATGGGTATACCACACTTTGCTTATCCAGGAACTAGTGGATGAACACTTAGGTTGCTTTCATATTTTAGCTACTTTGATTATTACTGCTCTAAACACTGGAGTACAAATATTTCTTTAAGACCCTGATTTCAATACCTTTGGGTATACCTCATAGTAAAATTCCTGGATCATGTAGTAATTCTATTTTTCAATATCTGAAAAATTGCCATACTCTTTTGCAAAGCAGCTGTATCATTCTGCATTCCCTCTGACATAGCACAATGGTTCCAACTCCCTCACATCCTCACCAATAGTTGTTTTCTGCTTGTGTATGTGTGTGTGTATGCATGCACACAAATATATAAACATGCATTTAGTGATATGGAACATCTGTTCAAGTGCTTAGTCATTTGTACATCTTTTTGAAAAACCATCTATTCAAGTCTTTTATCCATTTTTGAATCAGGGTGTTTGCTTTTTGTTCAGTTGTAGGAGTTCTCTGTATATTCTGAATAGAAATCTCTTGTCAGATAGATGGCTCTGAAATATTTTCTCCCATCCTGTGGGTTGCCATTTTATTCTGTTTACATTTCTTTGATACACATTTTTTTTTAACTTATGTACTGCAAATTGTTTATTTTTTTTGTTAGCTGTACCTTTGTTGTTCCTTCGTTTCATATGGAGGAAAACACTGCCAAATCCAATATCATGAAGCTCTTGTCCTGTATCTTCTTCTAAGACTTTTTTTTATATTTTTAGGTCTTATATTTAGTTTCTTGATACGTTTTCATTAATTTTTGCATATGATGTTAGGTAAGGGTCCATCTTCCTTCTTTTGCATGTTGCCCACAAGACTTCTCAGCACCATGTGTTGAAAATACTATCCTTTCTACTTTGAAAAGTCTTGGCAACTTGTCAAAAATCATTTGGCCATATATCAGGGTTTATTTCTGGGTGTTGTATTCTATTTTCTATTCTATTCTATTGGTCTTGAATAAGGGAGAAAATAGTATAACCTATCCAGGTTGATGAAGAACATAAAGAAAGACCAGGACTGAGAATTAGGAGGGCAATATAAAACAGCAGGGAGTAAAAGACAGTGTGAGAGAAGATCTTGCATTTGCGAGTTCATGGAAATAGGATCATGCTAAAACCACTAAACGCCTGACTTTGAACAATACGGTAAATGTGCCAGCAAGAAACATAACACTTACCCATCTCTGGGAAATATAGTATGGGCATAAAGATAAACTACACACAAATATATTAAAAAGGGAAGGGTTTTCATGGTGTGAGAATATTGTGGCATTTGAAATACAATTTACTTCTGTTCTACCATTGTCTCTAAAATTTATCAAAGTGTATATGCAAGCAATTCCAATTCTGGTAATGTGCTTGACAGGTTTATATATGAACTTCAGTAGAGCAGTAAATGTACATTCATAGTAGGACTGTTCCCTAAACCAAAAAAACAAAACACAAAAACTGCAAAGACTAGAGTTCACTTTGTCAACACACATACAGATGCAATGATGGTTAACGGTCTGAAAACAGAAGGTGAGCATGGGTGCAAGAGGTTAATCCCCAGGCTGGGGTGGGGTGCAGAGTTTGAGGGTAACACAAGTAGAAAAGGCTTTTGTTCTATCCTTGATTTTTGAGGTATGGAAATTCACAGGTCACTACCTTCATTTCAAACTGAATGAATGCACTATTCAATTGTTTTAAACAGGCGAAGTAAACATGAGTGATAATAAATTTCAAACTGTCGCTAATCAAATAAGATACTAAGAAAACTTAAATAATATGATTTAAGAATGAAGTAGAGAGATTGTCCAACATGGTAGCATTCAAAGACCCAGAGCTTGATGCCTCTCATGGGCACACCAAAGTCACAACTGTTTACAGAACAGCAATTGATGATAAAGGCCGGGACCTACCATAAAAGATGTTTTACAGCTAAAGATATAAGGAAGGCACCTCGACAAGACAGAAAGGAAGGGCAAAATCTCAACAGAGTCAAGACCCATACCACCAAGTGGGTGGCCCACAAATGGGAGAATAATTACAATTTCAGAGGTGCTCCCAGGTAGCAAGGGGTATGAAGCCAACATCAGGCTCCCAAGCCCAGGGATCCTGTTCTGGAAAGAAGAGTTCCTAGAAAGTTGGGCTTTGAAGACCAGTAGTGCTTATTTTCCAGAGAGCCAGAGGGTTGTGGGAAATAGAGATTCCACTCTTAAAAGATGCTCACAAAATCCCACATGATCTGAGAATCAGAACAGAAGCAGTCATTTGAAAGGATCCCGGGTCACACCTACCTCCTGATCTTGGAGAGTCTCCCAGAGAGGCAAGAGGCAACTACAGCACAGCCTCAGGGACAGAGACACTGGCAGCAGCCATTCGGGGGAGCTCCTTCTACCTCGTGGATGCTGGTACCAGCAAGCATAATTTCAGAATCCTCCCTGTAGCTTATCAGCCTCAGGACCGAGCCCCACCCATTTCCACCAGACTACAGACACAAGTACTAGGATGCTGCAGGCCAAGCAAGTAGCTGAGCAGGGGCATAGCCCCATCCACCAGCAAACAGGCTGCCTTCAGATCCTCTCAGTGCACAGCTGCCCCTGGACATGGGTCCAGCCACCAAAAGCCCCAGGACCAGCCTCCACACCTCAGTGGACAGGCACCAGCCCCAGAGTCCCTGGCCCCTCTGACAAGTGAGCCTGCTCTGGCTTTGGAGTCAGCCTCACCATCGGCAGGTGGTAACTGCACAGGGACTGGATGGAGCTTGGACCTACCCAACAGCAAACCTGCTTTAGCAGTGGGATCAGCCTCATACACCAACAGGCACACACCAGCTCCAGGAATACCACAACCCAGCAGCCTGTGTAACCAGGTCACTTAATTGCAGGCCAGAAGCAGCCATGGACTCAGCTGGGTCCTGATCCTGCCCATCAGAATGCCAACACAAGGTTAGGGATACCCCCGGCCCTGCAGAGAGCTGGGTCAGGAACAGTGATCCAACACCAACTCTGTGGCTCCTGGGCCCTGCAGCCAGAACGCAGAACCTGTCTCTTCCTCCCAGTAGCCAGCATAGCCCCAGAACCAGTGACTGGGCACTAGCCCTGATATCACCTGGACTGCAATTCTACCCATAAGTGAACCAGCACCAGATTTGGTGTCCCCCAGAGTTGTGCAGCCAGCTGCCTTATGATTTAGTCTCACCAAGCAGCACAGACAGCCTCCATACAAGGCAGAGCCTGGCAAACAAGCAGTCTGGGGGCAGGCAAGCCTACCAGACTACCCACAGTAGTCAGCCCACCACAGCAGAAGAGCCCAAGCAGTCCACGTAGGGGGTACACCTAGAATATATAGCTCTAGTGACCAGGCGAGAGGGGGCTGCTGGGACCCATAGGACAGCTCCTACAAAAGGCCACTTCCCCAAGGTCAGGAAATGTAACGCACCTACTACACACATAGCAATAAAAACAGGAAGTTAAGAAAAATGAGGTGACACAGAAACACGATCCAAATGAAGGACCAAGATAAGAATTCAGAAGAAGATCTAAGTGAAGTGGAGATAGCCAATCTCCTCAACAAAGGGTTCAAGGTAATGACTGTAAAGATGATCGAAGAACTCAGGAGAAGAATGGACGACCAGAGCAAGAAGTTAGAATTTTTTTAAAAAGAGTTAGACCATTAAAGAACAACAAAACAGAGATGAGGAATACAATAACTGAAATGAAAAATACATTAAAAGAAACTACTGTAGACTAAATGATACAGAGGAATGAATCAGAGAACTGAAGGACAGAGTACTGGCAATCACTGAAGATGAACGGTAAAACAATAGATTAAAATGAAATGAGGAAAGTTGAACAGACTTGTGAAACAACATCAAGTGTACTAATATTTGCATTATACTGGTCCCAGAAGCAAAAAGGAAAGACAAAGCAGTGTAGAACATACCTGAAGACATAAGAGTTGAAAACTTCCCTAACCTGGGAAAGAAAACAGACATCCAAGTCCAGTAAACACAGTAAGGCCAAAACAGGATCAACCCAAAGAGGACCACACCAAGTCTCATTGTAATTAAAATGGAAAAAAAAAGATAAAAAGACACTATTAAAAGGAGCAAAGGAAAAGCAACAAGTTACAAACATGGGAAGTTGCATAAAGTTATCTGCTGACTTTTCAGGATAACCTCTGCATGCCAGAAGGGAGTGGCATGGTATATTTAAAGTCATGAAAGGGAAAAGCCTATAAGCAAAAATACTCTACCCAGCAAGGCTCTCCTTCAGATTTGATGGTGAGATCTAAAGTTTTACAGAGAAGCAAAACTAAAAGAGCTCAGCATCGCCAAACCAGCTTTATGAGAAATCTTAAAGGGGCTTTTCTAAGTGAAAAAGAAAAGGTCACGATTGAAACATAAAAATTAGGAAAGGAAACTTCCTAAAGGAAAAACCTCATTGGTTAAGGCAAATATTCAACAAAGGTAGTAAATCAACCATGGACACAGCTAATAGGAAGGATGAAAAAAAAACAGAAATAAAATCATCTATATTCACAATAAGAAGTTAAGGGACACACAAAACAAGTAGATGTAAAATATAAGGTCAAATTCAGTAACTGTGGGGGAGCAGAGTAACAATGCAGGGTTGTTAGTGTCCATGTGAAATTAAGAGCTCAGCAACTTAAATAATCACACACACACACACACACACACACACACATACACAAAACTGAAAGAAATCCAAACATAATATTAAAGATAGTCCTCACATCACAGATGAAGGGAATAAAAGGGGAAGAAAGGAACACTGAAGAAATTAAAGAGGGATTCTAAAAATACCCAAGACAAATGAAAATGAACACACAATGATCCAAAATCTATAGGACACAGCCAACGCAGTTCACAGGGGGAAGTTACAGTGATACAAGCTTATTCTTAGGAATCAAGAAAAATATCAAATAAACAACCTAACATTACACCTGAAGGAATTAGAAAAAGAAGAAAAAACAAAACCCAAAGCTGTCAGAAAGAAAAATTAAGAAAACTATACCATATGCAATGACATCAAAAAGAATAAGATACCTAGGAATAAACACACCTAAGCAGGTAAAAGACATGTGCTCAGAAATCTCTCAGCCATTGCTGAAAGAAGTTGAAGACAACACAAAAAGATGGAAAAATATAGCATGTGCATCGACTGGAAGAATTAATACTGTTAAAATAACCATACTACCAAAGACAATCTACAGATTTAATGCAATCCCTATCAGAATACCAAAGCATTTTCACAGAACTTGAAAAAGTAATTTTAAAATTTGTATAGAAACACAAAGACCCCAAATAGCCAAACAATCTTGAGAAAGAACACAGCTGGAGGCATCACGCACCTTGACTTCAGACTATACTGCAAAGCGACAGTAATCAAAGAGAAAGGTACCAGAGCAAAAACAGACACAAAGATCACTGGAATAGAATAGAGATCCCAGAAATAAGCCCACACACTTATATTTAATTGATTTATGACAAAGCAGGCAATATGGAGAAAAAACTGTCTCTTCAATAAGTGGTACTGGGAAAACTGGTCAGCTACATGGAAAAGAATAAAATTAGATTATTTTAGCACACCATATATAAAATAAATGCAAAACTGAATAAAGACCTAAATGTAGGACCAGAAACCATAAAACCCCTAGAGGAAAATATAGAACATTCTTCAACATACATGATAGCAACAGTTTTAGGTTCAGTCTACTAAGGCAAATGAAACAAAAGCAAAAATAAACAAATGGGACTTCACTAAACTTAAAAGATTTTGCACAGCAAAGGAAACCAAAGACAAAATGAAAAGACAACCTGCTGAGGGAGAGACAATATTTGCACATGATAAGAGGTTAACATCAAAAAAGATGACCAAGCAAGGGTTCATACCTAAACTACAGAAATAGCACATACAACTCAATATCAAAAAAACACCCAAAATCTTTTTTAAAAAAATGAGAAGACCTAAATAGACATTTTTTCCAAGGAAAAACTACATATAGACAGCCAGAACTCACAAAGATGCTAAACATAGCTAATCGGCAGTAAAATGCAAATCAAAACTATGAGATATATCACCTCAGTCTTGTCAGAATGGCTGTCATCCAAAAGATCACAAATAACAAAGGTTAGTGAGGATGTGGAGAAAGGGAAACTCTGGTACACTCTTGATGTGAATGTGAAGTAGTGCAGCTACTGTGGAAAGCAGAATGGAGGTTCCACAAAAAACTAAAAATAGAACGACCATAATATCCAGCAATTTCACTGTTGGGTATATCAGAAGAAAACAAAAACACTATTTCAAAAAAAAAAAAAAATAACTGCACACCAATGTTCATAACAGTGTTATTTGCCATAGCCAAGATATAGAGTCAAACTAAGTGTTCATCAATAGCTTAGTGGATAAAAAAGATTTTTTATGATGACTTCAGCAAAAAATGAAATTTTGCCATTTGCAAGAACATGGATGGATTTGGAGGGTATTATGCTTAGTAAAATAAGCCGCAGAGAAAACAAGCATGGCATGTTATGAGAAGGAAAGCATGGTATGGTATGAGAAAACAAGCATGGTATGTTATCACTTACACGTGGCATCTAAAATATTGAATACAATAACAACAAAAAAACAGACTCACAGATTAAAGAACAGACTAGTGGTTACCAGCAGGGAGAGATAGGGTGGAGGAGCAAAATAGTGGTAGGAGATTTTGAGGTACAATCCACTATGTATAAAATCAATAATCTACAGTGATGTACTGTATAGCATGGGGAATATAGCCACTCTTTTATAATAACTATAAATGGAGAAGAACCTAAACATTTATGAATCACTATGCTGTGCCTCTGAAACTAATATAATAATGTAAATTAACTATAGATCAATAAACTATAAAGTAAGAAACAATAAAGGGGAGACACAGATTATTAGATAGAAATCAATTAAATACACACAAGTTTTGGAAATCAAGGAATTAAAAAACAACACGTAAGACACAACATTGGCATTTAAAGTGTACAATCTATTCATTTAAAAGAAATCATTTAAGTGGTAAAAAATGGTACCCATTCTCACAATTTTGTATATCTAGGATAAATTATTATCTACAAAAATATGTTACAAATATTCACTCAAAAAGAAAGAGAAAATTGGGATAAACCCATTTTAGTATACAAATTTAATATCAAAGTCTCTATGCAAAATTGATTTGAATAAGTTCTGTTAGCCACTTCTAGTTTCTTTGTGATGTAAAATCTTTTAAAGCATAAAAATCAGCCTTTCTACATTATTCCATTAGACATACATAGAAGTTAAAAGAAATGAGAAGACAGAACATTCAACCAGGAAGGTGAATTTACTGAGAAACAGTCATTCGTTCTCCCTCCTCCTTTTCTTTTCCTCCTTTTCCAGGTCTCTTTCGGTTCCGATCAAGAGAAATCTTGAGAGTTCTGAGAATATTTCTTTGAGGGCTTCAAATCACCATACCTACATCCTCTGCCACAACTACACACACGGGAACAAAAATAAGCCTCTGCTATCTACTCACGTAGGAGGGATTCATGCAAAATAAACTCCTACATGGAGACCAACAGGTGAGTTTTCTACCTGTTCTTTCTAATGTCCTTCCATTATAGTAAATCCCACACATTATGAGGAAGAAACGGTTATGTGAGCTTTTCCTTGAAGTCAAAAAACTTGCATTCATTTCAAGTACCTGGTGATCATAGGGTACAGCCAGGGAAGGTGCCATCCCCCTTGGGGGGAGGGGCGGTGGATGGGCTCCCGCACCCATGCACCTCCTGATGCACAGATTCTGGAGAAACAAAGGGCAGTCACACCGCAGTCAGCCTGTCAGGCTGTCGGGCCACTGGGCAACCCGACCAGCCTGGAAGTGCCCCATCAGTTTGCTGAAAGCAAAACCCTGTCCCCCCTGTGAAGCCAGGCAATTTGGGTCAGAGAGTCAGAGGAGACCGGTAATCAACTCCTCCTCTCTGCTCACCTCCTTGGGGTTACAGCAACCCCATCTCCAAACCCAAATCTGACCCTGGAGTGCCAAACTGGGAGTGGCAGGTGGGCTCTGCCGGTGCTTCAGCGCCCTCTGGAGGTTGTCTGCTGTAATGGCAACTCTCAGCCCTTCCTCCTCCTCCTTCCCTAGTCCTGGGGGCTGCCTTGGCCTCCTGCAGCTGCTGGCCTGAATTCATTCTTCTTTTTTCTCCAATTACAATGAAGTGTCTTACAGAGGTTTGGAATCTCTTGAAGAAGGAAGATCTTTTAGCCAATACACCTTAACCGTGAGAAGTTGGTTTCAGGAATGAACCAGAAATACTGTATTTTTCTCCTGATGATTCCAAGGAGAGACAGCTCAAGTTTTCTAAATCATAAGAAAAACCAAGGTAAATATGATATTCTGAGCCAGAGATGAAAAAGCAGTTTTTAGCACCCCCTCCTCATGTCATATGACCAGGATTTAAATCAATCAGCTGCCACTGGTTTTTAAATCAAGTGACCCAACTTTAAATCCATCAGCTGCTTCCCTGTAACTCACGTGACTTGGCTTTGAATAGTAAGAAATGCAGAGGTATAAAAATGATGTTCTGAACAATAAATGGAAAGACAACATTTTAGAAAGTTTTTTTCCTTTTCGAATGGACCATTCATTGCCTACAGAATAAAGGATTCCCTTGTGGATTTCTTGAACTGTAAACACATACATTGTCTCCGTTGGCTTGATTGACTTAGATTTTGGGGTTTTTGTTGTTGTTGTTGTTAACATCTTTATTGGAGTATAATTGCTTTACCTTGTTGTGTTAGCTTCTGCTGTATAACAAAGTGAATCAACTATTCGTATACATATATCCCCATATCCTCTCCCTCTTGTGTCTCCCTCCCACCTTCCCTATCCCACCCCTCTAGGTGGTCACAAAGCACTGAGCTGATCTCCCTGTGCTATATGCAGCTGCTTCCCAATAGCTATCTATTTCACCTTTGGTAGTGTATATATGTCCATGCCACTCTCTCACTTCATCCCAGCTTACCCTTCCCCCTCCCTGTGTCCTCAGGTCCGTTCTCTACATCTACGTCTTTATTCCTCTGCAGCGACTCCTGCTAGGGACGGATACTTCTTTTTATGCTCAGGGAGATCCCCTAGTTTGAATATGATTTGTGTTTGATCCTGTCAAACCATCAGAACTTCCCACCAGAGATAAATGAAGAGATTCTGGCCTTTATTAGTATGCATGATGAACACGGGTGTCCTGGCTGTACTTGCCAACCCTCCTATTTTACCCACCTATTTTTATCCACCTTCCTCCCTGTAAGTACCTTTGACCAACCCTGAGTTCAGACTCCTGACCTATTACAGTGACTTTGTCAGCCTTTCTTTAAAAATGGACAGGTAATAAAACGAATTTAACCTAGAAGCAGCAGCTCAGTAAGGGAAATAAAATCATCAGAAGTTATCTAATCACAGCCACAGCCATCCAGGGCTCTGTCTTACCTGCTGGGTCATAAGAATGGGACCTTCCTAAACTTGAAGGGCATCCAATCAAATAAGTAAAGGTCTGCTCACCTCTGGCTCTTGGAGGGATTGCTAGGCACTCTACCCAGTGTATACTAACTGCAAAACACTGTCATGGTTGTGAAACACCTATGTTCCAGGAAAGCTTTTTGGGGTGCATGGGGAAGGTTTCTTTTTGACATCAAGCAAAAAATAAATCACCAAGCTCTTTGAGCACAGGGCTTCTTAAGAGGGCAGTAGAAGGAAGGAATGGGCAGAAAAGACGATCTCCAGTGAAGTGAAGGCCGTTTTTCCAAAAGAGTAGGATTTAGTCTCAGTTTAAGGAGAACACTTTTAAATAGCTGGGACAGCTCCAAACTGCAGTTTAGGGAACGAGTGCTTCAGAAGAACAGTGCTTTAAAAGTCCTGGCAAGGCAGCAAGAGGATGAAGAGTTGGTTTTGCATAGTTTTGAACACAGGAGTAAAGAAGCAGAGGCATCTCTGACTAAAAGGCCCTGAGATCCTATGGCATCAACGGGTCAGTTGCAGGGGCAGGGGGTGTGGGGGGCGATATTTCTCTCTCAACGTCTCCCAGGGCAGCCACCCCTCCCGACCCCCCCCCACTCCCTTCACCCTTCCTCCCTCCACTGTTGGGTCCCCAGGGACAGCACTTTTCAAGCTGGAGCCCTCAGGCACCATCTCTGCTGTCTGGATTCTTCCTGGAGCCTGGCAAGTTCTGGGACAGGAAGGCGGGTCTGCAAGGCCGCTGCGGTGCAGTCGGACCTGGAGGCCTGGAGGGGAACTGGAGCCCTGAAGCCCACTCACGTCCTTGAAGCCGAGGGAGGAACACATCCTCCTAACAGTACTTCTCAGGGGTCAGCGTGCTCCCCACCCGACGGTGATCCATACTCACTTGAGGCAGCAAGGACTGCCTCTAACTGGCCCCCTCGATTCCGCCTTAAGGGTCCTCGCACATGTGTGATAGTGCAGGCCCCGGATCTCTTTAGTCAGCTGAGGCCAGTGCTGCCGGCATCCCTCCAGTCCCATCCCCCAGCCCCTCCCTCTGGGACTGTATCTAATAGAAGAAAAAGCACAGAGGAATTGGCTGAATCAAGGGACCTGGGAGCCTGGGGATGAGTTTGAAGACCGAGAACCTAAGGCACAATTACATATTATTGGAAACTCTTGTGGAGTGTGGTGGGGGGGGAGGTTAGGAGGCTGAGAGGCTGAGTCGACCTGGTGAGCCCAGCCCCAGGACACCACACAGCCCTGTCCCCCTTTGCCTGCCATCAGACAAGCGGTGCCGCAACTCCAGCCGGGACTCTGCACTTCCCCCTCCCTGATTCTCCAGAAGAGCAGGTGGCCCCCCTCTGAGGGCAGGGGCAAGACAACGGACCAAGTCCCCCTGCACTAAGGCGCTACTGGAATCTCTTCCTGAACAGCAGTGCCGGCTTGGAGTGAACCCGTGCACCGCCAAAGTTGGTCTCGTCCTGCAGCTGAGGGACGCAGGCTTTAAGTCAGCTGCCTTGGCTTTAAATCAATCAGTCCCCCCTTTAAGTCAGGTGACCCGACTTTAAATCACTGTGTGCCCCTCAAGCCGGCCACTTCAAAAGTTGGGAACTTCACTTTGATCCCAGCACCTCACACAGCTGAATGCACACTGTAGTCACCCCCAAGCCTGGCTTAGAGGCAGGATATAAGGTAAGGGGATGGGTTGCACACATGGTGAGGAGGGTGCACTTCATGTACCAGAAGGGTCCAGGTACTCTGGGTACAGCAAGCACTGCACGATACAGCAGTTCCCTGGCAAAGCTGGTGATGCACAGGGGGAGCAGGCACACCCAGGCATGCAGAGGTTCCAGGCCAGGAGCTGGGGCACAGCCAGCCGGGAGGGTGTGGAAGCCGAGGATCTGAGCCTTCGTGAGAAAGGTAGACACAGAGGATGGATGAGAAACAAAGACCAGGTGAAACATGGATTTGAAAAGCACACCCTGCTCTTGAAATTGGGGTGGGGTCACCCCAGATTTGAGTCTTCTTACGCCCCAGTACCTAGTGCTTTGGCATTTGCCCAATTACTTATAAAATGTGACTGATAATATCTAAACCATAGAATACTGCATTTGGAGTGGTTTTGCGTGTTTATGTTTCTATAGTGGAATAATCTTTTCTACAAGAAAAATGTACACAATCTGAAATAAATTCAAACCTCTCTTTAAAAAGTACTATATCGGACTTCCCTGGTGGCGCAGTGGTTAAGAATCTGCCTGCCAAGGCAGGGGACATGGGTTCAAGCCCTGGTCAGGGAAGATCCCACATGCCGCGGAGCAGCTAAGCCCATGCGACACAACTACTGAGCCTGCAGACCACAACTACTGAAGCCCGCGCGCCTAGAACCGGTGCTCCACAACAAGCGCAGCAAGAGAAGCCACCTCAATGAAGAAGCCCGCGCACCGCAACAAAGAGTAGCCCCCGCTTGCCACAACTAGAGAAAGCCTGTGCATAGCAACGAAGACCCAACGCAGCCAAAAACAAATTAATTAATTAATTAGTTAACTATTTTAAAAAGGTACTATATCCTTCTGTACAGCTTCTCTGGGAAGAACAGAGAGATGGCGTAGGAGAGTGAGAAAGACCAATATTTAGTGCACACGTCTCATGCAGGTGCTCTGCTGGCTCAGATAGATTTATCCCCACTTTACAAAGGAGGAAATAGTCTCAGAGAGGTTTAGTAATTTTCCCAAAGCCAAACAGCTATGGAGTGGCAGAACCAAGATCTGAACCAAGTCTGTTACCTTCAAAGCCTAAGTCCTCATCACAACAAAACTCAATTAATATTTACATTTATCGAATTACATTGCAACCTGGGGAGTTCTTGGCACAACCCTGAATAAGAGTGAGAAAGAAAGAAATAGCATTGTTCCTACAGTCAACCCAAATTTTTGGAGCAGCTCCTAGATGCCTGGCCCTTTTTGGGGTTCAGCAGTGGTCAAGACAGGAAGAGTCCTGCTTTCATGAACCACGTAGTGGGGAGGAGAGACGGGTGCAACTTGGGTGAGGGATTTCACCTTGCTGGACCTCTGTTTTGTCATCTGGAAAATGGGATGGATGTTCCTCATTTTCTGGGATTGTCCAGCCCTCACGTTCTCTGATTCCATAAGAAGCATTTGTTTTCCTGTTTCTTTAAAATTCATTCAGGCCGTGAGCTGTGATGAATGTTGTTAGCTGCTCCTCAAATCACTCTATTCCCACCCTTTTCCTGTGATCAGGTCTTTCCCGAAACATGACTCACAGTCAGTCAGTCAAGTCACAGAACCTAAGGGGCACCCAGCAGAAAAATTCCAACCCTTGCTTCCCAGGAGCTCTGCGGTCTACCTGCCAGGTAAACTTAACTCACCTGGCACAAGGTGGCCATCCCTGGTTTCACATCAACATGATCTCAGGCACAAACCTCCGTGTTTTTCCATTTTGTCTTTAAGTTACTTGTTGACACAACTGCACAAATATGACAAAGGTATAAAATCAGGCATCTTCTGCCCCCAGTGCCTACTAATAAATGATTTTCTGCCACTTTAATGATAAAGATAGAACATTTCAACATTCTGCTACCCTTAATATTTGTCATTTTTGTTGATATTTCTATTGACTACATCTTTCAATATTTTAACAATGGAACATTTATTTAGGTTGTTCCAGACCCAGCCTTTAGTGGTAAAGGTTTTGTTGTTATATTTCTATTATGTTTCCTTTAAAAATCATTATCCTATTTAAATGGATTAAGTCAATTCTATAGGCATTTATCTTATGATATTGATGAAATTGATACATAGAGGGCAGTAGTACAAGTTGATTGGACTTGAGAACCTATACTAGCACAGTTAAGTATAAATATTGTCTATATGTAAACCAAAGTACATGCCGAGTGAGATTCTCCGACCTTTTTTCACTGTCTGCCCCTCAAGCCTGTGGGAAATGGAATATTTCTTGCCATATCAGTAAACAACGGATGTCACAGTCTTCAGCACTTGCAGGCCTCCAATATGAGCCAGCGGGCCCTGAGGCACTCAGGATATGCAAATACAGAATGCAGGCCCCAGAGAGCTGAGGTGCATATCAAAGGAAGGATTTCAGTGAGCCCATGCAAAGAAAAGCGCCACATTCCTCACCTTGGGAGAGCTGGTTTTCCTTAGTTAACAATCACCTTTTGATGTTCCCCATTACCTGCGCCAGTCCCCTGCCCTGTCCCCTCCCCCCGGTACTTTAGCTCAGGGAGGAAGGAGCGCAGAGGGACTCGGCTGAATAAGGGGCCTGCGCGCCTCGGGAGGAGTTTTCAGCCCCTTTCCCCGCAGTCGGGAGGAGGGGCGCTGACGCTGCAGCCGGACCCTGCGCCTCCCTTGCCCCGTTTCCCCTCAGGACGCTCAGGCCGAACCCCTCCCCACGCCCACCAGGCCTCGCGAGCCAGGCCGAGGGCAGGGACGAGAGGAGGGACCGAAGTTCCCGGGGACCAGACGCTGGAGGCCGCTCTTTCTGCACAGCAGGGGCGGGTGGCAGCGAACCCCTGCCCCTCAGAAGCTGGTCTTGTGCTGCCGCCCGGGCACCGGACCAGGCAGAGGGTCGGCGCCCACTTACCCGGCCCGCCGTCCCCGCGACTGTCATGGCTTCGGCCGCCGGGGCACCTCCAGAGCCGGCAGCCTCAGTGAGGTCGCCCTCCCCTCGGGCTCCGGGGCAGTTCCGTGAAGGCGGAGGGAAGAGACCCCGCCCGAGCCGGGAGTTCCAGCTCTGAGGAAACGCGGGCTCTGTTCAGCGCGCAGTGGGTGGGACCGCTCTGCCCCGAGGCCTTCCGGGAGGGAGCGGGGCGGCGGGGGAGGGAGCCGCCAGGAGCGCAGGGCCCCGTCGGGGGTCCTGGAGGGGCGGCCCGGCCTGGGGGCCACGCCCACTGTGGCCGCAGCCCAGGTCTTTTTCCTGGAATCCTACACGAAAAAGTGAGAAAGATACACAGTCTATAGTAAATATTCACAAATGATTGTTGCTGCTGTGCTCACTATTCTATTAAAGGTGTAAAATCCATAAAACACGTTACGTTCAAAATTAAATATGAATTTTTACCTTTCTAATTATGTCTCTGATATTCACAGTTGTGGTTAATGAATCAGAGACTGTGGCATCACTAGTTAAAAATGAGCTTGCTAAAAAAATAGAACTCAGGCCCACCGGACCTACTGAATCACAATCTGCACTTTTACAATCTCCCCAGTGTACTTGTGGACCCATGAATAGTTGAAAGGTACATTTCTACCTCGACATGTCTTTTCTGTATGAGAAGTACACACAATTTATCCAGTTTGATATAAATAAAACACTCAAAAATGCATATGCCTGTGTGGAAACCATCATTTTATCATTTCTTTTCCAGACAAGTATAGTCTCTATACTGGTTTTGTGGATCACATGCCATACTCTTTTCTTGTAGTTAGAAATAAGGTAGAGAAAGTTACTTTGTTAAAATATATATATATATATATATATATATATATATATTAGTGGATAATTGAAGACACTCTTCTAAATTAAAAGCAGTTGTCTTAACTTGCTGTTTTCTTCTTGGGTCACATTATGAACTCTTCCCGTGGCCACATGGCATGTGTACTTTTAACTTCAGGGACTGCTGACATTCCAGGATGTGGCCATAGATTTCTCTCAAGAGGAGTGAGAATGCCTGGACCAAGATCAATGGGAATTGTACAGGGATGTGATGTTAGAGAAGTATAGGAACCTGCTCTCCTTGGGTGAGGATACCTTCCTTCCAGAATTCCTTATCCAACCACACGGTTTGGAGTCCTTCATTTGTAGAATGTCTCCTGAAATCTTCTGCTTCCTACAATAGGGTTTCAGATTGCAACGTTTCAGGAAAGATTGGGAGTTTGTGGGTATAATTTTTCTTATTCTTTTAAAATTGCAGCCTCCCTTTTAATATACTTTGTAACTGCTTGGGATGTGTCTATATGAACTGTGTACTATATGCTTCTGTTATAGTCCTTACAATATTTTATTGTCCTATTTTCTGTAACCATTTTCCATGGATTCTTTGGGCTTAAGGTATATTAAAAGGGAGACTGCGATTCTCCCTTTAAAAGGGGACTTATTAAAAGGGGACTTCCCTGGTGATGCAGTGATTAAGAATTCGCCTGCCAATGCAGAGGACCCGGTTCGATCCCCGGCCCGGGAAGATCTCACGTGCCACGGAACAACTAAGCCAGTGGGCCACAACTACTGAGTCTGCACGCCACAACTACTGAAGCCGGTGTGTCTTGAGCCCGTGCGCCATTTATTTTTTGGAGAATAAAACCACTTCTGAGTGATTAAAATTTAGGCCAGCTAGTCAAAATGCTTTATCACCTGTTCTTCTAAAACACTGATCAATGGAACAAGTTTTACTAGGGATAACAGTGTAATTGTGTTCTGGAATTCATATGGGCAATATGGTTTATGACCTTGATGCTGAATCACGACATTTCAATGGTATAACTGCTATTAATTGTCTGTTTGTTCAACGATTAAAGCCTCACGTAATCTGAGTTCAGACTGGAGTCATCCTGGTTGGTTTCTGTCTATTGCAGATGTCTTCCAGTATGAAAGGACAAGACCAATACGGCTTACTTTACAAAATGTCTTCAAACTAAATGATGATATAATCTACATTCAATTAATTTATACATACCCTACTATAGAACAGGGTTCGTTATGCTGGCAGAGCCCGGTAATTATGTAAAACTGAAACTTTTTCTGGACTGGTTCAAGTCCTCTTCCTAAGAATATGTTTATAATCAACATTCTTTCACAAATTACCCAATTTAATTCAGCACAGCATTCCTCATATTAACTAAATGGAAAATCCTAGGCTATATACAAATCCAGAAAAGGCCAAAAATCATCAGCCCCCATGGATGATTACAACCCATTGCTGAGGCATTCAAATTACTTATTAAAGAACCACTATGTCCATCAACATCATCAATTTATATATTATTGCCCCAATGCTAGCCTTAACCCTGGCTCTCACAACATGAATTCCTCTTCCCATATCTTATCCACTAATTAGTATAAATGTAGGCATATTATTTATATTAGCCATATCACACCTAGCCATTTATTCCATCCTCAGATCTGGATGAACTTCACATTCAAAATACTCACTCACTGGAGCTCTAGGAACAATAGCACACACAATCATCTCATATGAAGTAATGTAGCAGTTATTCTATTCTCAGTCTTACTGATAAATGGATCATTTACACTTTCAACAGTAATTATTACACAAGAACACCTATGACTAATTTTGACCTGACCCCTACCCAGAATTTGATTATCTCCGTAGTAGCAGAAATCCAATGAAGCCCCACTTGATTTAACAGAAGTAGCATCAAAACCTGTATATGTCTTCAATGTAGAAAATGTAGCAGGCCCATTCACCCCGTCCCTCCTAGAGAATATGTCAATTTCCCTATAATAAACATTTCCACAGCAATCTATTTTTAGGAGCATTCGACAATCCCTAGGTGCCAGAATTATAGATTCTTTCATCTTGTAAATATAGTTTTTTTAAAAAAAATAGTTTTTATAGTTTTACTACCTTTAAACAAAATGTACTGCATTGCTGCGGAATATTCCTTCATAGGAGCGTGCATGGTTCATTTCTGCATCCGCCTGTGATGGCCTTCAGGTTCTTTCAGGTTTGGCTCCTGTGGCTGCGAGTCCATGTCCGTGTGTCCTGGTGCAGGGCTGGTGGGTTTGTGTTCAACTGGGAGGAGCACTGTGTGTCTCTGTGCAGGGACTTCACTACCTGAGACCCGATTGTTTCAGAAGTGGTTGCATCCCCCCGTTGCGTACCAGACTTTCCATTGCTCCACATCCTGCTGATATTTGATACTATGTCTTTCATGTCTGCCATTCTGGTAGGTGTATGCACGGTATTTTTCTTATGGCTTTAATCCCTCTGTTGTTAGTGAAGTTGTGCATCTTGTGGTATTCATGGACTATTTCCTGTTGTTTTTTAAAAAGTTTTAAAAATTGTGGTCAGATATACATAACATAAAATGTACTATCTTAACCATTTTTAAGTGCACATTTCAGGGTCAAGAAGTAATTCACACTGTTGTGCAAACCTGACCACCATCATCCTCCAGAACTTGTTCATCTTGCAAAATTGAAACAGTCCCCATTAAACACTCACTCCCCATTGTCCCTCCCTCAGCCCCTGGCACTCAACATCCTACTTTATGTCTCTATGTTTCCGACTGCTCTAGGGGCCTTGTATGAGTGGATCAAGCACTGTTTGTTTTTTTGTGTCTCGCTTACATCACTGAGCATAATGCCCTCAAGGTTCATCCCTGCTGCAGCCTGTGTCAGAATTGCCTTCCTTTTTAGGCTGAATAGCATCCCCTTGTATTGATGGACCGTGTTTTTCTTCTCCATTCATCCATTAGTGGACACATGTAATATCGACATTCATTTCTCCTGTCATAATATTTGTGGAATAACATCAGAAAGTCCTATGTATCAAAAGTCATTTGCCATTAACTTTTTTCTTAAACTTTTTGTTGTGGAAAACATCAAGGCTAAGAAAAGGGAAAAATACATGTCAGCTTCACCTGTGTTCAGGAATTAATGCTTTACGGATTCACTTTATTCCCTGTGTGTGTGCTATGCGTGTGCATGTGCCTGTTTGCATACATACGCTGTGCATGTGCATAGGTATGTGCACTTGCACACATTAGTGTGTGCATGGGCATATGCGTGCATGTGTGTTCACATGCTAGTGTGTGAATATATTTGTGCTGTGCACATGCATATGTCTGTGTGTGTGCTGTGCCTGCCTGTGCGCACACCTGTGTGTTTGCTGGAACCACTTGCAAGTTGGTTGCAGACTGAATTGTGCACCAGATATATCTGCACGCAGCTGCTCTAACAATCCTGCGTAGCTACGTAAAGGTCATAGATCTCAGGGATTTAAATGGATGGAGCAGGATATCCTGACACAGAGTTTGTCTTCCAATGACTGTCACTGTCTCAGTAACATCCTTCACACCTTCTTTAAGCCCCATTCAGGGTCCAGTTTAGACTCCCATTACATTCAGTCACCTGCCCCAGGTCCCCTAAAGCAACAATGTCACCGTTGGAGAGCCCGGCCAAGGCTGGGGGTGCCCCTCCTGTTGGCCTGGCCTCCAGGCCCTGCACTTGGCTCCTGTGTTCCCATCTCTCAGCCAGGCCCCGACTTGGATGGGGCTGCCACCTCTTTCCACACAGGGTCCCATCGCCCAGTCAAGGGGGTTCATTCTCCCCAAACACAGCATCAGGGCTGGGGGGTGGGGCTGACAGTCCCCACTGGGTCTCCTTCATGTGAGACCCCGTGCTGTTGAAAGAGCAGGCACCCTGCCCTCGGGGGTGGGGCCTGGGGGGTGACATGCGGCCCACGATGGGCAGGCGGGTCTCCGGGTGGGGCGAGCCAGTGTGCAAGGAGTTCCGCGGTGGGTTCTCCTCTCCAACGGCTTCTGTGCCCCTACCTCTCCCCGTGCCTCCCCTCGAAGACAGCGCGGTGCCCGGGATGGAAGCCATGGGAGCCGTCAGCCACCGCCCCCTGTACACACACACACACACACACACACACACGCACACGCACACGCTGCAGGGAAGCAGGACCTGAGTGCAGGGCTCTCAGCGGCCCTGAGCGCCCCGCCCGGAATCGGCCAGCCGAATGGACAGACCGGATCTCCCGGCCCGGACTATGC